>NC_088792.1:248420161-249025084 GCF_011386835.1 Chrysemys picta bellii
CAGTAGCTAGTGTTAAGCTCAGCAGTTAACAGTTCTTTAGAAATACTCAAACTTCTTGTATTAGGAGTTTGGTCAACCCCGGCACCGGCCCTGGGCGGCGGGGCATGCCGCACGCCCAAGGCTTCAAGGCTTGTGCTACGTGCCATAAGCCTATGCCATTAAGCGATCCACACAACTCGTGTCTCTGTTGCCTGGGGGAAGCACACCAAAAAGAGCGCTGCAAGATCTGTAAGGCTTTCAAGCCCAGGACTAAGAAAGAGAGAGACTTTCGCCTTAAGCAGCTGCTCATGGAGACGGCGTTACAGCCCTCCACTTCGATGGCACCGTCAGCCTCGGTGCGGAGTGCCCTGGCATCGGTCCGTGATCCGGCGCCGGCGGGGCACCCTAAGCCCACGGCACCAAATCAGCGAGAACACCTCCAGCATCGGTCGTCTTCGCCGACAAAATCGAAGGGCCAACCCAAGGCCCGGGGACACTCCCCGCATAAGAGGGCAGCGCCCACGAAGACCTTGAGTGCGCCTAAGGCCGTTGCGGCCCCGGCACAGGTCCCGGTGTCAGTGGCTCCGGCGCCGAAAGACCCGTCGAGCCCCGGGATAGGCGCGTCGAGTGAGGAGGAAGGGCTGGAGGAGCTTTTGGAACAGCCCTCCACCCCGGACACATTTGAGGCAGCAAAGGACCTCATTGAATTGTCCGCTGAAGGCCCCATCCAAACTAAAGACGTTCCGCCGAGACTGCCATCCAGAGGCAAGCCGGCAATGGTGCGCCCATCACGGTCGCCATCTCGGCACCGTTCATGGCGCCGGTCCCGGTCGAGCTCCGCGTCGGTGGACTCCCAGCTTCCCTCCGTGCAGAGAGCTCCACAGCCGTCGGGCCTCAATAAGCGGCTGGCACTGACCCAGCAGCCCTACTCGAGTAGGCACCGGGATGTGTCAGTTACACGATCCCCGAGACAGACCACCCGTAGTCGTTCCTGATCCCGTGGTCACCGGTACCGATCCAGGTCCAGATTGGCAAGACGCTACTCCAGGTCCCGGTCATGGAGGCACTACTCTCCGACCCCGGACCGGCACCGTCCCACGGCACTGCCGTGGCCTTCCAGATCACCGTCCGTGGTTTCGGAGGCAGACTCGGGCCGGTACGGCGGATATGCCCACAGGGCACAGGCCAGTAGGGACCACGAAGCCACTTGGCATCCTCAATGGGGCCAGCCAGGACAATGGCCATTCTGGACCCCTTGGGCCTACAACCAGCAAGGCCCCCCGTCCAGGACCTCGAGATCTGGGCCCTCGGGACACCGGTCCTGCTCTCCGCAGTGGCGCCCGCCCTCTCACAAGGAGGCCACGGTCTCCAGACCACCGGAGCGAGAAGAGGCAGACTCGGCACCGTGCCCAGTACCGTCTCAGACCCACGTCATGGGACGGGCCCCAGAGAAGCGCCCAGTCGGTGAGGAGTTGCAGGAAGACGAAGATGTGCAAAAGGCCCTGACCTCTTCCTCCTCACCAGACGAAGCCGTGGCGGGCACAACAGTGTCTGGCCCTCCCCCGATTGATCATCGGGCACACCAGGAACTGCTCCGCCGTGTAGCCCTCAATCTGGGCTTGCAGGCGGAGGAGACGGTAGAGCAGGAGGACCCCATGGTCAACATCTTAAGCCCCATCTAAAGGGTTTGACTTCCTCTTCTCTCACCCAACTCCCTGTTCGCTGGTCGTCTCTGCGGTCAACGAACAAGAGTGTCATGGCCAGCAAGCCCCGGCCCCCAATGCCAAGGAGGCGAAACGCTTGGACTTATTTGGGAGAAAGGTTTACTCCTCCGGGGGCCTCCAGTTGAGGATCGCTAATCAGCAAGCGATTCTGAACAGACACAACTTTAATTCTTGGGCATCAGTCTCCAAGTTTAAGGAATCCCTGCCTCAGGACTCACAACCCGAGTTTACGGCTCTAGTGGACGAAGGGAAGGCGGTAGCCAAAACCGCCCTACAGGCCTCCCTTGACTCCGCGGACACAGCTGTGGACACAGCTGCTAGGACAATCGCGTCAGGGGTAGTAATGAGACGCTCGGCATGGTTACAGGCTTCCAGCCTTCCACCAGAGGTGGCAAAACGCCCTCCAAGACCTTCCGTTCGAGGGGTCAGGCTTGTTTTCGGACCAGACGGATGCCAGACTACATAGCCTCAAAGACTCTCGAGCGACCCTCAAGTCGTTGGGAATGCATACCTCAGTGACACAGAGGAAACCCTTCAAGTCCCAACCACCACAGAGGCAGTACCACCCTCGTCCTCGACAGGAACTGTACCGCAGACGTGGCAGGGATAACAGGCGGAGACGTAACAATACGCCTAACCAGGGCCAAAATCATGGCCAAGGCAAGCCGCAGCCAGGAAATAAACCAGGGTTTTGAAGCTGCGATCGAGGACAGCATACCACACTCTATTCTGGATCCACCTCTATGTTTCAGGGACCACCTGTCCCATTTTTACCGTGCTTGGTCACATATAACATCGGACCGCTGGGTCCGTCCTGCACACGGTGGAGGCGGGCTATACCCTTCAGTTCTCCTCGCCCCCTCCCTCTCATCCCCCTTCCCTGTCCCTCTTCAGGGACCCCTCTCACGAGCAACTCCTCATGCAGGAGGTGCGGACCCTCCTCACAGTAGGAGCAGTGGAAGAGGTCCCCCCGGACCTAAGGGGGAAAGGATTCTACTCCAGGTATTTCCTGATTCCCAAAGCAAAAGGGGGCCTCCGTCCCATTTTGGACCTACGTGGACTAAACAAATTTCTGATCAAAACACGTTTCCGTATGGTCTCCCTTGGAACTATTATCCCATCCCTGGATCCGGGGGATTGGTACGCTGCCCTCGATGTGAAAGATGCGTATTTTCACATCGCCATCCGCCCGGCCCACCGGCGGTTCTTGCGCTTCACCATCAACCAGCGCCATTTTCAATTTACGGTCCTGCCCTCTGGCCTGGCAACGGCCCCACGAGTGTTCACAAAATGCATGTCCGTGGTGTCAGCTTTTCTTCGGAAGAGAAGGATGCTCATGTACCCGTACTTGGACGACTGGCTCCTCGTGGGCAGGTCGGAGACCGAGGTCCGCTCCCACGTGATGCTGGCTCTACAGGTGTTCTGCAAGCTCGGCCTACTGGTCAATGTGCCCAAGTCCTCACTGATCCCCACACAGAGACTGGACTTCATAGGAGCAGTCCTGGACTCGGTGGCGGCACGGGCAAGTCTTCCAGTGTCACGGTTCTTGGCCATTCAAAGGGTCGTAGGCTCCGTCCAACAATTTCCCACGACTATGGCCAGGTGCTGCATGCAACTCTTGGGGCACATGGCGGCCTGCACACATGTAGTCAGACATGCCCGCCTAAGACTCAGGCCATTACAGTTGTGGCTGGCCCAAACGTATCGCCCCAACAGAGACCCTTTAGACCTGGTGGTGACAATCCCAGCTCGGGTGTTGAACTCCCTCCGCTGGTGGCTCGATCAGCAGCAGGTTTGCAAGGGGGTCCCCTTCGCTGCCCCGCAACCCACTCTGACATTAGTAACAGATGCGTCGGACGTGGTTGGGGGGCGCACCTGGGGGACCTGCGGACCCAGGACTTATGGTCCAGGGAAGAAAAGTTGCTTCACATCAATCTGAAGGAGCTAAGGGCGGTTCGCCTCGCCTGTCAGACCTTTCACGCCACCATAGAAGGCCACAGCATGTCAGTTCTGATGGACAACACTACTGCCATGTTCTACATAAACAAGCAGGGCGGGTCCCGATCCTCTCCCCTCTGTCACGAGGCGCTCCGCCTATGGGACTTCTGTATAGCCCATTCAGTCCACCTAATCGCAACATATCTCCCAGGGGTCCAAAACGGGTTAGCAGACCGCCTCAGCCGGTCCTACCACATGCACGAATGGGCGTTGAGACGGGACGTCCTGCATTCAATCTTCCAGAGGTGGGGGTTTCCCCTGGTGGATCTCTTCGCCACCAAGGACAACAGCCAATGCCCTCAGTTTTGTTCTTACCAGAACCTCAGCCCGGGCTCGTTGGCAGATGCCTTCACGATTCCGTGGGGCGGGAGCCTGAGGTATGCCTTCCCTCCATTCCCGCACATCCACAAGGTCCTCCTCAAGACCCGCAGGGACAAGGCGGCAGTCATCCTCATCGCCCCGGCGTGGCCACGCCAGCATTGGTTCACAACCCTGCTGGAACTGTCCATAACCGCCCCGATTGCCCTCCCCCTCCATCGCAACCTCATCACACAGGACCGGGGTCGCCTACTCCACCCGAACCTACCGTCGCTACATCTCACGGCGTGGTATCTCTCTGGCTAAACGATACGTAGCACAGGTGCTCTCACCAGGTCCAGCGAATTCTCCTTGGTAGTAGGAAGCCCTCCACAAGAGCGACCTACCTTGCCAAATGGAGGAGGTTCTCCCACTGGTGTGAGCCTCATCACATATAGCCTCTGCGGGCCTCAATCCCATCAATTCTGGACTATTTGCTGGACCTCAAACGTCAAGGGCTTGCCCCCGCCTCAGTTAAAGTGCATCTGGCTGCCATATCGGCGTTCCATCCTGGGGAGTTGGGAGTTTCGGTGTTCTCCAACCCCACAGTAGCCCGATTCCTCAAGGGACTGGAAAGGGTGTTTCCCTATTCGCGCCCGCCGGTCCCTGCGTGGAATCTCAACCTGGTCCTAACTAAACTCATGGGGCCACCCTTTGAACCCCTAGCCTCTTGCTCCCTCATGCACCTCTCATGGAAGGTAGCGTTTCTCGTGGCCATCACATCGGCCAGGAGGGTATCGGAATTGAGAGCCCTCACTTCGGAACCTCCTTATACAGTTTTTCACAAGGATAAGGTGCAACTGAGGCCACACCCTAAATTTCTTCCAAAGGTGGTCACGCATTTTCACATGGGCCAAGACATTTGTCTACCGGTGTTCTTCCCTAAGCCCCATACGGACCCAAGCCACCGCAGCCTGCATACCCTCGATGTCCGTAGGGCTTGGCATTTTATCTAGAACGGACCAGGCCATTCTGCAAATCAACTCAACTGTTTATTGCCATTACGGAGCGAATGAGAGGCCAGCCTATCTCGACGCAACGCTTGTCAGCATGGATTGTGCTTTGCATACGCACGTGCTATGAGCTCGCCGACGTACCAGCCCCGGAGATCCGGGCTCACTCGACTAGGGCCCAAGCGTCCTCGGCGGCTTTCTTGGCGCAGGTTCCACTCCAGGAAATCTGTAAAGCGGCCACCTGGTCATTGGTGCATATGTTCACAGCCCACTACGCGATCCATCATCAGACCAGGGAGGACGCGGTGGTCGGTAGGGCTGTGCTTCAATCGATTGTTCCTTGACTCCTACGCTCCTCCAATGGTAAGCTTGGGAGTCACCTAATGTGTAATGGACGTGAACAATCACTCGAAGAAGAAAAAACGGTTACTTACCTTCTGTAACCGTTGTTCTTCAAGATGTGTTGTTCACGTCCATTACACTTCCCACCCTCCTTCCCCTCTGTCGGAGTCACCGGCAAGAAGGAACCGAGGGAGGGTCGGGCCTGCAGGGATATATATACCCCAGAGCGGGGCGCCACTCTGGCGGGAGAGGGGGGGCCCTGCCGGCCCGACAGGAGCCACTGAGGGAAAAAGTTTCCGACATCCGTGCACGCGGCGCGCGCATACCTAATGCGTAATGGACGTGAACAACACATCTCGAAGAACAACAGTTACAGAAGGTAAGTAATCGTTTTTTTCGCGGCGCAAGCGCTGGGAGGGAAGAGAAACAGGACGCCGCAGCGGGCTTGCAGAGGAGGCGGAGGTGAGCTGGAGCAGGGGGGCGGGGCGCGGAGGGGAGCTTCCGCCCCTGAAAATTTGTCGGCCTAGGCAATAATACGGTGCTTGGTCTAAATGCTAACAAAATCCTGAACCTCAAAGATAGAAAACAGGTTGTCTAGATATTTAGATTGTCTAGCCTATCCCCGCCAGAAATAAGTCTACACGCATGAACTTTACATTCTCAATTGTTTTGTCCCTTACACTTAAAGTCTTGCAATGGAGTTTCAATACCATCTTTGTCTAATTCAGAAATTGTTAAATTATTTTTGATAAACCAAAATTATCCTGTACAGATTTTTTTCAAATTATTGTTCTTCCCACCTTATCCACAAACATAGTGATGCATATATAATTTTCTGTGAATATTCTCAACCCAGTGAACAAACTTGGTAATTTAGCATATAGGCAATGCTGAGATTTAAATTCTGATTCTTGAATATTTTGCATCTTCTGCCACCTACAGGCCTCCACAGCAAATCAAATTTCCAGACTCCTGTCACTGCAATGCAGACTGTCATAGACAGACCCTTTCCAATTAATCTTCCTTCACTTTTTTAAAATTCACTTAAAAATAAATCCAATCACTGAAAGCTTTATTTAAAGCAGGTATATAGGGGTGTTGTTTTTTTAATAAACTGATTGTCAGCATAGACGGGATTGGGGATAGAAATCAAGGGTGGCATTCTTTGGGGCAAGAATATGGTAGTGCCATACTAAAAATAAGAAAGCATCTCCAGAAACATGAAGAAAATTAAGGAATATGTAATTTAGTCTGAGTATAATCTGCTCATACAGAATACTGTATGTTTGGATCTGTAGGAAGAATACATATGCCGTCTATATAAAAGAATATAGAGAGCTTTTAGTTTGTCAGTGTATTCTTAGTACTACACTGAGAGATCCTGGATACCAGATATTCTGTATCCAGTGCAACTTGGGGAGTGGAGTCCACAAAGGTGGCTGTAAACCACCTTTATAGCTCTAGCACTTGTGCTATTGGTCAGTGGTCCAGTTTCAAGAAGCAACTCAGAGCAGTCTGAGGGCTGTTCTAACTTGTATGATTTGCACTGGTCCCCAAGGCGGTTCTGGCAGTTGAGGATTGCTGTACAAAAAAACTCTAGCCCCCTCCCCAACCCCTTTGTCCAAGCTACACTCCTCTCCTACCCCCAAGAGCAGAGAGGGATGAGATACGCCTCAGGTAGCTCTCTTTGCTGAGGAGTCCCCAGGTGGCTTGTTAAGCTAGCTTTCAGCAGTGGAGTATGGTTCAGGTTCTGACACACACAAGCTGTACAAAGTAGTCACAGGAGGTGTATCACTATGCTGTTTGGAGCTCAGCATGTGGCTTTCAGGGCACTGTACACATCCCAAACAATGTGCCAGGAAGCCATTTTTTGAGAAGTTTCAGCTGGTGGGATTTTGCCTCCAGTACTGATAGGACATAATGTGATTCCAAAGCTCTTTATAAACCATCAGCCTTGCATGAACAAAACTGTGATGTGGCTTTGTTTATATAGTACCTAGCATGCTGGGGACCAAATCCTGAAACCGGGTCTTTGGGCACTACTATGCTGTAAATGTTAAAAAAGATGTAAATAAATGTTATTTTTGCCACCTGAAATCTCTACTAGGAAATATGACCCCAAACAGTTAAAAACTGAAAATGTCTGTTTCCAGTTGGTATTTAAAGTGCAGTACTAGTCTTAAAAGCAACTATAAAAAAAGCATTATGAAGTTCCATCTTTATTATGTCTCAGTGGCTTCAGATCAAAAATTCTCCACTTACAAGTAAACAAAGATTCTAGCTCTTCAAACTCAATCTATTCTCTGAGAGTGAAACTAGGTTATTTTCCTTTTCATGCATTATCACCAGTGATAAATGTTCTGCAGACTAAATAATGTCCGCAGTGACAGCTGTCTAGGCCTATTGGCTTCAAATTATGCCCTTAGTTACCCCTGTACAACTTTGTTGTGGTTAAAGTGTTACACAGGTGTAATTGACTCCCCTGTAATTGGAACTTAGTGAACAATTAATGCACAAAAAGGAACAGAATGCAGCTCACTCTCTTACACAAATTAACTCTGCGGTACTAACTGGAGTTAATAGACAGTAAAACTCATTTGGAGCACTACAGTCACACTATATGAGTGTAAGCCAGCAAAAAGCAGATCTACCAAGTAAGACAGTACTGTTTTTTTTAAGACACTTTTCAGATTTGAACTACGCTTTATCACTAGAATGAATGAGAAAGTGGTGTTTGGAAAGACTTGTGGGGCTTTGGTACAGATACCTGGTCTGTATAGAAATATTTACATTTGGCTAGGAACAGATCTTGGGAGACAACTAAGAAAGCTTCCAAGGCAATGCATTACAAGTGGAAAGGACCCATAGCCAGGAACATGCAACAACGGAATCTGTGGTAAATGCTGCTTCTTTTTGGCCTGCTGCACAGGTGAGTTTTTATCCAATTATGACCTCTCCATATTTCTTTTTGGTTACAACAGTTCTGAGGACTTGACTAGTGATCAGTTTTCTGGGTATCATATAGAGGCAATTCCTGAAAATGAAGATGTTAGAATATTCCAGTTTCATTTTAGGAAATAACCTAGAACTAAGCTGACAGATGCAGTGGTAGGTGCCTTAGTGTTACTTGTAGCCTGAATATAAGGGCATTTAGTTGGAAATAAAAGGTCTAAGTGTCTCCCAAATCTCTAAAAACATATGTAAGGAACTATTGGAACAAATGGATAGAGGCTGAACTGACTGGAGGAAGAAAGTTGCTCATGTAATTATGTGAACAGAGTGAGGAGTCAGGATTTTTTAAATTGTTTTGGAAAAGATTAGTGGAATTTCAGTACAAATGTGTGTGAGTGAATCTCGGTCAGTTTCAAAGGAATATAGAACAGAGACAGAGCAAAGTATCCTAAGTGGAAATACACCTCTACCTCGATATAACGCTGTCCTCAGGAGCCAAAAAAATCTTACCGCATTATAGGTGAAACTGCATTATATTGAACTTGCTTTGATCCACCGGAGTGCGCAGCCCCCCTCCCCACCCCCACCCCCCGGAGCACTGCTTTACCACGTTATATCCGAATTCGTGTTATATCGGGTCACGTTATATCGAGGTAGAGGTGTAATCTGTTCTACTCATGTTTTTGTTTGGGGGCAAGAGAAGGCCTCTGTGCCATCTCATTCTGTTCCTTACAGGGAAATTCAAATGTGGGAAGGTTGTGACTGTGGTAGGCAGCAGCCTAATTTCTCATATAAATCCCCAAGTCCTGCGTGCTTTCTTTGTGGCTACACACAGTGTGGGAATGCAACATAAAAACTATAGGGAAACCCTTTTTAAAAAAAGCTCTAACTCTTCTGTTTGTTTCATTGCTCATGGGGGGAAAAAAGTGCAAATTCATGCAATCACAATTCAAATGCATCTATCCAATCAAAATTGTTATTTAAGAAGTTACGAGGCACTACCATAACCCAAGCCACTGAAAATGAACAAAAATAAAAACCAAAAATTGAACTGGCTAAACATAATTAAATTATAATAATGTAAAAAATCAGAATATAACATGAATTGATGGTTGTTACAAAAGAGGTCTGAGGTACAATCATTCACTAGCGATGTACTCACTGAAGCATCTCTTTGTTAGTATAAATTGAAATTTATTAATAAAGAAAAATGTCAGACGTGTCCATTCAATGAGCACTAGAGAGATGGGTATGACATCACTTATAGCCAATAAGAAAGCTCCATCTGTGTTCAGAGTTCTACACCCACTCTGTATTGTGTATTAATGTACCAAGCAATTTGTATGTTCTCTGCACTGCAGTATGAGAAATTGCTCTAAGAACGGAGTCCATTCAGTGCATCAAAAGGGCTCTTAATAAAACATGTAGGGAGAGCTGAAAATCTGTCTGGCAGAGTAATGAGATAAATGGCAGCAAAGTCTTGTAAATTTTTGTTAAAAGTAATGAACAGTTTAAAAGGAGAATCAGCTGGTGGTGCCAAATCACTGTGAGCAGAGCATACTAGAATATGATTTTCATAGACTAGATATTTGGCTCAGTTGTCACTTTTCCTCCAGGGTTCAGTGTGTTTTTCCTGTCTCTCTGTGTGGGTAATTCTTAATCAATGATTATGCACACACACAGAAAAGAAGAGAAAATGCATTAAGGTGACACATTGTGACCCTTACCAAAGCATGCATTGGGATCACCTGATGAATCCTGTACTAATGATGGATAACATGTTTTGGATACTGACAGATTTACAGAAAGCTGCTTAAAGTAGAAAACGTCTGCACTCAAAGATGTGAAGCACTCACATGTCCTCAACTTGCTTTGTTCGACTCAGTGAACTAATAATACAAAAGCCACTTTAAAAGCACCCTACAGATTACATTCTCTTAGAGCTTCTTAAAAGCTCACACACTGAAAGTGCATTTAGGCTAAAAAGGTAGCTTTAACTTTCACAATCATGACTATACAATAGCTGTAGCATTTCATCGCAGCAGCAGCAGCTCCACTTAGTGCATCACTTCACAACTAACTGAACATAGAACTGTCGTCTTTATTATTTTATGGCATTCTTTTGGATTCTAAGTAAAGTTAGACTCTGAAAGGGACTTTGTCAAGCCACTTCTGGCATAAGATGTATTAACAATAAGTAGCACCTTACAACTATGAACGCAAGTAAACTGCAAGGCGACGCAGCTGCAATAAAACTAAAACCTCAGATGTGCTGTTTACTGAACTAGTGAGGCAGTCAGGGTGTGTGATGTGACACTTCCTGAAATCACTCTGCCATCCCTCCTCAGGGCCATGTATATGGTCTTATGTATATATGTATATTGCTGGATTCCTTCTATTGTTTGAATATGCAGAGCAGCAATTTCCAGTCCATTCTGCAGTTGTAATTACCAAAAAAAAAAAAAAAAAACCCACACGCGCGCACACACACAAAACTAAGCAAGAGTTAGGCTCACCTCCTCTCTGGTCAGATAGAATGCCCTAGTCCACGGCATACCACCTCCAGGGCCGACTGTAGGTTTTTTGTCGCCCCAAGCAAAAAAATTTTTGGCTGCCCCCCCCCACCCCAGCCCTGGGCTCTCTCCACCACCACCACCCACACCCCCTGCCACCTCAGCCCTGGGCTCTCTCTTCCCCTCCCCCCCCCGCACCCTGTACCGCCCCAGCCCTGGGCTCTCTTCCCCCTCCACCCGCACCCCCTGCCGCCCCAGCCCTGGGCTCCCCCCCAGCAGTGCTGACTCCGCCCGCTCCCCCCTCACCTCCAGCCGGTCCGGCACTGGCAGGGTCGGGGTAAGCAGCGGGGCTCCCGGGCCACGCCTCAGCCCAGGGTCTCTTCAGACAGGGCTCCCACCTCCAGGACCGGCCGGGACCCAGGAGGGCAGAGCCAGGGGACCGACCTGGCAGGGGGCTGAGGAGCCGGGGCAGGGTAGCCCCGGAGGGAGCGGAGCCCTGGAGAGTGGGATGCGGGCCCCGCACGGCAGCGCCCCGCTCTCTATGGCCCCACTGCTGCTTCTGGCCGCCCTGCTGCAGTCCCTGGACAGCTCGGGCTGCTTCGCCCAGCCCCGGCTGCGGCGCTGGGGGCGGCCAACCTGCGGCACCTGCAGGCAGCTCTGTGTGCCCCATGGGGCGGCCCCCAGCCTGAGTGTCCCCCACTCGGAGCCTGCCCGGCCCAGCCACAAGGTGCGGGCACTGCTCCCCCGTGGCGCAAACCGCAGCGGCTCCAGGGAACCCCCCGTGCACGATGCGCTGCTGCTACCAGGTCTGGCTCTCTCTGTCACTGTCAGCCACTGGGGCTATGTGTTCACTACCAAAAAAGAGAATAGCTAATGTGGGTTAGCTGCAAAAATCCTCTTGAGACAAGGCACAGGAGGCTTTTACCTCACTGTAATTAGGTGAGTTCAACACTCAACCACTCTCTCTCCACCCCACCTGGGGTTAACCTCACTTAGCTACAATGAGGTTAAAAACTACCTGTGCCTAGTCTCAAGGGGATTTGAGAGCAAGATCAAGAACTCATGTTAGTTATCTCACTTTGAAAATGCACTTTTTTTTTTTTTTTTTTTTTTTTGCAGGGAAGGCATAGCCTGAGTCCTCCAAAAGCATAGCTTTCCTAGTGAGTCCCAGAGATTGAGAGGGATGGTCCCTAAGATATAACTGAGGCCCAGGGTCAAAATGAACTGGCTCCCAAACATTTAGCCAGCTGATCCACTTTTATGGGGGTGTCACCATGTGATCCAGGATCTAAACTTTCATTTAAAAAATATTTAGCCAAATCAGTTTAGACAGAACCGTCGACTATAAACAAACTGGGGTCCGCAGGCATGCTGGAAACAATAGTTCTGAGGTGGGAACTGGTCTGCTTCATCTCAGTGGGATGTAGACTATCAATATTATCAGAGAAACAAGGTAGGTGAGATAGTATCTTTTATTGGACGAACTTCTGTTGGTGAAAGAGACAAGCTGTGGAGCTTCCCAGTGCTCCTCTTCAGATCTGGGGAAGATAAGCAGAGTGTCTAAGGCAGAGATGGGCCCGCGGGACTGTCCTGCCCAGCTCCTGGCTGGCGGTGGAACTGCGTGCTCCTGCCGAGCAGAGCGGCAGTGTGTCTGGCTCCGGCCGGCATGGAAGCCAGACATGCTGCTCTGCATGCTCTGCTCAGCGTGGTAAGTGGGCTGGGGCTGAGGGGTTGTATAACGGGTGGGAGGCTCCAGGGGGCAGTCAGGGGACAGGGAGCAGGGGGCGGTTGAATGGGGCAGAGGTTGGGGGGGGTCAGGGGATGGGGAACAGGGGGGGTTGGATAGGTGTGGGGTCTCAGGGGGCCTGTCAGGGGGTGGGGGTGGGGGTGTGGATGGGGCTGGGACAGTCAGGGGACTGGGAGCAGGGGGGGTTGGATGGGGGTGGGGTCCCAGGAGGTCGTTAGGGGCGGGGGTTCCCGGGAGGGGGCAGTTAGGGGACAAGGAGCAGTGGGGGTTGGATGGGCTGGGGATTCTGACGGGGGTAGTCAGGGGGCAGGAAGTGGGAGGGGGCAGATGGGGGGCCAGGTTGTTTGGGGAGGCACAGCCTTCCCTACCCGGCCCTCCATCCAGTTTTGCAACCCCAATGTGGCCCTCGGGCCAAAAAGTTTGCCCACCCCTGCTCTAAGGGCATGGCCACACTTGCAAATGTAGAGTGCTTTGAGTTAAACCAGCCTTCGTAGAGCACCGTAGGGAAAGCGCTGCAGTCTGTCCAGACTGACAGCTTCAAGCACACTGGTGTGACCACGTTTGCAACACTTGCAGCGGCATTGGGAGCAGTGCATTATGGGCAGCTATCCCACAGAGCACATCTTCCCATTCTGGCGCTGTGGCTTGTGGGAAGGGGGTGGGAGGTGCGGGGCCTTCTGGGTCCTGTCCCAACATCCCGTGATGCATCGGTTCGCATCCCAGCAATCCCTGTGCTTCCGTCCACATTTGGCACCATCTTTCAATGTTTTTTGTACTGCACGCTTTTGTCTTCCCTTTTGGTCTGCAGGAATGGAGTCCAAACTGCTGAGGAATATGCTGACGAGTGTCACCTGCACGTCCCGTTTGGCAGTCGAGTTACTCCTTAAGATCCAAACTGACAGTGAGGACTCCAATGATTATATCAACTTGAGTAATGCATACGACACAAGATTGTTTGTGTCATTCACAGGCATGCTCACCACCATGGAATGCTGCTTTTGGGCACTGAGTGGTGGGATCACATCAGCCTGCAAGTCTGGGATGACGAGAGGGGCTGCAGAACTTTCGGATGAGAAAAGCCACTTTCATGGGACACTGTGAGGAGCTCGCCCCTATCCTGCAGCCCAAGGACACGAGATTGAGAGCTGCCCTGACAGTGGAGAAGTGGATGGCTATTGCAATTAGGGTGACCAGACGTCCCGATAAAATCGGGACCGTCCCGATATTTAGGTATTTGTCCCGCGTCCCGATTGATCTTCGGTCGGGACGCTGCACTCCGCTTTTTTTTTTTTTTTTTCTCTCTCTGCCGGCAGCACTCAGCTGTTCTCTGTTGGTTTTTTTCCCCCGCTCCTAAAAACCAGAGGCTGAAGGTATGCATACCTAAGGAAGGGTGCATAATCTCCTCTGACTGCCCGCAGCCCTGGGCTGTTCTCAGCTCCCGCCCCCGACTGCTGGCAGCACTGGGTCACAGTAGGGAATTGGGAGAGGGAGCTGTTTGTGTCCTTACACCGGCAGCACTCGGTTTTTTGGGTTTTTTTGCTCCGCCAGTGACCCCCCCCCCCCTTGTGTCCCGATATTTTCTTCCTGTCATCTGGTCACCCTAATTGTAATCTGGAAGCTGGCAACTCCAGACAGCTACCGATCGGTCGCTAACCAGTTTGGAGTGGGAAAGTCGACGGTTGGAATTGTGTTGATACAAGTTTGCAGGGCCATTAATCGCATCCTGCTCAGAAGAACCATGACTCTGGGTAACATGCATGACATAGTGGCTGTCTTTGCACAAATGGGTTTCCTTAACTGCAGAGGGGTGATAGATAGGACGCATATTCCAATTCTGGCACCAGTCCACCTAGCCTCCAAGTATGTTAATCGGAAAGGGTATTTCTCTATGGTTCTCCAGGTGCTTGTGGATCACCGTGGGCATTTCATTGACATTAACGCAGGCTGGCCCAGAAAGGTGCATGCTGCACCCATCTTTCAGAACACTAGCCTGTTCAGGAAGCTGCAAGCCGGGACTTCTTTCCCAGACGAGAAGATCATAGTAGGAGAAGTCGAAATGCCCATTGTGATCCTTGGAGATCCCGTTTACAGTGGCGTAGCCAGGGTTGCAGTTGAGGAGGAGCGGCAGAGAAAAAAAGCGCTGGTCCTTCGGTGGCATTTCGGCGGTCCTGCGCATGCGCCGAAATGCCGCCGAAAGATGGAGCGGCGCATGCACAGGACCACCCCGCTTCCCCATCTGGAGTGCTCTCCAAGGCACTGAGACCCCCGGCCATGCTCTCAGGGCCTGAGTCCTGGCCGGAGCACCAGGAGCCAGCCCGCGGCCCCGTTCCGCCAGCTGCCCGGAGCACCGGGAGGTGGGAGCCAGCAGGCCAGCCCGCAGCCCTGTTCCGCCGGCCGCCCAGAGCGGCAGGAGCCAGCCCGCATCCCCGTTCCACCGGAGCGGCAGGAGCCAGCCCGTGGCCCCATTCTGCCGGCCGCCCAGAGCGGCGGGAGCCAGCCCGTGTCCCCGTTCCACCAGAGCGGCAGCAGCCAGCCCGTGGTCCCATTCTGCTGGCCGCCCAGAGCGGCGGGAGCCAGCCCACATCCCCGTTCCACCGGAGCGGCAGCAGCCAGCCCGTGGCCCCGTTCCGCCGGCCGCCCGGAGCGCCGGGAGCCAGCCCGCGGCCCCGTTCCGCAGGCGCCACTTTTGGGGAATGTGGTCAGGGGAAGCGGTTGCTTCCCCTGAACCCCGCTAGCTACGCTACTGCCCATTTACCTGTTAATGCCGTGGCTCATGAAACCCTACACAGAGAGCCTTGACAGCAGCAAGGAGCTATTCAACAACAGGCTGAGCCGGTGCAGAATGACTATGGAGTGTGCTTTTGACCGTTTAAAGGGCCGCTGGCGCTCTGTATGGGAAGCTGGACCTGGCCGATGACAACATCCCCGCGGTTATATCTGCGTGCTGTACCCTCCATAACATTTGTGAAGGGAAGGGTGAAAGATTCACTCAGGTATGGAACTCGGAGGTTCAACACCTGGAGGCTGAATTTGAACAGCCAGAGAGCTGGGCTATTAGAGGGGCCCAGCAGGGGCCTGCAAGGATTAGAGATGCCTTGAGGGAGCAATTTGAGACCGAAAGCCACCAGTAATATCTGGTGCCCTGCACAGGAGTGAAGTACAGTGGTTCCAATGTTAGTAGGAATCTGTGTTTGCTACGCTGACTTGCAGTGCATGTTGCTTTCCTGGGCTAAGGTATCTTTTACTTTATGCAATAATAAAGAATGTTTTCAAAGCCAAAAAATCCATTTATTGAAAAGAAAATTCATTTATTGAAAAGAAACACAACTGCTTGGGAAACAGAAAGGGCAAGGAGGTGGGGTGGGGAACGGTACAATCATAGATTTGTGTATGTCCTGTTATCATACTCAGCCTTCCTGTCTGGAGTGCTGTGCAATGAGTGCTGCACTTCAGGATGGCTATCCTGCATGGTGATGGGGGTTGAGTGCAGTGGGTAAAGGTTGTAGTTTTCAGAGCTGGGTGGTGAAACTACAGGTGTTGGAGGCAGCTAGTGGTGATAAGAACCCAGATGTTGGGGAAAGTGGGTTGGAGGTGACATGGGGGCACAAGGGAAAGAGTTTTTGGACAAGGGCTGCGGAGGGGCGGGTGACGGGCGTGGTAGTGCTCTGCCTGCAGTGCTACAAGCGCCTGTATCGAGTCCGCTTGGCGCTCCATGATACTTATCAGCTGCTCCGTGCTTTGCTGCCGGAGCTCCGCGCTTTGTGCCAGTGATCCGCATTCTGCTGGCGGATCCTCCTTTCACTCTCCCTCCACTCCTGCGCTTTTAGATTCTCGTTAAGGGACTGCTGCATTATTTCATGCAGCATGTCGTCTTTGCTTCTACATGGCCTCTTCCTAATTCTTTGGAGTCTTTCGGCCAGTGATAATGCGGACGGCTGAGATCTCAAGGTTGCATCTATAAAGGCAAAATGCAACACTTAACAGAGGCAGCATTGTTCACACCAGACAGAGCAATGATTCCCCTGTACTTAATGGCAAGCCAGAGGTGAAAGTAACTTAAAGAACTTACCGGTACTCCGTAGTAATTAGGAGGGGGCAGGGCCTCACCCAGAAGAGGTGTGGTCTCTACCAGAAGAGGCGGGGCCTTTAAATCTCCGGGCGTTTTAAATCAGGATTTAAAGGCCCTGGGGCTAGGGCTGTGATAGCAGCAGCTGGGAGCCCCGAGCCCTTTAAATCGCCAGCCGAGCCACGCTGCCGGAGCCCCGGGGTAGCAGCAGCAGCCGGGGGCTCGGGCGGTGATTTAAAGGGCTCGGGGCTCCAGCTGCCACTACCACCCCGGGCCCTTTAAATCGTCCCCAGAGCCCTGCTGCTGGATCCCTGGGGTAGTGGCGGTGGTGCTCTGGCAGCAAGTTAAAGGGTCCAGGGCTGTAGAGGTGGCTGAGCCCCTGGCCCTTTAAATCGCTGCCGGAGCCCCGCCGCCGCTACCCAAGGGTTTCGGCAGGCTCCAGGGACAATTTAAAGGGTTCAGGGTGGTAGCGGCTACAGGAGCCCCGGACCCTTTAAATTGTCCCCAGAACCCTGGGGAGCCGGGGACGGGGCTCCAGCGGCTATTTTAAGGGCCGAGGCTATAGCGGCCGCTATCCCAGGGCTCCGGCAGCAGGGCTCTGGCACCAATTTAAAGGGCCCAGGGCACAGGCCACTGCTGGGAGCCCCAGGCCCTTTAAATTGTTGCCAGGGGAAGCCGATCCACCCCGGTAGGGTGCACTGGCTCTTGCCGGTACGCTGTACCGGGGCGTACCGGCTTACTTTCACCTCTGGGGCAAGCACAGTCTACACCAGGGATCGGCAACCTTTGGCATACGGCCCGGGCTGGTTTGTTTACCGGCCGTGTCCACAGGTTCAGGCCAATGGGGGCTGCGAGAAGCAGCAGCCAGCACATCCCTTGGCCCATGCCGCTTCGCGCAGCCCCCATTGACCTGGGACGGCGAACCGCGGCCAGTGGAAGCCGCGATCAGCCAAACTTGCGGACGCAGCTAGGTAAACAAACCAGCCCGGCCCGCTAGGGTGCTTACCCTGGCGGCAGGGCTGGCTTTATCACCCGTGGGGCCCCATTCCAATATCCGGCGGCAGTCCGGGTCTTCAGCAGCACTTCACGGCGGGGGGTCCGCTCTGGGTCTTCCGCAGCACCGAAGGACCCCCCCGCTGCCGAAATGCCGCTGAAGACCCCCGGAGCAGGGCCCTCTTAGGTGCAGGGCCCGATTCCGGGGAATTGGGTGAATCGGTTTAAAGCCGGCCCTGCCTGGCCGGCCGTGTGCCAAAGGTTGCCGATCCCTGGTCTACACAGAAGCATAATTTGCCCGTCCCAAAGCGAGCGCACATAACCCATGGGAGCCCCAAAATGGTGAGTAAGCACAGGATCAAGGAGGACTGATTGTTTCACGAATGTACTGTCCTCTGGGTTTCTGTGCCTTGGGGAGGGCCAACAGCTGCAGGGGGCCCCTATACTGAACACTGTCCCCACATTTTCCACAGGAGTTCGTCCTGGAAGATATCTCGCTGCTGAGGGAGACCTGGGAAGTAAGGGAGAGTCTTCTACTGCAATGCGGCTTCTGCCCTGGCCCATATGCAGCTTGCCTGTGTGCAGCAATGGTCCCCCCTCCTCCCCCCGCCCCTCATGGCACAGTGGTGTGGACATGTTAGCCTGACTGGGACAAGGATCACAGTAGCTCTCCCAAGAAACCTGTGCAAGTGCATTGCTGAACTTCTGGAGGAGACCTTTGAAGAGATCACTGAGGCCGATTACCACAATGTGAGAGAGCACATCAACGCCCTATTCCGCATCTAGGCATGCATGCAGCCCTAACCCTCCTCGCCCCAAAAGCCCGCACTGAATAACTTCCTTCCAAAAATAAAAGCCACTTACCGGGAACCTCCTCTGGTGTTTGTCCTTCCCCAAGCACCGGCCACCGTGACTGACTACCTTCCTCCTGGCTTGAGCACAGCACCTGGCTGCATGCATCTAGGGATTCCGGGGTGTCGTCTTCCTCCTCCTCAGCACCCTCTCTCCCGCTTTCCTCCTCCTCCTGCCTTGTTGAACTGGGCTCTGAAGTGTCCATGGTGGTCCTTGGAGTGGAGGTGGGGTCACCCCCAAGTATTGAATCCAGCTCTTTGTAGAATTGGCAGGTCGCGGGGACAGCACCAGAGTGGCAGTTTGCCTCGCGGGCTTTACGGTAGGCATTCCGCAGCTCCTTCACTTTAACCTTGCACTGCAGCGCCTCCCGGTCATGGCCCCTTTCCATCATGTCCCTTGATATCTGCCCAAAGGTATCGTAATTCCTACGGCTGGAGCGCAGCTGGGACTGGACAGCTTCCTTCCCCCAAACACTGATGAGGTCCAGCACCTCACTATTGCTCCATACTGGGGATCACCTGGCACATGGAGGCATGGTCACCTGGAAAGATGCGCTCAGAGCACTCCACGCCTGGCTGAGCAAACAGGAAGGGGATTTTCAAAATTCCCAGATAATTTAAGGGCGGGTCTGATGGTTGGTCACCCGAGGGCAGGGCAGTAGAGTTCAAAGTGATGACCAGAGTGGCTAGAACAGGCATTGTGGGACACTTCTGGAGGCTGATCAGAATGCATTAACAGACCAGGGCATCCACACTGGTGCTGCGGTGCTCCAGCGAGGGCACATCAAACATTATTCCACTCACCGAGGTGGAGTACTGGGAGTACTCTACAACATGCCTTGCCAGTGTGGATGCGTTGTGAGTTAGAGCGCATGGGGCTGCTTTAATGTGCTCTAACTCTCAAGTGTAGCCATGCCTTAAGCTAAATACAAGTTGGGACAGATTGGTAAGTATAAGGGGTTCACACATGCTGGAGGAGACCACTTAAAATGAAGTGGGCAATTAAGGGTTAGCAGGCAGCAGGGTGTGTTACAAATTGTTGTAATGAGTCACAAAACCAATGTCTCTGCTAAGTCCGTTGTTTTTAGTGTCTAGCAGAGTTATGAATTTAAGTTCCCAGGCTCATCTTTTGAAGGTGTTGTACAGGTTTCTTTGAAGATGAGGACTGAGAGGTCAGATATGGAGTGATCGCTTTGTGAAAAGGAAGGAGTGAAGCTTGCTGGCTAGCCAAAGATGGAAAAGGGCATTTCTAACTACTGTTTCCACCTGACTGTCCAGAAGCAATGAGATACCTGAAGACTGTGCACAATCTGACCACTTCAATCAGCTCTCTGAAATGCTTCCTATTTTCCACCATCATCACATCTGACTTGCCTGTGCTGAGCTTTAGTCTGCTGCTCTTCATCCAAGTGCTCCTGTGTGTCTCTCTCCAGGACAGCTAGGCAATGAGACTATCTAGGTTTCATGAGATTAAGAATTAGAGCTGGGTGTCATGATGCTTTCCTGGCACTGAATCCATAACTCCTCAGTGTTCCCCAGAGAGGTCCAATCTAAACATTGAATAAGAGGGTCTGTAGAACTGAGCCCTACAGGACTCCCTAAATGAGAGCTTTAGGTGACTCTCTTTAAAGACAGTGAGATAGTATTCTTGTATTCAGGGCCGGCTCCAGGCGCCAGCTTACCAAGCAGGTGCTTGGGGCAGCCACTTCGGAGAGGGGCGGCACGTCCAGCTGTTCGGCGGCAATTCGGCGGACGGTCCCTCACTCCTGCTTGGAGCGAAGGATCTCCCGCCAAACTGCCGCCGCAGATCGCGATCGTGGCTTTTTTTGTTTGTTTATTTGGCTGCTTGGGGCGGCTCTGCTTGTATTTGATGGCCTGTGTGGCTGATTATTTTATATGGGTTGCTGATGCATCAGATGACCTGCTATATTGGTGTCCAATCCATCTCCCATTACAAGCAATACAACCCTTTCAATTGGCTTTAATGGAAGATATAACAGAATTAAATGCCCAGTCTGTATATTGTATTAAAGACCCTAGTGCTCTAAGTCAGGCACTTAGAGATACAAGTATTTAAAACATAAAAATTCTATTTCTCTCCTGAGCGTTATCAGATGTGGCAGTAACAAGCTCTGCTGTGCTGAGCTGATACAGGAGAGGGAGCAGAAAGTGAAGAGAAGCAAGGGGGCCAATTGTTTGACTTTTTCTTATATAAATTAAGGGGCAGATAGTCACCTCTATAGAATTTTTTCTGCCTAGAAAGCAGGAAGCTTTTGAGTTGAAACAGATTTCCCTCTGCATTGCTCTGTGGGGATGGTGGAGTTTATACTCCCTCCCTCTCTCCTACCTCTGCAGAAGCAGCAGGGAGGAGTCCAGGTGCTTGAATGAGCAGGTGCTTCAAGGTCCCAACAGGTCACAGGAGAGCAAGGGAGTACTGGACACAAGTCCAGTTTAGAGCTAACCCAGACTCAGATAAATTTCATATAAAAGTTATTATGCAGGCAGGGCCTAAAAGAGACTTAGAACTATGCTGTAAAACAGAACTGTAGAGTAGTTAGCTAGGTAGGGCATAGCACAATGCGCAGAAAGAAATATTCAGCCACACCAATCAGGAAACCTATCATAGAACCCTGATAGCATCATCTGTGTTTAAGGATCCTGTATGGTTTAGCTATCGTGGATCTGATTCTAGTGTGGACAGATCCTAAGGTCTCATATACACTGAGCAAATTTTGAGGGACTGTTACAACACAGTAGTCTCCCACTGTGATTAAAACATGGTTTAGTCCTACAGCCGAGACTGAATCAAACTGACTTAACCCGATTTCCAAACTCTGGGACAGCCTTTGTCTTTACAAGTCTGTAGCACAGTTTGACCCATCAGTACAATACAAGATTGAATCATGTTTTAAACATGTTTGGGAGGTGGGGAGGAAGAGAAACTACCAGGCTCTGACCTAGTACCCTAGCACAGTATTTGCTACAGTGCAGACTACAAGGAGGCAGGTAATCAGTTCCAAGGCCAATGTTGTTTGATTAATATTAATTATGTGGAAAAGGGAGTACAGCAAAATGGTAAAGTGTCCTTAAAAAATGCTCAGAAGTTAAAAATTGCCAGCACTGTTATGCTTTTGTAGCTCAAATAATAAATGATTCAACAACTGTACTGTTACCATGGGTACGGTTTCTCATTGAGCCTAAAATTGCCACACTGCTGACAAGGACCTATTTTTAGTATCAGCAGATGTGTATCTTTAAAAACAATGAAGGAAACCTACTACTCGTGTGGTGTCTGTCTGTATGTGTGTGAGAGAGAGAGTGTTTGTTTTCTGGTGTTAATAAGAAAGGCAAAGAAAATTAAATGTGTTTGATCTCCCAGATAGATGATGCAGTAAAAGGGAATAGTGTGAACAACTTAAATTACCATTAACATCTGGTAAATAAACCACAAAAAGTGGTAAGATTGCCAGTATACAACTACCCATGCAAAAACTCAGATCATCCGTGTCAATTAATTTGCTACAGTAATAGATGCATCCTATTTTCCATATACATTAGTATCTACTGGTGCATTATCACAGACTTACTACACCAAAAAACGTAGGCTCAAACCTGATACCCAAGCCTTTGGCACAAATACTGATCACTACAGTACAAACCCTCTTCTTCACAATATTCTGCATTTTTCATGCAAGAGGGAGGTGCAAGACTAATATCTGAGAGAGTACACAGATTAGGGAAGGTGTTAATAAATTCTGATAAATAAGCTTCAGGGGAGTAGATTTTACCAGTAAATGTCATTGATTTCGTCAGACGCTCACAGACCAATTAAATGATTTTCCCATCGATCATCAAAATTTAGAGAGAGGGAAAGTAAGAAAATTGCTGCTTCAGATCTACAGTTTAATTTAAGAATATTTACTTTGTATATTTTGACACGTGATGTTGACAGTTTGTGTTAACAGTTATAAAGCTTTAACTGTTGGAATCTCAACATCTACTGTCATTAAATAATTACTGTCTGATCCACCCATAATTTCCCACAACTGTAATAATTTAAATCAGAGAAAATGCTGAAAATAAACATTATCTGTTAAAATTAAAAAAATATAAAATTTCAGAGTCTGCCAAGCATACTGATAAATAAGATAATGTTACCTTGTAACAATGCCAAAGACACACAGAGCGCAATCCTTGCTATCTACATACCAATTTACCACATACTTTCTCAGGCACTGCAGTGGCATCAATATGAATTGTACTATAAAGTCCAGGGCAATTGATACTATTGTAAAGGCACTTGTGCTCAAAGGCTCTGATCCTGCTTCCATTTAAGTTAATCGGATTTTTGCCACTGACTTCAATGGGAGCATGCTTAAGGCCTAAGCCTTTTAGGGCCTGATTATTAGAGCGAGGACAGAGTAGTTTGCCTACAGGGACACTTAAAGAACTGACACGAAAAGTATTTTGCCCAAATATGTGGCCAGACAAGAACTGCTTTAGTCATGAGTGCATCCAAAATCCCCACTCTGGAAGTGCCTATGTGGTAAATACACATGCAAAAGTGAGTGTGCTAATGGGCCTCTACTTTTCAGCAATACAGGTTATACAACACTACACTAATGTAACTTACTCCATCGAGAGTAGAGGGGTATCATCACAGACAGTTCAGTGCGCAATCTGCAGTTGTGGTCAAAAAAGCAAACAAGTTGTTAGGTTGCATGAGGAATGGGATGGAGAATATTTTAATGCCTATATATAAAACAATGGTGTGGCCTCATTTAGAATAGTGTGTGTAGTACTGGTAATCCTATCTCAAAAAAGGATAATACAGAATTAGAGAGTGTTCAAAGTAGTGCAATGAGCATGATAAAGGGTCTGGAAAAACTTGTATGCAGAGAAAATGAAAAGTTTGGAATTGTTTATTTTAGATAGAAAGAAGATGAATAAGAGGGGACATGATAAAAGTATATAAAATAATGAATGGTCTAGAGAAGATAAATTGGGAAAGAACAGTTACTTACTTTACAGTAACTGTGAAGTACTTCAAGGTGTGTTGTCCATATATATATATATATATATATATATATATATATATATATATATATATATATGCCACTCTTAGTGTGCATATACTGCATGAGCTCAAGATTGGAATTGGCCAGCAGTGTCTACTGGGGTTGTGTCTGTGCCTTGAGTGCCATGTGCCCTCACTTGAGGGAACAAGGGGTGGAGTGGAGCCAACTTATTCTGAGTTGCTTTGCCAATACAGAATCCAGGTGTCATAACCTGCCCTTTTACTGGGCACACACCTTGTTCAACACTGGTGTCTCTGCATTGCTAGTAACCTGAAATACTGAAGGTGTTCCTTGGAGTCTACTTAAAGACAGATTGTAACAACTCTGTCAAAAGAGGCAACCAACCTAGATAATGTTTTGTAAATGTGTGGACTGATCCCAAAGTAGCTGCTCTACAAATTTCTGCAATGGGAACACTTCTGAAAGAAGTTGCACAAGCTGCCTGAGTTTGAATGGAATGAGCCCCGACTTGACCTAGATGATCTAAAGTAGCTAACTGAGAACATAGCTAAATGCAATCTCACTTAGCTAGCCTTTGAGATTAAATGGTCTGGGTTTTCATTCTTTTTGCATAGGCAACAAACAATGTAGGAGAGACCCTGAGTGACTTTGTTCTAGCTAGGTAAAATGAGAGGATCCTATGTACATCTAAAGAAAGCAGTTTCACCTCCCATTGATTGGAAGGGAGTTTAAGAAAGAACATTGTTAGCTGGATCATCTGATTTAGGTGGATGTCTGACACCAGTTCAGGAATAAATTCTGGATGGGTCGGGAGTGGGGTGTGTGTGCTAAAGGAACCTAATGTTTGTGATAAAGAGTGTATGGCGGACCTACAATGAGTGCTTGCAGTTTCCCAATCCTACCGGCTGAAGTAACCATGACTAAGCAGGCGGTCTTCATGAACAGATCTAGGAAAAACTTCCTAACTGTAAGAACAGTAGGACAATGGAACAGGCTGCCTAGGGAGGTCGTGGAAGCTCCTTCACTGGAGGTTTTCCAAAGAAGGCTGGATAGCCATCTGTCTTGGATGGTTTAGATACAACAAATCCTGCATCTTGGCAGGGGATTAGACATGATAACCCTTGCGATCCCTTCTAACTTTATGGTTCTATGTAAGATACAGTCTGCAATCATAGAGTCTGCCCTTGTGTACAACACAGGCCGTAAGATTTCCCTGAATTAATTCCTGTTTGAACTACAACATATCTCTTAGAAAAACATCCAATCTTGATTTTAAAAGTGCCAGGGATGGAGAATCTGCTACAATCCTTGGTCATATGCTCCATTGATTAATTACTCTCACTTTTAAAAATGTGCACCTATTTCTGATATCAGGGACTCAAAGGGAGGATCCATCAACCCAGGTAAAACCACACTGAGATTCCAGGAGGGAAGGGGTTTCCACAATGATGGGAATAAATACACTAGGCCTTTAATGAATCTAGCCACTATAGGATATGAAAACACTGTGTGATCCTCCACTAAAGTTGATGCACTGATATAGCCACCAAGTACACCCTTATTGAACTGACAATGTTCTGATCCTTTTAATAACACTAAGTAGTCAACAATATTTGGAATGTCCAATTCTGTTGAAGAAATATTGTGTTGGTGTGCCCAAACAGAGAACCTTTTCACATCGCTGCTTAAGTGATCCTTGTAGAGCCTTTCCTCTGTATATGAGAATGTTTTGGACATCCTTAGAACAAGTTATCTCAATGAAAGTCAGCCAGACAACATCTGGGCTGTGAGATGCAGAGCGGCTGCATTCTGATGTCAGATGGTTCCATTGCCCAAAAAGACTATGTCTGGACACATTGATAATGTTATTGAAGATTGAATTGAGAGTCTCATGAGGTGTAGATACCAGAATTGTCTGAACCAAGCTGGTGCTATCAGGATCATTATTGCAGACTCTTGTTTGAGGTATTTCTTTTAATATTCTCAGTAGAAAAGGTGTTACCAATTTGTTACAAAGGTTTGAATTGATTTAGTAATTAAAGAAACCTCAGGATAACTAAGCTTGATTGGGTTTATTAAGAATTATTTAGACAGTATATAACAGAAAGAGACCATAATTACCACAATTTGTAAGAACCCATTCCTGTAGACTAGTCAGTTAACATGCACGATATGTCTGGTCCTGGTTTTGAGGTTAGCTTACAGCTTGGTACAATTATAGCAGAGCTGCCTACAAGTTTATTTATATATATATGTGTGTGTGTATATATACACAGACATTTTATTTTTACCCATAAATTTCCAGTATATTAACATCTGTTTTTTATCTGCTAGACTAAGTGTTTGCACTTGTACTCACTAAAAATATTTATTCTTAAACTGATAATTTCCAGCAGGCTAGCATCTTCTCTTCTTAGTGTGACTCCCAAAGCATCATGGGGAAGTCTGGCTCATAGACATGCTACATGCCTTATAAAAGTCTGCTTCATAGGTCAACAGGGTATCATACATCAGACCTGGGGTCCAAGGAGTGAGGAGTGCATTTAGAGGTCCTGGACTCAGGCCTCCCCTGGAGCAAAAGATGGGAAATTTGTTTATTTCTGTAGCAAACAATTCCATATGAAAATGGCCCCACCTCTGAAAAACTCTCAGAATGATAGTGTCCTTTATAGTCCACTCCTGGTCATCTGAAAATTCCCTGCTCAAGTGATCTGCTAGAGTGCTATGTAGTCCAAGTAAGTGCACATCTGTCAGGACAATGTGGTAATGGTTAGTCCAGTTCCACAGTCAGGCTGCTTCTTGACATAGATGGGATGATCATGCTCCTCCTTGTCTCTTCATATAGAACAACACAATGGTGCTGTCTATCATCACCTGTGCTATCCTGGATTGAACCAAAGGTAGAAATGCTAAACAAGTGAAACAAATTGCCCTAAGATATTTATGTGAAGACAAATCTCCTCTTGAGACCACAGGCCGATATTGGTCTAGATGTGCTCTCCCGCCAAGATTGAAGGAATTTGTCACTGTTGTCTTTGAGAGAAGCAGAAGAGAAAATGGAAATGGTTGCATGCTTGATTGGGGCCTTTCTACCAATCTAGTGACTTCAGGACACCTGGAGGAATATGGACTGGCATATCTATGTGATGCCTGCTGGGATGGTGTATTGACTTCAGCCAACCTTGCATACAATGGGTGTGAAGTCTGGCAGTTTGAATTACAAATGTGCCTGAGGCCATGTGACCTAGCAACCTTAATGTTGCCTGAGGTTTTATCATACCTGCCATGATTTTGAATCTGGCCTGGGGTAGTAGATATGATCTTGCTATTGTGTACTTTATTTTCTGAGAAGGCACAAAGGATGGCTTCTCCACACTGATCTTAAGATTTAGAGTGGCAAAAAGTTGTAGGATGTGTTGAACATTGTCACATACTTGTTGAGGTGAGGTGAATTTTTTGGAACAGATATTAAACCTCATGCTTCAAGGTTAAGGCCAATTTCTAGCTGTTAGAGGTCACTTTTATGTGGGGAACAGACTATCCAACATCTTCCTTCTGTGGGGCTCTTAAAGGTTCCTCTGAAGCCTCTAGTACTGGCCACTACTCTAGATGGACCTTGGTTCTGATCCAGAATGGCAATAACTGTGTTTCTGAAGTTTTAATTAAATGGAGTTGTCTTCTCAGAAAGGGTCACCTTTAGTGTTATTCATTAATCTTCCCAGCTTAGTTATACAAGTGCAACAGAATTGGAGCACACTACTTATAAAGTTGAAATAGTCCCCTAAAATAATTTCACTTTTATTAATGAGTTTTAACATCCAGGTTAAGCCTCCAAAATTAAAACTTCCCATAACAAAAATAAACTGTTTTATCCAGGAAATGCCAGTATTCTAGCTGGTTGTACATACTATATGTAGGACTGCAAACCAGTTTGTATTATAACCTCACCACAGACACATTTTCCTGTGTCCCACATTTTCAAACCATGCATCCTCTGGGCTGAAACTTTCTATGCTTTGTCTCATGTAAATGGTGAACTTTTCTGTGTGGAAAAATCTATAAAATATCTCTGCAGCCATTTTTATGAAAGTGTGTGGGGGGGTTGGATTACCTTTCCCTTTGAGGAAAACGAATTGCAACCACAGATTTTTAAGAAACGAGTCGAGAGTAAATAAGAGATAAGATTTTAATTAATAGATATAAAGCCAGAAGGGACCATTATGATGGCCTAGACTGAGCTCCCATAACAGGCCATAGAACTTCACCCAGTAATTCTTGGCATAGATATAGTCCTTATTGAAGATGACGGTCTTTGCTTTGTTTAGGGGGAAAATAAAATTAAAATGTTATAAGTGGCTGAAATCTCATTTCCTATCACACTGAGTGCATTTGCTAAACTTTTCAAAGAGCCAAATAAAGCCTCATTCTTTGTAACATCACTGCCAGGAGCTGGCCTTGGGACAATATGCCCTGCATGCAAAAGTGCTGTTGCATTGAGAAAGCAAAATCTTTAAACAAAGTAACCTGCCTTCATGAACACTAAGATTAAAACATGTTATAGTTGCTCCATAATTTTTGCTGCATAACAAAATATTTTGCATAGCTGTGAAATCTTTCATCCAAATAATTCAAAACACCTCACAAATATTCATCACAAGACTCTTGAAAGTATTATCATCTTCCCCATTTTAGACACAGGTAAAGGAGGCACGAAAACAGAACTGAAAAGCCCTCTCTCCATCTGATGCTGTTAGCACTGAGACACATTCCACCCTAGACAGGACAATTGCTATGTAAAACAAGCCTTCCTTGTCTCAGGCCGTGGCCTTATCAGAAAAGATATGGGAATTGTCTGGGAACCCTCCACATCTGAAAATAAGGAGGGAGCTGCATTGTGGAAAGGAGTGTGAATTCAGGACAAGACTAGTGAGAGAAGCTGCCATAAGTAGCAGAGGGGAAGCTGTTAGGAAGGAAAGACTGTAACAGAGGTGAACAGACAGCCGATTTAGTATATTTTCTTGTATCTGCGTACCAAGGATTTTAGAAAAAATATCAGATTAGAAGGGGATAATCATGCACACCCAAGCTATTTTAGATGTTTTTAAATGCCTGTCACTAATAATACTTCGCTATAACAGTATAGGGGTTAAACACCTTTTTTATTATTTTACCCTTTTTGGAGAAAATAGCTGTACTATTTGTGTATGTATACATGCACACACCTTCCTCTGCAGTCATTTGGCTGACAATATGGGGAAAAAACTGTATTATAAAGGTAAAAAGGCATGAGAATGTGAATTTAAGAAGGTCAAAGTTTGGGTTATTTGCTTTAATTTCAAATCTTTGCTTTTATAGATTTAATATTTTAAATTAGAACAATCACATTGATACAGGTAGAACAAGCATCTGCCTATAGCAGTAAAATGCTTAGAGCAGCAAAATATTTAGTATCAAGCCAACCAGAATCCAGTTCCTGTAATTAAAACATGTTTCTGCTGCTCTCTCTTCTCTGAGTGCTCCCTCACTACATAACACAGAATGTGCAATGAAAGGCTCCTTTTCTTTTTAATTTATTACTGCTGCTAAGAATAATCACACTGAGCCGTGAAACAGCAGCCTTGCTGGATTGTTAAATCAATCAAAGGCCACCCGCTAACTGGCAACTGATGGAACAAGCCTCAGAACACTGGGGGTGGGGCGAATAAAGTTTCTTTGAAGGCACTAAAGGTGAACCTTCAAGATTGTTTCTACAGTAAAACCTCTATCTCAGGTTGGAATTGAACATATTTCTAATCTTTATACAGCTCAGGAGCAGCACCCTTGCTTTAGCGACTTTTAGAGTACGTCTTCACTACCTGCCATATCGGCGGGTAGCAATCAATTTATCCGGGATCGATATATTGCGTCTCGTTAAGATGCGATATATCGATCCCCGAACTCGCTCACCGTCGACTCCGGAACTCTACCAGAGCGAGCGGCGGTAGCACAGTCGATGGGGAAGCCGCAGCCGTCAATCCCGCGCCATATGGACCCCAGGTAATTTGAGCGTAGCTGAAGTTGCGTATCTTGGATTGATCCCCCCCCCCCCCCAGTGTAGACCAGCCCTTTGTTAAAGATTTGTCAGTTTTAGTGACTACTCTGTGGGGGGGGGAGGAGGTTGTTTGTTTTTTTCCACAATTGCTTTTGATCATTATACTCCTTGTGCAATCATATTTGCCTTGCATTTTAAAGAATTTAATAGTACCCTTTGCTAAATATATCAGACCACCAGAATACCCCAGCAGAGCAGCTCATGTACATAAGTAATGCAATTTACATACAGATTATTTCATACAAAGAGATGTTTCAGTTTCTTGTAACTGCAAATATATTTATTACTAACATTTAAATATCACAAAACTTTTCATGGTGCTTTACAGGGACTTTAATACATGGAGTGAAATCCCCACAGAGATCAATAGGAGTCTTGCTTTAGACTTAAGTGGGACCCAGATTTCACCTCTGGTTCTTGAGGCTCAATTTAAAGTTACTTTCATTTTTGCTGAATTTAGAGAGGACAGAAGAATTAAAAATAATACAATGTGAGTCACATAGCAAGCAAATGAGATTTCTGATACCAAGCAGAGATGGCATAAGGTGAGTAAGAAAACATCTTCTATTGGTGGAAGAGACAGAGAACAGCTTTTGTCAAGAAGTTGGTCCAATAAAAGATATTCTCTCACTCACCTTGTCTCTGTCAAGCAACGATTGAGCCAGAGCAAAACTGGAAGTCAACAAGGAAAAGCAAGGTAAAAAAATGAGGAGTCCTTGTGGCACCTTAGAGACTAACACATTTATTTGGGTTTTAGCCCAGGAAATCTTATGTCCAAATAAATGTGTTAGTCTCTAAGGTGCCACAAGGACTCCTCGTTGTTTTTGCTGATACAGACTAACATGGCTACCCCTCTGAAAGAAGGTAAAATAAGTGCACTCAAAGAGGGATTGGGGAGAACAAAGATGCTTAGAACTGAGGATAAGAGACGTCATTCATGTTGTTGGGACCAGCATGACAACAGGCACACAAGTGAGAGTTGGAGATGATAACAAAGGGAGCCACAAAATGATGTGTAGAGCAGAGAGCAATGGGGAGGATGTGATATAGATGGGGTAGAGGAAGGAATGAGGAATATAAAAGCCAGTGATGGTGTTTCGAATAGGATTTAAATTGTGCATTAACCAGCCCATGTTCTTCCTCTCCCTTCTACTGTTTGTCAGACACACTTAAGTCTTGTCATAACATGAGACTGTAAGCACTCAGGACGGTGACCATACCTTTCTGTATACATCTACTATGCTTAGCACAATAGAGACCCACTCCTGATTGAAAGCTCTAGGCACTACTGCAGACTAATCTGAAGGAACGAGAAATGTGGCCAGAGTGGCAGGCAGGGAAGATTATTCTAGCTGCTGAATGTTACTGTCACCTTCTGTCAATCAAGGAGAAAGGTACAATAGAATAAGCAAGATAAAACAATGGTGTGAATGAAGCAGGGTTTTGTCCAAAGAGTCATGAAAACATTTCTCTGCTCCTACAGAGAATTCAGGGGGTAAAAAAACATTGTTTATATTATTAATGTGCAACTATGTGCCATACTAATCCAACAACATTTAAGTGCACAATAAGATACAATAACTCCTTTTCATATTTTTACAAAAATTAAGATCAATATTCACCAGAAATACAGAACCCCAGAAGTGCATAAAAGACTGAACCAGCTCCAAAAACTATTACTATAACACTTGTTAATTACAAATATGTAGATCTTTAATTTGGGCCCTGGAGATCATAACTCATTTGCTGAAAGAACCTGCTTTTCTACCCAGTTTTCCTGCTGATCTGACCAGGAAAAGATGAACCCATTAAAAAACATCAAAACACAGCAACTGGGAAAATTGTAGATACACTAATAAGACTTTTTGGGTACAGTAACAATTCAAAAACATCTAAAGTTGTTGAGACAACTGATTTTATCTTTCAAAATTGAACAAGCCAAGTGTGCTGTGAAGGGCAAAGGCAGTATGGAGTAAATCAAGTTAATTTTTTTTAAAGTGTACCTTAATTGAGCAAAGCATATTTAAAGAAATGTAGGAAACAGTTTATTTCACTGTTTCTACTTTTATGTTTGCACTACTTAGCAAACAATGAAATCGTTCTCGAATAAGTATCACTTTCAGGTTGTTATGCATAGGATAGTACAGCAATGTTTGCACTGCAAGGTAATGTTTTGTGGGGTTTATTAAAATAAACTAGAAAGAGTATAAAATGTGTCAATTGGTCTTACACTACTTAAGTCTTGTTTTCCAGAACCAAAATGATAGACCAAATTTGATGTTTATTTGTGAAAATCATGACGCAAGCTCTATTTTGAATAAGACTTTTCTTAAGACATGTATGGAGGGGAGTGTTAAAAGTTTATTGGCATGTGTTTATTAGGTTCATGTTACAAGTGGTAGAAGCATTGGAGAGAGTTTTGAAAATCATCCAAAATGAATGCCAAAATCCCTTTACACAACACCATCACACACAGTGTACACAATGCTTAACTCAATGAGCCCTTTCCTATCCACAGATCTCCCAGTCCTGCACAAGGAAAGAGTAAAGGTTATTTTAAAAGCAATTTAGAAAGTTAAAAACCAACTAGTCAATGAAATTAACTAGTGTCTTCTCTATATCTCATTTCAATTGCAAGTTTATTAAAATGTATTATTCTAGTAAAACCCTTAGAATGAATGTCTTATTTCTTTCACTGACTATAAAGAACACTTGTAAAGTTAACTGTTCTCATTAATATACACAGATCTGTGTTTGGGTTTTGGAGGGGAAATGTAGAATCTCTGTGCATAAACTGAAGTAATGGAAAATCAGAGGTAAAATCAGTATGGGAATATTTTAGTTGGCCTTTATTTTATACATTCACATATTTAACCAAAGTTACATAAATACTGACACTACATCAGCCAAGTTAGGTAATGTAACAGAGTTACTAAATAGGCCCAGGTAATTAAACTGTTCATTCCAGGATTTAAGTTAACCATTGGCACAGTGGGTGCAACTCTGGTCCTGGAACTATTGGACAAAAATATGAAAATGAATAGATGTAAAGGCACAATGGCAGGTAGTTACATTTGAAAGTCAGATTGTTTTACATCTTAGACTTTTGGGAGTTAAAGAATGAAATAGAAACTTAATTTTAAAATAATTCTTCTGCAGTATTTGTAACCTAAATATTGCAACATTCTGATAAAGCACAAGAACAAAGGTAATAGCAAGTCTGTTTATTCCTAGCTGTTTAAAATGCAAAAGAGTAAACCACAAATTATGAAACTTAAGTTTTAAAATTGTTTCAGATATTAGGAATTAGATATTACAATGTTTTTGAAGTCTGCTCTTACCATGTTCCTTTAAGTTATGTGCTTTGTTATGAAAGATCACATTACATGTCCACAAAGTCTGCTTACAAATTAGAAAAAAGAAGAAAAAGCTGGTAAAAAGCACAGTACATACTGCTTATTTACTACCACCTTAGGACAAAAAACCAAAACCTGAAATTAATACTTCAACTGAACATTAAACACAATTAGGTACTAAAGATTACGTATATCACTCAATGCTAGCACAAAAAAAATATGTCCTGACGTAAGCAGTTTATGGATCAAATTTGACCTTCAAAAAGCATGAACGGTGCAAGTAACTAACTGCTCAGAGGTAAACATCTTCCATTTTCTTTCAAATGGGATTATACCTTCAAAGGAGCTGCTTTTATCCCAATGTAGGTAGGGGAGGGGGAAGAGGGAAAAGGGGAAATTGTTTTCTAGTGTGTGTACAAACCTAATTTTAAAACTCATTTGTTGACTATTTTAAAATGGAATGAGATTACCTACTAACCTAAAACATTCAGAATGGTGTTTTAAAAACTTAATTGGCACAATTGTTTTTGAATAAATCTCCTTAAGTCTGTTCCTACTGAGATGTAGGAGCCTACTACACCTTTTCCCTCTCCATATCTCAGGTTAGTTGTATGCTCTTCTTCCCCAGGAAATAAAGAACATGAATAAATAACCAACTTCATCTTCTTTCCTCCCTCTAACGGGATATACTAGATTGTTAATTTTGTTAAGTGTGATTTGACTTATGAATTCCTGTGGCAAGGTTGAGTCTGCAGGAAAGGATGTCCCGTGGCATAAGAAAGAATGCTGCTTGCGAACAAAGGGGCTCAATTGCATCTCAATGCATTAATAACTGGTGTCCCGCTGCATCAGACTATGCGGATTGTTGTTTTGTCTGCAAAATGGAGATCTCTTAACTGAAAGGGAAATATGATGGGTTATGTATGTTTGTAAGACTGTCCCCACTGCTTAGTTCATATAAAGAGATTTACTTTCCTCGATGTCAATAAGACACAGATCCAAGCTAAAAACAAGACCACATTTATTCAATACAGACATGTTAATTAAGACAAGTCCTGTAAACCAGGAACACAATTCAAACACTCCGTTACGAAGTGTATATATTTTGACAACAGCCGGCATTTTTTCAATCCAGCCATTGAGGTTTTGTTTTGTTTTTTGGAAAAAATAAAAAGTTATTTAGCTACCATAAGTGAACAATGTATCTCGGTCTTCATTCACTCGCACTTCACAATGATCAGTTCAGCGGCTTTCCAATTCTGAGATTCACATTTAAAACCGCTCTGTAGTCACAATGGGAGAAGTGTAAAAAAGAAACCCAGGAGGGGAAAGGAAACACGCACCTCCCAATAAGATATTTTAAACTTATTGCAAATGGCTCCTGTGAGACCACCAGAGACGGACAAATCTACTCCCGTGTAGCGAGAAAGACTCCCAGCCTGGAGCGCCCTGGCAGTGGGAATAGCAGGGCAGGGGTGTGAAGATACAGCCTTCTCTCTTGTCCATCCTCCTAGAAAGAGCCCCCGAGTGCCGGAGCAGTGGCAGTGGTATTAGCAAGAAGGACGGGGACTGGTGGGGTTCTTAGAGAGCTTGCTGTAATATGACCCTGTTTCTGAGAATCCCACTGGTAGGAGGAGCTCTTGGAAAGTAGGGGGGGGGGGGGAGCACAACAACTCGGATCGGGCAACGTGCACGTCCTCAGGAGACTCCCAGCGGTTACAAAACACAGGGCTCGCCCACAGTACAGTCAAAACAAGCTAAGCTAGGGTTACTATCTCCAACCGGCTGGGGAAAACACCACCGTGCGCGCGCTGGGTGAATGCGCCTTTCGGGGACTGCAAGCGGTGACCTTGGGGCAGAGGAATAGGACCCACGAAATTTTAAACCCACTCCACCCCAACCTACCTCCCCGCCGCCCCACACGCGTACCCCTCCCCCTGCCGGGTGCCGCATCTCCCGCTCCCCTCCATGACCCCTTCCTCCAAAACAACGGCAGGTCGGGAATGGCCCAGCGTGGTGGTCCCTTCCCCCGCACCGACACACAGCAGCGAGTTGAGGGGGTCTGCATCTCCGCGGAGCGGGTCACGCTCGATGAAGGTGCGGGGCTCCCTCCTTCCTCCACCCCCATTAGCGACCACTACAGAGACTTACAGCGCCTCGGCGCTAGCACCACGTTTTATACAGAATAGCCTGACCCCGGCCACGGGATCTCACTGTCAATAAAGAGTCTGTTTCAAGTACGGGGGTCGCCCCCTAGATAGATCCGCCGATAGCTGGCCCCTCCCACATGCGATGTCCTGATGTCGGTGCGGAGCTCGGTGCCACGGGATCTCCGCAACCCGCGGGGCTATTGCAGAGGCTGCAGGGCTGCTGCTTCCCCCTCCCCGCTGCCGCCGGTGGTTGCTGTGGCCACGGCCGCCGCCGCCAGCTGCAGGCGCCTGACTGCCTCCTTGATGAGGTTCCCGGAGAGGATGAGCTGCTGCAGGAGCCGGTGCGGATCCTCCTCTTCGCCGGGCGCTTCCCCGGGGCCCGGCCGCTTCCTCCTGTGGGCGGCGCTCCGCAGCCAGCCCCGGCCGCACAGCTGCTTGGCCACTCGCTGGCTATTCTTGCCCGGCCGCTGGGGCTCCGCGGGCTGGTGCGGCTGCAGGGGGGGCGGACCCCGCGGGACCAGGAGGCCGCTGCCGCGGGGGGAGTAGGGCGCGGCGCGGCCCCGGGCGGTGGTGGGCGGCGGGTGCTTGGGGCCGCGGGGGGCCGGTGCCCGCTGGGCGCTTAGCTGCAGCACCTCGCCCAGCTTGGCCACCAGCGCGTCCACGTCCTTGGAGCCCGCCTGCCCCACGGCGACCGAGCGCTCCAGCAGCAGAAAGCGCTCCCCGGGCAGGCAGGGCATCTCGGCCGGCTCCGCGCGCCGCGCCGGTACAAACCCGACTCGCAGCAGCCCGCTGCTGGGCTTGGTTTGTAAACAATGGGTGACGCGAAATCCCGGGCACGTCCCATTGCGCTGAGCGGGGGGAGCGGGCGAGACCACATCGGGGCACGGGGGCCAGCGCGCACACAGAGTCGCCGCGGACGAGTCCCGCACCCTCTTTGGGGCCCCCCAGCAGTCGCCTGTCCAGAGGGTGGCGAGGGGGATGGGCGAGGGTGAGCCCGCCCTCCTCTCCCGACCCGCCTACCCCCGCTTCGCCGTACATGGGCTCGTCCTCTTTCAAACCCCGCACCCAAAGGGATGGGGACGAGCCTCTCTGACCGGTAGGAGGAGCGTGATTTGGGGGGAGGGGTATGAAAGAGTGAGGATGGAGTTGGGAGGGGGATGTGAGGGAAGCTGAGCGGCCTGGCTGAGCGGGGGGGGTAGAGCTGGCGCGGGACGCCCCTGACTGTATTGGGGGGATGCAGGGGTGCTCATGGCTGCGTGCCGCGGGAGGGGGCGCAGCGGGGACGGGAACTGTTTCTTTAGGTATGTTTGCGTGGTGCCTGCTGGCACAAGGTTTCAGTGGGGGTCTGTAGGCATGTCGGCAATACAGCGTGTGTGCGCGGAATGTAATTCTGGCCCCTGCTTTCATTGTAGCTGCTGGAGCGTTTAGCAGTAATGGGGAGTGGTAGAAGAACAGGGTGCATGAAGGCATCTAGAAATTAAGATTATTTTTTAATCGCCACTCTCAGTGAAACATGTGACTGGATTAAAAATAGTTATGCCCTGGAAATTTTAAACTCTATTACTTATGGTACTGGGAGTGTTTTTAAACCCAATAACCTTGTACATTATTGTTGCCTTCCTTTCCTTTATCCAGTCTACACCAGGTAGAACTACATTAACCATGCTCATCTGACAGTTACAGCTAACACATATCAGCATATCCATACAGCAGCGTATTTTCTAGCATAATTATATCAACCATGTTGGCTGTCCGCCCCGGTCACATTGACAACTGTGTTTGAATCAGTGCATTCTGGGGAAAGCTGGGCAGCTCTCCCTTAATGCTACAGCTACTAATGCCAGGGAAAAAAGCGGTGATTTTCATTTAGTGCTGTGCACTTTAGGATCTCCAAGACTTGGGAAAGGGGAAACAGACAGTCCAGCTACGATTATGATTATGGTACCATCTACCAACAAATTTGTGTTAGAAGCTGATTACAAATCATATTATGTTGCAGCCTTGCTGTGAAGCAAGAGTGAAATATGATACATACACGCTATTAAGAGCCATATATGTAAACCCTGATGTGTATAGCCACAAACTACTGTCTGTGGCTAAGAGTTTGTCTCCATCCAGATTTTTTACAGCTATAACTATATTGGTTTAAAACTAAAGCAATACCACCCCTAGTATTAGGGTTGCCAGCTTTCTAATTGCAGAAAACGGAACTCTCTTGCCTGCCCCTTCCCCAAGGCCCTGCCCCTGTCATTCCCCTTTTCTGAGGCCCTGCCCCCCACTCACTCCATGTTGGGGGGGGGGGGTTCTGGGCTGAGTCAGGGGTGTGGGAGGGAGTATGGTCTCTGGGCTGGGGGTGTGGGCTTCATGGTGGGGTTAGGGAGGAGGGATGTGAAGTGCAGGAGGGGACTCTGGGCTGGGGCCGAGGGGTTTGGAGTATGAGAGGGGGCTCAGGGCTGGGGCAGGAGTTTGGGGTGTGGGAGAGGGTGAGGGCTCCAGCTGGGGATGTGGGCTCTGGGGCGGGGTTGGGGATGAGGGGTTTAGGTTTTGGGGGGGTGCTCTGGGCTGGGGGATGGGGCCAAGGGGTTTGGAATGTGGGAGAAGGCTCTGGGCTGAGGCAGGTGGTTGGGGTGCAGGAGGCGGTCAGGTTCTGGGAGGAAGATTGGGTGTGGGAGGGAACTCAGGGCTGGGGCAGGAGAGGGGAGGGGTGCAGGCTCCAGGCAGTGCTAGTCTCGGGTGACTCCCAGGAAGCAGCAATCTGTCCCTCCGGCTCCTATGTGCTGCCCCTTGCCCATAGGCGCCGCTCCCGCAGCTCCCATTGGCTGCAGTTCCATCCCCACCCCCATCTTATTCTAATCCTCTTTCTTATACGGTATTGCATCTGTCACAATCATATCTAAGCACTTATGAGGTTCTTGGGATCTACATTTAAAAATGTACTTTCTGGACTTCAAAAAAATTCATATTAGGGGCCTGATCTTGCATATGCTTACTTACATAAGTGACTTCATTTATGGTAGTAGTTCAGTTGAAGCCAATGGGGCTACTTGCACAAGTACAGTTACTTGCATAACTGTTATTAGGATCTAGTCCTAGTTAAAAGTAAATATTTGTGCATAGGGGAGAGAATGCCTGTGAATGCTTATGAGCTACTTTCACTTACTTAAACTGAAAGTGTGCCTATGTGTCTCTCTCAAATGTGGAGATTATGGCAGTGACGTGATTTATATCAAGTTCTCAAATGTCATTTTAAACATTTAGAATTTTGTAAGGTGAATCTTAAATGCTTGTGAAAAATTCCATATTGACAGCCATTTGTCCACAGAACATCAGCAAAATGCCTCACCGCTGTGCCTCAACCTTTGCTTGGAGAAACTGTCCCCCCACCCCACCCCCGCAGCAGTTCAGTCTCCATGCCCATTCTAATCCTTTGCTTCTCTGCACAGATTGGCAACAAAGAGTAGTCAGTCATGATGCTGTGTGTGTGAGAGAGAAAGAGAGATGTGGGTGGCTGTCATATGGGAACTTCCCTGAGCGCTCCAAGTCATTTATCAAAAGCCATTGGCAAAAATATGTCTCTACTGAGCCAGGCGAGGTTAGGTGAACTAGAAGTGAAAGATACTGTATGTAGTTACACTATTTATTAATATATTATGTATTAATGCTTTATTATCACCACCACAGTAATATCTACAGGCCCCAATGAAGATGGGGACCCCAATGTGCTAGGTATTGTACAAACATGTAAGATACATGCTCTTCCCTGCCCCCAAAATCTTACAATCTAAAAAAGACTTCTAGTATTAATAACTATGCACCATTGTTTCAAATGAAAAGAATGTAAAGAGTCCATATATGCATTACCTGGATATTCTGATTTAGGTCTATAATAGGAGCACTTTTCTAGTATAGGCCTCTTAGTTCTGTAGCTATGCTGACATAACCCCCTGATGTAGATGTGGCTAAGTTGACAGAAGAATTCTTCAGTTGACCTAGCTACCACTGCTCAGGGACATTGATTACCTATAATAGTGGAAAATCTCTTCATTTGCTGTAGCAAGTGTCTATGCTACAGCTTTACCATGGCACGGCTGTAGCTCCATAACATAGACATGGCCTGAGTTTACGTTGTGTGCAGTGAGGTCCATATACCTCATCCATTACTGTAGTATTCTGACCTCTCTTCACAAAAAGAAGAGCAAAAATCTTTCGAAAATGAAAGTTTTAGTTCTGGAATAGAGAGTAAAACCCATATCACATCTCTAGATACACTCTATATCAGGGGTGGGCAAACTTTTTGGCCGGAGGGCCACATCTGGGATTAGAAATTGTATGGTGGGCCATGACTGTTGATACAATTGGGATTGGAGTGCAGGAGGGGGTGAGGGCTCTGGCTGGAGGTGCAGGCTCCTGGGTGGGGCTGGGGATGAGGAGTTTGTGGTGTAGGAGGGTGATCTGGGCTGGGACTGAGGGGTTCAGAGGGCAGGAGGGGGATCAGAGCTGGGGCTGGGGGTTTGGTGCAGGAAGGGGTACAGGCTCCGGCTGGGGGTGCGGGTTCTTGGGTGGGGCTGGGGAGTTTGGGATGCAGGAGGGCGTTCCGGGCTGGGATCAAGGGGTTTGAAGGGCATGAGGGAGATCAGGGATGGGGCAGGGGGTTGGGGCATGGGGAGAGGCTCAGGGATGCAGGCTCTGGGCGGTGCTTACCTCAAGCGGTTCCTGGAAGCAGCGGCATGTCCCTTCTCCGGCTCCTACGGAGAGGCACGGTTAGGTGGCTCTACATGCTGCCCCATCCGCAGGCACCGCCCCTGCAGCTCCCATTGGAGCACTGGAGGGGGCCATTGGAGTGGGGCCATTGGAGCGCGTAGGAGCCAGAGGGGGGCCATGCGGCTGCTTCCAGGAGCCACGTGGAGGGGCCCCCGACCCTGCTCCTTGGCTAGAGTGCTGGAGCGGGGCAAGCCCCAGACCCTGCTCCCCAGCAGGAGCTCAAGGACCGGCTTAAAACGGCTAGTTTGCCAACCCGGGCTGTATATCATTACAATTTGTGGATTTTCCATGCACATAGATTCCTATTGTTCTTGGCCATAAGGAAAAGTTTAATTATGTTTTAAATTTCACTTTGCTCATGCTGGCAGATTAGCTGTCTGTCACTTAGACCTTACAATGCCAAGCAGAGCAATGCCTAAATACCTTTAAAAATCTGTGCCTTTTATTCCAAATTAAAGTGGTCTTAATTCAGTTTAGTTTAATTTATTTTGAAAGTGAATTGGCTAAATCAAATTAAGGACACTTCAGTTGTGAATGAGAGCATCTACAAGGGGGTTTAATGCAATTTAACTAATCCACACCCAATTCGATTTAAACATTCCTGAGGGTCCCCATGAAGACAAGCTCTTAGTGACTTGCCCTACATCATGTAAAATGTCTATACAGCACCTGGGCGCCTGCCTCCCAGCTCAGATCCACAGACTCATGTTATTGGGGCTTGCAGTAGTGCTCTAAAAATAGCTGCATAGACTTGTGGCTCAGGCTCTGAAGTCCACCCCCACCGCTTCAGAGCCCAAGCCGCAACATCTGCACAGCTATTTTTAGATCACTAGTGCAAGACCCATTAACACAAGTCTGTGGAGCCAGACTGGGAGGCTCACTCCCAGATCCAGTGTAGACCTACCCAGAGGAAGTCTGTAGCTCAGCTGGGAATTGAACCCACATTTCCTGAGGCCAAGAATAGTGTCTCAACCACAACACTATCTCTCTCCCCGGCACAGATAAACTACAGAGTTTTTTTAAACAAGGTATCGGATGCTGATAAGAACATCTGCACCCTGTCTACACTATAGCATCCACCATTGTCACCAGTGGAAATGAATTTTGAGACATTGTTTTCTCTTGTAGATAAGGCCTTATCGGGTTCCCATAATAACGTTAAGCAAATTAACATAAAGAATATGCAAGATGGGGAGAGTATCTTCCAAAAATAAACATAAGGGCTAATGGTGAACATAGAGCTATCAATAATACAGCTGTGCACACAAAATCTTTGACAAGTTACAACATGGTAGTTAAAAAGATTTTCCTAACAGGTAAGTTGACAGTGGAGTTGGCTGATGGGTGGATGCTTTTTTTGCCCTGACACTGATAAATTTCTTTGTCCCAGTTCAGAGATTATCAGAAATTACCAAAACTAGTGGTCATCCAAGCCATTCTGTTAAAAAGATGCCATAACTGCAAACAGCAGTTGCCTCATGGCTTTATATTTATTACTGTTCCTCATCTCTTCCTTTTAGAACTGGACCTTTTATTTATGTATATGTTTAAATTTTGAAAGAACAGCTTTTTCTTATATTTTAATTTGTTTCTATTATTTGATTTAATTTCCAGAGCCCTCTGGCTGGGGCTGGAGGAGGGGGGATAGCTCAGTGGTTTGAGCATTGGCCTGCTAAACCCAGGGTTGTGAGTTTAATCCTTGAGGGGGCCACTTAGGAATCCAGGGCAAAATCAGTACTTGGTCCTGCTAGTAAAGATAGGGGGCTGGACTCAATGACATATCAAGGTCCCTTCCAGTTCTAGGAAATAGGATATCTCCATTAATTATTATATGTAAATAATACTTTTATTAATTATGTGGCAAGCTCTAAATTTTGTCTTTTAGTCGATCATAATTATGTAGGCTAATGATCTGTCAGTTCTCAGGGACACATTTCATGTCAGAGTATAAAGGCCAATCACATGCCTTATCTTCTTTGTTGATCCTAAAGAAGCAAGCATAGGTTGTGATTTCTGAGCTTTACACCTAGTTAGTGCAAACAACAAAAAGTCAAGTCACTTTGAAGCCCTTGTAAACCTATGTAAACTCAGGTATAGAAGTGGAAGCCCTTTTATCACACATGTGGACATGCATGTTTGTGTGTACAAACACGAAACTATCGTGAAAATAATAACTCATCATAAGGGAACTGAGTAATTATACTTGAAATTTCCAATGCCATAGATCATCTAGTTACAATAATTGTACATGGCTTTGAAAATGTAGAGAGCCATTTAATTTCTTAGCTGGATTAAAAATAAATTGACCCATCTTTTCGTGCCCATTTGCTCATGTTTCAGAAGCTTTGTCATATGTACAGCACTTAGATATTATATATAATGCTCCTCTTCTTCTTAACAATAGATGTCAAATAATGGTGCTTGTGCAAACTAAGCTCATCTCCTATACATGCTTTATGTTGTGCATTTCAGAATGGGTAGAGGCCAGAATGCCAGAACAAGAATAAGGTACTTTTAGATTTTCTAACAATTGTTTTACTAACCTGCACCTATAATAGAATTCTAAAAACAAAAAAACTTTGCTTTAAAAAACAACTAAGGTTGCTAAATGACATCCATGTGTTTGCCTATCACAAAACTTACAAAATCCAAGCACATTAAAGCAAGGAAATGAATAATTAAGGACATCACAGGTTTTACACAGCTCAAAAATATAAATACATTGTCCAAAACTTTAAACAGTGATTTTGGATGCCCAACTTGAGACACCTTAAAGGGACCTGATTGGGCACCCAGAAATTGAGGTACTCAAAAATATTAGTTACTTTTGAAAATTTAGGCTTGTATTCTTAAATACAAAAGCATATTTCATCACAACATCAGAATCTGCTCATATCCAGAGATTTTGTTTCTTTGAAGTATTGTTTTGTTAACTTGATTTTGGTATTTAAGGGATTGTAATGGGGTCAGCTGTCTCCTGAGCAGCCCCTCGTCACCAAAGATCACTCTGTAGCAACCTGCCTCTGTTTCCTCCTCTTCAGGACTCCTTAGACGCCACACATTTTTTTCTGTGGTCAAAGTAACCCTCCTTGGGGTCATGGTTTATTCACAGAAAATAAAACTCAAAATCCCAAATGAAGATCTAACAAACATCTCTTTTCTTACTCCCAATCCTTTCTGCCTGGAGAGTTCTGCAGTCTTTCCCCTGCTTGCTCAGGGTCTCTCCTGCTCTAGCAAGCTACTCCCTGTCTTTTCTAGCTCTAGTCTTGGGCCAGGTCTACACTAAAAAGTTTGGTCGACTCAACTGCGTTGCTCTGGGGTGTGAAAAATCCATCCCCTGAGTGACATAGTTAAGATGACTAGCCCCCATCAACCTAGTTATGTCTCTTGGAGGGCGAGGGGATGGATTAACTACAGTGATGGTATAGTGAACATCTACACTGATGCACTACAGTGGTGCAGCTGTAGTGGTTTAAGTATAGACCTCGCATTTGTTCCAAATCCTCTGCTGGAGTCTGCTCTCATTGAGCATCATCCCATGGCAGCTTCCAGGTGCTCTTTATGGGAGAAAGCACCCGATCCCACTCCGCTGTGCCTTTTTTAGTAATCAGGGTTGGCTAGCCCCAGGCCCTCCAGCTCTTCAAGGGCAAGCCACCCTTTTACAGGATTACAGTACTGTTAATTGGAAGGGCAATCAGTTATCAATTTATGAGTTGACAGTAGATTTTTTTTATTTTTGGTAAAAGTATTTTAATTGCTGGTTGTATGTGTAAGCCCCAATTGCCGAGTCGCTTTGGTTCTGTTTCTAGCATCCACCAGATCAAGACTCCTTGCATTCTGGTCATTTGTGCCTTCCATACTCCCGAGGACAAGCCTCTCCTCTCCCTCTCTGGGGACTCAGTTATCAGAATCTTCCCTCACTGCCAAGAGAAACCCCAAAAATGGATCCCTTAATGCCAAAACCCCTTCCATCTGCCCTTAACTCATCTACTGAGCTGCTAAAATTCTCCCACAACCTGTAACAACCAAAGGGTTGGATAGGTTTCCTTTTACAGCGCATCAGCCCTAACCTTACTCAGCTACAGGGATTGCTTCAGATCAGCTTGTGAAACTTCCTGTTTAGCAAGGATTGTCAAGGTGCTTTGCACAACGTTCCCAGCCCCTGCTAACCTAGGAGAGAAACCAGGACTGGAAACAGAACTTTCAGATCTTTCAGTGATGGACTAAACCACAAGTCAACCAGGTTTCCTACATGTCATTTGTTTACTCAAATAATTGAATCACTTGCAGCTGTCCTTAAAAGTCAGGATAAAAACTGTTTACAGTGATATCATATACAAAGTGATGGGCTGTTGTGGTGCATCTTGTGTGATTTTGTAGGTTTTCCATAAAACTTTATTAATGTTCTCTTTAGGTCCTGGCTTGTCATGTATTGAAATATAGAAATAGGACCAAGTAGAGATTAAAACTAAATATTGAAGGACAAAAATCCCACAGATTTTTTCTGAAATCTCTGATAAAATACTCCAGATTTAAGAGAAAATTCCATTTACATTTTGTCAGAATTCCCTGACAAGTTACCCACACTTCCAATTGTACCTTTACTTAATAATTGTTAAGCAGACATTTCCCCTGTTAAATCAAGCCTATCGATAATGAATACATTAGGACCACCACAATCAATATACAAGCATGTAGTGATGATGAGCAACATGTCTTTCTCAGCATTTAGGTTAAAAATCTTTTAATTGTAATGAGAAAAGACTTGTTTCAAGTTGTATACCAAGGATCTGATCCAACTACCCGTAATCAATGGGACTTGGATAAGGCTGCAAGCTTTCTCCATTTAAATCCCTCCTCAAAACACTCTTTCAGCATAATCCACCATACAAAGAAGAACGTTATTAAAAAAAATTACACCACTTGGGATCTGATTATCATCAGGTACATCCTGTTGCTGAACTGTGTTTTCTAATTTAGTGTATGAACCTGCTCTCGCTGGAACCTACAGAAGCACGAGCAGGCCATTGGATTGTAAGCTCTTTGGAGCTGCTGTTACATTTACAGAGCTAGCTGCACCTCTGTCCCCTTTGGGTCTCTCTGAGTGCATCACCTCAGGTGTCAGGCCTTGGGTCTTCATCTCTCCTGGGCTGAATTCTGTAGTTCTCCCCTCTTAGACCAGGCCCTGGGCTACTGTACCATGTTTGTCAACCATCCTTATTCAGCAGGTCCAAGTGGGTTTGGCACCTGTGGTTCTTCTCTTCAGGAGTGTTTGACCTGTGGTATCCATTGACAAAACAGCCTTCTTCAAACCAAAGTATTTTCTATTTAAAAGTAGGAATAAAGCAGTAGAGAAGAAAAAGATAGACATCTGTCTGTCTTTCTTACTACCCCCTTACCTAGGCCGGCCTAGCTTCTATCAGACACCTCCAGTGTATGGCTTGTGTGTCAGTTGGTTTCCCCACAAAACTACCCCCCTTTGACAGAGCCCCTTTTTAAACTGCTATAGTTCTTTTGATCTTCTTGTGTTTCCAGGTCTTTTCCTGTCTGGCAGGAAATTGTCTCTTAATAATCCTTAAGTGTTCACAGAGAAGTGGCTTATCTTGAGTGATTCTTTGCCCTTTCTGCTTATTTTTCCTTACCACCCTCTAATAAACCAAACCAATATACTCATACATTAAAAAGCCCAATAACCAGCTCAACATACAGTATTAATAAATTACAGAGCCATTCCACTTCCACCACTGCAACCAAGTCTTTCTCTGTGTTTTGAGCAGAGCTAATCTCACTGTTAGCATGTAATAATCATTCTTTTAACTTCAGAGGAATTGTCTTTTCTGTGCTTTTACAGCATCCCGCACTGAATGGGGCCTTTGGGCACTATCATAATATAAATATTTATGACTAATAGCAAGTAGATCATGGTACTTATCCTCTTCCGGGATGCATAATCTCTGGACTGTTGGCAACTGAGCTTCTGCAGAATACTGACTGAAACACTGCTCAGCTGGGTCCTATGTAGAGATCTGAAGTGCTATAGGAACTAGAATCAGGTTCCAGTTCTTCCTATTGTGCTTTCACAATAGCTATAAATAAATGTACTCTCTCGGAGAGATTAATTCTTTTGGAATAATCCTGTATCCTGTTCCTTCTTGTTAGTGTCATTAAAATTAAGAGCAACAAAATAAAAAAACCCATCACCACTGATAAAACCGTCTCACTATTTTATAATTGAACAGCATCTTTTCTGTTCCTCTGAAGGATCCACTCAGTAACCTCTCTTCCCATCAGGAAGGAGCAGTTAACTGCTGTTCCCAACTGCCACAGAACACTGATGCCAACACTTCATCCTTTTTTGCTGCTAAAAGGACATGATTATTGCAATGGAGGTGGCTCCACAATTAAGGCTCAGTTGAGTTTTTCATTTAAAGCAGAGATTCAATTTCTTTGTTTTGTTAAAACAAAACAAAAACACAGCACACCTTCCCCAAACTTACAGCACTTACTCTTTGAGGACAGAATTAGTTTTCTGAGAATTTACAAGTAATCCATTAATTTATGTATTTATTTTGAGGTAGCTTCAATCCAGGCCCTTGCTAATTGTTGTACAATCACATACAGTTCCTGCCTCCACTGTCTGTCTTCACTGCAGAGGTAACTGGATTGAGCCTAAACTCGAAGAAGAGATGCCACTCTGCAAAATAACACTCAGCTTGCTGCCTGCACAATTGGTGCTTTACTCACTTGCACATGCTGCTAAAACTTATGAGGGTCTATTCCATGGTTCTTAGTGCTGCAATAAACCGAGCCACTCTGATTTATTTCCCGTTGAACTGTGGGAAAATTTGTGGGGGAATTCTGTAATGACATTGGAGGACTAATAGCACTCAAGTGTTTCTACCTGAGTTCACACTACAGAGTGGTTTTGTGAGCAGGTGATGAATTTTGCTCACTCAAGTTTTAGCCTATAATCTCTCTTGGACTAACTAACAAGAATTAAAGGCACCATCACACTCTAGTTAAGGGTTTTTGTGTATGGATTGGACTCAAGTTAGGGACAACACTTGAATTATAACTCAAGTTAACTTTGCAGTGAAGACAAGCCCAAAGAGTTGACAATCTAAGGCCCTGTTTGCAAAATGTAGTGAAAACATATTAAAAAATGGGTCTGTTAACACAGTTCTATATCCACAATGCAGAGGACCCTAAAGGTTAACACATCTAAGACAATTTGTCCAACACAAAAACTCCCAGCTTCAGTTAACAAACCAATTAATTGAACATTCAATATTATTAGCCTTCATTATAATCTTCCCCTGAAAGCATACACTAGATCACATCTTCAATGGCTAAGTCATCACTTAAGTTATGTATGATCAGCAGCATGAGTCCATATATTTCAGAAGTTTTTCTTATTTGCACTTCTCACAAATTTACCTGCACAATCAATGTTAAAAGAGATCTTTTTAAAGTTAGGTTTTAACTGAATGCTGCACTTTGGGAGGAAAATTCCTCCCCCAATTTAGCCAGTATTTTACTGTTGTCCCACTATGGTGGTATTTACAACTTTCACTTACCATGTAGTTTATTATGTTCTCAGGTGGGGCTCAGTGTGGTAGTATGTACCAGACCCTGCAGATAAATTTCCTGTAAACAAGCACAATACCTTTGGGAGTGGAGGGGGCCAGAAGTGGAGTCCCAGACAGACTGGCAGAGGGTTTGACCTTTGTGTGACCTGCAGTCTCCCTTGACATTAAAACCTAAGTGTAGTGCAAAGCAAAAATTTAAGAAACAATAGGAACAATCCCTACAGCAATTCCACATTTGTGATTATTCTCCCCCTCCCAGCCATCCCTCCCTCTGTTCATATTTATGCAGATTTTTATTGCACGTGGGTGTTGCTCAGTCTGGCACAGCAATTGCTGGTACACTTGAAAAGGAATTTCATTATGAAAAATAAAATGTTAATGATGATAACGATGAAGATTTGCTTGCTATGGGGATTCCAATATGCACTCTTATTATCACATCATTCAACTACTGAAGTCTCCATTCTGTGCTCATTGATGTAGCTACAGCTGAACGAGGTGAAATATTACATTGAAGACTGCTTTTCTTGAAGTGAACCTAAACTGCTCTTCTTACATAAAATCATCCTGGTATGAAAGAACCATGTGACCACAAGAACCCTGAGGAAAAACTCTTCTAAGGCATCAAAAACAGAAGACGACTGATAATTCCATCTCTCCTAACAGCAAAACCTTTAACAATAGTAAACTGAAGTGAGTGATCACATGAATATTTTCTATTCCAAAATACCTCAACTTTGAGAGAGTTGCAGGGTTGTTTTTATTACTCATGAGTAATTCTTGTTGGAAGAAGTCGGTCAGTATTAGAAGAACCTGCCTCTAGCATACCAGCCAGGGTCTGATTGGGTCATACTCCTGGAATTATCTAGGAACAACTAATGCCTGAAATTCCCCTGTGGTTATTCATTTTGACAAAGACATGATGATGGCAGCCAAAACAGTAGCTTCTGTTTTTACTGTAGAAAATATTGTGATGGGGACCCAATTAATACACAATAACCCTGGCATGGCTAAACACAACTATGATTATTTTATTTATTTAATGTTTGTAGATGACACCCTAATTGGCATGGTTCCACGTTGCAGTGTAGACTCAAACTGTAAACATGCTCATCCACAAATATGGTAAAAACACAATTGTTACTATTTAACATTTGTATAAAGCTCCTTTGCAAAACTGAGCCATGCACAGCTGTTTCAAGCAGGAATCAAACCGTGTTCTGGCCCTTTTCTTAGATCACACTACAATCCTTCAAAATCCAAGGCTTTAATCATCATTTGGGAAGAGTTGAAATTCAATCCCATCTAATACTTGAGACCAAACTATGTTTTAACCATCTCAGAAGCCAACAATGAGGTAACCAGGTCTTCCAAAATGGTACATACATGGAGCCATAAGTGCTGGTATTAGATTTGAGATAATGTAAAGAAAGATGCACAATAACATGTAATACAATTAATTTGTAAATCAGAGCATCCTACATTCAAAGAATCGCAAAAGAGGAAGACTATAGGGACATTCCTTTACAGAACTGGGAGTAATGAGTATCGGATAGGCAGAAAAGGAAAACTACATACAGAGGTGGAGTCCAAGGCTTTCTTGTTATTATGGCAACTGTGAAGGAGTTCGCTCCTTGCAGGTGCTCCTCCTAGTGGCTGGATCTGGAAATTAGCTCTCACTTCATCTGGCGCCCTCTTCCTTTGGTTGCTTGTGCTGTGGCCTCTCTTCCTCACCATGACTTGAGGTGCTCCCACTTCATAACTCAGCCCTCCGACTAGGTCACTATGTAGTCCTCCCACTTCTGGAATAATAAAGTCCTACTGGACAAGCTGTCCAGATGATGCTTTGGACAGCCTTCCATTCCACTCCCAGATCTTGCACCACTTCCCAATGGCTGGTAGGGGAACTCGGGACTCCTCACTACTCCAGGTTCCAGCCCAGGGACTCTATGCTCAGTCTCAGACCCTGTTGCTGTTTGCCTGGGCGCCTTCCTACCCCACCTCTCTAACTCCTTGCCTAGCTCTGTGATTACCCCCGGAACTTCCTCCACTCCCATCACACCCATCACAATAACACAGTTAGGTCCCTTCCATGCTACAGATTTTAACTGTGTGGTAGGCTTAGTTGTATTTGTTGTGTAGATGAAGCTTAAAAGAAAGCAAGTTTATTTAATCCAAAATAAGTGTCCACATACAGATTTACACCAGAACAACTAAAGATTATTACAACCGATTTAGTTATTTTGGCTCAAATCTGTAGATGCACCCTTTTTAAAAAAAAAAAAAGCTGGGCTTCCGATGTAATCACAGGACTTGAGGAGTTGATAGTGAAGGTATGGGTCTCTCCTGGCCAACAGATCTCTGTTACGAACACTATTAGGGAATAGTAGTTATGTTGGCTCTCTCGGGGTGGAGAACCTTGACCAAATATTTTGAAATGTAAAACAAGGATGTGGGAAGGTTCAGATAAATTCTGACTTTTTAATTAACAAGTTCTCCTAGCCTTAGCAGTTTTGAATTGCATGGCTCATGCTGCATGTATTGAGAGACCACTGGTTACCAGGACTGTGAAATATGGGTAACACCAAAACTGTTAGATGAAGGACACGAAGAAGACTATTAGAAAAACTACAGAGAGGAAGAGAAAGTTTCCCATATACAGTGTATGTATTTCCTAGTTGCTATAATGTGATAAAAAACCAGAAATGATGCTGTTTGCCCTCTGAACTGATTTTATATATATATTGCTGCCTGGAGCTGCTGTTGGGAGCAATAAAAAAGGCTGCTGTAATGTTAGGCTGTCTGTCTTCAACTAAAATCAGGAGTTGCAGTTATATAATTATCTGAAATGAGATGTTGAAAAACTGCAGCTGTCTCATACATACTCAGCAACATTACTGAGTCTCAAGCACACTTTCATAGCCATGCATACATACACAGGTTTCCAATACGTCATTTAAGACACACTGCATTTTATAGCATGGTTTGTGTAATTGTTTCACTTTGCTTTACGGTATAATTTCATATATAACAATCCATAAATAAATAACATTTTATGGATAGGTGAATAATCTAATACAGCTCACCACCTTCAGTATGTCAGTCAGATCTACTCTTCCAGTGCTAACAGGACATACAAAAGAAATTTTACTCTATCATTGAAAATTCATCTAATTCTGTATTCAGCTTTGAATGTTTCCCACGTGTCTTTGAGTGACAGTCCATCTTTTGATGTTCATATTTGCCATCTGGATACATAAACTTTGTTCCATAGTAGAATTATAAGAAGGTGCAAATAAACCCACAGGATTACAATATTTTTTAAAAAATGATCCCAAGCAAATGTAGCTGTAAATGATATAGAATAATGCAATTTTTATTTACGTCTAATGGCATAGATATCCATTTTTTAAATAAGACAGGTGATTTTCAAAGGGACACTCTCAACTTAAAAATCACACTTCTCCTTGAAATCTTTTTGCTACTATTGCTGCAAGTAAAACTATTATTATAGCTGAAGGAAATTAGAGAAAAATATTTTCTCTATTTTTTTAGTTTGTTTACTTTATGCATGTAATAGCATATTATGTATAATCAGTTTCACTATTTATCCAGCACTGTTAGTAGTTAGTCAGTTTTCCCTGTTTGTATGGGTCTTCTATGGAGCAACAGAGGAGAAAAATATTTGAACAAAATAGGAAAATGTGCCTGTAAACTTACAGCAAGGCAGAGAATATTAGAGGAGGAGTGGTACCCAATACTACTTTTAACTATTTTTTTTAATTGACTGGATCTCAAATTGCTGGATCCCTTTTAAGTTTTTAATTTAAAGTTGAACTGAAAAGATTTTGTGACACTACTAAATAAAAATATTTAAGATCCCAAATCAGTAACCAAATACATGAATAGACATATGTGTGTATTTATATATTTAACCAGACAATGTTTTGACTTCATTTATTAATGTGTAAAACAATCTGAGATCCTTAGATGAAAATGTGCAATTATTAATTACTATTGTTATTTTATTTATTTATTATACCTTCCTGCTAATATTTGAGTTCAGGGTTCTGTGTTTCCCTATGCCCAGCTATACGTGGTAGATAGCATCACAAGCAAGTGTAACAATGTAAAGGATGTAGCTTCTTGCTGCTCTGCACTAAGTGTTGCTTATGCCATCAGCTATTGCAGGGTAAACACTAAATATGAAACACAGATCTTGGCAGGTAAAAAGCATTCTCATTAAAGTTTAAAGCATCAGATCATTAAAACTTCATAATTCCCATACTGTAAAACACTTGAATGTATAGTCATGTAAAACAGAACCAGATCCAAACATTGATTCAAACTTGGAAAGCAATTAATAATCATTCCCCAGAAATGTATGAATGTTCTTTCCAGTTATTTATGTTGCTGTGAGTTGGGCAGGGACATACACAGTAGTCAGATTTGCATTCATCTGCTGTTATGTCACTGGGAGAGGTACTGTCTTTTGCCTTTAGCATTTCTCTGCATACTCATTGCCCTTTGTAAGATGATCTCAGCCTCACTGGGTCATATTATAATTTATTACTAACAATCCCTCTGTGAGTTCTTTTCTGGTAGTCAGTAGTCAGTCTGGAATCCATTTTCTGCATGCTGATGACTTGTGCTGTTTTCTTATTTGTCAGTGAGATCATACAGTGAGGACTTATATCTTTTCAGTGTTTTGTTACTTTAGAAAATCATTTTCTCAGCAAATCAGGTGCCAGTTGCTTTCGTATAAATCAGTAAATTCTCCTTAGAAGATACTCAGAAATCTTGCATGTAGGGAAGATGGATTGGATGAACTTCCATGAAAGTTTAATATCCAGGGCTTAGTTCTCTGCTGCTTGCACCTTGACCCTTCATTTATACCCCTCCTAAGTGAATGGAAAACAGACTAAATCAGAATGTGCAGGCAGCTTTAATTCTGTCACTTCCTCACTTTTGAGTACTGCTTAACTTTCCAACCTTAAAATTCTTTTAAGGTTGGTTGGTTTTCTTTTTTTTTTCATGTACCTTCAAATTCATCTCCCTTAATTATCTAAAATTGTAGACATGCTTTAAGGGCGTCTCTGTGTACACATTTTAACTAGGGCAGAGGTCAGCTGAGTTGCAGCCAGGTTCTGTGGGCTTGTCTTCTCTATGGGCTAAATCGGCACTGCTGCGATCGATGCAGTAGCATCAATTTAGTGGGTCTGGTGAAGACACGATAAGTCGATGGGAGAGTGCTCTCCCGTTGACATAGCGTGGTGTAGACACCGCATTAAGTTGATGTAAACTATGTCGATTTAAGTTATGTAAGTTACGTAACTTAAGTTGTATAACTTACATCAACTTAATCCTCTAGTGTAGACAAGGCCGTGTGACTCAGTTGTAGGGAGGAGAGACCCAAAGTAAGATATAACCAGAGACAATGGAAAGTTGGAAGGTGTAAATAAATAAATCCAGGATACCAATATTTAGGTTTTTTTCTGCACATTTTTGTTATTCTTTGCTCTCAAGGCTAGCTTTCATGTATTAATCTAATGTAATTGACAGGTTACAAGTAGCCTTGCCTTCCCATATGTTTAAATGGGAGTGAATTCCACCATGGAAAAGGTTGAGAACAATTAATTTAAATTTAATTGATCTAGGCATTTCTACTATTCTCCTCACGATAGTATCTGCTCACCTAACTAATGACTCAAACCAGTTCACACTGGAGTCAGTGGGAGAGTTGTCTTTGAATGTAATGGAAACAGGGTCAAGACCTAGGAAATTAAGGACCAACATTTCAAAAGTGGCCACTAGTTTTGGGTACCTCAGTTGTTGGCTGTCCTTTGAGACACATTTTCTGTGATTTTCAGAGGTGCTGAAGATCCAGAACACCAACTGAAGTCAGTTGGAATGGAGCGTGCTGGGCACTTTTGAAAATCAGGTCCAAGCTGTAGCGTGTAAAAAAACGGGGTACACAAAATCAGGGTCCCCTTTGAAAAAATTGGCCAAAATTTCTGACTTTTTCCAGCCATGATGATAGTTTCTGTAATGTAGCAGATTACCAGTAACCCATGCTTAGAGAGAAATAGATAAATCACTTATTCCTGGGGGAATTCTGCACCACTGAGTGTGTGCAGAATTCATGTCCCCTGCAGATTTGTTTTCTTCCCTGCAGAAAAATGACTTTCTGACAGGGAAGCAAATGGAAGCTGCAACAGCAGTCACGAAGCACTCCCTAGCAGCACAGGCAGGTCGTTTCAGGCACCCAGAGCAGCTGGCAGAGGGGTAAATCACCACGGGGCTGGGTACACCCCAGCCAGTGGCTTCTATCCTGAGCCACTACTAGTCCGGCAGGGCTGAAGGCAGGAGAGGATGGGACTTCCTCTTCCCCAGCAAAGAGTGGCTGGGGCTATGTCAGACCCACTCCCAGAAACCTCCCCCAGCTGCAGGAAGCTTAGCATCCTCCTATGACGTTGCACTCTATATGATTTTATGACAGTATGCTGATGAGTATGAATATAATGTAACGAATATGCTTCATGCAAAGGTCTCTTGTAAGGTATCATTACAAAGCTTATAATCTACTGAGTGTGGTCATGCTATTTGTATAAATGTATCACTCTTGTATCTGAAACTAGAAATATGAAATAACTCTGAGGGCCTATTGTAATTATGCAAAGTGCGGGCCATTAATGGTGGTTTGGAACCTTGATGGCTCCCATCAACCAGGACAATTGACTGTGGATGGCTCTGTTTGCAGGCAGGCCTCCCTGTAAGTCAGGCTGGGAGGAATGAAGGCTTGGGGTCTTACAGTGACATGTGATCATGTCACCTGGACTGGAATCCATCTTTAACCTGGTGTTTTTCCATTGAGAAAGAGGGGTGGGAACCCAGAGAGACAAAGGATTCACGCTTCATGCAAAAGATATATAAGTGGGTGGAACAGAACAAAGGGGGCAGCCATCATAAGAAATCCCCTAGCTACCACCTGAGCTGGAACAAGGGCTGTACCAGGGAAAAAGATTGTGCCCAGACTAGGAAGGCGTTCAGTCTGTGAAAGAAACTTATTGAAACATTTCTGAGGGTGAGATTTTATCTGTATTCAGTTTTATTACTGTATTAGGCTTAGATTTGCATGTTTTATTTTATTTTACTTGGTAATTCACTTTGTTCTATCTGTTACTACTTGGAACCACTTAAATCCTACTTTCTGTATTTAATAAAATCACTTTTTATTTATTAATTAACCCACAGTATGTATTAATACTGGGGGGAGGGGGGCAAACAGCTGTACATATCTCTCTATCACTGTTATAGAGGGCGAACAATTTATGAGTTTACCCTGTATAAGGGATATAAACGGATTTATTTGGGGTTTGGACCCCATTGGGAGTTGGGCATCTGAGTGTTAAAGACAGGAACACTTAAGTTGCTTTCAGTTAAGTCTGCAGCGTTGGGGCACGTGGTTCAGACCCTGGGTCTGTGTTGGAGCAGACTGGTGTATCTGGCTCAACAAGACAGGGTGCTGAAGTCCCAAGTTGGCAGGTAAAGCAGGGGCAGAAGTAGTCTTGGCACATCAGTTGGCAGTTCCCAAGGGGTTTTCTGTGAACCAACCCGTCACATCTCCCCTGCTTCCTCAACCCATCACTCCTCATCTGTGGGGGGAGGGGTCACTGTACAGGTAGCTGCTCCCCCATCCATCCAACTCCCATGCATCTGGACCTCCCATACCCAGGCACCCCTGCCAACCTTCTTCCAGTACATCCAGAACCCCCTTAGCCCTCCATACCCAAATCCCACCCCACTGAACTTCAACCCATGCATCTGGAGACCCCCTGCACCCAGACCCTCTGCCTCTGGACCTCCACCCCCGCACCCAGACCACCCCCGACTGAGCTCCCTGCACTCAAACCCTGACGCCCCCACCCCCTGCACCACCTTGAGCCCCCACATCCAGACCCCCATGCCACTGACCTCCAACTAGCTGCACCCAGACCACCACCCCACCAAGCCCCACTCTCCCAGCACCCAGACCCTCCCGCTGAGACCCCCACACCCAGACCCCTCTGCTGAGCCCCAGCCACCTTCACCTGGAAGCCCCTGCAAAGGCCCATTGCCCCTGCACCTGAAACTCTGCCCCTAACAAGCCTCTGTGCATCCAGATCCCCTCACACCTAGGCACCCCACTTTGCTGCCTGCACCGATTGTCCCACACAGAATCCTCTCACCCCACACCTGGATCCCTCCACACTGACCCCCTCCACACTTGGATCCTGTCTGGTTGAGCCTGCTTGCCCCACACCACAGAGAGGCAGGGCCTCACAGTGTTTCTGGGGCAGGCCCAGACCTTGTGCTGTGTCAGGATTGGGTGCAGCCTCACCACTAAGTCTGTGCCCTGGGGGTGGGAGGGCTGCAGGGTGATCTCCCACCTTCATGCAGCCAGTGGTCTGTGCTCTCCTTTGCCATGCTGGAACCTCTGCATTCATTTATTGACAAATAAAACTTGCAGAATTTTAAAATATTGTGCGCAGAATTTTTAATTTTTTGGTGCAGCATGCCCTCAGGAGTAACCATTGTAGCAGCAAAGTTGTGAACTCTCTCTCTGTGGACACAGACTGGCTAACCTAGTGAGGAGGAGGGCTTTAAACTAGGTTTGACGGGGACAGGTGAGCAAAGCCCACAGGTAAGTGGTGAACATGGAGATCTGGGAGATGGGTCGGAAACGAGAGGGAGTGTGGGCTATATTGGCAGAGAGAAAGGAGGGTCAGGACAAAACTTGGAGGCAAGATCAAACCAGTATCTTAGATGCCTATATACAAATGCGAGAAGTATGGGTAATAAGCAGGAAGAACTGGAAGTGCTAATAAATAAATACAACTATGACATTGTTGGCATCACTGAAACTTGGTGGGATAATACACATGATTGGAATGTTGGTGTGGATGGGTACAGCTTGCTCAGGAAGGATAGACAGGGGGAAAAGGGAGGGGGTGTTGCCTTATATATTAAAAATGTACACACTTGGACTGAGGTGGAGATGGACACAATATTTCTTCAACAGAATTGGACATTCCAATAACCCCTAGATCCCTTTCTGCCGTACTCCTTCCTAGACAGTCTCTTCACATTCTGTATGTGTGAAACTGATTTTTCCTTCCTAAGTGGAGCACTTTGCATTTGTCTTTGTTAAACTTCATCCTGTTTAACTCAGTCCATTTCTCCAATTTGTCCAGATCATTTTGAATTATGACCCTGTCCTCCAAAGCAGTTGCAATCTCTCCCAGTTTGGAATCATCCGCAAACTTAATAAGCATACTTTCTATGCCAATATCTAAGTCGTTAATGAAGATATTGAACAGAGCCGGTCCCAAAACAGGGAGCAAACTTGTTCACCTTAGCCTCTAAGGATAGAACAAGAAGCAATGGGCTTAAACTGCAGCAAGGAGGTCTAGGTTGGACATTAGGAAAAAGTTCCTAACTGTCAGGGTGGTTAAACACTGGAATAAATTGCCTAGGGAGGTTGTGGAATCTCCATCTCTGGAGATATTTAAGAGTAGGTTAGATAAATGTCTATCAGGGATGGTCTAGATAGTGTTTGGTCCTGCCATGCGGGCAGAGGACTGGACTCGATGACCTCTCGAGGTCCCTTCCAGTCCTAGGATCTATGAATCTATGAATCTCCACACTTAGGCCAACCCATGTAAATGTTAATATTAGTAAGCACAGCAATGGATTAACAAAACTAACAATCAAAACTGTAATCGGAGCATTTATTTTCTTTTTTTTCTTTAAAAACATTGAGTGAAATCCTGGCCCTACTGAAGTCAATGGCAAAAAGCCAAACGACATCAATGGGACCAGGATTTCACCCATTGCCTTTTGTAACCTTCTTCTTTTCTCCTCACTTTCCGAGGATGGGCTCTGCCCCTCTTTCCCAAAGCAGCACTTTCTTATCATTCTGGAGGAGACTAGAAGAAGATTAGCATTTCCCTTGTCCTTCATTATTTACATTTTATTTTAATTAAAACACTTTATTTATTTCAATCTCCCTCCTCTGTAGTGACAGCAATGGGAAAATTCATTTCCCATCGAGATGATGAAGAATAGCTCCCTCTATTATTAGTCTATATTATTTGTTAGGCTCTGATTGTGTCCCCTTTATTTAAGTGCTGCACAAATTACCTACCAGAGGATTATGTAGCATTATTAAGGCCTATATCTTAGACCAATTCTTCACTGCCTTGTCCGTGGTGTAGCTATTTACATGGGTGCAAAGTAGGAGCAAAATGTTACTACCAGTATCAGTGAGTAGAGACTTCTCATTTGGTAGCATATTATATTCACTTTGCCCAAGTGTAAATGATAGGATTGCCACCCATCCGGGTTTTACCCAGTCAGTCCAGTTTTTGGCTTCTGTGTCCGAGTGCATTTAGGGTTGCCAGCTGCATGGTTTTTGACCAGAAAGTCCAGTCAAAAAGGGGACCTGGCAGTGTCCTGTCAGATGTACTGAGCAGACACAAAAAGCCTGGTTAACTTGGGGCAGAGGGAGGTGCCGGGTCATTAACCCATGCCAGCCCCTGCTCAGCTGGGACCACCTTCTACCTGCAGGCAGGCTCCTTATCAGGCTTTAGCAGCTCCCATCCCAGCCATGGAGAAGAGGGAGCCCAGTTTTTTGGGGGTGGGTGGGAAGGAAAGGAAATGATCCAGCGAGCAGTGAGGGGAGGGAGGCAGATGAGCGAGGAACAGGGGCGGGCCTTGGGGGAAGGGTGGAGAAGAGAATGGAGCCTGGAGAAGAGGCAGATAAGGGTCAGGGCCTTGAATGAAGAGGTGGAGCAGGGGCGGGGCCTTGAGGGAAGAGGCGGTACATGAGTGGGGCCTTGAGGAGAGAGGCAGGGTAAGGGGCAGGGCCTCAGGCTTTGTACTTGTGAATGTATGTGTGATCACTATCTTTGGTCTTCATGTGTTCCTAGAGTCTCTAAATCTGAGACAAGTAGCAGAGGTGATTTTTCACTCTGTTGAACTTTCAACTGTAGCAACCAGAGCCAAACCCATGATGGTTAAAGATAACATCACTAAATCTATTCTAAATAAAATAAAAGGCTACAAGGGGGGAGAAAGCAAGGAGGAACAGATTTGTAAGGATATTTAGGCACCTAAGAATGCAGATAGGCATCTAGTGGGATTTTCAAAAGTGCCAGGTGCCTAACTCCCACTAATTTTCTGGCTTTTTTGGGGGTCTGTGTGATATAGTCATGCCCAACGTTCCCTTGATGTTCCAACTTTCTACGGTATATTTACTTTCTTTTGTGTGGTTTTGACGAGAGCTTATTAAAAGGCTGCCACATTCTACCCCATAGGCAGCTGCATTTCAATACTGGATATATACTGCAATCAGCATATAGAGGTTGTTAAGTGTTTGGGGATTGTTGGATGAAAGGTGCTAATATAAATATTAGTAAATGAAAACCACTCGTCTCAGACATGACTGAAGTAGTTGTATGCATACTTTTGAATGTTAGTGAGAAATCATACTAAAAACAATAAACAGAATTATCAAAAACTCTTAATTAGCAAATGAAACTACAAGCCAACAATTCAAATGATATATATAATACACCACCACACAGTGCAGCAATTTATGTTTATTACATTTCTGAAATTATTGCTGTACATGGAAGGGTAGTAAATAATTAATAGAACATTGGTTGGTTATTAATTAGGCCACAATCTTAACCATGTTTATAGCCCACCATGCCAGTAAGGCCTTATCTACACTTACCCTTTTCCCGCCATTGGTCTAGCACAGCTGTTCTCAAACTGTGGGTTGGGACCCCAAAGTGGGTCTTGACCCTGTTTTAACGGGGCCATAAAGGCTGGCTTAGACTTGCTGGAGCCCGAGGGCTTCAGCCCTTGGTGATGGGGTTCAGGTTGCAGGCCCCCTGCCTGGGGCTGAAATCCTTGGGCTTTGGCCCTCCCACCCCGGGGCAGCAAGGACTGGGGGGGCTCAGGCTTCAGTCCCCCCTCCTAGGGCCACATAGTAATTTTTGTTGTCAGAAGGGGGTTACGGTGCAATGAAGTCTAGCAATAATACAGCCCCACTGATAGTAGCAGTGGTGGAAACACTAGTTAGACCAGGCATAGGTATTATTACTACTACACCTCTACCCTGATATAACGTGACCCGATATAACATGGGTTCGCATATAGCGCGGTAACCCTGGTGCTCCAGCAGCGGGGTTCGGGCAGCGTTTTAAAGGGCCTGGAGCTCCGGCTGCTGCGGGGAGCCCCGGGCCCTTTAAATCACCGCTGGATCCCTGCCGCTGCTATCCTGAAGCTGCGGCAGTGGGGCTTGGCCGGCGATTTAAAGGGCCTGGGCTCCCTGCGGCCGGAGCCCCGGGCTCTTTAAATCACCACTGGAGCCCTGCCGCTGCTACCCCGATATAATGGGGTTTCACCTGTAACGCAGTAGGGATTTTTGGCTCCTGAGGACCGTGTTATATCGGGGTAGAGGGGTATGTAGTCTAAACCTAGTGTGGAGTATTGTGCTGCTCTCTTGAATAGTGTAGAATCTGGATGTATTTTTTACAGCCTTCCTTTAGAGATCGTTTTAATGCACACATCAACAAACAGCATATAAAATTAATGTCCACCAAGGGCTTTCAGCAAATAGTAAGGCAGATTTAGCTAAATTACAGTACATCTCTTGTTATTATGTTACAGTGATAGGCATTAAAAAGGGAACATTTTTCTTACTGTGTGTATCTCATCACAACATTGCAGTCAAAAATACGAAAATATCACAGCTTCTCATATTACAATAATATGTCTTTTTCTTTTGGTGGTGACCTACAAAGTGGAAAAAAAACTGTGTGTGTCCAAAGGTTTGGATTTTTAAAAAATCTGCTTATTGTTTACATTAGAGATCCAGGTCTTATCTACCATGAGCTTTGTGCTGCACTGTTACATAAATCTAGATAGTTCCTGCCCCCAGAGAACTTGTTCTTCACTGAAATACTCCAAGATTACATTTTCAAAGTGCCCACTGAAAGTCTCAGTTTTTGGTGCTCAACTCGAAGCACATAAATGGTCCCAAAATCATTTACCACTCTTGAAAATGTAAGCCCACGTTTCTAATAGTAGGTCATTAAACAATAAACCAGTAACATGGAGCCTATTTATTACAGTGTCACTAGTTTCAGTGCTGCTACAGATAAAGTTTTGCCAGCACTTCCACTTTAATCTCTGTTTGTCATTAGTTTATATAACACAGCTGTAAATATTTTCTCTGGTTGAAACTTGACATTTCAGGGAAGAAATTGTAAAAGAGTAGCTTGGCTATTTTTGAACAATATAAGACTAATGAAGCTGGGAGTTTTGCATGTAAAATGTTTGCTTAACTCAGTGATGGTTTTTATTTAAATAGAGAAAAAACACAAAGCACACTGGACAGAAGTCTGCAATTAAACAAAATGCCATTTTAATGAAATTGAAAGAGGATAATTAGTCACGATTTTGCTGACATGTTCTCTGTGGTTTTTACGTTGTAAATATGGATCAGATCCATTAACAATGGGAACATCCACTGACATGAATCTGTGTCCTTGTGGATCAAAGACCTTATCCAAAGCCCATTGTGGTTAATGAAATGCTTTCCATTGATTTCAGTGGGCATTGGATCAGGCTGCAAATCTTGGTCTGATTGAAATCAATGGGAGTTTTTCCATTGATTTCTGTGGACTCCAGATTTGGCCCGGTATCTTTAATGCCTTTTGTCCCACTTTTGAGGCAGCTGTTCAGAGCCCATTTCTGAGGGCAGCTGGAGTTGGGACTGAGAGAACATCTGGGTAGCAGCTCAGAGAGTGTCTCCATGTCCTGGATGGTTTACCAGTGTTTGTTTGTTTGTTTTTGAAGCCAAGTTATGAATCTTCCTATTAATCTGAGCTGTCTGTTCTACCACAGTATCATCCCTGTTTCTGCTGAGACTGCAGAGGCCACACCATGACACAAAAGCACTGTACTCATCAGCCTGATCTACTGCAGAAAAATCTTCTGTTGCTGACAACAGATGTCAGCACAAGTCTCAGTGCTGCTTCAGCTGCACACAGTTCGTTTGAGAATGAAGTCCAAGAGGAAAGGGCTGGACATGGCTTGTTCCAGTCTTCACTTGCATTTAAACCATGTACATCTGACCCAATGCCGAACCTGTTGCTAATACCCATTCTAGTGTAGACCAGGACACAAATAATGTCTGTGAATTAACATAACCTGCCTTTTAGGAATCTGGAGCCATATTCAGGGGCCAGAAACTCTCATTTACTTATGTCCCTAAATTGGGATCTTGGTGCCAAATATCAAATGCATTCAAAAATGTTGGCCTTGAACTGTATGGGGTCAGTCTTGTGAAACGATGATTCCTACTTTAGTCAGTGGAGACTCAGGGCGCTCAGCACCTTTAATGGGAGTTAGGCACCTACATACCTTTCAGGATCTCAGCCAAGTTCAGTATGGGCTAAATGGTGGTCATATTTATGTCAAGGGGAGTTTTGACACTGACTTCAATGGAACCAGTATTGGGCCATCTGTGTATTTCCATCTGTAAAATGTGGATAATAATATTTACTTACTTCCCAGGGATGTTGTGAAGATTAATTAGTTAATGTTTGTAAAGTGCTATAGTCTTTAAGTGTTTAGAATTATTACATTGGCTGGGGGAATGGACTAGATGTCCTAACTGGTATCGTATGAGTCAATGAAGTTATATAATTACATGGTACATCTGTGCAAGTGCATCATACTTGCCGTACACAAACTACATTCTCACATATTTACTAGGGATGGGTGAACTGGCTCAACTAAAGTAAGAAGAGGCACAAACCTTTGGCTATGACTCAAGTCTAACAGCGTCTAAATCTTACAGCTGTCTGTGCTCTAGCACTTCCTGGCATAGGTTATTCTGGAAATATTAATTAATGAATTGGCCCAATTGAGGAAATATTGAAAATCATTGAAAGAAACATATTTTTGTGAGATTTTCAACCCAATTTCTAGGCTACAGTGGCTGCAATGCTTCCCTTCCTGCATCAAACGACGTGGGGAGTGTATGATTCCTTCCAGAATTGTACAGCCTGTTGAGATTTGCTGGCACAGAGTATTATTTTCAAAATAACTAGAAATATAAATAGCTACATTCTAGATCCTGCTCTCATTTACATCCATGTAATCCACTGACTCCATTGGGGTTGCATGAATTCACAGAACTGGGTCCAATGTTCACATTCTGGGTTCCAGTCTGCTCTGAAATCCCGTGTAGGTTCACATTACTATCAGTGCTGAAAAGTATTCTAAAGACAACTGTAGAAGAGTAAGCTTGAGTCATTAGAGTGGAGGACTACAAGTCTGGAGATATTGGTTTTCTTCCCCATTCTGCTACTTTCACACTGTGTGACTTTAGGCAAGTCACTTTGCCTCTCTGAGATTCAGTTTCTTCATCGCTAAATTGAGGATAATAATACTTGCCCATAGTTGTAAAGTGATTTGAGATCCTTGGATGAAAGTGGAAGATTATTATAAATCCATTTTAGTGGCACAATAGCAAATACTTCTAGATCCCTGGTTATGCATGCTTTGTGTATAATTATTATTTAGTGTTTATATTGCAGTACTGTTCAAAATGTGTTAAACATTGTATGAACATATAGGAAGATACAGTCCCTGCCCCAAATATAATCTAAAAACACACAGAAGGAAATGAAGGGCAGGGGGAATTGCTTGGATATAGTACCCAAGCAAAGTGTTCATGCTGATGGCAATCACGTGTGTGTGTGTATACACATACGCACATCCATTTCTATATATTTGTTAGTCCTAGCTTTAATTAATTTCACTATTTGTTTTAAACTGGGTTTAAGAGGTTAGGGGGCTCACTGGTGTGGAAATGAAGGAGAGTAAGAGATTGTGGGACTAACAGAGGGGAGTGAGCAAAGAGAGAGGAAAACAGAGGGAGAGGGAGGTAAAAAGGAGCAAGAGGATGTGAGAGAGAAAGAAAGAGAAACATGCATAGATGGAGGGTGTGAGGTGGAGGAACTGAAAGGTTGCCATGTTAAGAGAAGAGCAGGGTATAGCAGGACCAATAACCAATGGCAATAAAGGAATAGATTAAAAAAAAACCCCAGAGTCAATGTCTCATACCAGGTTGCATGTGAAGGTCAGGAGGCTGTGAAGACTCCTTCTAGCTGTTGCTCGTGCTCTCAATATGCAACAGAAGTCCACTAGGTCTGGTGTGGGAAATCAGGAGTCTGGAAGGTCCTCATTTATCCCCTGTGCCCTCGATTTTAGTTCAGATTCAACTCAAATCTTCATTCACTGTTGGTTTTACTTCTTCACAGTGGTGTTAGTTAAGGAGGGAGCATCTACTTTAACTTGGAATTTCTTGGATTCTGCCCATTTGTATCGCAGCTGTAATGCTCTTTAAACACATTACTGTGTGTGTTTTGTATTAGTTTGTTTTAGTGTTGTTTATACCCAATTGTGCTGCACTACATTGGCCCATGATGTACTGTTTGCCAGTGTTTCCAACTCTTGCAATTGCTTCACAAGTCTCATGATATTTGGTGTTTTTCTTAAAGCCCTGGCTCTCTGGGAATCATGTGATTACATGAGAATATCAACTTTAAAAAAAAAAGTATAAGTTTTTAGCCCTTAAGGTGGCAAAGAGAAGCTTGAAAATCTGACTGGTGTGCACCCTAAAGGCTCAAATACTGGAAAGCAAATAAAAAGAACTCAAAATTAATTATTTTTGTAAAATCCCATGACTTTTTGAGCTTGACTCATGATATTTGAATGTTTGGGGTTGGCAAGGCTCATAATATTAGAGTTTTTTCCTTCTTTTTTGTATGGCAACTTGAAAAGCAACATTAAAAGTCCATGTCCAAGTTTGTTATCTCCTCTATGGCTTTTGGTGACATGGAATGAATCAAGGCTGTCTCCCTGGAGAAGGATTTTAGAGGGCAGCAGTTCACTAGATGTTCCATGGTTTGGATGTCTTCTCCACATTCACATAGCAGGCTGTCCTTCATTTGCCATTGTGAGTAGGTAACTGCAATGCCTATGTGAGATTCTGATGCAATTTGCTGTGATTCTTATCTTACATAATGTGGGAAAGTCAGCTGGTTGGATTGTAGGATCTATAATCAGGTCCTGATTCTTGACCCCTCTGTTTTTCCACAGAATCCACCACTTGTCTTTTGATGACAGGCTGCTGACCAGAAAGAGTTCCTGGACTTAAGATGGCATCTAGGAGATGACTGGAGATCTGCATAGATAGGCAAATATGGGTTCATTATCACGCAATCCTATTCTCATATTATTACTACTTCTCTTCAGAGGAATGGATAAAAGAGTTATGAAAACTATAAAAGTAAAAATGCACAAAACTTTCCCATCATACACCAGCCGCAGCAAATCAATGTCTGCTCTGAATTTATTGCAGCATCCCTAAGCAGATTGAATGGCAAAATGGTACTATTACTCCTGGTTATAAACTGGCTGTATAAGATCTGTTATAAATACCCCATTATATAACATGCTGTACAGTACAACACCTACTATCTTAATGTCATTCAATTCTTTGGTTTTAAAAATAGTACTTTCAGCAGAAAAAAAAATCCAGTCTGACATCTGGAAGGAAATATAGGAAGGAAATAACTTCAAGAGGCTCAACTAATAATGGGTTATGATGTTATACTTCAGGGAATCATTAGGAGTTGTCCTGAAGTTTAGATTAAAATTACCCTGATCTATTAAAATATTGGGTTAGGTTCTGGTCCCTGTTCCAGCTCCTTTGCATGACTTTGGAGGAACAAAGGGGCCAGAAAGCTGCCCTTATGGGGCAACTGAGTGCTACCCTAGGGCAAGGGAATCAGGGTCAGCAGTCATCTCTGTGCTACCACCTCCTAGACCCCTCAGTGCAAGGGGTGTGTCAGCGATGGGAGGAGTATGACCAGAGCATGTTGCACTCCAGTGATCTCTGCCCAGTGTAAAGGACCTTAGGGGACTTTACCAGCTAGCAAAATTTAGGGCTTGAATTTAAGTTGAATTGATTTAATTTAAATCAGTTACAGTGATGCAAACCCCATGTGTGGATACACTTACATCGTTTAAACCTGCCTTACATCATTTTAGCTTGATAGATTAGAAACCCTACAATGGATAGTTCTGGATAGGAATGTCCAAACACACAGCTGTACCACTTCAACTCTTTTGGTTTAAAAATTACAATTTTGGTTAAATTGGTGCATGTTTATGTGTAGAGCAGTTTGGGAGCTGCTCTAAGTTACACTGGGGATCCAGTCCCCACCAGCCTTGGGAATCAGGGTAGTGCAAACGAGGCTTAAAGCTACTCTTGCCTCCCCCTCCCCTCAGCTGCACTGAGTGGAACACTGGCCCAGCTGAGGCTCTGGCCCATTTTGTATTAAATGCTAAAAAGTAGGTCAAGTTAATCGTCATCTCCATTTAAATTGAACGAAGAAAAACTGCTTTTAACGAAGTATGAAAGTCTTCTATCCCCATATTTTGTTCTGTGACAGAAATTCTGGACTCTGCCACATGAGAGTACACTGCTGTGACATTTACTAAATGGGGTAAATGAAATAAAATCAGAAATAACTAATCCACACCATTTCAACAGAGACAAACTAGTTCAGCACACTGTGTGTCTGCAAAGCAGTACAAACAAGGATTTCCTCACAGGTGGAAACAATGAATCAGCTCTGCAAAGGTAATTTTAAATTATGATATAAATAACTGGGTATGCATATGTGTAAACACAGCCAACTCAGAATACCATACATGTGATTATAGAGACTAAAATGTGTGCATTTCAAGGTACACCTCGACCCCGATATAACGCGACCCGATATAACACAAATTTGGATATAACGTGGTAAAGCAGCGCTCTGGGGGGGGGGCTGCGCACTCCGGCGGATCAAAGCAAGTTTAATATAACGCAGTTTTACCTATAACGTGGTAAGATTTTTTGGCTCCCACAGACAGCGTTATATCGGGGTAGAGGTGTATAAGTTATTTAATCAGCTCTAACAATTACTTGAGGCTGTAAATTGATGAGTGTCTATACAGCTCTTCAGTGGTCTGATTGGCTTATACATTTTTAGCTGAAAGCAAAACCTTTCCCTAGGTGAGACATATGTTACTTGATGAGTTAATTTATACTTAATCTCTTTGATCAGTTTGGCATTTTTTTTGTAGCCAGCATTTGCTATATCAGGCATATTATGTATGGTGGCCAATAATATCCTGTGGATCCTCTGTCCTTCATATCTTGGTCTTATCTAACCTTGTTTTGGTCAGGTCTTACTTCCTTTACTTCTCCAGATTGGTCTAGCCAGGGGAACTTCTCAGGCCTACCGAATCAAGGCAGTCTGGACTGGAGTCCTTTGGAATGATCAGGTACACCTCTTGAGTGGTGGAGGGTCTGTAAAGCTTGTTAAGTCAAGAATACGATCCTTAATATGTTTTTTTCGATAGTCAGTCACTATCTTTCACTGGAATGCTAACATAGGAATTGCCATGTTGGTTCAAACCAGTGGTTTATCTAATCTGGTACCCTTTCTAGGACAATGACCAATACCACATATGTCACAGGAAGGTGCAAGGAACCCTGTGATGGACAATTATGGAATTACCTTTTTGTAGTAGTTGGCTTATACCCTGAAGCATGAGCATTTATATTCCTTACCAATTTCTGTTCTATATAACTACGCTTCCCCTTACCTGTATAGCTGTTAAACTAGTAAGCATAAGTTTCCTGCCTTTTTTATGTATATACTGTAGCAAAGCCATGAAGCCAAGGGTGGAGGGGAAGGGAAACTGCTGTACTCTTCTGCAAAAAGAACAGGAGTACTTGTGGCACCTTAGAGACTAACAAATGTATTAGAGCATAAGCTTTCGTGGACTACAGCCCACTTCTTCGGATGCATCCGAAGAAGTGGGCTGTAGTCCACGAAAGCTTATGCTCTAATACATTTGTTAGTCTCTAAGGTGCCACAAGTACTCCTGTTCTTTTTGCAGATACAGACTAACACGGCTTCTACTCTGAATGCTGTACTCTTCTGTATTTAGTTAATCTTCTGATCACCTGTTACGTTTTGTATCTGACTAGCATTGACTATAAGACCCTCAAGAAAGGGACTGTCTTTCTCTCTGTCTGTATAACACTGAGTACACTATTGGTTTTAAACACTGACATCTCATTAATACCTGCTCGCCTTCCATTAATGGTGGCTAATAGTTCACAGCTCATGTGCTCCATATATTTTAACATTGTTTTCTGACAAGCTAATTTTCAGGCCTGGCTCCAGCTTACCAGTTACAGAGTTTCTGCCTGTCCCCTCTGATGACGTCCCTTGCCTTACTAGCACTTAACTCATAAACATTCCCTCTCCTCTTGCCTTTAGACTTCTAGGGTCCCTGCATAGCCCTTATCTTTTTCTTTACAGATCATTATTAATTTTCTAATAAATGGCACCTCCTAAGGGCTAGATGGTGAGGGCACTATCCTACAACTTAGGAGACAGTAGGTCAAATCCTTATTCTATCGCAGACTTCCTCTGTGACCTTACATAAGACACATAAGCTTTGCTGTGCCTTAGTTCCCCATCTGTAAAATGGGGATAATAGTACTTCCTATCTCACGGGGGTATTGTGAAGATTATGGAGACCACATAAGTACCTGAGATAGATAGTGTAATTAGTGCTGCTTAGCTAGGACAAGATAATCAAGAAGGCTGAAAACAGAAAAATGGACAGTATTGAGGCACAAACCATTGGATAGGCTTCCATGTCCCTTTCAGGGGGATAACTCAGTGGTCTAAGTGTCAGGTTACAGATTCAAATCTTTGAGGGTCAGCTAAACCTTTTATTCTTCTCAGAGAGACAAAACGGAGTATCACAGAGTGCACTGTCTGAGGGTATTTTGAATGAAACCTGCAGAGGTGAGGTCCTGCCTGCTCTTCAAGTTCTATTCCGTAAAGTTACTCCACAGGGCAATGTGGCGTGTTGCATTTATTGTCTCTCATTGATTCCATAGCAAATTTGTTCTGATAACAAGTACAAATGTGTATTTTCTAATGGCCAGGCCTGCCAATTCAGTCTACGATCAGATGTGAAAGGCACACTGGGCTTTTTCTGGCTCACCCATCATCAACACTAAATATTGTGCAGCAGAAACTTACAATTCTATAGATGATGCAGAAGCCAGAATATAAGTCAGCTCACACTTTCTTGGCTGTGCAATTTCTTCCAAGTTAGCAGGAATAAAAAGCAGCAAAAACTTATGTAATCACTAAACTCATCAGCTGTGAGTCACATCCCGGGAGCAGGTCTATTGACTAAGAAGATACCATGTATCCACAGTCACTTTTCAGAGTAAAAGAGCACTTTAAAGATACTGACACACTTTTTGTGAGAAGGGGTTTGTTTTGGTGTCCTTGGCCAAAAATATCCCCTTTCCTTATTCTTTCATGACCAATATATGCCAGCTGGCGGTCACCCTCCATTCCAGAGATGTCTGTATTTCAGTGCTGTTGTTTATATAAAGTTTGTGAAGTGATTTAGGATCCTTTGGGATGAAATGTGCATTGTCCTGGTCCAATGATTCTTTAATTAGTTATACACAGAGATGGAGAAAGGCCCACTTCAGAATATCTCATAGCCTAGTGGTTGAAGTGTTCACCTGAGAGAAGGGTGGCCTCTCCCCATTTGAATCCTTTCTCCCTTTCAGACAGAGTGAAGAATTGAACTTGGGGTTCTCACCTCCCAGTGAGTGTCCTAACCAGTGGACTAAAAGTTATAAGCTGGGTGGCGGTGGCTCCTCTTCTGTCCAGATTCTGAATGGGAGTCATTCTGGTAAGTGGCCTCTGAGCATGCCTATTGAATCAGACACCACCAGTGAAACAGGAGTTCTCCTGCTTTATGCATCGCACTGGGGCTTGGGCATCTGGATGCCTAACGTGCGGCAGAAGTGCACATGTCCAGGGGCAGAAACATAGGTGCTTAGGGAACTTTTATAGTGACCATGTAGGTGTGGAGTGAGTTTAGGCACCTACAGGGTTAGGCAGCAGCTAAGCAGGGGGGTTGTGAATACTAGTGGTGTCTAAATGTTGGACTCAGGTGCCTAAAGTGACAGTTAGGTACCTAAATCCCTTTATGAATCTAGTCCTAATTCTAGTAATATTAATAATCATAACTTCTTTCTTTCTGGACTTAGGTCAAGTGTTCCTACAACTGGGGCTAATGGACAAATTCACCACTTCCATAAGTAGATATAGCCTCACTGACTTCAGCAGAATTGGGCTTTCTTTCATGAGAAGGAAATTTGGTCCATTGTGTTTACTTATGGTTATTTATTTTGACTTACTAAGTGCCTCTCAGAGCCTCTAAGCACTGTACACTGTTAGAACTAGCCAGTACAAAATGAAACATTCACAACATAGGTAGCAAGTGACCCATGCAATGTATTTTATTTGCTTGTCTGAATAATAAAAATCCCCTCTACATTTACACACAGTAGCTCTTAAATCACTCAACTCCCAAATGCCTAGGACAATAGATGAGCTTTGCAGACAAATCTGGGTTCTGGCAGACCAGTAATGTGGAGGGGCAAATTGTAGAGGCAAGGACCACACTTATAAAATGTACCCGCAGCAGCCCCTTTCCTTTTCAATTGGGGCTCACGCATTTCTGCTGACTGCAGTGGGGATGATATCACATGGCAAGAGAGTTCTCTTAGGGATAATACACACACACACACACACACACACACACACACACACACACACACACACACACACACACACACACACACAGAAAAATGAAATGTGTAAAAACAGTGGGTTGGCTAATCCTTGTGCCACAGGATCAGCTGAAGCTGAAATTTCACTAGTACCCATTCTCCTCCTGAGCGCAAAGAAACACCATGCTACCATTTGTAATTTTATAAACAGGAATATTAAAAGCCTTTCAGCTTTGCTTCCTGCAGGTGATTCTACCCAGATAAATATCACTGCCTGTTGGAGCAGCAATGGGAGGAAAAAATGAAAGGGAATTTCTTTTTTCCAAGACACACTGAGCCTTGAAATGTATTCAGGTTCAAAATGTGCAACAGGAGCAGCACATTTTCTCTAAAGCTGCTTCTTTTGTGAGTGCCTCCCACTGGCACTGTGACAAGCCAGAGCAGCAGTGCGGGGAGAAACACTCAATAGGATTTCCTTGTCGGAACAGAGGCAGGAGGCAAAAAATGAAAGAACTGTGGGCACTTGCTCTTGGGCAAGGAAAATTAACACCGGAAGAATCAGACTGATGCCCCAAATGTGCCAGGTGACAGATGCTGAAAATGGGATATTTTCTACGTTACAATATATAGCAGGGGTGGGCAAACTTTTTGGCCCGAGGTTGCAAACCTGTATGGAGGGCTGGGTAGGGAAGGGTGTGCCTCCCCAAACAGCCTGGCCCCCACCCCCTATCTGCCCCCTCCCACTTCCCGCCCCCTGACTACCCCCCACAGAATCCCCAACCCATCCAACCCTCCCGCTCCTTGTCCCCTGACTGCCCCCTCCCGGGACTCACGCTCCCTATCCAACCCCCCTGCTCCCTGTCCCCTGACTGCCCCGACCCCTATCCACACCCCCGCCACCTGACAGCCCCCCAGGACTCCCACCCCCTATCCAACTGCCCTCTGCTCCTCGTCCCCTGACCACCCCCTCCCGGGACCCCCCGCCCCTAACTGCCTTCCCGGAACCTCCGCTCCCTATCCAACCCCCCTGCTCCCTGTCCCCTGACTGCCCTCCCAACCCCTATCCACATCCCTGCCCCCTGACAGACCCCGCGGGATTCTCACTCCCAACCCTCCCTGTTCCCCATCCCCTGACCACCCCCCCAGAACCTCCACCCCATACAACTGCCCCCTCCTCCTTGACTTCCCCCCACTCCCTTAACCAACCCCCATGCTCCCTGCCCCCTTACCAGCAGCAGGAGCTCGCAGCCGCGACACCTGGCCAGAGCCAGCTGCGCTCCCCTTGCTGTCCAGCAGGAGCGGCAGGCCAGAGCGCTGCCTGCACGGCAGCATGGCTACAGGGGCAGCGGGACAGTGTGGGAGGGGCCGGGAACTAGGCTTTCCAGCTGGGAGCTCGGAGGCCGGGCAGGACGGTCCTGCGGGCCAGATGTGGCCCGTGGGCCGTAGTTTGCCCACATCTGAAATATAGGCTTGAGCTGCAGCCCTCCTTATCCCCTTTAGTCAGGGCTGCAGGAGCCAAACCTCTGTTACAGATAAAGCTCCTAGCAGACATTGGTGTGATATTTCATTTTAGAGGTTACAGATCACAGGATAGATTTTCTGTATGTCTGACCATGACTTCGTAAAGCAAGCAGTATTGTGCTGAGAATTAAAATGGAACTGCTGAATTTACAATAAGCAGCAGGATTAACCTTGACATTTGACAGAACAAGCAGAATATATAATCATTATCTCTGGGACATGGACTTAATCCCAGTCCCATTTAGGAGAAGCACCTTCATAGTTCATTACTGCAGAATCAGTGCCTCACTCCTGGAATCAATTCCTTACTCTGAGACATAGCTTTACAGTTGGCAGAAATGACTATTCAAGAGAATCACTCTGGGATCTTTTGCTCTCCACAGTAGCCTGAAGGTGACAACACCATGCCTAAACTGAATTTGGCTTGAAAATAAAGATTACAAATTGTCATTTGGGAGTTTGGCTCTGGCAGTAGCCATCTTGCCAATATCATTTTTGCGACACCAGCAGCCTGGGCGGTGAGTGTCAGAGACCGCAAACCAGGTTGCATCCTGTTGTAATACGTGTTTAACAATCCAGAGAAGAACATTGCTGTTTAAACATGAAATAGTTTGTTGACGTATGAAACATGAATGTTCCTCTTGGTCTCATTAAACCAGTTTTACAACAGCATAGTAATTGATGAGCACATGGTGGATGCTTGTGCTCTGTCTTCTGTAGAACACTCATCATGAGATCTAACCCCTAGGGGGTTGATTCTTCTTTCACTTTTGCTAGTGTTAAGCAGGAATTAATCCATGTAAATCAGGGAAGTTACAGTGTAAAACTGGTATAAATGGGAGGAGAAGCAGGTATTAGATATTGCAAAAGTTGTTAGCCATGCAACTCCCATGCTGAGAAACCACAATGATAGGCTCACTATAAACATCTAGATAGGTGACACAGAGACAAGGTGGGTGAGGTGATATCTTTTATTGGACCAACTCCTGTTGGTGGAAGAGACAAGCTTTTGAGCTACACAGATCTCTTCTTCAGCTCTCATCTCTCTATCACCTAGCTTGTCTCTGTAATATCCTGGGACCAACACAGCTACAACAAGACTGCAAGCAATAATGGTAGAAAGATGATAGTCAAACTATGTAAGGGTTTGTAAGTATTTCCCCTCTATTGTATGTTTATGACTGTGATGCCTCCTGGATCAGCTTTTGTTTTAACTATACTCTCAGGAAATATTCTTTACCTAAGAAAGACTCTGGATTCTGTTTTGCAAAGTAACTTCTGAGTAACTGAACAGATAGAGAACATCAGACTCTGTACCCAAACAAAAAGTGAGGACTGTGTTTTTCTCTGACAATGCTAAGAACAAGCAACAGGAATGCAAGCTGTCCTGTGCTGCCTCTCCAGTTTTCCTCAGCTCTTTTCTTGAGGGACCACTTCTAATAGTGATGAGGACAATCTCCATGCTCATTCAAATCCTTATCTTCTCTGCTGAAGCTGCTAGAAAGGCTCTCAATTAGAGTTCATTATTATATGGATTTTGCTGAAGTGCACATGTATGCAACAGGGCACTGATCCACCACTCGCTGAAGTCAATGGAAAGTCTCCTACTGGTGTCAGGACCTGATCCAATGGTCATTAGGTACTGGGCTGAGACTACCAGTCAAGTGACACAGAAATAACTTTGGTTCACTGGTGTCAGATTTAAATGAGTGCTAACTTAGTAGTGAAGGGCTGCACATCCCTTTAGAAATCCCCTTAGACAGTCAGTGCCCTGCAAAACAGAGTCTTTCATAATGCTTGAATCCATTCACAGCTCTTGCTCCCTCTCTCTGCAGGACTTGTAAGACTCCTCCTTGAATCATTTTTTTGCAGATAGTTCCCTCAAAGATTAGGCCTTGGATTTCCATATTTAGCATTCTGTTCTTTTCTCATTGCACACACATGGCACCCACTAATATTAAAGGGAGTTAGACACATCCACTGGTAGCAGAATAGATACCTTAAACTGGGTGAATTAGCTTATAGGAAGGGTCTTCAGGAAGATGCAAGTGCCGAAGACATCCTTGGGAGGATTTGTTTTATTTAAAATGAGCAATGGGTTCCTTCCATGGACTGTTTCTGCTACACAGAATCTCAGCAAAAAGTTGACAGAGACTGAAAAAACAGGGTTGGTTTGGAAATGGGTCCCATTTCATCAGAATCCTCAAGGGAGTTTTAGTTAAGTTGGTCAAGTTTTAGCCTGTATCACTACTTCAAAAAGACAAAGGCAAAAATGAGGGTGGCTGGTACAGGAAATATTGTCAGATGGGGTTGCCAAACCATAAACAGGGGGGTTGGATCTTGCTTATTTATTGAAATCCCTGAATCCCTGCAATAGATTTCCAAAGAATGTTGTGGAATCTCCATCACTGGAAGAGTTTAAGAACAGGTTAGACAAACCCCTGTCAGGGGTGATCTAGGTATATGTGGCCTACCTCAGTACAGGGGGGTGGACTAGATGACCTCTTGAGGTCCCTTCCAGCCCTACATTTCTATGCCCATATCTACTCCACAATTGCTACAGCAGCACAGCTATGGCATTGCAGCTGTACTGCTGTAGCACCATAGCGTAGAAACTTCCTACATTGACAGCAGGTGTTTTTCCATCTATATAGTTAATCCATCTCTCTGAGAGGTGGTAGCTAAGAATTCTTCTGTCAGCCTAGCCACATCTACACTAGGGGTTAGGTCAACGTAACTACAGCACTCAGGGTGCAAAATTTTTCACAACCCTGAGCAATGCAGCTAGGTTGATCTAATTTTTAAGTGTAGACCGGGCCTATGATTCTCCTGTTGGGAGCTTCAGATTAGTGGCTCTAGTTTAGGCACATCTCTACAGAGCATCATTACTATATTAATCTTACCAAAATCAGTGAGGTTTTGAGAAGTATCCACATGATGGATCTGTGGCCAAATACTGCTTCTCTGTCCTACTGAATGCAGCTCACCCATGGATACATAAGTATGAATCCAATGCATACTAAAAACAATAGGCCAGAATCTTTGGTCTGATAAGTCTAGTTTATGCGGCTTAGGTACAAACACAGAGAGGAGTGAAAGTATCCAGAACTTGCCAGTAGAGCATTCTTTCCAGGTAGGTACTGCTCTGTCATCTCCTGCATGAGCTGTACCCCCTGCCTCCATGAGGGGACAAGGAGAGGAGCTCCACTATGCTTGTTCCTCCACTGGCATGCAGCGCATGAGGGATCCAGCTTTAACTTCCCCTGGGGCTAGATGGCTAAGGATCAGGAAGCCACAAGTGGCTACCAGTGACCTCTTGGCGCATGTGGGCATGGTGACAGCAGCACCTGTCAACATACCCAAGCTAGTCTTGATCTACCTAGCTTAAATAACTACAGTAGTGAAGCTGTGGCAGCACAGGATAGCTGCTGGAGTGCATACCCAGGGTGCTGGATGAGGTTGTACAGCTCATGCTGCCACAGCATCATTGCTATGGTTATTAAAGTTAGCTAGAGCAACGCTACTTTGGTATGTCTACATGTGCTTCAGTCACACCTCTGATGGCAATATAGGCATATCCTGTGTCTGAGCGGGCTCAGGAGGGGTAGAGAATCTGCCCCAATATGAAAAGTGTATGCACCATTGGGTTCAATCTTGTTTGGGTTCAAAGGGGCTCACACAGGAGCAAGGGGAGCAGCGTCGGGCTCTTCTACAGTCTTGTTGATTTGCGCTCCCCCCCCCAATTCCTAATGTGACTAAAGAAATGTTTTTGTTTTCAAACCATAGCCATTTTTGTTCCAGGGCTGCCCCAAAAGCAGAAAGTATCTGGAAGCACCCTCCATGCTTCCCAGCTTTTCATTTCTCTCTTAGTCAGATACAGCTGAACTAATTTCAACACATTTTAGTTAAAAACATAAATAATGCTCAGGAGCCGGAGTGCTGCCTAGTCATGCGACTTGAAGGAGCTGAGTTCTGAACCAGGGAGAAATGGAATTTTTAATGGCAAGGCTGATAGATTCTTAGCTACTGAGGCACTACTGGGCACTGCAATAATTATACTGTCCTAATCAAGTGCTATGAAGTCTCAGCCTCACTGGCATTAAAAAAAAAAAAAAAAGCACTAATGGAAACTCATCATAACAAGAGATTGTAAAGCATTCCGCAATATATTATATCTTGGCTTCTATAGAGGTTGCTGTTTTACTCATGGTGAGCACATCATCATAAGTGAAATGTGGGATCAGTGCCAGGCTGACATATTTTAGAGCAAATATAAGAAGGGGAGGCATAATTTTTTCCAATCCCTTTTGACCCCCTCCTCTTCCAGGAGCTCCCATCACTCATTCTCTCTCCATGAGGCCCCCACACTCAACCTCCCTTCTCCATTATGCTCCCACCATTCTAACCCCTTTTAGCTTCCAATTTATGAACTTACTTTATTGCTACCTCTTCCAGCTCTAGAATTATGGCTGCTGAAGGGGCGTCATGGGATGGGAATAGTGCAGGAGCAGCGCCAGGGTTTTTGCCGCCCTAGGCAGTAGCGCTCCTCCTCTGAGCATTCGGCGGTGGGGGTCCTTCCGCTCCGCGTCTTCGGGGCACTTCGGCGGCGGGTCCCGGAGCGAGTGAAGGACCCGCCACCGAATTTCCGCCAAAGACCCGGAGCGGAAGGACCCCCCCCCCCGCCGCCGAATTTCCGCCGAGGGCGGCCAAATGCCGCCCCCCAAATCATGCCGCCTTAGGCGACCGCCTAGGGTCGCCTAGTGGAAGCGCCAGCCCTGGAATGATGCTGTGTGTGTACTGTCTGCACATCTCTAATATAAGCTGTGTTTGGGATGAACTGATCAGATAAATTAGTAAACAAACAAGTGGGTAAGAAACTATGCCAATGGTAGTGTGGCAAAGGCATTTGTGAGCGACACAAAGAACTAATTATAATTCTCACACTTCCCACCTCAAGCACAAAACCTCCAGGAGCTCCTGGCTTCCTTAAAGACACAATTGAGCCCTATGTATGTGAAACATTCCACCTGGTTCTGCTTGTGGAGAGAAACCCAAAGCCTGTGATTCAAACCCCCCCACACCCAAACCCAGTTCTGTTTATGAATGGTCTGACTGCTGTCTGTACCTGAGCTGATCACTCCTCCCTGTCCACATGCAGTATCAGATAGCCCATGAAAAATTATATCTGAGTAATTCTGAGTAAGTAAGGGCTAGAAGGAACAAATTCAGGCATGTTAAAGAAAAGGAAGTGTGTGAAGGGATAAGAGATAGTATTCCTCTGGGGTCAGAGGCCTTCATCTGGCTGGCTGACTGGCTGAAAAGACCAGCAACTTAATTGTCTGAGCCTCATAAAAGGAGGAACAGGAAACCGGGGAAGGGGGACTGCAATACCTGCCAGAGGGTGGAACATCTCCAAAAAACAGAGAGGAGAGTGGGGAAAGTCCTGTTATCACAAAGGGCTCTGAGGTCAGAGCCAGGAACTTTTGGGTTGATGAACTCTTGGGATGTGGGACAGACTTGGGGGAAAGGAACTAAACTGTACAGCCTTTCTGGGGAAACGATGAGAAGTTTTGATCCTGTTTTTGTCAAGAAGGCTTGAAATAAAACCCACAGCAATTAATTGGACTGGAGACTTCCGTGTCTGGATTCTGTGAGAGGGCCTCAGACAGGATTTCCCCAGTGGGGGAGCTGGCTCTGCAGGCATCAGCCTCCATCCAGCTGGAAGAGGATGTTATAAGGTAGGCCAAATCCTTCACCAAGGAACATTTTTCTGTCAGAAACGGCCTGCGGTCATTAGGAGGATGCATATTATAATATGCCACCAGTTTGATACACACACCAGAATCTCAGGATGAGAATGCCAAATGCCTTTTCTGTCACCATTCTGCTGCGCCTAATGCTGTTATGCCAAGGGTGTGCCCTCGTTTGAGGAATCATTAGGAGGGTCAGGAGCCATGTTCTAATGGAGCACTCTTGCTCTCCTGGAAGAAGGAAGGAGATGTGCTATTAAAATGAGGATTACACCACTGTCCTGTAGGTAAATGTTCTTGTCTGGATTTGGATGGAGTTTATAGCATTTGTTTTTTCAACTCACCCAGGATGAATCCAAATCAATGACTATTCTCAAACAGCACAGGCAAGCATGTCCTGTCTAGTACACAGACATCTTTGTAAGATCAAGGAAATCTGGCTATTGCTTATGTAAATTGTAGCTGATTGGGTGTGTGTGTGTGTGTGAGAGAGAGAGAGAGACCATTTAGAAAAGCTGGATGAGCACAAGTCCATGGGGTGGGATGCACTGCACTGCATCCGAGGGTGCTAAAGGAGTTGGCGGATGTGATTGCAGAGCCATTGGCCATTATCTTTGAAAACTCATGGCGATCGGGGGAGGTCCCAGATGACTGGAAAAAGGCTAATGTAGTGCCCATCTTTAAAAAAGGGAAGGAAGAGGATCCGGGGAACTATAGGCCAGTCAGCCTTACTTCAGTCCCTGGAAAAATCATGGAGCAGGTCCTCAAGGAGTCAATTCTGAAGCACTCAGAGGAGAGGAAAGTGATCAGGAACAGTCAGCATGGATTCACCAAGGGCAAGTCATGCCTGACTAACCTAATTGCCTTCTATGATGAGATAACTGGCTCTGTGGATAAGGGGAAAGCAGTGGATGTGTTATTCCTTGACTTTAGCAAAGCTTTTGATATGGTCTCCCACAGTATTCTTGCCAGCAAGTTAAAGAAGTATGGGCTGGATGAATGGACTATAAGGTGGATAGAAAGCTGGCTAGATCATCGGGCTCAACGGGTAGTGATCAACGGCTCCATGTCTAGTTGGCAGCCGGTATCAAGCGGAGTGCCCCAAGGGTTGGTCCTGGGACCGGTTTTGTTCAATATCTTCATTAATGATCTGGAGGATGGCGTGGATTGCACCCTCAGCAAGTTTGCAGATGACACTAAACTGGGAGGAGTGGTAGATACGCTGGAGGGTAGGGATAGGATATAGAGGGACCTAGACAAATTAGAGGATTGGACCAAAAGAAATCTGATGAGGTTCAACAAGGACAAGTGCAGAGTCCTGCACTTAGGACGGAAGAATCCCATGCACTGCTACAGACGAGTGGCTAGGCAGCAGTTCTGCAGAAAAGGACCTAGGGGTTACAGTGGACGAGAAGCTGGATATGAGTCAACAGTGTGCCCTTGTTGCCAAAAAGGCTAATGGCATTTTGGGCTGTATAAGTAGGGGCATTGCCAGCAGATCGAGGGATGTGAGCATTCCCCTCTATTTGGCATTGGTGAGGCCTCATCTGGAGTACTGTGTCCAGTTTTGGGCCTACACTACAAGAAGGATGTGGGAAAATTGGAAAGAGTCCAGCAGAGGGCAACAAAAATGATTAGGGAGCTGGAGCACATGACTTATGAGAAGAGGCTGAGGGAACTGGGGTTATTTAGTCTGCAGAAGAGAAGAATGAGGGGGGATTTAATAGTTGCTTTCAACTACCTGAAAGGGGGGGTCCAAAGAGGATGGATCTAGACTGTTCTCAGTGGTAGCAGATGAAAGAACAAGGAGTAATGGTCTTAAGTTGCAGTGGGGGAGGTTTAGGTTGGATATTAGGAAAAACTTTTTCACTAGGAGGGTGGTGAAGCACTGGAATGGGTTACCTAGGGAGGTGGTGGAATCTCTTTCCTTAGAGGTTTTTAAGGTCAGGCTTGACAAAGCCCTGGCTGGGATGATTTAGTTGGGGATTAGTCCTGCTTTGAGCAGGGGGTTGGACTAGATGACCTCCTGAGATCCCTTCCAACCCTGAGATTCTATGATTCTATGTTAATTGAGTCTGTGGCAGAACTGTCCTCAAAAGGTGTATAGGTGCCATTCACTCTGCCCAGCACGAATTGAAGTAATCTCTCTCACAAACTCTCTGCGTGACTTCAAGCTATGTCTTTCTCTCTTCATAGAAGAAGGTAGACATTATATATCCCTCCCCACCATGGAATTAGAGAAATCCTCCAAGCAGTATATAGTGGAAGGAAGCTTGGGTAATGCCAGTGGGGTTCCGTATAATCTTCTGAAGACCCAGCAGCTAGTAAGCTCAGGGTGCTGCTGATCTTGATGAGAACTAACATAGCTCCTATATGACACCCTCTTCAGGTCACATCTCAGCTCAGCCCCTAGGTGACCTGATGAGGTCAGTATGCAGTACTGAGCCTGTAATGAGAGACTACCTATGCCACACTGAGCTCCAGGTAGGCCTCTTTGGCTCATAGACTCAATGTGGAGCCTATGGGCATCTCCTTTGTCTCTGTGTCAGTGCAATTGTTGCCCTCCCTGTTTTTTCCCTCACTTGCCTCAATCTATGTGACCTTAAGACTGTCAGGTGCTGTGCTGAAACCAGTGGCTGATGTAACCCTTACCTAGAATTGCCAAACCCAAAAAGCATCCTCCCTCAGCCATCCTTACCCCTCCCTGTACTGTCCCTGGCTAATCTAATATCCCTTCTTCCAATTGAGCCTTAGCTCAAAAGACCTGTGAAAGCTACTTGCACACTCTCCCTCTGCCCTAGGGTGACCAGATGTCCCGATTTTATAGGGATAGTCCCGATTTTTGGGTCTTTTTCTTATATAGGCTCCTATTTCCCCCCACCCCCCGTCCCGATTTTTCACACTTGCTGTCTGGTCACCCTACTCTGCCCTCACTTTCCTGAGAGTTGGGGGGCAGGAGTGTTTTTTTTCATCTGTTTAGAATGAGCTTCTGGGATTGTGGGTAGTGTGCAGAGCAACTAATTAGTGGCTGATGCCTCAGGGGCTTAACTTGCACCTCTTGATCTAGCAATGCCTTGATACAACTATTCCAGCAGTACCTGGCTGAGCATGTGGGGCCTTGTGAAAGCCTTTGAAAATCTTGAATAGGCAGCCACCCCCTTAACCATGCCCAGACATGCTCTCTGGGAGCTTTCAACCTCTGGAGCAGGGGTAGTCAATTATTTTTTGTGGAGGTCTGAATTTCTTGGTCAAGGGACAGTCAAGGTCCAGACTCAGAGAAAATAACAACAATAATAATAATAATAATTAATAATAAGTACATAAAAGATTTTGGGGTCTGTTCAAAAGTTTCTGGCAGCCCGCAGTCTGCCTATTGACTACCTCTGCTCTAAAGCATTCAGAGGATTTAGGCACGACTACCAAGCAACTCCGAAAATCCTAAATGCCTGAACATACACTGAGTCCCATTTGCACTGTACAGCAGGCTACTTGCAACTGCATACTTTTTTTTTTTTTTTTTTTTTTTTTTGCTATCTGTTTTGCAACGTGAAGACCAAAGGCTAATTAGTGAGAGCTAATTAGGCTTTTACTGGCTGATCTCCATCCAGGTCTTCCAAGAGTCTGGATTGACATTGCTTATTGAAAGAAATGTGTTTTTGGATCTTTATATAACTAGTATTAAAATTATTAAACAAAAAAATCCAGAAAACATATCACCAAAGCTAAACTGTTGTTAATAATACTAAAAAGAAAGCAATACAACAGTTAAATCAAATCAGGGTCAAATCAATAAGTTAGTTTCAATATTCGATTAATCAATCATCAGATTAATACACACCCAAAATAGTCAATCCGTATAAATTCTAACAAGGAATCTAAGGAAATGGCTGTCCATTTATTTATAAACACTCACTAAAGACCTATACCAAAGTCAATCAGATCTATAACTCAGTGCTAGATAAATAACTTAAGACAGACACCAAATTATTATCTAATGTCTGATCTACGATCTCAGAGCCAATTATAAAACTTCCTCCTTAGATTTCAGATCTTGCATGGTGAGTACCCCTTCTCCCAGTCCCCTCCCCCACAGAGATTGTGTCATACAGACTTTAACAGAACACTTCAGATAACCAGAAATTTGGCAAATCTTAATCTACCAGAAATTCTTAATGATAATTTCAAATCTCTTAGCACTTTTGAAAACACTCTGATTAATTTTATGAGACCCATATTTAGGGCTGTTTAAACCTTGGTGTGATGGGATGTCCACCCCCACACAAGCTCTGAGCAGGTTAATGTGGGCCAGAAGGGGCCAGTTAACCTTAGATGTTGCACCTGGAGGGGAAGTTAGGGATTGTAGGGTTGCCAACTCTGAAGTTATTCTGGGAGATTTTTTTCCCCTAACATGACGTAACGTCATTTTCTTAAAACAGCCTATTCAAATCTGATTGCTTTCAATAGTCAGTGGGAGATTGAGTCCGATTCCAGGAGACTCCAGGCCAATCCTGGAGGGTTGGCAACCCTAAGGGATGGGTAGGGCCTACTGGCAGGGGGGAGGGATAGCTCAGTGGTTTGAGCATTGGCCTGCTAAACCCCGGGGTGTGAATTCCCTCCTTGAGGGGGCCACTTAGGGATCTGGGGCAAAATAAGTACTTGGTCCTGCTAGTGAAGGCAGGGGGCTGATGACCTTTTTAGGATCCTTTCAGCTCTGTGAAATAGGTATATCTCCATATATTAATAACCCGAGCTGGGATAGGATTATAAACCAGGAAGTGAGCAGAAAGAACTGTAGGGAGGAGGTTTGTAGTCACTCTCTAGAGGGAAAGGAGATGACCAGGTACAAGGAGGAAACCTAGCAGGAGAATAAGACCTGGGATCCTGCTCTGGAGTGGAGAGTTTGGTAAGAGGCCAAGCAGGGTAAAGTAGCCCTGCTGAGCAGTGGAATCTCTGCAGGAAACCTGAGATAGACAAGCAGGTAGAAAGGTGGAGGTAGGAAGGAACCAAGGGAAACAGCAACAGACTCTGAGACTGAGCAGACCTGGACTGCTAGTCATAGGGGCCTGGGTTCCTCTACCAGCCACTGGGAAAGTGGCACAGGATCTGGAGATGTGGAATGAAAGATTGTTTGAGGCAGCATCTGGAAAGTTTGTCTGGTGAGACTTTGATAGCCTGGGGTGGGGAGAAGAGACTGTATAATGATCTGGCTGGAGGGCTGAGTCATGAAGAGAGAGTGTATTGAGTCATAAGTGGAGAGAGAGGGGCTACAGCACAAACAGATGGGATGAGAACTAATTCCCAGACCTGGCCACAAGGAGGGGCCTCGGGAGTGGACCAGTTTACACTTGGGAGCTTTCTTTCAGGTGCCTTCCCCATATTGGCTTTAGGGGTACACACACGCCTGCATGCACACAGTCACACTTTCACACTCTAATGTTAAAGAATATAAAAAGTTTAGATCATCCCCCCCCAGATGATGAAGAAAAAAATTAAAACAAGATACTTAAGATAACTGTGAACCCCTCAGCTCTCAGTCTTCTGGACTCTCTTAGAAAAGGAGCTGAACTGCAGTCAAGGAGCCAGACAGTGAAATTCTGTTAGGCACAGTGCTTTGGGCCTCCTGTGGGTTCAGAGAGAGACTGGTCAAAGGCTGGTGTAGCCTGGTTGTTGATGCCATGTGTCAAGGCTGATTCCCCATCCCGCCACTTCGAGTGCAGAAGGTGGGAGCCCTCAAGGATTCTAAAAATGAATACTGGCCACTCCAGGCGTGTATTAAACTCCCAAGGTTACAGCTTTTCTCTGACCTTGGAGGGATAGATGCTGCCACCATTCAAGTGCAACCCACCTTTTTAGAACCCAGAAAGGCACACTTGGGAATTCCTTCCTGTGGGATACCCTCAAGCCCTCTCTCTCTCTCTCTCTCTCTCTCTCACACACACACACGAACTGAGAAAGAAAACAAAGGAAATCAGCTGTTGCCACCAGCTAATTAAACGACGTATGCACAAACCTCTTAGGGACACAAAAATCCAATGCTGTTCTTAAAAAAAAGGTAAATTTTATTAAAAACAAAAAGAAAGAAAATACATCTGGAACTTAGGCTTTTTGCTAGGTTTTAAAAAAAACAACAATTACAGGGATTAAGCATCAAGATAGCTTCTTGAGGTCCATCTTAAAGGTTACAAGCAAAACAAAAGCACCTGGGGTTAGCACAGAGGAGTCCACAAGCCATGAAGAAATAAGAGATCAACCTAACCGTGTCTTTCTAGACATTTCCTGATCTACTTACATATCTGGGGTTTCAAATGAGTAGTTTCTAGGTACGATCTGATGATTTTCATACCTGGCCCAAAGCTTTTTACAGCATAGTTCCAGCCCTGTCTCTGCTCTGTTCCCTCTCTCCAGAGAACAACCACAGACAGACAAAAGGGAAAGTTTTTTTCCCAATTTTAAAAAGTTCTAGCCTTCCCATTGGCTCTTTTGGTCAGGTGCCCACTCCCTTTTACCTATGGATTTTTTAAACCCTTTACAGGTAAAGCAAGTAGAGAACAGCTACCAACAGGGACTTTATAGCTAACTGGCTGGCTGGGTGTCCATAAAAGGGAGCTACCCCATCATTTATCACACCATGGCTTCCTCTCCCCAAGATGGCTGGAGATTCTGGAAGGTCAGCCTTCCCTTGGGTGGCTTGTTGACTCAAAAGGTGAGGCTTCTCAGCCTTATCTTTGATTCTTATGGTTTGTGAGCTTTGCTTACCTCATCTTGCAGTGCTGCTGTCCAAGGCCTTTGGACAAGACAGGTGCGAGGCCTATCTGGGAGCAAAAAATAGTCAGTGTTTTTGCATACCCCTGAGACTGTCTATGGACCCCTCCCCCTACTTCCCCCCAAAATAAAAAAAATGGATAGGTGAGACCACTATGTGGAAGTTGGCATGATCTTACCTGACATTGTCTCACCAAAGTTTGACACAATACTGTAAAAATAGCTTATTGCAAGGGTTCTTTTTCAACAACCAGTCACTCAAGATTCATTCACCAGCAAAATTAAAAAAATAAATTTGCATAATGTATGACTATTGTTGTCATTCTTACAAACATGACAACATCCAGTAATCCTTCTAGTTTGGAACTTGGCTATAAGTCAAACAGCTTGTCTTCTGGACTCTTCATCTTGAGAGAGAAAAAGTTATTCTAAAACCTATCAAGAAGGAAACGCATTTAAGAAATCAAGTATTTAATGTTTATATAAGGTCTGGATTCCCATACATGCTATTTCTCTCAGCACAAACAACACCCATTTTTTGTACTGCAGTAACCATCTGAAGGACCTGTGGTAGAAGGGAGACTGTGGCCACTGAGATCTCCTTACAGCAGACTATGACTGGAGGGCTTGTTGCCTGATCTACATTGCCAGAAGTTGGTATAGACCAGTGTTGAATCTGCCCCTACTTTTTACAATAGTGATAGTGAGGGGTTGGAGCAATTAATCAAAAATTAGTGCCAAAGGGTTCTAATCTCAACCAGGGCCTGTTTGTGCTAGATGTTGTACAAACATGCTCCCTGGCCCAGAAAATTTACAATCTACTATATAAGAGGAAGGATGCTCCAGGGCTTAGGACACTAGCCTGTGATCTGGAAGACCCACATTCAAGTCCCTGCTTTGCCACAGGCTTCCTGTCTGACCTTGGGCAAGTCACATAGGTCCAGGTTTTCAAAGGTAAAGATTCAGAGGTGCTCCGATACTATGGTGATTTGTGGGTGGGCGGGTGGGTGGGCACGTAAGTACCTATGATAGATAGGTAAGAGAGAGCAAGTTGCAACAAGTTAGTGTAACAAACAATGGAACGGAGGAGCTAGGAAAGGGGGCTGAAGATATAACAGGAACATGTGGTTTCATAGACAAGCTGTGTGAACTTGATGCCTCTGTATCATATGAACTTTTCTGTTTGATCAATCAAATGAGCTCTTCTCTGCTGCTGCTCAACTTAGCATTGTTACTTGGCTGATTGCTTGTAGGTCTTCAGGAGGGATTTGAAGGAGGAAGAGGCAGTTGTCTGACAGAATAGTTCAACTACTATTGAATACTGTAATATTATTTTACTGGTGTGTGGGGAACTAAAAAGGCAGGTTTCCTGCATCAAGAAGGCCTTGGGTAGGCCCTCTGTAATGGAGCAGAAGGTGAATTTTACCGTGATGTCTGCACAGGATTGTCAGCACCAAAGTTGCCCTTGTAAAAGAATTCAAGCATGTAATTTTTTTTCCAAAAGGGGGGGAGGGGAAAGAAGATTTGGAGCCACTAACTTGATACAAACATTAAAGGGATTTTGCATGCTTATGTTTCTTTCCTTAGAGACAAATTGTACTGTTTTAGGTTGCTATGGTTTCTGGTTTCCTTGGTTACCCCTTTTGTGGTTGGTTGGGGGAACACATGGGGATGAGGGGAAGGAGAAGTCCAAAAAAGATGGGAACCAATTGAAAAGACCATGGAGAATGCTGATGATGTGTAGGTTTTCCTAGGGAGAAACAACAAAAGGCAAATATCCTGGCTTTGTTTTGTCCTTTTAGGTGTTTTTTTATTATTATTATTTAAAAAGTGAAAATATTGTATAGTGAAATTGGGCTACAGTATTCTCTGAAGATGAATATTTCAGATTCCCTTAAATTTAGAATGATGAGAAAATCAATTGATAGAAAAGAAATATGGAGCAAAATGAGGGTATGCTCAGCTGTGGAGCCTCCTGACATCTCCAGCAATCTATAATGATATAATAACTCATGTGGTTGGGGAAATCATAATGTCCATGGATGATATCTGACAGTGGTAGAAGAATTTGATGGCTGTGTTTTTTGCCAAAAAATGTCCACCATGCTCAGTGGTTTCTCCCCACCAGTGGCAGTAATGGTGGCAGCACCACTATAAACAAGGTGCAGGCGGGTGCTGGCACTTTGACCACTATACCATATAACCTTGCTCAGTGCAGGTCTAAAGGACATTTGGTAAACACCCTGGCAGCTGCAGTATCCCTTTGCGCACTCCAGTTTCCAGTGTTGTTACCATCAGTGGAATGGAGCTGGTGATAGCAATGGTGGAACTTTTATGGCAAAAAGCCTGGGGTAGACAAGGCCAATAAGTAGCATGCTTCCAAATACAAGTGCTTTCTCAGCAGTGCCACCCACAGAATAAACCTAAGAATGGGATTGGTGAATGTGGAGGGTGAAAGTAACTAAGAAGGTTCATGCTGTGTCAATATCTTGGAGCTCTGGCTTATTTGTTTCATATCAAATCTAAGTATACAGTTTATTGCTGACTACAGCCGAATTCCACTTGAGGTCGATTCTATGAAAATAGAAAGGCAACCTTCATCAAAACATACAGTTGTTGTTGTAACTGGATTTGAAGAAGTTTTACAGTTCTGATAGCTTGAAATATATTCTTCAGCATTGTGACATGTTATAAATCAGGGCTTTTATGTATCACAGATGGAGCAATAAATGCCATAATAGATTTACTGGTTATTGCTGCTCTGATAAAAGGGTCATTAGAAATTGTAGAACTCTAAATGTTAATGGGAAGATGTTGTAAATACTATAAATGAAGAGAATGAAAGAACGTGATATATTAGTCATCTGAGGTCACTTCTTAATTTATAACAGTGTTCTAACAATGCAGAAGAAGCAGGGGGTTGCCTTTCGAGGAAATAGAAAGTGCAAATTCAGTTACTGCCACTTATAAGAACAACCTTTGTGACAGCTCCTTTACAGCACTGTTCTGATAGGGCCTAATCTAAAGCCCATTCATATCACTGGGATTTGGATCAGCCCATATACTTAGTGTATGTATGCACTGCAGTTAAAAACACGTGGCTGGCCTGTGCCAGCTGACTTGGGCTTGGGCTAAGGGGATGTTTAATTGCCGGGAACCTCCCAACTTGCAGGGTCCTAGAGCCCGGGCACAAGCTCGAGCCCAAATGTCTACACTGCAATTTAAAAGCCCCTTAGCGCACGAGCCCTGTGCCTGAGTCAGCTGCCATGGGTCAGCCGCTGGTTTTTAATTGTAGTGTAGACATACCTTGTGTGGACTGCACTCAGAGCATATATGAAAGCTTAGAATAGTGCATACATAATACACTGCAGACTTTACTATGAGTATTTATGAGTGATACATTCACAAAAATAAACAAACTCATCCTGAACCTGTAGCTAATCAATGGGTGTTTTGCCTGAATCGGAACTGCAGCATTGGACCCAATGACACTAATTTAGCAACATGATTCAATTTAGCTGGCCTGCTCGTAATGTCTGACCAATGATCCCATAAAAATTCAAATACGAAAATGGTCTTCAAATGGACACCCTCAATTTCCAAAACTGCTTATAGGCAGAGCTGCTGGTGCCACCTGTTGTTAAGGTTGCCCAACTCTTCCCATTATAAGACTGTTTTCAGATGTTAATAACGTTAACTGTTTAGGCTAAATTTTTCCATGTGGGGTATCTGCCTCAGGCTTATTATTTATTAATAATAATAATTTCAGCCAAAACAGTTCTGCATTTCTCAGAACCAGGCTAGGGAAAAATACATTGCTTTGCCTATGTTAAAAAGTTCTGGCAACCTTTTCTTTAAGAAGATCTAATGCTCCCATGCTTTGGGGTAGGGACTTGAAATTTGATAGTGGTGTGGCCTTTTTGTCAGGCATTTGCCTTTTGGTCCCCATGAAAGTTTGCCCAAATTTGGCAAGTTATAAACCTTTGAAAAATTGCAGTTCGCACGTGTTCTATAGAAACTTCTTAGAGCTTTGCAGCTAAATTCCCTAAGATTCCATCCACTATGGGATGGAAGGTTGCCTATGCAACTTTAATTTGGCCCCCTTGTGCATATGTATTAACTATGGTCTTTAATTACATGATCATATATTAGTTTTTACACAGGGTGGACCTGCTCAGGATTGTGTAATGAAAGTTGCATGGGCAACCTTAATTCAGGCATTTCTTAATTTTTGAGTGCTTACTGAAGTTGTTGCAAAGTCAATATTCTTGGCTTCTCTTATTGGTAAGTGTGGCATGTAGCACACCAGCAACACATTGCGGATTTTGTTCTGACCTAGTGAGAGAGGCATATCAGTTCTATTTATGCAACAGAATCTGACCAGGCATATTTCAGAAGTGTTTTCAGTAATAGATGATGATCTAAGTGGTTTAGCATTCTATACTGGAGAAGTAAAAGGAGGATAGGCAAATCATTTGTTAATTTCTCATTGAGTCCATCTATGGAATCTAAATGTTTTATAGAATATAACTTATATATAACTTAATTATAGAATATAATGTTGTTGTTATAATTGCTGTAACATGCATTAGAGCACTTTGAAAGATGAATCCAGCAAAATTAGAGTTGTTTGAATAATAAAAAAAAAATCACTTAATATTTGTGGAAAGAGCACTGAGGTTTTTTTCAGTATGATCTGTGGATCATGTTTTATTTGAATAGTCAGATAACTGCCAGATATTAATGAACATATTCTCAAATCCTGTAACTTATTTGTAACAAAAGACCATTGTTGTACATTATACTCTTGTTTTAAAATGTTTCAATCATCCAATCACGGAGCAGGAACAATGCCATACACTTACGGTATTTTAGGATTGTGTCTTAGGTGACCAACAACAAAATACAAATAACAAAGCATGAATAGTTAAAGAGTTTGTGAACATCCCACAGGGTGGAAAATTTTCAGCTAAATTATCTGTGAAACATTTACAAATAATGAAGATAATTAGGACCAGTTTGTGAACTGAAAAAGGTGATGATGCATATTATTCATAACAAATAGTTTGACCACATGTAAGTACCATACAATTTTTTTAATGATGCTGACACATGTCAGAAAATAGTGAGGGCAAGAAATATCTTAAACCAACTGATCAATTGGTCTATACCATTCAGAATTACCTGATTTAGGTACTGATCCTGCAAAGACATAAACACGTGCTTAGCTTTATGCACTGGGAGTAATCCCATACAATGTATGATAAATTCATCTCTAGGGTATCACCAGTGATACCACTGTGATACCACCACTGTTCATTTTATTTTCTACTTAGTTTCATTTCTAGTTCTCAATAATAGTACAATATTTTGCTTTTATAACACTAATTATTTTATTTACTTATTGGGAGCAGTGTGATTGGCCTTGCTGCCCCTTATCAACTTCAGTGGTTAGCCAAAATTTGAGGCCCTACAGGTTGTCTTTATTTAGGGTTGCCAATTTTCTGATTGCAGAAAACCAAACACCCTTGCCCTACCCTTGCCCCACCCCTTCTCCGAGGCTCTGCCCCCACTCACTCCATTCCCCCCTCCTTCAGTCTCCCCAACTCTCGCTCACTCACTCATTTTCACCAGGCTGGGGCAGGAGATTGGAATGTGGGAGGGAGTGAGGGCTCCAGCTGGGGATGCAGGCTCTTGGGTGGGGACAGAAATGAGGGGTTCAGGGTGCAGGAGGGGGCTCCGGGCTGGGGCAGGAGGTTGAGGTGCGGGGGGATGAGGGCTCTGGCTCAGTGCGGGCTATTGGGCGGGACTGGGGATGAGGGGTTTGAGGTGCGGGAGGGATCTCAGGACTGGGGCAGGGGGTTGGGGTGTGGGAGGGGGTGAGAGCTCCAGCTGGGGTTGTGGGCTCTGGTGTAGGGCTGGGGATGAGGAGGTTGAAGTGCAGGAGGGGGGTTCAGGGTGCAGGAGGGGGCTCAGGGCTGGGGGTGGGAGTGCGGGAGGGAGTTTGGGTGCAGGTGGGGGTTGGGGGTGCAGGTGCCGGGCGGCGCTTAGCTCAGCCGGCTCCCAGAAGCGGCCGGTATGTCCCTGCAGCCCCTAGGCATAGGGGTGACCAGGGGGCTCCATGCGCTGCCATTGCCCGCAGGCACCACCCCTGCAGCTCCCATTGGCCGCAGTTCCCGGCTAATGGGAGCCGCGGAGCTGGTGCTCGGGGCAGGGCAGCGCGCGCAGCCTCCCTGGCCATCTCTATGCCTAGGGGGCGCAGGGACATGCTGGCTGCTTCTGGGAGCTGCATGGAGCCTGCCTTAGACCTGCTGCATCGCCGACCAGACTTTTAATGGCCCGTTCAGCAATGCTGACTGGAGCCGCCAGGGTCCCTTTTCAGTCGGGCGTTCTGGTCAAAAACCAGACACCTGGCAACTCTCCCTAACCCCTCCACACACACATGCCTTGAATTTTCCTTTGCTTTTGGTGATGATATGTGCCTATGTTTTTGGTGAAGGCTCCTATTGTTTCAGCTACCTGGTTCCATAAAGGAACTTAATGGCTTCTTCCATGGAGTGCTGGTTATGCCCAACTCATAACAGTATTTTACAGACATATGAAGACAAGAGTGCTTCAGGGGAAAATTTGTCCAAGGAAACCTTTTCATTGACATTTATAGAACATATCCTGAAAATATTCCTATTCATAATGTGCCAAATTCATCTCTGCACCCACTCTGCTGAAGTTTGTGGCATTGCCTCCAGGAGGAATTTAAGCTAATTCCTTTGAATAAGGGCTAGATTCTACAAATGTGCCTATGTGGGCAGATCCCTGCAGAGCACAGTAGAAATCCAGGTGGATCCGTTTGCAGGATCTAACCCTTTTGCATTTGACTTTTAATGCGGAGAATTTGGCTTTAATCTTAATTGATAGGAGCTAGTGTTTTTCCTGCCTGTAGAGTTTTTGGTTGTTGTGGGGGGATTGTTTTTGCCTTCCCCTCCCCTCCCCCCACTTGAATTCACTCATGATAGGTACATGATAGGTTCATTAATCTATCTCTTCACTGGGCTTTTTACTTAGCTTGAATTTCTGTCCTTGTTTTTTTTCTTTCCAATAACAAAGTAACTATGTTCCAGGCATTTTTCAGATGATTTAAACATGATTTTAGCATACAGCTCAGCACCCAATATTATACCAACCTTGTAATTGCTGTAGTTATAGAGTCACATTGCACTGAATCCATTTGTTCTTGTGTCCACTAGCAAAGCACATGAAAATAACACTATGTATTTCCCAAACAAAGAACTTCTTTAACTTTGAGTTAAGGTTGCTAACTACCAATAAAAACTGTAAAAAGCAAGGAAATAGGCAACTGAGTCATTCAGCATCCATTCTACACTCCACTCAGTTTTTTCTTGATTTCAGCTGCCTCTTTTTCATTCTTCACAGTCCACACCACTCCACTGTCATCCAAAACAACCAAAAAGGTGCCCTTGAATCTTGACTACACGTATTGCTCATACCTTCATGTGTTTTTGATAATTAACATGGGTTTGGTGTTGCTTTCATAAATTATAGTGTCTATTGTAATAGCCCCAAGCACTAAAAAATCTTGAGTCAGGCCACAAAATCATGAGATTGGCTTAAAAATCATGAAATCCTAAAAGTCAGGATTTGTTTTATTTGCCTTCTGGATATTAAGTCTTTTATAGGTCAAATTTTCAAGTTTTTCTCTGCAACCACAAGGGACAGAAAAAAAGAAAGCTGAGATTCTCCCATTATCACATGACTTCGTAAGCTGGAGTTTTAAGAAAAACACAAATTGTCAGAGTTGGCATCACTGACTGAGTATGTAGTGCTGTTCAAAGTTTTGCATTGGTATGTGCACTGCAGATTAATAAGGCAGGGTGTCAAATAGCAAAAATGGCTGAGAGATATATTTTCCATAATGTTTAACAAACTAAATGTGAACCTAATAGCTTTCTTTGACAGGATAACAAGGGGGGGGGGAAGCAGTAGACGTGGTATATCTTGACTTTAGTAAGGCTTTTGATACTGTCTCACGTGACCGTCTCATAAACAAACTAGGGAAACAACCTAGAAAGATGGAGCTACTATAAGGTGGGTGCATAGCTGGTCAGAAAACTGTTCCCAGAGAGTCGTTTTCATTGGTTCACAGTCAAGCTGGAAGGGCATAACAAGTGGAGTCCTGCAGGGATCAATTCTGTGTTCGATTCTGTTCAATATTTTCCATCAATGATTTAGATAATGGCATAGAGAGTACGTTATAAAGTTTGTGGACAATACCAAGCTGGGAGGGGTTGCAAGTGCTTTGGAGGATAGGATTAAAATTCAAAATGAACTTGACAAACTGGAAAAATGGTCTGAAGTAAATAGAATGAAATTCAATAAGGACAAATGCAAAGTTCTCTACTGAGGAAGGAACAATCAGTTACATGTGTAAGCAGGGTCTGAATGAATGCTTCCCTGACAGCTAGCTGGGAGGGGAAGAGACTTTGGGTGTGTTTATGTAAATACAGTTTGCTCCTACTCTGCATACATATTCAGCAGATACACTGGTGTCAAAGTGATTAACTTTGGCTGGTGTTGGATACAAATTACCTTAGTACTGAATGCAGAGGTAGTGAAATATGCTTACCAGTGTTGTAATTATTGTAGGAATACAGGAAAGCAGGACTGTGCTTAACCTGTCCCAAATGAGGGGGCCACCCTTAGTTGAAAGAACCTCGTTAAGCCAGGGGCTCGAATGTCAAAGCCCTATAAAAGTAAGAGGGGTGGGGACAGGTATGCTTAACCAGGAGGCTATATGCCCTCAAGGGTCCTCCCTAGCCTGGTTTAACCTGTTCCTTCCCTCTGTTCAAAAAATAGAGCTAAATAGGCTGCATTAGAAGCCTCTTTGTTATGTTAAATGCTCAATCAGAGCTGAAATCAGTTGTGGGAGGACTGCATTTCTGCCCTGCCTGCTAAAAGCTGAAAATCACTAAGAGACTGATGTGCACAGATCACAGCGGAGTGGCAGGTGGCAGCAGAAGGCAACTGCCAGTCAGCTGGTGAACAAGTGGTTGGTGCGGTGGAGAGGCGTGATGAACGGCTGGTGGAGAGGTGCAGTGAGAGTGATGCGCAGGTGGCCGACAGGAGCGGCTGGTGGGTGGCTGGAAGAGAGGGGTGGCGAGCGACTGCCCGAGCAGTGGAGTGAGTAAGGTACCTCTTAAACCCACCCAGGGAGGGAGGTGAACTCTGCAGATGCACCTCTGAACTCTGGGTCTGCACTGACCAAGTACAGCAACTGTGAGTGGGGTGCAGAGACGGGTCGGGCATGTGAAAGGGACTTTTGGTTGCTGGACTTAAGAACCTGAGGGGAAAAGGACACTGCCCATCCTACTTGGGGGTGGGTCTTTTAGTCATGGTTTATGTTTATGAACCCTGTTGGCAGTGTTTTCCCAAATTAACGCTGAGTTACTTCCCTCCTTTAATTAAAAGTTTCTTTTCTACACTCAAACTCTGTGCTTGCGAGTGGAGAAGTATTGCCTCATAGAGGCGCCCAGGGATGGTGTGTAAATTTTCCAGGTTACAGGGTGGGAGCTTGAGCCAGTTCTGGTGGTATCAATGGAAAGGAACCCCTAGATATTGAACCCGGCCCTGGTTGCTGCTGGCTCCACTTGGCAGAAGGGTTACACACACATAGAAAATGGGAAATTACTGTCTAGGAAGGAGTACTGTGGAAAGAGATCTGTTAAACATTTTGTATCTGCTTTATTTTTCTCTATTTATGCTCTTTATCTTTTTGCAGCTCAGGAGAACGATGATCAAAAAAAGATTAATCAGGTTTACTTTTTGTTTCTTGTACTTCTTGGTTCTCCAGTGCTTGCACAATGTTGCACACTTCAACACCAAAGGAAACAAAACTGTTGATCAAAAAAGGAATGTAAAGTCATAAAACATTCCTATTAATAGCAGGTTTTGTAAAACTTTATTTTAAACAAAATATAAATGTTGGACAGAGAATACTTGGTTGTGTTTCCCTTTAAATGATCTGATTTTGCGAATACATTATCAGCAAAGGCAAAGCTGGCCTGGCCTTCAGAGAGCAGCACTTCCACAAAAAAACAATTTTATTATCACAGTCACATGGTCTCAGATAAACTACAAAGACAGAATGGGGCAAGGAGCAGGCAAGAAATCAATACATCATTATGAAACAAAAGGCTGTTACTGTTAGGAGTGAAACAGATAAAAGAGCAAATCAGCTGACCTCTTGTTCACTGAACAATCTAATGAAAGAAAATTAGTGTGCTGGAACCTGACAGCTACCAATGATTCAAAAACAATTTAAAGCTCTCCTACTAGATTGGGAGCTATAATGATATTTTTAAAAATATTTTGCATACCAAAAAAATTGCAGACTAGTCCAAAATAATTATCATGAAGTAGCAAACAAAGGCACCAAACTGCTTGTAACCTTTTTTAAAAATTCTTCAGTAGTGATCCAAAATATTACAGCTTACAATAGTCCTACTGCAGTATTTGAAACTATTTCTGTAGAATAAAGGTTGGTTGGTTGGTTTTGCTATGATGAGGGTGGCAATATATATGTTACTGATAAGGGTCAAATAATCCTAAAAATGTTTTAATTAAGCATGAACATATGTTTTTTTTTTCTGCCTGGTATTGGCTGCCACAAATCAGTTTGGGCAAATTCTTCTTCATGTTAGGATTCCTTCTGAGACATTTCCGCTCAGTTTATCAAGAACACCTCATCCAGTTCTGGGAGAACACTTTATCCTATTCCCTGGGAGCCAAAAAAACTCAGTTTGACTCCAGCTCATTACTCAGGTTACTTTCTTAGGCATGTAACAGCTCTTTCCCCACCTTGATCTGGCCCAGACAAAGTGTTACCACAATTTCAATTCATATCATACACCACACAGTTGATATACATCTTTCCCAGCTACTGACAGTTATACTTCTTGCATGTAAAGACCAAACGTTTTGCGGATTGCGTGCAGAACAATCACTTTGCAGATTGCATGAGGCAACCTTATCAGTTCAGTATGTTTCTGCCCACTTTATTTACTATAAACATACCCGCAATAGTTATTTTAGTAAGTTTCTGCCTCCCTTAAGCAGATTTGATCAGTTAGATCTAGTCATAGATTGTAATGATCTATGGAAATAGAAAATTGGCACACCTACAGATATGTTGCACAAGTTCATATTTACTGAATGGCATTTATTTATAAACAGAGAAATCCAGCATTTATTACTACAACTGTACCGTGCAATCATGTTTGGAACTTAGATGCTCATATTAATAAGTTTATATTACAGCAAATCAATGTATTATTCTTTGTCACAATCTGAAATCACAGGTCAAATTAGCACAGAGTAGACAGAAAAGAACACAAGGTGTCTATATAACAATACAGTGCCATAACATTTCTAAGTAGGGCTGTCCATTAATCGCAATTAACTCATGCCATTAACTCAAAAAAATTAATTGCGATTAATCGCAGTTTTAATTGCACTGTTAAACAAGAGAATACCAATTGAAATGTATTAAATATTTTGGATGTTTTGCTACATTTTCATATATATTGTTTTCTGTGTTGTAATTGAAATCAAAGTGTATATTATTTTTATTACAAATATTTGCATTGTAAAAATGATAAACAGAAGAAATAGTATTTTTCAATTCACCTCATACAAGTACTGTAGTGCAATCTCTTTGTCCTGAAAGTGCAACTTGCAAATGTAGATTTTTGTTTTGTTTTGTTACATAACTGCACTCAAAAACAAAACAATGTAAAACTTCAGAGCCTACAAGTCCACTCAATCCTCCTTCTTATTCAGCCAGTCACTAAGACAAACAAGTTTGTTTACATTTTTACAGGAGATAATGCTGCCCTCTTCTTATTTACAAGAGGTGGCATCTGACTCAGATAATGAAAATGAACATGCATCAGTCTGCACTGCTTTGGATTGTTATCGAGCAGAACCTGTCATCAGCATGGTCGCATGTCCCCTGGAATGGTGGTTGAAGCATGAAGGGACATATGAATCTTTAGCGTATCTGGCACGTAAATATCATGCGAAGTCGGCTTCAACAGTGCCATGCGAATGCCTGTTCTCACTTTCAGGTGACATTTTAAACAAGAAACGGGCAACATTACCTCCTGCAAATATAAACAGACTTGTTTGTCTGAGCAATTGTCTGAACAAGAAGTAGGACTGAGTGGACTTGCAGGCTCTAAAATTTTACATTGTTTTATTTTTTAATGCAGCTTTTTTGCACATAATTCTACATTTGTAAGTTCAACTTTCATGATAAAGAGATTGCACTACAGTATTTGTATTAGGTGAATTGAAAAATATTATTTCTTTTATTTTTTTACAGTGCAAATACTTGTAATCATAAATAAATATAAAGTGAGCACAGTACACTTTGTATTCTGTGCTGTAATTGAAATCAATATATTTGAAAATGTAGAAAACATCCAAAATATTTAAATAAATGGTATTCTGTTATTAAGTGCAATTAATCACGATTGATTTTTTTTATCGCATGATTAATCGCGATTGATTATTTAATTTCTAAGAAATAGCAACCCTCCTGGGAGTGGCATATGTGGCACTTCACTTCAGTGCCTCCCATTTTGTTTTAAAAGCCATCTCTTTAAAATTATAAAGGCCAAATTCTGCCTTGATTTAATAACTGTTTCTGTGAGTTGCTCAGCTTTGTGACACTTTCTTGGTGTGTTCAGGACTGTAAGTCAGCTTGTTCTCTCCTCTCTCCCCCCCCGCCCCCGCCTCTAACAAGAGGAAAATTTGCTTGTGTTTAACGGCAGGTCAGCTCTCTGACACCACCAGGCTATTAGCCACTCAAACAATCTCCTCAGGGCTCTGCCGGCCCTAACTTTACCTTGCAGATTAACAGTAGGTGAACCCAAGCCTCCGAGCCCCTCCGAAAGCATTACCCTGTGGTATCCAGTCCCTGTGACTGGATACTCACAAAAATTACCATATTTGCTGTCCTCAAGGGAACAGTATACACACAGCTTGACTGGTACAACTCAGGATCAGTCCTTTATAAATATCACAGCACTGAGACATTTATTATCAAAAGCTAAGATTTAAGAGATAGTGAATAAGAATAGTGGAAATAGAAATGGTTACATATAAAACAAAAAGTATAACATGCTTCTTAGAATCTAAACTTAGCTTTAACAGCCTCAGTTCCTGGTCTAAAGGAGTTTCTCACCTAAAGCAATCTTCCAGCATCATCAACCAACGTGACTAGGATCTAACTTCCATAAATGCAAAAAGTGCTGTCCTTTTTGCTTCCTTGGTGAAGGATAAAATGGTGTCCTCTTGCCTTTTTCATATACCCCTAAAGTTAATTGTTTTGTCCCCAGAATTATGATGACCCCTACCCCTGGGATTTATTCTCCAGTGTCTTGTCGCCTGTTGACTTCCCATCCCCCAGTTGACTTGTAAGTAAATGGGGCTTCCATTTTGTTGGCCTACAATGCTTAATGTACATGGCCGACAGACACAGATGAATCAATGTCCTTTGTTTGACCCCAAAACCTGTTAGTCAGCCCTGTCTGGGATTTATACTTTAAAACATGTGTTGAGTACATTGTAACAGGGGGCTTAGAGGGCCAGTTAGCCTAGTAGTTGGAGTACTTGCATTCCTGCCCCCTGATTCTGTGGTTGAGATGCCTCAGTCTGTAAGGCAGGGGAGTAGGGGGACCTGGGCCCTGCCACTCCACCAGGTCCAGCCCAGGGCCCTGCGTAAGTCAATCTCTCGGTAGGGGGACCTCCCAGTGGGAACTTTTTGTCCACTACCCTGGGCTACTTCCTACATGGCCCCTATAGTTCAAGTTCCTGTGGTAGCATGTCTCCAGTAGTGCCCCCTTATGGGCCCTAGGCAGCATCCTGTTGCGGTCCCAGGTTCCTGTGGGCAAGGCAGCCATAAGTTTGGTGGGGTCAGAACCCCCACAAGGTCTCCATGCTTCAGTCACCCGGATTCCTCTTAGTCCAAATGCTCGTAGGCCTCTTTCTCTGTCTCCTGTGGCCAGGAAGACAGTGCTTGGTTCTTGGTAGCTGCCTCAACTAGCAGGCTAGTGAGCCTTCCCTCAGGTGGGGAGGCAGCTAGTTCCTGCTTCTTCACCTGTCAGCCACAAACAGAGCCAGACTCCCTCCTTTTCTCTTCCCTCCAGGCCTGACACTGGCTGCAGGTATAACAGGGCAGCTCCTGCTGCTGCCAAACCTCAATTGTATTACTGAAGTCTAGCATAAAACCCCATTGGTTACCCTTTTTCTCTCTAACACACCTCACATTTTACATTTACACCACTGTAACATATTTTTACCTAGAGTTGTTGGTTATTTAACACATTTTCCCCATAACTGTTAGTTGGTTATATGCTGCTGTGACACACCCTTTACATAGGAACTGTTAGCTACCTGTTACATTTATACTTCAGTGTTAATTGGTTACCAACTGTATTGGACCCCACTATTGAAACCCCCTATCCTATTTACTAAAAGAAATCCCTCCCCAATTGTCTACCTTAACAAACCCCCATACCCCTCACTATTGAATTTTCCCTGTTTTTGCATTTTCTTAATAAAGTTTATTTTGCACCCCACCAGTGCAGTAGTTGTCCCCCAAGATCCCCTACCTGCTGGCAGGGTCATATTCCATAATATTTAATGTTGTATTCAGCAAGACAGCTGACTCGCCCTTATTACAAAATTTTTGCAAATAAATGTCTGACAAACTTCAGGGCATATCAAAAAACCTGTGACTGACATTTTTTATTCCCAAATTTATTGCTTTTAATTAGGTACCTTCTGCATGTCCATTCTGCATGAGGGACAGGGTACAGGGGTCTCTGCAGGGAACTGTGACTCTCCGCCACCGTGAGGCGGGCCAGGCATCTTGTTATTCTTTCTGCCTTGTCCCTCCGCCCCCGCCGGGCTGCAAGCTCAGGCTGCCGTCGGGCCTAGGGGCACCAGTTTAATAATACTGCATAGGGCCCCATAAATTCTAAGGACGACCCTGGGGGCACCAAAAAGTGGTGCCCTGGTTTGGCAGGGAGGATCCACCTTCCGGAGGCACCGGAGAGCCAGAGTGTCAGCTTGCGGGGGGGGTGGAGGAGCCAGTGCGGCGCTGGCCTCCCAGCCATGGAGGAGCCAGTGGGGCGCTGGGGGGCAGGAGCCCTGCAAAGGTGGCGGCGCCACTAGCGGGAAGCAGCTGCGCCCCCCCCCCCCAGGGGGCTCCTGCAGGCTACAGCAGATGCATGCGGGCATAGCCCCCGTGCGCCCCCCAGTTCCCCCCTCACCATGCTCGGGCTCTGCAGCTCCCGGGCATGTGAGCCGCCACCGGGGCACGGGGCCCTGAGCCTGCTCCAAGAGGGGCAGCGGTGGCGGAGGCGACTCACAGTCCCGGGAGCAGCAGAGCCCAAGCGCGGCAAGGGGGGAGCCGGGGGGCGCACGGGGGCCTCTGCCCGCATGCATCTGCTGCAGGAGCCCCCAGGAGCCCCCAGAAGGCAGCTCCTCCCTGTCGAACTGCTGCAGCGACCCAAGCCCGGCAAAGCCAGTGAGTGGACTCGGGGCGGGGGCCACCGGGGTGGGGTGGGGAGGGCTCATGGGAGGGCTGTGCACCCTCCAGGGGAATTCAGGGGGTGGGGAGGGGGGAATCTGGTCTGGGGAGCAGCCCCTGGGCACGGCTGGCCTCTGAGCAGGCTGGCCCCTGGGGTCTATAAAGGCTTGTCGGGATTTGCCCCCCTCAATGAACCGATGTGCCGGGGGGGATGGAGGGGGCAAGGTGGAAGTTTTGCCTAGGGCGCAAAATATCCTTGCACGGGTCCTGACCAGATAGCACGCAAAAGCGGCACCGGCACCTCATACTCCCACAGCACTTCCCACAAGACATGTCAGGGAACACAGTCATATGCCTTCTCCAGGTCTACAAAACAAAGGTAGACTGGATTAGCAAAGCCCCACAACCCCTTAAGTATCTGCAAGAGAGCAAAGAGCTGATCTGTTGTTCCACAGCCGGGGGAGAATCCACATTATTCCTCCTGAATCTGAGGTTCAACTAATGGGTGTAATCTCCTCTCCAGCAGCCTGGCATAGGCTTTGCCAGGGAGGCTGAGGAGTACGATCCCCCTATAGTTGGAACACACCCTTTGGTCTCCTTTCTTAAAGATCGGGACCACCACCCCAGGTTGCCAGTCCAGAGGTACTGCACCCGCCTTCCACACAACATTGAAGAGGCATGCTAACCACCACACCCCAATATTGTCCAGTGCTTGCCACCTGTCTCTGCCAAATCTGATGATTTCAAGGGATAAGCCAAAATTCCCTACCAATTCCTGTCCAGCTCTGATTCTGTTGACATCCAACCCCACCAAGGAATCGAAAAGAAAGTAATTATCTACTTGTCTCAACAAATATCATTCACTTTGTTTGCAATCCTTAGGGCAGGGCCAACTGTTCAACTATGAGTTCAAAGTTACGTAACTCTGGGAGGGATGAGAATAACAATATTCAAACATGCACTCGAACATTGACGTGTACAGGAAAAAGTAAGACAGTCAACAAAGCTTAACCACAAAGGCTTGTTCTCAAGGTTCTCCCATCATAGTCACAATGTCAATATCTGGCACTCTTACTATAAATATGCAGCAACATGTCATTAGTACAAAATCTCTTCATAAGTTATTTGGTTAAGCTAGTTTTCCAATGAGCCTACTGATCAGAATGCCTGAAGAATGCCTCTCTTTTCCTTTTTCTTTTCTCAGTACAAAAGTATCTGTATAGTTAATTCAAAGTTACCTGCAAGATTATCAGGTATATGCAAGATCTCCTTTTTCCATGGGATTAATACATTCATATCTACCATGGGACTTTCTACTTCAACAAGGATTGGATAAACAGCCCACAGCTTTCTCTGTCGGCTTCCATGTGCCCTTGCACAGTTCTTACTTCTGCACACTTTCCTGACAGCAGATATAGTAATAATAATAATGCTTTGCACTAATATGGCCCCTTTACAACCAATATGGACATTTCTCCCTCCCCCCACCGCCAGCATGGGAATGCATCTCCTTTTCAAGGTAACCAATTAGATAGGGTGAGTGTGGGGGGGCTGCTCTCTCCCTCCACCCCCCTCCCCCCAAGTTTCATACAGGAGGTGTGCTCCCAGGCAGAGCTCTTAACTGCTCTGCATTAGTGTGGAATGGGAGTTATGCAGTGAGGTGCTTCTCCCAGTCAGCGGCACTGCTATGGGTACCCACATGGCCCCACAGTATGCCAACATTTTTATGGCTGACTTAGAATAATGCTTCCTCAGCTCTCGTCCCCTAGCGCCCCTACTCTACTTGCGCTACATTGATGACATCTTCATCATCTGGATCCATGGGAAGGAGGCCCTTGAGGAATTCCACCAGGATTTCAACAAATTCCACCCCACCATCAATCTCAATCTGGACCAGTTCACACAAGAGATCCCCTTCCTGGACACTGCAGTGCAAATAAGCGATGGTCACATAAACACCACTTTATACCAGAAACCTACTGACCACTATACTTACCTACATGCCTCCAGCTTTCATCCAGACCACATCACACAATCCATTGTCTACAGCCAAGCCTTAAGATACAACCGCACTTGCTCCAATCCCTCAGACAGAGACAAACACCTACAGGATCTCTATCAAGCGTTCTTAAAACTACATTACCCACCTGGGGAAGTGAAGAAACATTGACAGAGCCAGAAGGGTACCCAGAAGTCACCTAATACAGGACAGGCCCAAAAAAGAAAGTAACAGAATGCCACTAGCCATCACCTACAGCCCCCAACTAAAACCTCTCCAGCGCATCATCAGGGATCTACAACCTATCCTGAAGGACAATCCCTCACTCTCACAGACCTTGGGAGACGGGCCAGTCCTCGCTTACAGACAGCCCCCCAAACCTGAAGCAAATACTCACCAGCAACTACACACCACACAACAGAAACACTAACCCAGGAACCAATCCCTGCAACACACCCCATTGCCAATCTGTCCGCATATCTATTCAAGGGACACCATCGTAGGACCTAACCACATCAGCCACACCATCAGGGGCTCATTCACCTACACATCTACCAATGTGATATATGCCATCATGTGCCAACAATGCCCCTCTACCATGTACATTGGCCAAACCAGACAGTCTCTACGCAAAAGAATAAATGGACACAAATCAGACATCAAGAATTGTAACATTCAAAAATCAGTAGGAGAGCACTTCAGTCTCCCTGGACACTCAATAACAGACTTAAAAATGGCCACTCTTCAACAAAAAATGTCAAAAACAGACTTCAATGAGAAACTGCAGAGCTGGAATTAAGTTGCAAACTGGACACCATCAAATTAGGCCTGAATAAAGACTGGGAGTGGCTGGGTCACTACAAAAAGTAATTTTCCCTCTGTTGATACTCATGCCTCTTGTCAACTGTTGGGAATGGGCCACACCCACCCTGATTGAATTGGCCTCATTAACCCTGCCACCCCTCATTTGGTCAGGCAACTCCCATCTTTTCATGTGTTGTATATTTATACCTGCCTACTGTATTTTTCATTCCATGAATCTGATGAAGTGGGTTCTAGCCCACAAAAGCTTATGCCCAAATATATTTGTTAGTCTCTAAGGTGCCACAAGGACTCCTCGTTGTTTTTGCTGATACAGACTAACATGGCTACCCCTTTGAAACCTTCTCCCAGCTTGTGTCCCTGGGGCAGGGAGTCAGTGTTTTGTTTACCAACAGAGGCAGGGTTATTATGATAAGAAAAGGCTGGTAATTAAATTAAGGGTCTGGAAGTCCTTAGATGAACCTGTAAAACATCTTGGGGGGTGGGGAAAGGGAAGAGGGGGTTTGAAGAGAGAACGTAGGGGACTCAGAAGAAATACAGCCAACCCTTCTGAGCCAACGTTACATTCAGAAAAGAGGAAGATGTAAGGGGCATAAGTGAAAAGAAGGGGCTAAAACCCAGGGAAGGGATAGCAATGGTATAGAGAAGTTCCCACTCTACCTCTGGTACTTATGTGGCCCCATCACTGTAGTGTCTGAGCACCTCACATCACAGCCCCTCAGTAAGGGAGAGCAGTGCTGATATCCCCATTGTACAGATGGGGCACCGAGGCACAGAGAGACTAACAGCCAGATTATCAAAGGTATTTAGGCACCCAGTGAGATTTTCAAAAGCGCCAGAAGGTTAGGTGCTTTGTAAACCCCACTAGATGCCTAGCTGCATCTTTGGGTGCCTAAAAACTTTTGAAACTCTGTCCCTAAGGCAGTGACCTGAGGTCATACAGGAAGTCCATGGGGGGCAGGGAGGAAGTAGAACTCAGGTCTCTCAGGGCTAGCTCTCTGTCCACTGGACCAGACTCTCTCTCTCTGCTGCGTGCTGCGAAAAAGAGGCCTCTGATGGATGGAAGCAAAACCAAGAAAGCCAGTTCTCTGACACTCCAGCAATTGGTCCCAGATGATTGGAAACGATGTCATGGTTGACAGTATGAAAGCAGCACAGAGGTCAGGAAGGATGAACAAAGAAAGAGAAATGAGAGTCAGATGAGAGGAGAGCACTTCACCACCAATGGGTGGCAGGTTCTGCCCCGGGCTGAGTTGTACAGCAATGCCTGCTGTGTAATTTTAGATTTTAACTGAAAACCATTTTGTTTTGTTATTTTTTGTTCTAAGTTTGAGAAAAGGGAGGAATGAGAAAGCGTCGTATGAGTATCAGATGTGATTATACATCAAATTCTTAGGGTTTCAGCTGTATTCAGAACAATTCCAGAATAAAGAACAGAAATTGTACCCACACAGTCCATAAAGTCGACGATTATTGCCATGATTTGTAGTATTCACTGGGCACGATCTGTGCGCTCAGCACTGTTCAGAATATGCCAGAAAATGTAGTCCCTGAGCTAATGTATATAAGATGTGTAACTCTGGATAAGATGGCTCAGATATTTAAGTATGAAGTGTATAGTTATTGACCACACATGTTATCACATGTTCACTGTGATGTTTATATCTATAAGTGGAGGTATTGATGGCAATAGAAGTTTTACTTGATTAAGGACTAGAAGATCTGACCCTCCAACTTTCTTTCAAGAGGAAGAGCTGCCCAGAGCTCTTGTGCCTGTTTAGTTTCCTTTCCTGCCTGCAGTGGCCCTGATATACCTCAGAAGTCTCAATTTTTTCCCCAACTTTAAAACGTGGAGGGTTTTTTTTTTAGTGTTTGATTTAAAATATTCTCTTGTGAAAACTGCAACTCAATCGCTGTAGTGTTGTGTTTAAGAGCCTTCTGTAAAGTAACTAGCCTTTAAACAGAAGTGAAAGCAATGTTGCCAACTCTCATGATTTTGTCATGATAATTATTGACAAAGAGTCCTGTGGCACCTTATAGACTAACAGACATATTGGAGCATAAGCTTTCGTGGGTGAATACTCACTTCGTCAGACATGCCTCTGACGAAGTGAGTATTCACCCTCGAAAGCTTATGCTCCAATACGTCTGTTAGTCTATAAGGTGCCACAGGACTCTTTGTCACTTTTTACAGATCCAGACTAACACGGCTACCCCTCTGATACATGATAATTATTGTTTTCCTTAAAGCCCAAGCTCCTGGAGTCAAGTGGATATGTGATGATTTCAGCCTTCATTCTTAAAGAAAAATGAAGTTTCTAGCCCTTGTGGCTGTGGAGAAAGCTTCAAAATGTGACCCCAGTGCACCTTAAAGGCTCAAAAAGCAGAATGTAAATTTAAAAAAAATCAAATCTATTATTTTTACATAATCTCATTCTTTTAAAGTCAATCTCGTGATTTTTGGTAAGCCTGATTCTTGATTTTGAACATTTGGGGTTGGCAATACTATGTGACTTGAAAGTATCAGTTTCACTCCAGTTCAAAGTCAGTTTCTAGTCTATTATTTTTTTGTAATGGAGTAACACACCTAGAGCCCCAGGCAGGTGCAGTATAAACTCATGGGGCCTTGCCCTAATAGGATGTTTCCAAAAGTTAAATGATCTTTTCCAAGCTTGTGGAACTGCAAAAAAGTGATAGAAAGTAATCTAGGCTTTTCTACAATTATTTCAATTGGTGTATTCAAGAGTTAGTAACAAAGTAGGAATATACATTAATTTTTTAAACCTAACCGGTGTCCCTTAAGTGAATTGACACAAGATGTCAGAATAAGTATTAGAGCTGAATGGGTCTAATATTTATTTAATTTTCTTTCTTTATATAGGAATTTGAAATTATTATCTGACAGGAGCACTGTATCTAAATTGTAATCTGCAAAAAAGAGTTTTCAGGTGCCCAAGTAGCCTTTGGAATCACGATTAAAGTTGTCCCTCCCCCCAATCTGAAACAGTGCCCCTGCTCCTTTTGAATGGAATAAGCTGAGATCTCTGCTGAGTAGTATTGGGTCATTGTTTCCTTGTGCTCCCCTGTCTGTCCCTCCAGGTTGTGTCTTGTCTCATACTTAGCTTATAAGGTCTTTGGGACAAGGAGTGTCTTTATGTTCTTTGTTCAGTGCCTACCACACGAGGACCCTGATCAATGACTTGGGCTCCTAGTGCTACTACAATATAGCCTCCTTCCCAAAAAACAACAAAAACAATCTAATAATAATGTTATGTGAAACCTCCCTGAAGCTGGTGGGTGTAACAGCCCTTCAGTCACGATAAATGTAAAAAGTAATTAAGCTCCTTTATGGAATAAGGATTTTTCCATGTGGAGACTTGGTGCGCAGCAAGCAGTGTGAATCTGCAGTGCAGCAGCCTACCATGCACTAAGTGGCCACATGGACCCTGGTGCCACACACTAAATGTTCTGTAGTGTGCTTTGCTCCATTGCTGTTTGAAATTTAGTGTGTGTGGCAGCAGGATCCACAAAGCCACAATTTAGTATGCAGCAGGATGGTGCGCTTTAGATTCACAACTGGCTTGTGCACAAAGTCTCCACATGGAAAAGTCCTTATTCCATGAAGGAGCTTAATTACTTTTTACATTTATCATGATTAAGGCTAGGTCTACACTACCCGCCTGAATCGGCGGGTAGAAATCGATCTCTCGGGGATCGAATTATCGCGTCTCGTCGGAACACGACAATCGATCCCCGAATCGACGCTCTTACTCCACCAGCGGAGGTGGGAGTAAGCGCCATCGACGGAGGTTGATTTTACCGCCGTCCTCACAGCGGGGTAAGTCGGCTCCAATAGGTCGAATTCAACTACGCTATTCGCGTAGCTGAATTTGCGTATCTTAAATCGACACCCTCCCCCCCCCCCCCCCCGTAGTGAAGACCTGCCCCAAGTCTCTGTATGGACAAGCCCCAAGACAGCTGATACAATAGAAGCCACCATGCAAAACACAGTCCACATCCAAGGCCGGTTAGGAATTTGAGCTATGTGGGCAGAGGAGTTTGATTGGGGGCTGAATGCAAATATAGGGGGGTAGGCATTGTTTGAAAGGGAGAGAATTCTGCACCAAAACATCAAAAATTCTGGACCAAAAAATAAAAATAAAAATTCTGTACAGCATATTTTAAAATTCTGTAAATTTTGTCAATAACTAAATGTGGAGGTTCCAGCATGGCAGTGGGAACATGGGCCACTGGCTGCACGGAGGTGGGAGATCCACCCTGAAGCCCTCCCTGTCCCCCGGGACAGGCACTCAGCAGTGAGGCTGCATCCAACCCTGACACAGCTCAAGGGCCAGGCCTGCCAGAAACACCCCGGAGCCCTAATCCTCTGAGCCAGGCAAACCAGATGTGGGGAGGCAGGCTCAGCCCAGCAGGATCCAAGTGTGGAGGGGCTTAGTGTGGGGGGAATCTAGGTGTGGGGTGAGAGGGTTCTGTGTGGGGCAATCAGGGTGCGGTGCAGGGAGATCTGGATGCACAGGCTTGTTAGGGGGTTTCTGGGTGCAGAGGTAATGGAAATCTGCAGGAGGATCCAGGTGAAGGTGGCTGGGGCTCAGCTGGGAGGTCCAGGTGCTGGGGGAGTGGAGCTTAGTGGGATTGGGGTCCAGGTGCAGCTGGTTGGGGCTCATTGTGGTGGGGGTTCGATGAGCCTGCTTAACGGGAAAGCTCCAGATGCTGTTGCTGCCGCCGCCAAGAAGACACAACATGCTGGGCTCCCACTCCCCCTCTTCCACTTCTCTTCCCCATCCCCTCCGCCTTCCTCTCCCCCGTGCTCCTGTCCCGCTCTCTCTGCCCTATCCCACACCCTCCCTTCCCCACCGCCTCTTCAACCCACCTCCTTCCCCCATTTCCCCAGCCCCCCTTGTCCTGCCCCACTGTGGACACTCAGCCTTGCACAGAAAACAGGTTGGCTCCCAACAAACATAGAAGGGGAGCACGACCGGCCCTGGGACCTAGGAGGTGGCATCCAGCTGCAAAGTCAGTTCAGCTGGGCAACACCATCCTTCACCCAGGCAGCTCTGCACTCACAAAATGGGTGGGGGGAGGCAGTGGGATGTAACCTCATGTCTCCACACACACCTTGCCTCTGTTTGGGGGGGGCAAAGACCCCCACCTCTTCCAAACTCTGCCCATGGGCATCCCCAGCCCCCCGCTCCCAACACAGCTTCCCTTTGCTTCCCCCTCATTTTCTGCGGGAAAGCAAAGAAATCTGCAGGACGACATGAATTCTGCATGCACATAGTGGCACATAAATCCTCCAGGAGGTAGGTGGGGTGAGGGGTGAGAGAGAGAGGCAGCATAAACTCCACAGAAGCACATAATGAAGGCAGTAAGAAAGCCCCAAGAGACAGCTAGAGAAGCACTTGTAGCATGACCCTGAAAAAAAGGCTGAGAGAGCTTTTGGGTAGAATGCTGGCTATAAGGAAGCTTTGAATGGTGAGCAAAGAAACTCTCCTGGTCTTTGATTCCTACTCTGTTCAGGGATACAGGACTTTGCACTTTTTTTTTAATAAACAGGATTACATCAAAGCAATTACTGACTCTGACATCCATTTCTCCTCTTAATGGAAACAACCCACAAGAAATCAAAGACTAACTGCTCATGTCAAATAGGAGTAATAATAATAAAGTTTAAAAAGAAGTCATATTTGCTGAGAATAGTAGCAATGTTTTTATGGTATTTTCTGTTGCCAATATTCAGAGTAAGAATAATGTAAGGGACGCTGGGGAAAGCCTTGAGGATCATAAGCAAGGGAATTTGAGCAAAAGTTTATTTAAAAATATACAGTTGATGGTGACCATACTGTACAACCAAGAAGCAAACGGGGTCAATGGGGAACTGGTAGAAAGTGGGAGCAGTGAGGGCTGGGAGGATTGTCATGTGATGGCAAGCGTGGGGAAGGTTTATTGGGTTGTTGAAGAAAAAAGGCTGGATTGTGAAGACCTGTGAAAGCAGTGTGTCACAGATGGAAAGATGTGGAGATTTCAGGTGGGGGAGGATCTAAGTGATATTTATGGAAACAAAATAGCTAAGTCATGGTATCGCTTGATTGCTACCCTAGTAGGGGGAAATGCTACTGTCAATTATAGAAGAGGAAGGGTCATTTTGCAAATGGGTAGGTAGTATTTTTGTGTCGCCCCAGTAATGTTGAGAACTTCGATATATGGAACAAACCATTCTCACCAATCAAGCCTCCTTTTTCCCCAACAGATCCAAAGTTTTGCATAATTAATTTAATGACCTGCCTTCATGAATTGTTATTGGAATAATTTATAAAGCTGGTACCAGTTATAGGTAGCAACCTATTTGTTATGCAAGCAGGAAACAAAATATTATGATTCACTGCCCTAACTAGTCTAAACATGATAGGCAAAGCAGGCTTCAATCACTGGTGAGTCGCAGGGGAAAGCTTTTTATGCAACAGTGTAGTTTTGCATAATTACAAGGTGATTCATGTCCTGCATACTTGTTACATCTATTCATACCATTTGTTTTTCATAATTCACTGTTTCATAAAAAGAGTTATCCAAGAGGCTAGAGGTGGCAATAAAAATAATTTCCAATGCTGCAATTTAATTCACACAATTACAAGCCTGGGGAGAGTGAATACTGGCAATGACATCAAAACCATGATGATGCTAACCATGATTCAGGCAATGCAAAAAAAAAAAAAAAAAAAAAAAGAATAGAACAAAGCTGCCCTACTGTGAGGGTTCTGGGGTTCAGGCACCTTGTTAGCCCTCTGCCTTCCACAAGAGGCAGAATTGCTTGTGCTTATATGGGTATCAGCTCCCTAACATCTCTAGTCTGTTAGCAACCCAGTCAATCTCCTCAGGGCAATGTCAGCCCTTACTTTGCCTTGCAGGTTAACAATAAGTGTTTTCTGGTAGTATTCAGCTCCTTATCCACTGAACACTCACAGAATTACCATGTCAGCTGTCCCCAAAGGGACAGTGTACACACCAGCTTGGATGATTCAATTTAGGATCCAGGGGTGCTGGAACAATGTGTATAGTGGGGGTGCTGAGAGCCATTGAACCAAACTGTAAACCCTGTATATGATGGAAACCACTTCAAGCCAGGGGTGTGGCAGCACCCGTAGTTCCAGCACCTATGTTAGGATCAGCTTCTTGTATAACACCACAGCACTTAGATATATTTATAGTGAAAACAAGGAAAAGTTTATCATCAAAGACGAGATTCAAGTGATATTGAGTAAGAATATTGAAAACAAACTGTTACATAAAAAAAACATAACTCGGTTATTGAGACTAAACTTAATAGGCTAACCCAGGGGTCGGCAACGTTTGGCACGCGGCTCGCCAGGGTAAGCGCCCTGGCGGGCTAGGCCAGTTTTATTTACCTGCTGATGCAGCAGGTTCGGCCGATCGCGGCCCCACTGGCCGCGGTTCGCCGTCCCGGGCCAATGGGGGCGGCGAGAAGCCGCGGCCAGCACATCGCTCACCTGCGCCGCTTCTCGCCGCCCCCATTGGCCCAGGACGGCGAACCGCGGCCAGTGGGGGCCGCGATCGGCCGAACCTGCCTCGTCAGCAGGTAAATAAAACTGGCCCGGCCCGCCAGGGCGCTTACCCTGGCGAGCCGCGTGCCAAACGTTGCTGACCCCTGGGCTAACCTGTCTAAATAAGTTTAGCCCACCCCAAATGTTTTATGCAGCATTTCAGCCAAGCCTGATGGAGATCTGTTTTGATTAATATAATTGGATTGCCTGATTCTTAAGTGTGGGATGCAGGGGTGTCTCCTTGCCTTCTATTTATGCTTCATTATTTTTGCACAAGGCCAGGCTAATCCCCATGGTTTGTGTTTTTCCTGTGTGCTCCTTTCCTGTTGATTTCATAGGTAAATGGGGCTTCTAATGTGTTGGCTTACAATGCTTAATTTACATGTGAACCAAGATAGGTGAATATACATCCTTTGTCTGGCAGAAACCTGTTTGTCAACCCTGCCTCGATTCAGACTTTAGGAATGTATTTTCACTGTACATACATAACTTGTATGATATCGGTAGATACATTTGACAATTATATTAATAATCAGGGTGATCCATTTAAGATCACATGACATCATTTATGGATAAATACCTGGAAACCATTGTCCTAGGTGTAGTGAGTTTGTCAAGCCTATTAGGCATTGCTTTACAAAACAGTGAACGCATTGCCGGCTGGCACCAATGAGCCTTTGTCACACCAATATTGTGAACTCATATTCCTTCATACCTGCTTGACCCACCTCTGCTGCTTGGAAATGCACAGCTGAGATTTTCAAAGCTGCCTGTAAATAGGGTGTCCAAATCCCTTAAACTACTTTAAAAATTGCTCTCTGTGTTCTGAGCCATACACAATCCAGGCCGTCTCTTGCTACTGGATAGCAAGTTCAGTATTCCAGTATACAATATACAGTCCAGTATCCCAGCTGAACTACTCATTTGTATTGTATGTTGCTCACACTGAAGTCTGTTATTATGGTTCTTTGGAAACACAGAACAAGTTGCTGAGAGCCGCCAAAGTCTGAGCATGTTTTAGTAATGTCAGAGACAATCCTTGCAAAGGGTAATATTATCAATTTGATGTCAGGGGCATTAGCTGCATTAATGATTGATAATCTTCACATGTCAGGCCAAACTCATCCCTGTTTCAACCTGGGAACTCCTCCTTATGCCAGCAGTGAATACGGCCTGTCAAACTGAGACTATAGAACAGGGGTCAGCAACCTTTCAGAAGTGGTGTGCTGAGTCTTCATTTATTCACTCTAATTTAAGGTTTCACGTGCCAGTCATACATTTTAACGTTTTTAGAAGGTCTCTTTCTATAAGGCTATAATATATAACTAAACTATTGTTGTATGTAAAGTAAATAAGGTTTTTAAAATGTTTAAGACGCTTCATTTAAAATTAAATTAAAATGCAGAGCCCCCTGGACCAGTGGCCAGGACCCAGGCAGCTGCTGAAAATCAGCTCACGTGCCGCCTTCGGCACACGTGCCATAGGTTGCCTACCCCTGCTATAGAACAAAGTACCTGATCCTTTGACTTCAGTGGAGGAAGTGTAGATGGTTAGTATTATTTAATGAAACACTAAAATGGGAATAAATTAAAGTTAAATTTAAGTTCTACTCTGAAAAGAGCTTATATAAAAAAAAAGACACCTTCTTGTTCAGTAGATCTACACAACAAGGGAGAACCCAGCTTGATCCTCAGAGCCTAGGCTAAGTGTGCAGGACAGCCTGTTTGGCTAAAAATACCTTGTTACTTAGAAACTGAGCACATTTAATCCAGAGTCTTTGAGAGACAATAAATATGAAATCCCACAATGTCATTTTAAAAAAGAGTTACTTTTCAGAATAGAACCACACTTGTAAGTTTGAACAGCACAAACATGCAAGGCATTAGGAGTAATCTGTGTATCACAATTCAGTTTACAGAAAAAGTCCATCATAACCTGCAAAGAAACAGAAGATTTGAAGGTGCAATTTAAGAATGGAAAGTAACATGAAGGGTTCAGAATGGGGGAGAGAGTTCCAGACAGATGGGACAGCATGAGCAGAAGAGCAACCCCCCACAAAAAGTGAGACAAAAGAGGGGAAGTATAGGAGAAGTTGAGTGAATAGATGGATTTGAAATCAGAGACCATGGACAAACCCTCTAAGGATTTAGGACAGCCTCACAAAAGAGTGCATTGCAATAGTTAGAATATGAAGTGGACAGGTGAAGGCCTGGACATAAATTTCAGAGATAGAATCAAGGAAGTAACTTGGAAATGTTGGAAGAAAAATGGGGCTTTGGAGTGAAAGATGACTTCACCATTGCTGGCCTTCGAAACCAACAGAGCTGGTAAAAAAAATAAAATCAAAATTCAAAAATATTCGACAAAACACAGGGACACACTTTTCATGAACTTTAAAAAACAATTTTTTTTTATCAATTGTGGGAAGAAAGTTAAGGTCTGAGTTGAAGAAAGTGATAGTGGAGTCAGAATCATGGACAGTGAAGATTTTAGTCTTTAGTAATAGGAAGTTGTGGTTTAGCCAAGAGCTGACAGAGGTAATAGGAGGTGCAGAGCTGTGTGTCATCCACATAAAAGTATTTCAACCTTGGACAATAATCAAAGAAACATCTAAGAGGAGAAAAAAAGACAGGTCAATGACACAGCCTTCAGCCTCTTCATAATGCTGAAACAGAGTCGGGGGAGAGAGTGGATAACCATTTATTACTATAATTTATAGTTATTTCTGGTAGCACATACAATGTGCTAAGGGCAAGGTTCCTGCACGGAAGATCTTACAGCCTAGAAAACAAACACAGGAACAGACAAATGGAAGGGGGAAATGGTACTATAGGCAAATAAAGGCACCAAAGTAGTGATTGGGCAAGTCATCTTAATATTATGTTTTTTACAGTACCACTTTAAAAAATTAGACATATAAAACTATTGCCAATTGCTCCTTTACCATAACATTATTAGTTGGTTGATTTCTTATAGTCATCAAATTAGATATGAGTTTGAATGCAATGTATCAGCCAAAAAGATCCGTGTACTTTGCATATGGGGAAGCATCACATCCTGGAGAAGAGAGAAGATAGGCCCTCTCTATAGTGCTCTCACGAGACTGCACCTAGAGCAGCATTTCTCAAATGCAGCCATGGTGGCCACACGTGGCCACCACAGCTTTTCTTGCGACCATGACAACCTCCTGGGTGGTGATGGGGGTGGTGGGCAAAGTATTGGCCTCTTCCTCTCCCTCCCTGTTGCTCCTGGAGGTGCTGCTTTGCACAGCCACTGGAGACAAGTTGGGCACAACACTGCAGGAGCAAGGTGAGTTCTTGACCCACCTTGTGGGGGGGCTTGGTCTTCAGCCTTGGGGTGGTTGGGCGGCACCGCACCGGGACTTCAGGAGCCTGGTCATGAGGCTTCGGCACTAACCCCTGGCTCCAGCTATGTGGCTCCTGTCTGTGGCTCCAGCCCCCGGCTCCAACCACTGGCCGCTGGCTCTGGTCCCGGGCTCCAGCTGCATGGCAGCAGGAGCCAGTCCTGGGTGCTGACCCCTGCCCCCGCTGTGCGGCAGTGGGCTCCGACTCCTGGCTTCAGCTGCACAGCCCTCAGCTCTGATCATGCAGCAGCGGACACTGACCCCCCCAGCTCCAGCCATGCAGGCTCACTACCATCATCTCCCATCAACCCAGACCCCCAGTGCTTTCCCCAGCCCTGCATCCATTCCCCCGCCCATCTCCCCTTGTCCCCGCTGACTCCCCTTCTGATCCCCCCCATCTAGGGCTTAATTTGTTCTGGGGCTTGCTGAGAAAAGTGATATTAACAAACATGCAAGATCACTTTTCACAGCAGACTTATTAGCTAGCTGGGAGGCTGTGTAAATGATATTTGTATGTTTGTTAATATCACTTATCACAGCCTCCCAGCTACCTACTAAGTGTGCTGTGAAAAGTGATTTTAACGAACATACAAACATCATTATTCACAGCATTATTTTTATTATTGAGTCCACAAAACAAAAACCTGCATGCATTAATTACAATGATTTGGACATGTATTTGTTTTTCCTATAGTTAATTAAGTATTTTAGGAAAAAATGTCGGTGCAGCCACCAGCAAGAGTTGGTGAGACCAGCAAAAAAATTGCTGTGAGAACCCCTGACCTAGAGTATCATGTTCAGTTCTGGGCATCACAAAACCAGTAGGAAATAGATTAATTGGAGTGAGCTCAGACAAGATCAACAACAATTATTAGTAGTGATCTGGGGATGGAACTTAAGAAGAAAGATTAGAAGTGCTAAACAAGTATATAGAATTAAGAGTCAGCTAAGGGGTCTCATTTTTCCCCACTCCAATTTTGGAAACATGTAAAAGAAACGTTCATCAAAACCTGTGAAGAAGTGCTGTGATTCAGGAAGAAACACCATAATGAATGGTTGCCTGAGGATATATGGCAGAAAATAGAAGAAAGATGTAAAATAAAACTGAAATTAAATCAAGCAGGAATGAGAACACAGGAACAGTGATTCTAGCAGAAATATGCTGCAAAGAACAAGGAGGTCAAAAAAAAGTGCCAGGAAAGATAAATGAGATTTTATAGACAAAATGGCAACAGATGGACAGGTCGCTGCAGCACAAAATGACATGAAGACACTGTATAACCCCACTAGATAGGAAGAACAAACACCAGCCACCCAAGACATCTAGGACAATTTAGCAATGAAGACATCAGAACAATTAAATATATGGAGGCAATACTTTAGTCAGCTACTGAATTGTGAGCCGGTGGTCAACCCCTCTCTCCTCCCCGATATAAAGGAAGGAGAAAGTCTAGATATCAGAGTAGGACTTGTCACTAGAGTAGAAATGGAGATGCCAATCAATCCGTTAAAGGGTGGAAAGGCACCAGGTCTGGACAACATCTCAATGGAGGCCCTTCAAAAAGATTCAAAGAATACAGTAGGCATTTTGAAAAGCCTCTTACAAAAGATACAGGAAGAAGAAAAAATAACAAAGTGGGAAAATGGTCATATAGTGAAGCTGCTGCCAAAGAAAGGAGACTACAGTCAGTGCAAAAACTTGAGGGGCGTTCACTTGCTGTCCATGCCAAGTAAAATACTTACATGTGTTATCCTAGACAGACTAAAGAAGGCAGTAGAGACAAGGCTGCAGCAAGAACAGGCAGGGTTCAGACAGGAGAAATCATGCATAGATCAAATAGCAGCCCTGAGTATCATCACAGAACTGTTGATACGGTGGCAGTCACCGCTCTCCGTGAATTTCATAGATTTCAAAAAGCCCTTTGGCACAGTAGATAGAACAGCCTTGTGGAAGTTGCTACACTATTATGTGAATATTATCTAGAGCTTCTATGAAAATATGACATGCTAAGTAATACATAACAACAAATTGACTAAGCCATTAGGGGTAACTACTGGTGTCAGACAAGGATGTCTTATGTTACCCATGACCTTCCTAATGGTAATGGATTGGGTAATCAAAAAGGCCACAGAACAGCCAAGTTGTATACAATGGACTTTCACAAAGAAGCTGCAACACCTTGACTTGGCAGACAACATCAGCCTGCTGTCCCATATCCACACAGATATGCAAACTAAAACTAATGTTCTCCAGACCCATGCACAGTAAGTAGGGCTGAAAATCAACACCAACAAATCCAAAACCATGAGAACAAACACACAACAAGAAACAACAACAACACTTGCTGGCACTGACATAAAAGGGTTTAGCACTTCATATATCTCAGCAGCATCATAAGCAAAACAGGTGGAACAGACAAAGACATTAAATCCAGAATAGCAAAAGCCAGACATGCATTTGCAACCCTAAAGTCAATCTGGAGAAACAGAAACCTTGTCTTCTGAACTAAATGTTGAATATTTAACACCATTGTAGAGTCTGTCTTGCTATATGGTACTGAAACTTAGAGATTTATAAAGACCTTACTATCTAAACTCCAAGTATTTATAAATAGTTGCCTTAGACAAATCCTCAATATCAGATGGCCAGAAAAAAAAATCACAGATGAAGAACTTTGGAGGAAAACAAAACAGAAACTGATAGGACAGAAAATTATGTGTAACCCTTCTGCCAGGTGGAGTCAACAGCACCATGGGCCAGGTTCAATATCTAGGGGATCCTCTTAACAATACAACACAGAACTGGCTTGAGACTACACCCACTAATCTGGTAAAATGTAACACCACCACTGGGCACCTCTAAGATGCAATACTTCCCTCTCAAAAGCACTGAGTCTGTGAAAAGCAAAGAAAACTTCTATTAAAAAGGGAAAAGGAATCTGGCATTAATTTGGGAAAACACCACAACCATGATTTGAAAGCATATAACCATGAACACTGACCCCAGAGTGCGTTGGGCAGTGTCCTTTGCCTCAGTTTATCACGTTGTGGTGGGAAAGTCCGATGAATGAATATTCCTTTAGCACATCACACCCTGGTCCCGCCTCTGCACCCCGCTCAGTCGTTCACTCTGCCATCGCTGCCCACTGCCATCATTGTTCCCTCTGCTGCTGTTGGCCATTGCACCATCATTTACTCTGCCACCATTGGCCACTGTGCCATTGTTCACTCTGTCACCACTTCTGTGCTGCCACCTACCTCTCTACTGCCATCCCACATACTGAAGTACCACCACTTAGCCCAGGTCTCCGTGACTGCAGAGGACAGTGAGGACTCTCACTGCTAGTGCAGGCTGTGCAGTCTCCTTCCCTGCAATACTGTCCCACACTGCATCTAAGGGCAGGTCTACACTACAAACTTAGGTCGACATAAGCCGCACTAAGTCGATTTAATAATGTAGGTGTCTACACTACTGAGTCCCTTCTGCCGATCTAAGTGGCCTGTAAAGTCGACTTCTGTACTCCACCTCCACGAGAGGTGTAGTGGTTGATTCAACATCCAAGGCTCGACATGGGGATAGTGTAGACTATGCATTGTGTAATTTGAATGAATTGGCCTCCTGGAGGTGTCCCACTGTGCTCCGCTGTGCCTGCTCTGGAGAGCACTTTCAACTCCACTGCATGTCAGCCAGGTACACGGGAAACAGCTGCTCGCTCCCTTGTTAAAGCCCCAGGAATTTTTGAATTTCTATTTCCTGTTTGATGAAAGCCTTGTGGAGAGCTTGCCAGAACAGCTGATCATGGAGATCAAGGCCTCAAACACGTTCCAGCATGGAGTACACAAGAGGTGGTGGATCTTATTGCTGTGTGGGGAGAAGAGTCTGTGCAGGCAGAACTCCAATCCAGCAGAAGCAATCCTGACATCTATGTCAAGATTGCGTGAGGCATGTGGGAGAGGAGCTACATCAGGGACACGCAGCAGTGCCGCATGAAAATAAAGATGCTTCGGCAAGCGTATCATAGAATATCAGGGTTCGAAGGGACCTCAGGTCATCTAGTCCAACCCCCTGCTCAAAGCAGGACTAATCCCCAACTAAATCATCCCAGCCAGGGCTTTGTCAAGCCTGATCTTAGAAACCTCTAAGGAAGGAGATTCTACCACCTCCCTAGGTAACCCATTCCAGTGCTTCACCACCCTCCTAGTGAAAAAGTTTTTCCTAATATCCAACCTAAACCTCCCCCACTGCAACTTGAGACCATTACTCCTTGTTCTCTCATCTGGTACCACTGAGAACAGTCTAGATCCATCCTCTTTGGAACCCCCTTTCAGGTAGTTGAAAGCAACTATTAAATCCCCCCTCATTCTTCTCTTCTGCAAACTAAACAATCCCAGTTCCCTCAGCCTCTCCTCATAAGTCATGTGCTCCAGCTCCCTAATCATTTTTGTTGCCCTCCGCTGGACTCTTTCCAATTTTTCCACATCCTTCTTGTAGTGTAGGGCCCAAAACTGGACAAAGTACTCCAGATGAGGCCTCACCAATGCCGAATAGAGGGGAATGATCACGTCCCTCGATCTGCTGGCAATGCTCCTACTTATACAGTCCAAAATGCCATTAGCCTTCTTGGCAACAAGGGCACACTGTTGACTCATATCCAGCTTCTCGTCCACTGTAACCCCTAGGTCCTTTTCTGCAGAACTGCTGCCTAGCCACTCGGTCCCTTGTCTGTAGCAGTGCATGGGATTCTTCCGTCCTAAGTGCACTTATCCTTGTTGAACCTCATAAGAGTTCTTTTGGCCCAATCCGCCAATTTGTCTAGGTCCCTCTGTATCCTATCCCTACCCTCCAGCGTATCTACCACTCCTTCCAGTTTAGTGTCATCTGCAAACTTGCTGAGGGTGCAATCCACGCCATCCTCCAGATCATTAATGAAGATATTGAACAAAACTGGTCCCAGGACCAACCCTTGGGGCACTCCGCTTGATACCGGCTGCCAACTAGACATGGAGCCATTGATCACTACCCGTTGAGCCCGACGATCTAGCCAGTTTTCTATCCACCTTATAGTCCATTCATCCAGCTCATATTTCTTTAACTTGCTGGCAAAAATACTGTGGGAGGCAGTATTTCAAAAGCTTTGCTAAAGTCAAGGAACAACATATCCATTGCTTTCCCCTCATCCACAGAGCCAGTTATCTCATCACAGAAGGCAATTAGGTTAGTCAGGCATGACTTGCCCTTGGTGAATCCATGTTGACTGTTCCTGATCACTTTCCTCTCCTCTTAAGTGCTTCAAGACCAGCGTACCAGAAGACAAGGGAGGCGAACAGTCATTCTGGTTCTGCCCCACAGACATGCTGCTTTTATGAGGAGCTGCATACGATTCTTAGTGGCAACCCCACCACTACCCCAAAACACTCCATGGATACCTCCCAGGAGCCCAGGTGACCTCGAGCAAAAACGAGGACATTGTTGGCGAGGAAGAGGAGGAGAAGAATGTGAGGTGGGCAAGCAGAGGTTCCATTCTCCCTGACAGCCAAGAACTGTTTTTAACCCTGGAGTCTATCCCTTCACAGGACTAGTTGGCAGCAGAGCATAAGACCAGGGAAGGCACCTCTGGTGAGTGCACATTTCCAATCAAATTGTAGGGGTTGCATGCTATTATTTTTTATGGTTAATCTGAACAAAAAGGTAGGTATCGGTGGCCACTCCAGCTACACAGCTACGTGTTCTCCGAAAAAGACTGTTTATGTGCACGGGGATGGCCCAGGAATCCTCCATGGAGATTTCTAGGAAGCTTTCATGGAGGTACTTTGTGATCCTTTACAGAAGGTTTCTGGGAAGGGCTGCCTTTTTTCGTCCACCATGGTAGGACACTTTTCTGGGCCACTCCAGTATTAACTCTGCTGGCATCATTGCAGCACACAGCATTGCAGCATAAGGACCAGGTTTGAACCCAGACAATTACAGCATCTGCTCCCTTGCTGCCTCTGTTACCCTCAGAGAGTGATATTGCATACGGTCACCTAGGGGAAATGGGGGAAGTTTTCAATGCGAGCCCTTAAACTGCAAACAATTCAACAAGTAATCTGCCCCCTGTTTGGTGAAATCTGGGTCACACAACCACGCTTTCCCAAACATGTTGTGGTTGTGATTGGAAAGGATCACTGTGTATTGCAAGCAGCATTGGAAAAAAAGGGGAGGTGGCAGTTTCCTGTCTGTCTTCCTTCCCCACAACCTGGTGTCACTTTTATAAAAAACAAACTATTTGGGGGGGATTTACTCTGGTGCTTGTCCTCAATCACCATCCAAGATACTAGGGGAAAGGGGGCTTTTCTCAAGTTTCAACCTATGATCCCAAGGATGTGTTCATAAAAGCAGCAGCACAAGACCTCTCGCCCAGGCCTCATGGCCTGGCCTTACTTACCATGGCTGGAGCAGCAAAATGACTCTTGCAATAGCCAGCAGTTATGATTACATTGTGGCTTGCAGTGAAGTGTACTGAGGTGTGTGTTTTTTTTATAAAAAAAATTAACCTTGCTCCAGAAACTACTATCAATGCTACCCTGGCGCTTTGTATTCCCTGCAGCTGAAACCTTGTCCGTCGGCGCATCCTCCACACCGGGACAGAGACTTTCCCAGATTAGAAGGCAGAAAAAGAAGACTTGGGACTGGGAGGACATGTTCAATGAGTTAATGTGCACCTCCGAGAGTGACAAGATGGAGCTCAGAGCATGGAGAATTACACTGTCCAAGAACCTGGACCAATGGTTATTTTGCAATCTGGAAAGAAAGTCCCTGCTTGCAGCTTTCTGAATAGACCTGCATGCCTAAAGATGCGTGTGTCATGCACCTTTCCCAACCATCCCACATTGATGTGAGTGAAATGGCGCCTGTGATCCACCACCCCTTTCAGTTTATGTACTCTTTGGCAAGGTGGTCTGGCGCTGTCTATTGCCCCAAAGCAGTTAGGAAACCCCATCATGGCAAAACCATCCACTATGTCCTGCACGTTGCCTAGAGTCACTACCCTTCTTAGCAGAAGTCTGTTTATGGTCCTGCAGACTTGGATCACAACAGTTCCCACAGTAGGTTTACCCTTCCAAATTAATGCCCCACTGACCGGTAGCAGTCTGGCGTTGCAAACTTCCACAGAGCTATTGCCACTCACTTCTCCCCTCTCATTTTAGTATTGCTGCGCTTCAGGGCTGGGGAAAGCTCTTCACACAGTTCCTGGAAAGTGGACTTATGCATTCAAAAGTTCTGCAGCCACTGCTAGTCATTCCATAGCTGCATAACGATGCAGTCCCACCAGTCAGTGCTTGTTTCCCGGGCCCAGAAACGGCGCTCAGCTGTGTCAAGGTGATGCGTGACTGTCACCAGCAACTGTGAATTGCTCCGCTCTATGTCTTTCAGCAGGGCTGCTTGAGTGTCATCACATTGTTCCATGCGGCAGCTCCTGTATCGGCTGTGTAAATACTGCAGGATAAGGCACAAGGTGTTTGTAATGCTCACAACAACAGTGTATAGCTGAGCGGGGTCCATGCTTTTCGTGGTATAGCGTTGGTGTGGGTAACCCAGGCTTATGAAAAAAGGCAGGAAAAAGGCTTGGTTTGTTTGCCATTGATTTCAGGGCAGGAGTGAGGGAGGGAGGTAAGTGCATCAAGGGAGGCTAACACCATATTCCCATAACCAACTGCGCCAATGTTTTGGTCCCATATGGCATTGCAAGCCTAACCCTTAATTCCACTCAGCTACGTTCACTGTGGGATAGCTACCCACAGGGCAGTGTTCTGTGCATCGATGCAACCCCTGCTAGTGAGGATGCACTCCATTGATCCACTGAGTGTAGCGTGGACATGCAAGATCAACTTGCTTAAATTGGAGGCTCGATACCAACTTACATGAAGTCAACTTAACTTTGTAGCGTAGACATGGCCTAAGACTTAACACATACACCTGGTTATCAAAAATATCAGCTCTACTGATCTCTGAACAAAAAAGAGACTTTGAATTGAGTCTAACCACCTCTGTCCTTAAACACTGATGAGGGAAGAGTCAAATAGTGTTTGAGACTGCTTAGACAGACCAAGTAGAAACAGCTATTCCCACCCCTCTCTGTTCACTGGAATTTGGCATCCTTACCACCTGCTTAGCAAGTGAGGTTCAGTTTCGCATGACCCCCTAATCAGGCTAAGCTAAGTATAGTTCTGCTGCACTTTACTCATACAATGAGGATAATTATATTTCATTACTTCTGCACTCGCTACCAAAATGATTTGTAACTCTACACCACCCAAATTTGATCACTTTGGCAAAGCACTCCCTTTGCTGAATACCTAGGTAGAGTAGTTATGTTTATGCAAATATGGTCTGTTCCTGAAGTCTTTTCCCCTAGCTTCCCCAAGATAGCTAGGACATAGATGGAGGAAAGTATTGAATAACAGAACAAGAAAGGTGCTGGATTGGAGTCCCCTGGGCAAGAGGCAACAGGGTAGACCAATAACAACATGGAAATGCACAACTGAAAGCTATCAACATGACATGAGATGAAGCTCAGACTGCAGCAAGAAACCACCTAAGATTGGAAGCAATGGTGAAGGCCTTGTGTTTCGCATGGAATAAAGAAGCACATTATTCATAGATTCTAGGACTGGAAGGTACCTCAAGAGGTCATCGAGTCCAGTCCTGTGCCCTCATGGCAGGACCAAATATTGTCTAGACCATCCCTGATAGATATTTATCTAACCTACTCTTAAATATCTCCAGAGATGGAGATTCCACAACCTCCCTAGGCAATTTATTCCAGTGTTCAACCACCCTGACAGTTAGGAACTTTTTCCTAATGTCCAACCTAAACCTCCCTTGCTGCAGTTTAAACCCATTGCTTCTGGTTCTATCCTTAGAGGCTAATGTGAACAAGTTTTCTCCCTCCTCCTTATGACACGCTTTTAGATACCTGAAAACTGCTATCATGTCCCCTCTCAGTCTTCTCTTTTCCAAACTAAACAAACCAAATTCTTTCAGCCTTCCTTCATAGGTCATGTTCTCAAGACCTTTAATCATTCTTGTTGCTCTTCTCTGAATCCTCCCAAATTTCTCCACCTCTTTCTTGAAATGCGGTGCCCGGAACTGGACACAATACTCCAGTTGAGGCCTAACCAGCGCAGAGTAGAGCAGAAGAATGACTTCTCGTGTCTTGCTCACAACACACCTGTTAATGCATCCCAGAGTCATGTTTGCTTTTTTTGCAACAGCATCACACTGTTGATTCATATTTAGCTTGTGGTCCACTATAACCCCTAAATCCCTTTCTGCCGTACTCTCTTCCCCTATGTGTGAAACTGATTTTTCCTTCCTAAGTGGAGCACTTTGCATTTGTCTTCGTTAAACTTCATCCTGTTTACCTCAGACCATTTCTCCAATTTGTCCAGATCATTTTGAATTATGACCCTGTCCTCCAAAGCAGTTGCAATCCCTCCCAGTTTCGTATCATCTGCAAACTTAATAAGTGTACTTTCTATGCCAATATCTAAGTCGTTGACGAAGATATTGAACAGAGCCGGTCCCAAAACAGACCCCTGCGGAACCCCACTTGTTATACCTTTCCAGCAGGATTGGGAACCATTAATAACAACTCTCTGAGTACGGTTATCCAGCCAGTTATGCACCCACCTTATAGTAGCCCCATCTAAATTGTATTTGCCTAGTTTATTGATAAGAATATCATGCGAGACCATATCAAATGGGAAGTAATAGGTTAAGGTGAGAGTTTTTAACATAGTTATATTAGACATAGATTGCTCTATTGGTGGTTCTTGCCATAAAAGCTCCTTTAATCCAATGGCACTGTAGCAAGGTCGAGACTCACCAACGCAGCGCCTCCTGCTAGTCATCTCAGGAATTAGCTCTCCAGTGTATAGAGCACCTCCTACTGGCCAGTGTCTCGCCTGCTGCTGGCACCTGTGTCCCTGCTGGACCCCGGTGCCCTTTACCTTGTGGTGCTGCCCCCACAGTAACCCCTTATTCTGGGTTTCCCCTCCCAGGGGAACCACTAACCCTCTAAACCCACCTTGCCTCAGTGGCTACTGCCAGTCATCATCTAGCCCCCGCTCACTGGGGCAGACTGAAGTGTAATGGCCACTCATCATTGGCAAGGGGTTAGGACTTGCTGCCATTGTAGCTGATTCCTAAAGATAGCAGTCTCACATATCGGTGGTGTGAGAAACTGCTGCCTGTAGAAATTAGCTTCATCACATTGCAGTGTTACAGGTATCACATCCCTACAGTTTGCAGTTTCATACACATATGTGTGTGTGAAAATGCTACCTGTAGGACCATGCTACCCATAGCAGCAAAAGGTCCAACTTTGCTAAAAAAAGACCATCTGATGTAGCTGATTCCTACAGATAGCAGTCTTACATACCAAAAAGAACAGGAGTACTTGTGCGCCTTAGAGACTAACACATTTATTTGAGTGTAAGCTTTCGTGGGCTACAGCCCACTTCATCGGATGCGTAGACTGGAACATACAGCAAGAAGATATTTATACATACAGAGAACATGAAAAGGTGGAAGTAGCCATACCAATTGTAAGAGGCCAATCAATTGAGATGAGCTGTCATCAGCAGGAGAAAAAAAACTTTTGAAGTGATAATCAAGATGACCCATAGAAGGTGTGAGGATACTTAACATGGGGAAATAGATTCAATTAGTGTAATGATCCAACCATTCCCAGTCTCTGTTCAAACCTAAGTTAATTGTATCTAATTTGCATATTAATTCAAGTTCAACAGTCTCTCTTTGGAGTCTGTTTTTGAAGTTTTTTTGTTGCAAAATTGCCACCTTCAAGTCTGTCAGCAGCGAAAGGTCCATTTTGCTAAAAAAGGTATTTCAAGCAGTCTCACATGTAAAACCAACCTGATAGCTTTCTTTAACAGTGTAATAAGCCTACAAGCAGTACATGTGGTATATCTTGCCTTTAGTAAGGCTTTTGATACTGTCTTCCATGACCTTCTCATAAACAGTCTATGGAAATGAAACCTAGATGGACATAACGATAAATAAGATGAGCATAACAAGTGGGGTTCTCCAGGGATCAGTTCTGGATATGTTTCTATTCAAAATCTTAATGATTGAGATAATGGCATAGAAATATGATAACAGTTTTCAAGCATGTACAAATAAAGTAGCATCTTTTTACAGAAGCTGTTTCTTACAATCTATACGTATCACTAACTGCTACAGATAGCACATTTCTACATGTAGCAATTTCACATACCCTATAGTGCAAGAAACTGCTACCTGTAGGAATTTGCTACATCAGGTAGCAGTTTAATACAATAGCAGCTTCTAACAATCTAGAAGTATGGGACCCAGCCCCAGTGCTGGGCCAAGCCACCGGCCCCCATGCTCCTGACAGCCGCCTCCCCCAAATCGGGCTGGCCCCAGCGCTGGGCCAAGCCAGCAGCCTCCCAGAGCATCAGTTCCTCCTGCCCCTGAAGGCCCCGCCCACCCCCACCGAGCCCAACCAGCCCAGTGCCCGGCCGAGCCGAGTGGAGGAGGCGGTGGGGATGTCGGGGAAGGGCAGGGCCACCATGGCCCAGTTGTCCAGCGGCAGGTTGGCGGCCTGGTCTATTATACCCACCGCTCATGAATTGGATGTGTGATGGGTTGGATCACAGAACCCCCCCTGGGAGCTGCCAACTGATGTGCCAAGACTACCCCTGTTCCTATTTTCCCTGCCAGCTCAGGATTCCAGCACCCTGTCTTGCTGAGCCAGACACTCCCGTCTGCTCCAACACAGATCCAGGAATTGAATTACTTGCCTCAAAGCTGCAGGTTTACCTGAAAACAGCTCACAGAAGTGTGCTTGTCTTTAGCATTCAGACGCTCAACTCCCAATGGGGTCTAAACCCAGATACATCCGTTTTACCCTGCATAAAGGTTATGCAGGGTAAACTCATAAATTGTTCACCCTCTATAACACTGATAGAGAGATATGCACAGTTGTTTGCTCCCTGGGTATTAATACATACTCTGAGTTAATTAATAAGTAAAAAGTGATTTTATTAAATACAGAAAGTAGGATTTAAGTGGTTCCAAATAGTAACAGACAGAACAAAGTAAGTCACCAAGCAAAATAAAATAAAGTGCACAAATCTATGTCTAATCAAACTAAATACAGATAAGATCCTCACCAGTTCCAGAATGCTCCCCTTTACAGACTAATCTCCTTCTAGCCTGGGTCCAGCAATCACTCACACCCCCTGTAGTTACTGTCCTTTGTTCCAGTTTCCTTCAAGTATCCTGGGGGATGTAGAGGCTCCTTCTTTAGCCAGCTGAAGACAAAATGGAGGGGCCTCCCAGGGGTTTAAATAGACTTTCTCTTGTGGGAGGAGACCCCCTCCTCACCCTGTGTAGAATCCAGTCACAAAATGGAGATTCAGAATCACATGGACAAGTCACATGCCCATGCATGACTCAGGACTTGCAGGTAACAGCGATTACCCACATGCTACCTTGAACATCCTCAGGTAGACTTCTTATGTGGATTGGAGTCTTCCAAGCTCTTTTGTCTGTTAAGTGCTTCCTGATTAAGCACTTAATTTGCACATTCCTTTCCCAAGAAGTGACCAAATGTTCTAACTAAGGCTACTTAGAAATCAAGCAATTATACAGCCAATGTTCATAACTTTGACACACAAATGGTGCCTGCATACAACTAGGATGAACATAACCAGTAGATCATAATCTTTACATAGATATGTTACATGGCATATGTAGCAAAACCCTATTCCAGTTATATCCTACATACATTTATGAGCACCCCCCCCATAAAGCCTTATGGGGTACACTGTCACAGGATGAAATTAAGAAGAGGAAAATTTAGGGTCAATTAGATTTATAAATTATTTTCTAAGGGTAGTCATGGAAACCACAATGTTTGGGACATCTTAAACAAAAGTGAACAAAAAATATAAAAAATATACTGTAGGGCAAAAATTCTGAACAGGTAGGGGAAGGTGCAGATGAGAAAACTGGTGAAGTATTTTTATCTTTAGTTTTTAGTATAATGATAGAGAGGATGAGAAAAAGATGCAAAGCCGCTTGTAGAAATAAAAGAAGGAGATGCTGGAGAGGTACCCTAGGATTCAAGAGTGAAGAGGAAAATGCTCGAAACACAGTCCCAAGTTCTGATCTTAGTTTCGCTGGTGTAAATCTAGATCAGATCCATTGATGCCACTAATGCTAAACTGGATTTACAGTGAAGAACCTGACATAATCTGGCTCATGGGCTTCTTGTTCAAGGTAGTCAAAAAGACTGGAGTGATCAAAAGCATTAGAAGCTGCACTGGGATCAAATAGAAGATGAGAAAAATAGGGTGGGAGAATCCTGAAGGTTGCATCTGGACTGCAGAGGTTCCTTCAAGAAGAAAAGTCCATTACAGTCTTTTCCAAAGAGAAGGGTGGTTTTTCTATTCAATATATAATTTATGCAAATTAATATTATTATATTGTGAAATAAACATGTTCCTTAAACTTTTCATGTAGTTAGCAAAAGACCTTCTGTAACCAAATAAAAACATATATGTGCTATGGAAGACACAGCCTAATATATTCATTAGGAATTGTCAGACCTGCCAATTTTTTCCTGTTGTTACTATGATGATGACAAGCTTGAAGAATAACAACAACACACCCTGGAAGCATGAGAGTTTGGTACAGTTTGTGGCTCTTTCCTGCATTTTTAATTCTCTCTATTCTTACAGCTGTGTTTGGTTTCTTCACTTTTGTTTTTATATTGTTGTTATCCCAAATTTTGGCTTATTTTAATTATTTCAGACCCTCCCTCCTGCCCCCTTCCACCCACACATATACTCACGTCTTGTCACAGACTTGCTGTAATCTCTTTTGTTCTTTCTTGTTTCTTATTAAAAATGTTAGGCACTTTACAGAACAAATAGAAATACATGGTCCCTGCCACCAGGAGATGATATTACAATCTAAGGTCTTCATCCCACAAACACTTATGCATGTGAGTAATTTTATACCTATGATTCATAGATTCTAAGGCCAGAAGGGACCATTATGATAATATAGTCTGACCTCCTGTATAGCACAGGCCATAGAACATCCCCAAAATAATTCCCAGACTATCTCTTTTAGAAAAACATGCATTCTTGACTTTAAAATAGCCAGCAATGGAGACTCCACCATGACCTTTGGTAAGTTCCAGTGGTTAATTACTCTCACCGTTAAAAAATTACACCTTATTTCGAGTCTGAATTTGTCTAGCTTAAACTTGTAGCCATTGGATCATGTTATGCCTTTCTAGATTGAAGAGCCCGTTATTAAATATAGTACCTCAGTGGGTACTTATAGACAGTAATCAAGTCACCCCTTTACCTTCTTTTTGTTAAGCTAAATAGACTCAAGGAGTTCAATCTAGGACTAGAGGTATGTTTTCTAATCCTTGAATCATTTTGGGTTGGCAATACTATGAAAGTGACTTGAAAGTGTCAGAGGGTCCTGTGGCACCTTTGAGACTAACAGAAGTACTGGGAGCATAAGCTTTCGTGGGTAAGAACCTCACTTCTTCAGATGCAAGTGAGGTTCTTACCCACGAAAGCTTATGCTCCCAGTACTTCTGTTAGTCTCAAAGGTGCCACAGGACCCTCTGTTGCTTTTTACAGATTCAGACTAACATGGCTACCCCTCTGATACTTGAAAGTAGGGTTACCATATTTCAGCAAGCAAAAAAGAGGACGGGAGGAGCCCCGCCCTAGCCCCGCCCCTGCCCCTCCCACTTCCCGCCCCCCCAGAACCCCCAACCCTCCCCCCGTTCCTTGTCCCCTGACTGCCCCCTCCTGGGACCCCTGCCCCTAACTGCCCCCCAGGACTCCACTCCCTATCTAAGCCTCCCTGCCTCTTGTCCCCTGACTGCCCCAACCCTTATCCACACCCCCACCCCCAGACAGACCCCTGGGACTCCCACGCCCCATCCAACCACTCCCCACCCCCTGACAGCCCCCCCCAGAACTCCCAACCCATCTAAACCCCTCTGCTCCCTGTCCCCTGACTGCTCCGATCCCTCTCCGCACTCCTGCTCCCTGACAGCCCCCCCCAGAACTCCCAACCCATCTAAACCCCTCTGCTCCCTGTCCCCTGACTGCTCCGATCCCTCTCCCCACTCCTGCCCCCTGACAGCTCCCCCCCAGAACTCCCAGCCCCCCACCCCCTCCTTGTCCCCTGACTGCCCCCTCCTGGGACCCCTGCTCCTAACTGCCCTCCAGAACCCCACCCCCTACCTAAGACTCCCTGTTCCTTGTCCCCTAACTGCCCCCTCCTAAGACCCCCCCCAACTGCCCCCCAGGACCCTACCCCCTACCTGTACCCTGACTGCCCAAAACTTTCTCCACTCCCCCCAAAAAGCCCCCCCCGTTTCTTGACTGCCCCCTCCAGAACCTCCCTGCCCCTTCTCCTGCCCCCTGGCCCCCTTACCCTGCTGCTCAGAACAGGGTGTTGGGCTCTGTGCGAGCCGAGCCGGACACGTGGCTGCGCTCCCCAGCACAACAAAACCCGGTCCCTGGCCCTGCACAGTGCTGCCGGACCGGGCTGCAGGGGAGAGCTGCCGGCTCAGAATGCAGGGCGGATCCGGCTCCTCTACAGCTGCTCTGGAGTCCAGCCCGGGACTTTCCTGCAGCCCTTCCAGCCGCTCGCTCTGCTCTGCCGGGGGAGGGGGGAAATCCCAGACAATTTGAGTGCTTTACAAATTCCCCCCGGACGCTATTTTTAGCACAAAAAGGAGGACATGTCCGGGTAAATCCGGACGAATGGTAACCCTACTTGAAAGTGTCAGTTTCACTCCTATTTAAAGTCAGTTTCTAGTCTATTATTTGTAGTGGGGAAACACCCCTAGAGCCCCAGGCAGGTGCAGTATAAACTCACAAGGCCTTGCCCTAGTAGGATGTTTCCAAAAGTTAAATGATCTATTCCAAGCTTGATGCACTGCAAAAAAGTGATAGAAAGTAATCTAGATTTTTTTCTACAATTGTTTCAATTGATATATTTAAGAATTAGTAAAAAAAGTAAGAATATACATTAAATTTTTAAACCTAACCAGTATCCCTTAGATGAGTTGACACAAGATGTCAGAACATGTTAGTATTAGAGCAGAGTGGGTCTAATATTTATTTAATTTTATTTCTTTATATAGGAATTAGAAATTATTACCTGACAGGACCACTGTATCTAAGTTATTATCTGTAAAGAAACAAGAGTTTTCAGGTGCCCAAGTAGCCTCTGGAATCACGGTTAAAGTCCCTGTCCTCCCCTCCCCCCAATCTGAAACAGCGCCCCTGGTGGCCACTCCAATTTACTAACATCTTCCTTGACTAGTGGGCACCAGAACTGGACACAGTATTCCTGCAGCGGTCACATCTGTGCCAAATGCCAAAAATAACCTCTCAGCTCCTACTTGAGATTCTCCTTTTTAACGCATCTCACATTAGCACATTAGCTCTTTTGGCCAGAGTGTCACTCTGGGATCTCACGTTCAGCTGATTATCCTACCAAATCTGTTTCAGAGTCACTGCTTTCCAGGATAGAGTCCCCCATTCTGTAAGGATGACCTACATTTTGTTCTTTGTTCCCAGATGTATACATTTACATTTAGCCATACTGAAACGCATATTGTTTGCTTGTTCCCAGTTTGCCAAGCAATCTAGATCACTCTGAATCAGTGACCTGTCCCCTTCATTATTTACCACTCTGCCAAGTTTTTGTGTCATCTTCAAACTTTATCAGTGATGATTTTATGTTTTCTTCCAGGTCATTGATAAAAATATTAAATATTGCAGGGGCAAGAACCAGTCCTTCTGGAACTCTCCCTCTGGATACAGACTGCTCAAAAATTATTCCCCATTTACAGTTACATTCTGAGACCTATGTGTTAGCCAGTTTTTAATCCATTTAATGTGTGCCATGTTAATTGTATATTCTAGTTTTTTAATCAAAATGTCATGCAGTACTAAGTCAAATGACTTAGAGAAGTCTAAGTATATTGCATCAACGCTATTACCTTTATCACAAACTCATACCTTTATCTGAAACTTGTAATCTCACCAAAAAACCCCAAAACAAATCAAGTTAGTTTGACAGGACTTATGTTCCATAAACCCATGATGATTTGCATTAATTACGGTGTCCTCCTTTAGTTCTTTCTTAATCAAGTCCCATTTCAGCCACTCCAGTATCTTGCCCAGGATCGATGTCAGTCTGACAGCCTATAATTACCTGGGATATTCTGTTTACCCTTTTTAAAAAGTGGCACAATATTAGCTTTCTTCCAGTCTTCTGGAACTTCCCCAGTGCTCCAAGGATTTCTGAAAATCTGTTAATGGTCCATTGAGCTCCTATCCAGCTCTTTTAAAACTCTTGAATGCAAGTTATCTGGATCTGCTTATTTTAAAATGTCTAATTTTACAATCTTCTGTTTAACATCCTCCAGAGATACTAGTGGAATGGAAAGACTGTCATCATCACCATATGATGAGATTGATTCATCTGTTTTTTTCCAAATATAGAACAATAATATTTACTGAATACCTTTCCCTTTTCTGCATTGTTATTGATCATTTTACTATTTACGTCTGGTAATGGATCAATACCATTTTCAGGGTTCTTTTTGTTCCTAATATATTTTTAAAAACTCCTTTTTATTTTCCTTAATTCTGCTGGCCATAGAGGTCTTGTTGTGGCCTTTAGCTTCCCTTATCAATCTTCTACAGTTCCTAACTTCTGATTTATATTCATTACTATCTACTTTTCCCTTCTTCCTTTTGTATATTATATTTTTATTTTTTACAGCTGCCTTCACTTCCCCTCTAAACCAGGTTGGTTTTTAACCAACATGGCCATCTTCCAGAGTTGTGGGATTGTGGTTTTTTGGGCATCTAGTAAAGTGTTCTTAAATGATTCTCAATTACATTCACATTTTTCTGATTAAATTCTTCCTCCCAGCTGATTTGGCTCACAATTGTTTTCAGCTTTGTGAAATTGACCCTATTAACACACCAAGAAATCAAGAATGTATATTATTGGTGTGTGTGTATATACATGTATGTATATGTACACACACCAGTAATATATTATATAATATAATAAACCAAGTGTGTGTGTGTATGTATTTGTGTGTGTGTGTGTTTGTGTTGTGTATTATGAGTACTCCTATTGCATTCAGTGAGTCTATATACTGCATAAAGGTACTCACATGCTTAAGTGTTCACAGAAAATTGGAGCCTAACTTTAGAAGTGATGTGACAAGGCAAAGTAACAAAAAAGCAGGTATGGGGCAGGTTCAGGAAGGACAAGATTTGCAGCATAAGATCATGCACTTACTTGGGTTAGTTACATGCATACTTTGATGAGTCAATTAAAAGAATTTTAACACAATAATAATTATTGTTATTGAACTGTCATTTATCCCAGAAAGTACTTGTTTAAACATACAATAGAACAAAGTTAAAAGTGAAATAAAATATATCAAAAAACAATTATAGTAAAGTATACAGTGGATAATTTATGGGCCATTAAAGACATAAGCAAAGCAAGTCTTTTAACTATTCAATAAATAAAGAGCTGAAAAAGTATTTCAAACTTTATTAAAAATGTCCAGGAAACCTCTAAATCTCATTTTATGCTCCACTAGAATACACAGATTAATTTCCTTTTGGCTGCTGCTAGACAAGTAATCAAATTGGTTTTCCAGTAGTTGATCAGACATTGGCCTGCCGGAGAAAATTCAGTTCCCTAGAGGCAATTCCCGCAAACCTCTTCAGATGACTTGTCAGACAACTTTCTTCTGAGTCTTATAAATAAATGTTTAAGCCCTACTGCTCCACTATGTCTGTGCTGTACTCAGAAGTAGTGGAGAGGGCTAGCTGCAGGGAGTTGCTTGGGGTTCCCTGATTCAGAACCATCTAGCTCCAATACAAAGTCAAGGCTGAATGTGGGCAGCCCAATCTTACATTAGTGGAGAACTGGACATAGCAGAGCTCTGCTCTGTCGTTCTCTCCTGCCCCACCTTGCCCTGGTCCCAGACAACCCTCAACGTACTCAAACATCATGAAACCAAATCATAATAGGTATTACCCAAGTGTCCATTATTTTGTTCTAATTCTTTCTAACCTACCTTTTTGCAAATTACAATGTCTTAAGAAGTATTTAGAAACTCAGAATGTACACTTGTTTCAAAAGATGGTGGATCAAATCTTGCAATGCACCCTCAGTCCTCATTCAGGCAAGACTCGTTCAATGGGATGGCAGAATTTGGCCTAGACCATATGAAAAGGGAATGTTGTCTGCCATTCTGTAGTGTATCCATGGCTGCCAGCCTAACCACACACAGCATGAGGCCTGTTCCAACACCCATCAACGACAATGGAAAGTCTCCAATTGATTTCAGGGGACACTGGATCTGGCCTCCAAATCCTCAAGCCTTTCAATTTGAGATTATATGATGAGGTTGCCTGACATAACAGGGGACTGGACTCAATGACCCAGAAGGCCTCTTCAAAACCTATGTCCTATGAGATAAAAGAATAACTAACTCTGTTAACTATAAGTAGCAGGCTTCTGTAAGTCTCTGGAATTAGTTACTATATGCATAGCAGACAGACAAAGCAGTGTATTATATACTCCCTCTATTAGACAAACTCATGCTCAGCATCTGATGGGCCACAGGAGTTCAAGTCCCCTGTGAAGTAATAACATATAATAGATCTGGGGTGTCTGTATATATGTGGCTACTGCTGCATGACAAAACAGAACCTGGATGGGAACTGCCATATTGTAATGAATCCATGGCTGCATACCCCAGCTCATCATCAGGAATAGAACTTGGGACCTTCATCAGCAAAAGTTCAAGCGCCCACTGCTTTAATGTAACACATACTTTTTCTCATCTTAATATTATCCATGGAGTGGTAAAATTACCACTATGCTCTACAGTACTTGTAGAATGACAAACTCTTGAATGGAAGACCCTATAACTGAATTAATACACAATACAGGAGATGGAAACACCATTGGTGGGGATCAGGGCTGGATTAACCACTAGCCACAGTACACCTATGCATATGATTCCTGTGATGGTTCTTGGGGTACCCAAGCCTGTGAGTCAACTTGTTATCCCACCTCGAGCAAGAGAGAGTCTTTTTTTGTACTAGCTAGGTGTCAGTGTAACCCACACACCACCTGGGTGTGGTGTTCTGTCCCATCTAGTGGCACCGAGACCATTTAGAAAGAGAAAATGAGTCTGCTCTACAGCCTTTGCTACCAGCCAGTTGGCTTTTAGCTCATGCGATAGAGACTCATTCGTTAAGCTCCAGAAGTTCCAAATTCAATCCCTCCCGCCAACGATCGGGGTCTGTCGGCGTTACATCAACTTCCTGACATCATCAGTCTTTCAGCCACTCAAGCACTCTCCTCTGGGCCCTAATTTTGCCTTGCAGGTTAACAATAGATGCACCCCAATATCCAAGCTACCTTAAATAACTCCCCTGTGATAGCCAGCCCTTGACACTGGCTACTCTCAGAAATTCCAGTGCAGTGCACCCGTTTACAGTTTTACTTTAAACCACTGCTCCTGTAAACCACGTCACTTGTGAGCACTTATGATAAAACAAAATAAGGTTTATTTAAATAAGACTAAAGATATAACTAGAAATAAGAGAGTGGTGGAAACAAGTGGTAACAATACAGAGCAAAATCATAAAATATGATCCTGGGTCTACACTTATCAATAGTTACCTTCCCTATCAATAAAGTAGATTTTCCACACAAGTTCAGTCTCTATTGCAGAGCTGGCTGGTTTTTCAATAAACAGTATCCAAAATGTTAATGAAAGCACCCTTGCTTCCCAAGGCATTTCCTCAGTGAAGGGATACACTCTGTTATAGTCTTTTGTTTCTATTCATGACCATGGCACAGCTCTCTCTGTCGTAATGTTTCTTTTTCACTTCTAAGTGGTTTTGATTGTTTGATAGTGCCTCTGATGGTTTGCCATTGATAGTTTTGGGAGGGAGCAAGGCTGATCAACTGAGCCTTGCCTTACCTTGCCAGCTAATTAGGTAAGGGTGACAACTCCCTCTTGCTTAGATGAGCCATTCTCAAGGCACGTTACCCTGTGGTGATTAATTTCTATTCCAAGTCCATCAAGCGCACTTTCACTATAAATACATTGTTCTTTAATATTACCCGTACATACATCTCACAATAGTTATAAGTCTGGAGAAATTACAAGCTTTCTGTAGACATGTCACATGATATCCCTTATGAATAATTACCCTTCAAGAAATGTGTTAGGTGTAATGAGTTTGTCAATCTGAGATGAGAGCTGTTTCCAAAAAAATAGGGGACCTTTTGTCATGGGGTCTCTGTGACACAGGTCTGGAGTCATATGAAGACATTACAGTGACATCATCATGTACAGCCTGTAGCATAAGGCTGTATACTCCTGTGGAGCAAAAAAGCCTATATAGAAAGCTGTGATCTCAGTCCCATGGAATAGAGACCACTAAGGAGAATACCATCCCCACACTCTCTGGGACAGAAAGCTCTGTGTTGAAGGCTCCTATGCCACTTTAGCAGACCCCTCAGGGATGGCCAGTTAGTAGCATCTACAGTACCCACAAAGCACCCTCTGCTGTTTTGTCAGGAAGCAACTCCCCATAAGGGTGCCCATGCCACAATCATCCAAAGCAAAATGTATGTCTGTCCATCATATGAAACAATGCCATCACAGCATCTGTGTGTTTTCTTGTGGCGGTATAGTCCAACCTGTGAGGAGCAATGTCATGAGCAGATATTGCATAGGAATGCATAGGCTCCCACTGAAGACTTTCAATGATACAAGGCTCTTTTTTCAATCAGTTTTTCGCACTTGCCTTTCTCAATGTGTTTACAACCTTTATTGACAGCTGCTCTCCATTCAGGTCTGTCCTTGGAAGTTATGAATTTTTATGCCACATGAACTGAAATTCTTCTGAAGGATGTCTTTGAAGCATTTATGTTTTCTGAGTCTCAGCTCACCATAGAGGACTTTAGCTGGGAGTCTATCCTCACCCATTCTGATAACATGACCTGTCCATCTAAGTTGAGCTTCGATAATCATTACCCTGTTGCTGGTTGTAGCAAAGGGTAGCCATAGCAGAGGCAGGACCCTAAGGCCCTTGTATGGGATGTGGAAATGGCCTGGATTGCCTTGATCCATAACTTCATGATAGAACAGGATTTGAAGAACGGTGCCCTTCACACAACTTAGAAGAGCCTCTGCTTTCTGTATGCCTATGGGACATATGAAGTAAGGGTTGCGCTAAGTGCAGAGGAGGCAACACTGACAGTTGTGACAATGCAGCCCCAGTTTTTAGCTTTGTTTATTGTCGAATTGCCATCTCGGGGGAAGGGGACATTGAAACTGCTTTCTAGTTACAATGTTGTCAACGTTTGTGATTTTTATTACAAGTCACATGATATTTGGTGTTTTCTTGAAGCCCCAGCTCCTGGAGTCATGTGAATGCATGAGAATCTCTGCTTCCGCTTTGTTTTAAAAGTATATTTCTAGTGCTGGTGTTGCAGAGAATAGCTTGAAAATACAACCCAAGTACATCCTAAAGATTCAGAACCTAGAATGCAAATAAAAATAAACCCAGTGTATATATCTGGGGGGGGGGGGAGGAGGAAACATGATTTTAAGCTATGGTGATATCTGAGAGCTTGTGGTTTGCTCACTCAGCGCCCCATTGGCTTTGCCCCTCTGGGTGTGTGGATGAGTCTCAGAGCTTTGGGCAGGACAGATTAGTGGAAAAGGAAGTTCCCCCATGGGAGGGGAAACTGAGTGAGCATCATTATGTTCCCTCCCCTCCCCCATCATATCGGAAGTGATTTGAGACCCAGCGTTGCCTCGGTACTTGCACTTGTGTGCTCCGGCCACCTCCCCGCTCCCTGAGACTAGGGTTCCCCCTGAGACGGCAGCGACACCAGGAGCAGCAGGAAGGGAGGAGCGGCCGCCGCTGCTCGTGTGTTTGAGCCGATCCGCTCCCGGGACCACAGGGAGGAGAGGCCGCGGGGAGCGCGGACCAGACGCCCTCGCCCTGGAGAGGGTGGCGGGAGGAGCAGGCGGGAGCCCTTGCGGCTCTGCCGGAGGCTGGCGATGGAGGAAGGTGAGAGGCTTCATGGCGTGTGCCCCCGTATCACCCTCCCCCGGGGCGCTAGGCCGGCCATGGCTGTGGGCGGGGGGGAGGGGCGTTAGGAGCGGCGGGGCGGGGGGGGGGGGACTGGTGCCAGTGACAACAGGGGCTGCTCGTGCGTCGCCCCTGCTTGGCGCGGCCGTGACGTTCCAGGGGCGAGTCCGGGGCGGGGCGGGGAGGGCTCCTCGCGCGCGCGGGGGGCAGCGGCAGGCTGCGCTCGCCGCGGGTGGTCACTGGCCATTTGCCGTTGAACGTGCGGTGTGGGGTTGCCCCGATGATGTAGGTCACAGGTGAATGTAAAAACTGCAGCGCAGCCGATCGCGTGAGGTTGAATGGCAGAAGCAGGGTGTCAGTGGGCGCCCCAGGTTGCTGCTCCGGACTCGTCTTCGTGTGTTTTTAAAAATATGCGTTTAACTAAATTTCACAAGGCTTTTTATGTGCCTCCATGAGCCTGCGCCGTTGTTTTGGTTTGCACCAATTGGAGGAAATCATCATCACCGTCTAGTCACCCTGCGCTGTGTGAAGACAGAGCTAAACTTCTCATTCGTCAGTTTGCTGCTTACAGACCACTTGTTGCTTTATTAATTGCAAATCTGTGGCGCTGTCTTCGCTACTGTGTACTCTACAGTGTCTTACTGATCACAAATCCACCTACTCCAGGCTATTTTCCTTTGACTCTAAACCACACTAGATGAAACAATGGTAATGCTTAAAATCATTGGATTTCTAAAAGTTCTGTAAATGGGAAATTTCTCTAACTGCAAGTACAGTAACTCCTCGCTTAATGTTGTAGTTATGTTCCTGAAAAATGCGACTTTAAGCAAAACGATGTTAAGCGAATCCAATTTCCCCATAAGAATTAATGTAAATGGGGGCGGTTAGGTTCCAGGGAAATTTTTTTCACTGGAGAAAAAAACTATATATTATATAGATATACACACAGTATACATTTTAAACAAACAATTTAATACTGTTCACAACTATGATGATTGTGAAGCTTGGTTGAGGTGGTGAAGTTAGAGGGTGAAAGAGGGAGGGATATTTCCCAGGGAATGCCTTGCTGCTGAATGATGAACTAGCAGTCGGCTGAGCCCTCAAGGGTTAACACGTTGTTAATGTAGCCCCTCACACAAGGCAGCACGAACACGAGGGAGAGGAGACAGCATAGCAGACAGAGACAGACACACACCTGGTGTGTGGGAGAGAGAGAGAGAGAGATGTACACTGCCCCTTTAAGTAAGCTGACCCACTCTTAAGTGCATTATCTTTTTAAGTGGATCAGGAAGTTGAGACAGCAGCTGCTGCCCCAAGCTCTCTCTGTCTCTCTCCGTCTGTGTCCCCTCCCTGCTCTATATGGAGAAGGGGTAAGCGGGGTGCAGGAGTAGGGGGGAGGGAGACACCCTGACATTAGCCCCCTCCTTCCCACTCTGCACAGCAAGCAGGAGTCTCTGGGAGCAGCTCCAAGGCAGACGGCAGGAGCAGCACATGGCATTGGGGGGAGGGACAGCTGAACTGCCAGCGATAGCCTGCTGGGCGGCTGCAGCACAGGGAACTTAGGGGAGTGGATGGGGGGCTGCCGGTCCACCCTGGTTACAAGCCCCCGCCGGCTAGCTGCAATGGGCTGCTCTTCCTGCAAGCAGTGGACAAAGCAGGCGGCTACCAAACAACGTTAGAACGAGCATGAGCATTGCAACAACTTTAAATGAGCATGTTCCCTAATTGATCAGCCACATAACAACGAAACAACATTAACCGGGACGACTTTAAGTGAGGAGTTACTGTACTGATTTTGTGAATAAAACCTGTGGCACTTCTGAAGTCAGAGAACAATGATACCATATCCAGATGTTCCTAAATTGGGATGAGTTTTATGTTAGAAACATGGGACTATCCTTGTCGGGATGCCGCCATTTTAAAAACAAAATAAATGTACTACTGTAGTTAAAGTATTACTGTATTTGAAAGACTAGAGAGAAAAATATTTTTTTTTCAATGTATTTTGTGTTTTGAAATCACTCTGTGCACAGTCAGTTTTCCCTTGTTGCTTATGTAGGTATAACCTTTCTCACCCCCAAAAATAAAGGAACCAGAAAAATCTTGTAAAATCACAGAAGTTGGCAGGGAGTTTTAAGGGTTGTGTTGGCTCCTGAAACTACTGTTGAAATCTACAAAAAGAAGAACAGGAGTACTTGTGGCACCTTTGTTAGTCTCTAAGGTGCCACAAGTACTCCTGTTCTTCTTTTTGCGGATACAGACTAACACGGCTGCTACTCTGAAACCTGTTGAAATCTAGTCAGTTTCATAACATGAGTTAAGTTGACATTGTCCCCTTGTAAGTTATTTTAGCTCCTACAGAAACACTGAAACCCTAATCCTGCAACTGGACCTGGATGGGTGAACCCTGTAAAATCTAAGGCACTCCAAGTGAGCACGAGGGTCCAACTCAGAGATCTAATTGCATATAATTTCATAGTTTTTAGGATAAACTAGAAAACCTTGATGATTACTGTCTGCTGGTCATTACTGTTGCCATGAAAGTATCCAGAAATGCATTGTTTGGGTATATGGTGCTGAATATCCAGAAGAAACATCTTTATACAGTTGTCAGATCTGTAATCTCAACACTGCACATGTAAAATAATCAAATAATTCTGAGCTATAAATGAATTTAACCCAACATCATTTTATAAACAATTAAAGCGAAGCCTTCCTGATATGGCTGTGCAGAAAGTAAGTTGAACAGAGGAGGTCTTTTAACTAAAAGTTGAAGACAATTGTACTGGGAACCTTGGAACCACTATGAAGTGGTCATTTAAGATGAGAAGCTGCTGGAGGTGAAGGAACTAGAGCAGGGGTTCGTTCTCAAACGGGGGGTCGGGACCCCTCAGGAGGTCATGAGGATATTATGTCATGGGGTCGTGAGCTGTCGGTCTCCACCCCAAACCCTGCTTTGCCTCTAGCATTTATAATGGTGTTAAATATATTTTAAAAGTATTTTTAATTTATAAGGGGGGTCGCACTTAGAGGCTTGCTATGTGAAAGAGGTCACCAGTACAAAAGTTTGAGAATCACTGAACTAGAGGCTGTGTCATAAAATCAAAATCCTGGACTTATTTTTAGTTGTCACCTTGCTTGTCTTTTATTTCACCTAATTAAAAGGACTTACAGAAGTGGAAACAACATTTTTTTTCTTGTTCAAGGCAATTGTAAATCAAACAGACATAGCATACTTGTATATTTTGTTTATTGATTTTGTTAGCTGTTGAGCAATCCAAAAAACCAATGTCCAGATCATTTTGTTGACTGATCTGTATTTATATCAGAATTGGAGGTTTTAAGTTTTTTCTTTTGGGATTTTTCTGTGATTACTGATAAATTCAGAGTTTACTGCAAACATCTGTTATCATTAAAATTTAGATTGTTTGCCAAAAAAAAAAAAAAAAATATATATATATATATATAGGCACTAGCTGCAGTGGTACCCTACTGATATTGCTCTGGTAATAGCTGGTATGACAGAGTAAGGTATCTAAGCTTTCCTTCTAAAATGCACACAAAATATCAATAAACACTTATTGCTCACCCAACCATGTAGATTTTACTTTTTCATATTGTATAAACACAAATTATGTGTCTGTTCTAGTACACTGAGTTTTTAACATTACTGTCTAACTTTTTTTAATCTCTTCGGAGCAAGGTGGGAACTAACTTATGTTTATTTGGATTTTTATACAATGCCGCCATCATCAAATTTGAGTGCCCTAGAGATTTCTTTTGTCAATCATATTCCCAAACCTGCTCCCATTGAAGTAGATGGAAACTTTGCATTGCATACAAAAAAGACTGTCAGATTATAGATAGATTATCCCTAACCACACACAATCTATATATTTTGCTGAAAATATATTTTAAAACATCGTATTTAAAACGTATTTCCTAATAAGCCAGACACCAATTTGAACCGTCTATTTATGTTATATCCTTTTCCCGTATTTCTAAGTCTAATGACTGGAAATTGAAGCTAGACAAACTTAAACTGTAAATAAGTGCAATTTTTTAACAGTGAAAATAATTAACAATTGGAAAGGTTTACCATAGGATGTGAAGACTGATGTCTTTAAATTAAGATTGGATGGCTTTTTAGAAGAGATGCTCTAATTGAACCCCCAGTTACTGGATGAAATTCTGTGTCCTATCTTATGTAGTAGGTCAGACTAGATTCATAAAAATGTTCCCTTGTAGTCTTACTATCTATGAATTAGCCTGTTTGCCCTTTAGATTGTAAAATCAGGGTGGGGTCTTAGACTTTATTTTTGGAAAACATTATGGATTCTATGGAAAGTAATAACGAGAGCAGAAACAGGCCTATAATCTTACTATGTGCCTTCATTAAATGACTTGCTTTTTAAACTATATGATTCTTGGTTAAATTAGCATGTATGGATTTCATTTGAGTAGACTTGGAAGTTAAAAAGGTCATCACTATTCATCTTTATCTTTTAAAATCTTGACTATATAAAAGTAGCAGTAACAGGCAGTTCTTTTAAAAAGCAATGTGTGCCTGATGCTGATCTAACTTACTAATGTAAATCACAAGTCAGTGAAGTTACACCAATGTAAAAGCAGTGTGAGAACAGAATCATGTCTATATCCATTAATTTAGACAACCTGCTTTCTCCATTATAAAGTAACTATAAAATAAAATAACAAACTTTCAGTGAGGGTTCTAGTGATATCACAATCCCCAAAGCAAACTTTAATGAATTCTCAAAAGTATCTCATGATGGAATCAATATGTATTACCCTCTTGTATGTTAGTTATATATTCAATATAAAGGTAGAAAATTGATTTAACACATTTTTGTTTAATGGGACTTTTATTGAATGTACTCTGTGTGAGGTTGCATCAGTAACAATAACTGCTGTGTAGATTTCTTAGAAATGATACTATATATTGCAATAACTTCTGGGAATATCTTAAGGGGCAGCAGACCTGCGACAAAGAAAGAAGCAAAATTGCACAGAAACTGACAAAATGGCTCCAGATGAGAGAAACAAAGAAAACCCAAACCTGGGAAGATCGCCAAAATGTAAGCAGCAGCATTTTCTGTTAACGTCTCATTTTTTATTGTTCTTCTTAAACTGTGTAAATTGTATGGAATTATGTTTCTAGTACAATAATTATAGAATAATTATTTTGAATGAGATTCTTTGGATGATTAAAAAATACACACATGCCCTTCAATCTACTTATGGTGCAAGTTTGCATATCATGAAGTAAAATGATAGTGCTTGATCATTTCAATTTTTTGCAGTGTGCAAATTGCATTTCTTCTTATAGAAAATCTCTGCTCAAAGTTGCACGTTTTTGCCTGTTTAAAAACAAAACACTCCATTCAATTTACATGTGCGTGTATTTGTACACGCTTGCATCCTTTAATGGAGTCTGGAATTTTCTAGTAGTTTATAAGTTAGGACGGTTGAATTGATCTGCAGCAGGAATAGAGGAACTAAAATAGTTCTAGTTTTTTAAGAAATAGAACAACTAAAAGCTGTTGTTGTTTTATGTATGGGCAGTTCAATAAGTTTGTTACAGATTCTTAAACATTTTGAATACAAAATAGAGGGAGCTAGAGTTGAAATGGGTGCTGATTGAATTAAATAAATAGGTAAATTCCAAAGTAGCTCTGCCCTATCACTCATGAAGAAGAAAAAGGAAACGGTAATGTTAAAGTATTGGTGGCAATTTTCTTGAGAGCTAATGAATTGTTACCTTCTGTTGCCTGTATACATCTATTACAGTGTGTGTAATAAAATCCAAAGTTCAGTGCGGTTTTCTCTAGGATGTATTTTCTTCACTAGATTGTTTCAGAAATCATGACAGTTAATATGGGGGTAAATTTTCAGCATGATGTGTAGGTATTTATCTGTGAAATCCCCATTCAGCATTAGTGAGGACTGAGGGATAAAACCCCCTTTCAAGGAATGCAACTCTGCTATATGGTTTCTTCATGTGTCTGCAATGAAATATTAGGTTAATTTTAAGGGCCTTAACTTGTTGAATTGAAAATAAACTAGTCATAGTGAACTTAAAAAAAAAATTGGCACATTAACAAAAGTGCTGTATTTCTCTGGAGTATCTTTGCTTTTTAATATTCTTTTACAGATGTCTTATTTCAACGTTTTGCAAAGCTTTTCTTTGGCTGTGTCGCAGCTGTCACTAGCGGGATGATGTATGCTGTGTACCTCTCAACATACCATGAACGGAAATTCTGGTTTTCCAGCAGGCAGGTAAAAAAGTAGAATAGTTCTGAAATAATGTTATATTGTGTTTTTAATTCTCCCCATTAATCAGGATGTCAGGTTCAAACTTCTGGTTCCTGCTTTCAAATCCCTAAATCCTGTAGCCTTTGCTTACATTTGTGACAAGGTTTCTCCTTTGTATCCTTTCTGCCAAATGCCAATCTTAATTCCCCTCATCTCCTCTAACATATGTCTTCATGCCATTTTCTGTCCTGTTCTTATGGTTCGAACACCCTTCTAAAGTCTCTTGGAGAAGCCTCCACCCTCAGCTCATTCAAATCACTCCTGAATACTGACTTCTGCAGCAGTGCCTACATAATATTCTATGCACTATAAAAAACAAAGAAAAAATCCTAAAATGGAGCCACCCACATGTACATATGCCTAAACTGAGTAACTGCATAATGGTGGATATAATGTATGTCTGTCCTTCCCTCATCCCATTCTGGTGGATGCTGTATCCTCGCTCATTTAGGTTGCAAACTCTCTGAGAAGGGACCTGTCTTATCTGCTGCTAGACATTAGAAACTTCTTGGGTTCTAATTCCAGTTCTGACCCCAACTCGCCCTGTGTCTTGAGCATATTATTCATGTGTTCCTGATTTCCCATATGTAAAATGGACATAATGCTTTTTTTACAGGGATTTTGGATTCATTAGTAGTTAATATTTGCAAAGCACTATTCTAATGAGAAGAGCTGTTATACCTTATGTATATATTTTAGTATGTAATCATCTAAACAAGCTTTGCTGGTTTCCATCTGGTGTTCTTGTTTTGACAGCATCAGTACACTAACTAGGTTTTATACTTCTTGTCTTGTTGAGAAAACACTCTTTATAGCCAAAATAACCTAGAAGTTTTAAGAGGTGTGTTACACCCATATGATGTGTTTTACCTGTGTTATGTTGGCAAAAGGTGCTGTACTATATAAGATCTGTTCTAGATGTACTAAACCAGTGGCTCTCAAACTTTTTTACTGGTGACCCCTTTCACATAGCAAGCCTCTGAGTGTGACCCCCTTTATAAATTAAAAACACTTTTTTATATATTTAACACCATTATAAATGCTGGAGGCGAAGTGGGATTTGGGGTGGAGGTTGACAGCTCGTGACCCCCCCCCCCATGTAATAACCTCGTGATCCCCTGAGGGGTCTTGACCCCCAGTTTGAGAACCCCTGTACTAGACCTACAAATATTTGGAAACCATCATGTTGATTTTTAAGCTGTCCCTGCAAAGCATTGTACGGACAGCTGGTAGCGCCTTCTATATTTAGGTTGCTTAGGGCTTTCTATTCTAAGATTCTTGTGACCTCTTTTTAAGATACTTTAACGACTATGTTGTTCGGAGCAAGTCTCTAAAATTTTGCATGAGGAAAGCCCCTGGGTTAGAGAAGTGCCTTTTCTTTATCCTGTGACATTCTGTTCAGGTTTTGCTGAGGTACAAACTGAAAATCACCATTTCTCTTGTCAAGTATCAGAGGGGTAGCTGTGTTAGTTTGGATCTGTAAAAAGCAACAGAGTCCTATGGCACCTTTAAGACTAACAGATGTATTGGAGCATAAGCTTTCGTGGGTGAATACCCACTTCGTCAGACGCATTGCTCAGAAAATTTTTGGCACATTTCAAAATAATACATGAATATGAACATTCTAAAACTAGGCCCATGTCACCAAAGCAGCAACAGTGGGCGCGACACTGGGAATGCCTGAGAGCTGCTAGGGCAGCTGTAGTGGTGGGAGGACAGAGCCTGGCCGAGCTTAGTCTGACTGATTTACCATGTGGTTTTGGGCAAGTCGCTTTAATTCTCAGTGTCAGTTTCAGGATTTGTACATTATAGGTAACAATACATATATGACCGGGGTGCAGTGAAGATTAATATTTTAAAGATATGGATTCATAACCATATGCTATATTACAAAACTAGCCTATCTGAAAATAATGGGCTTTTAGAAGAAGAAATTATAGGAGGCAAATATATATTTAATTATTTTATTTTCTTCTAGGAACTTGAACGAGAGATTACATTTCAGGGTGACAGTGCCATTTATTACTCATTTTATAAAGAACTGCTAAAGGCTCCTTCCTTTGAAAGAGGTATGACAAACATTTATTCTAGTCACTTCTATATAGGTTTTTATACTGTGCTTATCACCAGAATATCTGAGTTCCTTCCAGTAGTATATTAAGCAACATGACAACACATGTATCATGTGTTGTTTGTTTTCTCATCCTCTTCCCAAAGGGAGATGCATGTGCAGTGAAGAGTCTTGTTTTAGTAGTGGTGTTGTTGGAGGAGCATAGTTTTTGAGCATGTTCTTCGTTCTGTAACTTTAAACAATCTTTTAGATTAGTTTACAGTTATTTATTAACTTTGAAAAGTCCTTTTCCCCCTTTGAGACAGTCAAACACTCTTGTAGATTAAGAAAGTTGGTTTTAGACTCCTATGTAGGTATAAGGGTCAGAATCATTAATCTCATGCTGACCGAACACTTTCAGATCTTTGCAAAAAAATAATAAACTCTCATCTACTCTATGGATTCCTTTGAGCCACCTTAGTTCGCTAATGGTGTTAATTGAAATGAATCTTATTCTGACACTGAACTGTATGTATATAAATTCTGATTTCCATTTGTAAAGTTGCTGCCCTGTCTTCTGGAATTTATGCATGCATGTTTGCTTATTTATAAATATACATACCACTTTTTTAAAGATGTGGATGATCTTTAAGTTCTCAGTGGCTTTTCCCTTTCTGATTTTCATGTTAACCTCAAAATGTGATTAAGGAAAGTATACACCAAATTCCATTGTTTGGGAAGGGATAAATTGCATCAGGTGAACAGTTTTAAAAATCATGGTGTATATTAGAAACTGAAGAGACTGTTTAAGCTTTAGGCAGTGAACTTGTACTCTAAATTTAAAGGCTAGCTCAACGAATGTTTATAAATGGAAATAACTTAATGCTGACTTCCTCAAAATAATCAGGGTGAGGTTGCATCTAGTACAGTCCTTTCTTCTTCTTTTTAAATTAGGTGTGGGTGTATCAGTCAGTCGTCTTAATAGTCTGATCTACTGCCATCCTGCTTTTACACTACTATTACTGTTGTTGTTCCTACAAGCAGGATAACTGATTTTAGAAAAAATCTTTTCTGCCTTCAGGTGTTTATGAGCTGACACACAACAATAAAACTGTATCGCTGAGGACTATAAATGCAGTGCAGCAAATGACATTGTATCCAGAGTTGATTGCCAGTGTTTTATATCAAGCATCTGGTAGCGAAGTATGTGTACCTCTTCAACTTTGCTTTTATTTTTACAGTATGATATGGGTATGAAGTTTTGTTTGCTATGTGTGTTGAAAGGATGTGGTCTGAGCATAACACTGGGATCCAGGGTCTTCTGAGCTCTAATCCAGTCTCTGACAGGCTCTCTGGGCTTGTCTATGCTAGACTTCTTTACTTAGTGCTGTTTGTTCTTTACATTTGTAGCCTGTTTCAAAAGTGTGGGGAATATCTACGCTAGCCTTTACATATGTTAACCCCTTGAGTTAATTGACAGTCAATTTGTATGACTGCAGAAGTTTATTGTAGACATATCCCACATGACCTTGGGCAAATCACAATTTAGTAAGTCAGGCTTACTTCACAAAGGGAGGATTAAATAATGTTTTGGAAAAGACTTTGAACTCTAAATCTACCATACTGATTTAAATTGTTTCTGCAATAAAAGCTAGAAGGCCCTGCACAGTCTAGCCAGCTTCTGTTTTGAGCAGGTCTACACTTGAAAGTTTTATCATCATAACTGTTGGTTGGAGGGTGGTTTTTTTCCATTCAGTAACACATCTAATGTAGATGCAGCTATACGGTTTAGAAGTGCCTTATACCAATATAGCTTATTTTGGTTCCCAAACTGGAACAAAGTATACTGGTATAAGCACTTTTATACTGATATAACTGCAGCCTGGTCAACAGTACAAATGCTTTGCCAGTATAGCTATACCAGACAAGCCCCCTAGTGTAGACACAGCGTATGCCTGCAGAAGGTGTTTTTCTGTTGGCATAGTAACATCACACCTCCCCGAATATTTCGTGGACAGAAGTGCTCTTCTTTCAACATTGCTGTATCTGCACTGGGGTTTTGCTGGCATAGCTATGTTGGCTAGGGGCTGTGGGTTTTTTCACATCCCTGACCAAAATAGCTATGTTGACAAAACTTTGTAGTGTAGACCTGGCCTCCCTCTATGCTTTTTGGGGGGGGCATGGGGAGAGGTTAATCAGTATAGGTAAAGTGGCAAAATATTTACACTTAGAAAAGTCCTTTGTCTCTTTCCACTCCCCTGCTCCTCCCTACTTTGTTCTGCCCAAGCTGCATGATTGTATACTGTCTTCCACTCTCTTGTCTCTTTTTCTATATGCTCCCTTGATCTTGGAATCTCATCTGTAACCTCATCTGCCATGCCTTCACTTTATCAAAGTTCCTCCTTTAAACTCTCTCCCTTCAAGAGGCTTATATACTTAAAATCTCACTGCAGTAAGGTGTTATCAAACCTGATCAATGGGAAATCCTCACTATTAATACAAACCCCAGATCATAGCACAAAGATGTGTGCTAAACTCTGATGTTAATTCACTCTGTTTTGTACACACACACACACACACACTATCCCGGAGCATTTTTATGTTGTATACTTAAAACATAAGCTCTTATGATAGGGAGCATATCTTATCTGTCTGTAAAGTATCTAGCACCCTGTTAGCAGTATATAGTCATAATTTACAATTTCAGCTCAGTTGCTACTATGTGTCTTTACTTTTATTTGTAATTTCAGGAGGTTATCGAGCCAGTGTATTTCTACATTGGTATAGTTTTTGGACTGCAGGGAATTTATATGGCTGCATTATTTGTAACCAGTTGGGTTATGAGTGGGACTTGGTTGGCAGGAATGCTGACCGTAGCATGGTTCATTATTAACAGGTAAGAAAAACATCTTTTATGTAATCTAGTTTGTCAGTAAGGCATTTTAAAAATATTGGTAGAGCTGGTCAGAACATTTTTGTTGAAACTTTTTTTTAAATGTTATTTCATTGAAGCTGAAACGTTTTATGGAGATGTATCAATTTCAGAGGTTTTGATGGGAAGGTTTTTGAAGTCCAAGATGGATTCCCTGGTCACAGAGTGAGAGAGAGCAGATGTTTCAACAAAATTCCATTTGGCAAAAACATTTTAAAGGTTTTGTTTTTGTTCCAGTGTGGAAGGAAAACAAATTTCAAAACCTTGACAATTGCCATGAAATGGAAATCTCATGCTCTGGCCAGCTCTAACTGTTTTGGTTGTGATTCTCTTGCCTTGAACTTCATGCCTTGTGCATATCTTCAAAGCCTCTTGGCTGAATCTGCTTTCTGTAGCAAAGTAGAATCTCTCTTATCTAGAAGACCCTGTTATCCAAATTTGTTGTTTAATGTGTCACTTACCTGAAAACTCCCTGTTATGAACCCCTATAAAAGTATGTTGAAGAGTTTAATGCTGTGAATTGATTCTGAGAATAAACGATTGAGTTTAACTCCTAGTTTTGTCACTGATTTACTATGCATCTGTGATTTATTATTGTCTGTAAAGCACTTTGAGATTCTTGGAAGGAAAGACCTATGGAAGTGCAAAGTACTAATGATGTACAGTAGAACCTTGTTTATCTGACTCTCTATTATCAGTCTCTCTGTACCAAACAACCAGCACACACAGGTCCAGAAACAGGCAATCTCTTCTGTGGCCACTAGATGGCACTCCAGCCACACACTTTCCCATTCTCCAGATTATCCGAATTTTTGATTATCCAATCTGGACCTGGTCTTAATTAGATCAGATAAACGGGGTCCTGCTGAATTTAAATTGAACATGTTGAAGAGCACTTTCTTTGAGGAAAGGTATAAAGTCATCACTGTTCAGGCTGTGATCAGCAAATAAAAATGCTGTTCATTAGCTGGTTGGCTGAAGTACATGAAGTAGAAAAGGAAATGGTAATGGTGAATAATCTGTATTTTTTTCCATGAGCAAGCAAAATTAAACAACTTTGGAAATTGAAAGCAAAAGTGGATACCGAGCTCTGAATGGACCACTGTGAGGGTATCTGGAGAAGCAAAAATTAGATAGGGTAACATTTTTTTCAAGTGCCTAAACGATTTAGGAGCCTAAATCCAATTTTCAAAAGTGACTTAGGCACTTAGAAGCATAAATTTCACTGAAAGTCAGTGGGATGTAGGTTCCTAGGTGGGACTTAGGCACTCATATTATTTAGGCATTTTTGAAAATGTTACCCTGTGACTCAAGTTGTGTGGAAGCTGTTCAGTCACTATTTATAAGAAAATCCTAATGTTTTTTTTGGTCTTTGCGCTCCATCAATCAGTAATCTCCATTTTGTCAGTAAAAGTCTCAAAAGTAGGCAGATGATCAACAGGTGCTGGATTGCTGTTTGGTAATGTTACATGACTCCCGAGACATCATGCAGATATGTTTTAAGCAGTTGAGAAAGTACTTGTCTAAAAAGTATATTGCGTAATAGTTGTAAAGTATCTATTCTCTCTGCCATAAACCATACTTCATCTTAATGTGAAAGGCAGCCCTTACGGGCCCTGACCTACAAACCTTAGTCATCTGAGTAGTCCTATTGACTATTCGTATGCATAAAGTGGTAGAATACTTATAGCTGAATAAAGATTTTAAGTCCCTCCATTTTGACTATGTTAAACTTGTGACTTTTACCAATAGTAAAATAGCTTTTTTGTTTCTAGTAAACAATGCAGTGTATTAAAACACCAGTAACAGGAATGGTTTGCTAATAAGATATCTATGATAAGCAGAATTGGTTTCCATAATATTTTTATTCCATAAACAACTTAATAGTTCTGTTTTGTTCTTCTACGCTTTGTTTTAGGACAGATACAACAAGAATCGACTACTCCATTCCTTTAAGGGAAAATTGGGCATTGCCATATTTTGCATGTCAAGTTGCAGCTCTTACAGGCTATTTAAAAAACAACATAAATTCTTCTGCTGAGGTAAAACATAAGTACTTTCTTAACAAAATGCAACTACCGGTAGTAGAAATGTGCTCCAAAGTAGTTACACCTTTGTCACCTTATTGTCTTTCTAGGCAGAAAAAGAAGAGAAAAAAATGTTTGCTTTTTGCAAAGCAGCCATCTGGAGTACACCTGGTACTTTAGTTTCACTGCAAAGTGAATATTCCCCTGTCCTCTAATGTTACCATGGTGATTGAGGGGAACAGTTTTGGAATCAACCTTATACTAATGCCACCAACTCTCTCACTTTTGAAATTTGTCAAAAGTTGTGTGGGGGGTTGTTTTTTGAGCTTTTTTTGGCTGCATAAGGTTATAGAGAATTTGGTTCTTTCCTCACTATTCAGGGAGTCGGAAATATGGTGGTAGATACCTCTTCCTGTCCTTTGTCTAGGTTGGTAATTTCTTCTGACGTGTCTCATATGATTTTGACTGCTTCAAATATGACCTCTTCTCTCCTCACTGAATAAGACTAAACTGGGGAAAAGAAGAATTCAGCTAACTAAAAATTAGCTGCTTATCAATAATATTAAGACCCCTTACCATGCCCACCCCCACCATCCAGTGCAAAGAAAATGAAACTCCCTTCTGAGAAAATTATGAACTCTTAATTTAGTATTTTAATTCTTTAAAGAAACAATTTACATTACTAGTGAACTGATTTTTGTTTTAATTATCTCTCAGTTTTTCTTATGGCAGAAATACATGATAATTAAGTTAATGTTCTTCTGTGTTTCCCTAGAGGTTTTGCTACCTTTTGGTGAGTGCTTCAACATATACTTTCATGATGATGTGGGAGTACAGTCATTATCTGCTGTTTGTCCAGGCTGTGTCTCTCTTACTGCTGGACAGCTTTGCCCTTGTGCAGACAGATAAGGTATTATGACTCTTCAAACTATTGATTGTTTGTTGGAAACTTGAATTAAACAACTACAGTAACTGCAATGTTTTGTTTCCACAAACTCCAAAGGGCATAGATTATCTCTGTTTGTGAGTTAGAGCCAAACCTGGAGTCCAGTTAAAGTGCACATAACACTAGTCGTGAGAATAAAGTGGCTTTAAGCTCATCTTTACATTCTCGTCTTCTGGGGATCAGGGGTTGGCGGGGCCTGGTCTTCTGACATAGAGCAATTTGAGGCTTAGGAGAGCCTGAGGGCTGCTCTAAGACTCACTGGTTGTAACACTTCTCTCCCCGCCCCCGCCCCCCCCAACAAAAAGAAAAAAAAAGTGGGGCCTGGACTGTTGCCATGAATTAGTGTACAGCCACATCTGCTTTGCTCTGGTCATGTCCCCTTTTCCTTTGTGTGTGGCAGCAGGGAGGGGAGGTGCCTGGGGCTTGTCTGCTGGCTCTGTAGTACTGGAAACTCACTTTGCACTGAATGATTCTCCCCTATTGTTGGTTAAGCAGCCTTTACGGCTGGATAACTTATGTAAACAGGAGGTTCAGTAGGGGAAATATTTAAAGTTTGGAACTACTCTAAAAATGATTATTCATTTTTATATTCAATCTTTTATTTAGGTTCTTGTACTGTACCCCTCAGCATGGTATGTGTGTGCCTTCCAGATTTCAAAAAACCCCACAAAAGTAAACAAACTCCCCCTCCCCAAATACAGAGTGACCTACATCAAAAAATTAGCTTCCTTTCCATTTCCCCACAGTGGGGAACAAGTTATGCACACCAACCCTTACATGCTTTAGTCCCAAACTGATGGGGCAATATTGCTGGTCTATTGAAGAAACCACTATATTTTAAAATGCACATTGTAAATTCTTTCACTGTATATTTGCATATACATAAAGAATTGTAAGTATCAGAATTGCTGGATTCTGTTTACCCAGAGGTAAGTAATGGTAGCAAGTTGCAGTACCTAAATGTGATCATTCTAAGTAGTGTGACATGGTAAGGTGATATGCAAGTGAAGTGGAAGAAAAAAAGTATCTTGTAAAACATAGCCTTTTAGTCATGCACTTTTACAAATGTGCTATGGAGTCACTGAGCGATAATTATGGAACCCCACCAACATTGCTTTTACATAGCTACCTTTCAGAGTAGAAATGTACTTTCTGATATCTCTGGATGGGAGGATGGGTGTTTAGCTAGAGTCTGTCTTCGTCAGCGTCAGGTTAGCAGGGCAACACTGTTTACATTTTACACTATACAAGCAATTTTTGCAATAGAAAACAAAATACTGAATTCTTAGGATTGTGCGGTAAAAGGATTCACAAATTTCTTTCACTTGTAGTTGTTCCACTGTTTTGTAAACAAGGTATGAACTATAGATTTGTTTTATTTTTATTTTTTTTCCCAACAGGTGCATGAAGTGTACAAAATCTATCTGTTCTCCCTGTTCCTGGGATATCTCTTACAGTTTGAAAATCCAGCTTTATTAGTATCTCCATTACTAAGCCTTGTAGCAGCTTTAATGCTCTCTAAATGCCTTCAGGTAATTGGGATATCGTTTTCTGATTCGATGTGTAGTTTTTGTTGTTTACACTGAACTCCAAATAATTCACATTTTTAAATATTTATTTTTGCAGATGAATATGAAAAAGGGCACATTTATTTCAAGGATGCTAAAAATAATGTACTTTTACTTGGTATTTACGATATCAGTGACAATGAATTTCTTACTGAAGGTAAGATTTACCTTTAGAAAGAGACATTTAATTTGTTGATGTCCTATAGGGAGGGATGCAGTTATGTCTTTATAAAAGTAATCTTAGCAAAAAAATCTTTTCAAATGATGCTTATCCTGTGAAGCTGTTGTTGAACTAGGTTAATGGAAAATGGAAGAATTAAATCTTTAGCCACTTTTGTTTTACAGGGGAAATTTACAAATTAGGGCGGTCAATTATTCACAGTTAACTCAAACGATTAATGCAAAACAAATTAACTAGATTAAAAAAAAGTCTTGATTAATTGCAGTTTAATCACATTGTTAAACAATAATAAAATACCAATTTAAATTTATTATAAATGTGGATGATTTTCTACATTTTCAAATGTATTGATTTCAATTACAACACAGAATACCAAGTGTACAATGCTCACTTTATATTATTTTTTTACAAATATTTGCACTATAAAAAAGATAAAATAAATAGTATTTTTCAGTTCACCTCATACAAGTACTGTAGTGCAATCTCTTTAGTGTGAAAGTGCAACTTACATATGTAGAATTATGTGTGTGTATGTGTGTGTGTGTGTGTGTGTGTGTGTGTATATATATATTAATAATGGGACTCAAAAACAAAACAATGTAAAACTTTAGAGCAGTGGTGGGCACTCTGCGGCCTGTAGGCAGCATGTGGCCCATCAGGGTAATCCGTTGGCGGGCTGCAAGACAGTTTGATTACATTGACCGCCGCAGGCACGCTGCCCGCAGCTCCCAGTGGCCGTGGTTCATCGTTCCCGGCCAATGGGAGCTGCGGATGGCGGTGCCTGCGGCAGTCAATGTAAACAAATTGTCTCACGGCCTGCCAGCGGATTACCCTGACAGGCCACAGGTTGTCCACCACTGCTTTAGAGCCTACACATCCACTAAGTCCTACTTCTTGTTCAGCCCCTTGCTAAGACAAACAAGTTTGTTTACATTTACAGGAGATAATGCTGCCCGCTTTTTATTTACAATGTCACCTGAAGTGAGAACAGGTGTTCGCATGGCACTGTTAACTGAATGGAAAAATACTGTATCTTTTGTTTATCTTTTTTACAGTGTAAACATTTGTAATCAAAAATAATAAAATAAAGTGAGCACTGTACACTTTGTATTCTGTGTTGTAATTGAAATCAATATATTTGGAAATGTAGAAAGATATCCAAAAATATTTATAATAAATTTAAATTGATATTCTATTATTGTTTAATAGTGTGATTTTAAAACTGATTAATCGAGCTATTTTTAATCTCTTGATTAATTGTGATTATTTTTTAATCGTTTGACAGCACTAATATAAATGTGAACAAAGTGAAAATATGTAGTTGCCTCTCATAACTCAAGCATTTTTATCCAAAATAACACTTTTGGGTTGAAACTAAACCCAGTCTACTCTGTCATAGAAACAGTCTGTGAATCATATTTTAAATTGTTTAATAAATGTGCCTCAAGCACAATGTCTGTTATGGCTTGGCTGGCCAGTGTGAATGGGGCAAGCATTCAGATTTTAAAATGATGTTCTAACCTAGGGAAAAGAGCCAGCAACCAGGAATAGGTATGAAACATTTTAAGATGGACATTAATTTTCATTTTCATCTGGAACTCAGGAAGGGAGAATCTGTTTTAGTGGGAGTCATCAGGGGCTGGGATTAGACAATGGGATTTTGCTTTCACTTAGCCTTATGTTTTCGTGATTAAGTACCTCTTCTAAGTCAAGGCCTTTTTTAAAAAAAAAACTTCCTGCACTTGCTCCCTCCCAAATTCTTCTTGGTTTGTATTACTTAAGATAGATTGGAAAAAAAAAAAAGTCAGTACTCACAAGATTTATGAGAGAACACTCAAATGCTTTCCTTTGCTTGCTGCATTAAGCGTGGGTTTTATGCTCTTGGAGCCACAACAAAATTGGCTGATTTTGTAAAATGCATGAGCTGAATTATCGACCAGAACGAAGTGAGTTAAGAAAAGAGTGTGAATGCTAAGGGATATAGTTTATTTGAAGGTATCTGATACACCCACAGCTTTTGGCTAAACCAGGGCTCTGTTGACTAGAGGAGTCAATTACCATCCTCTTTGGTTTGCTCTCTCTGCTGGGATTATACCCAGTTTGCAGCTTTCACCCTGCTGGTGGCTGGTCTGGTGGAAGCTGGCTTGCAATTCTTCACTCTCCTCTCCATTTGGAGAACCTGAATGAAGTGAAGAGTATACAACCTTCTGGGAAACACTAAGCAAAATTTATTTAAATGAGATTTTACTGTATTATGAAATTCCTGAACTGATCACAGCGTGGTTTTAACTATATTTTTGGGGTGTGTTGTTATTCCCTGCACTGTTTTGTAATCTGAAGGAAAAGAAGGCTATGTTACAGGTGCTACTTAGTTATCTTCGCTTAATTTTTTTTCAGACGTTTGTTCCCCATAAAGAAAATGAGCATGTGTTGAAGTTCCTTGAAGTAAAATTTGGATTAAACACAACTAAGTAAGTTTGAGCTATTTATTTACAGCTGTCTAAAATACATAGAATTTTGAAATTACTCTGAAAAATACAAGCATTTAAATGCAGATGCTCCCAACATTTTGTAGGAGAACTTAGAAACTAATTTTTTACCTTCTTTTAAAAAAAAAACTTTAGAAATTTGGCACATACAGGATGTGCTTGGGATTTCTGGAATTCTGTAGCACTTCAGTGCCACTTCCTGCAGCAAGGGTAAAAGTTTCTGGTTTGTTTTTTTAAATATTTAAACTCTGCATCAGAGAGCCCTGAAAACATCCTGCTTCTAACCAATATTTCTAAGTCCTGGTCTACACTGGGGAGGGCAGCGTGGGGATCGATCTAAGTTGTGCAGCTGAAGTCGATGTACTTAGATCGACTTACTGTGGTGTCTTCACCGCGGTGAGTCGACTGCTGCCGCTCCCCCACCAACTCTGCCTGCACTGGAGTACAGGAGTCGACGGGAGAGGGCTCGGGGGTCGATTTATCGCGGCTAGACTAGACTCGATAAATCGATCCCCGCTGGATCGATCACTGCCCGCTCATCCGGCGGGTAGTGTAGACATACCCTAATAATAGTGGGAGACTAAGACGATGATGGGAAACCATGGAGCTAAATTCATATAGTCTAGAAAAGGGAAGACTCTGGAGAGAGAGAGAGATGGCATCAGCAATGAGTATTGTTACCTCAAACGTATTTTTGTAAGTAAACAGAGGGAATTATTGAAAGTTTTGGAAGATTGTAAGACAAAGCGCTGTAAACCTTAAGGTGAGAAGAAAATGTTAGGGCTGGATATTAAAAATGTGTTCTTAACCATAATAATGGGGCAGGGAACTAGAGTACCAGAGCCAATGACAGGCATCATCACTGCAGATATTCTAGAATATCTTAGATGAGACATAGGTAATGATATTGAAATATGCACTTTGTTGGACTCTGAGAGCTCCTAGCACCTGAGGCCAATGTTTACAAACTCTGTACAGGAAGTTCTACCATCTCCACTGAAATGCACTTGCCTCTGTACAAAATGACTTCACAGCATTTCAGGACAGGAAGTAAAGAATACCATTACATACAACTGAAATTTCTTTGGGAATTTTAGGAAGGCAGAATGTAATAAGCTTAGCCAAGACACAGTGATTAACATTCCTATTTTTCCTGAAAGCTCCAGAAAGGGTCTTTAATGGCTACATTTTGTCAGGATTTTGGTTTTATCTCAACTAACGGGTGTGTTAGAGATCTGTATATGAGACTTTTTACAATGATTGGATTATTTCACTTTTAAGACATGGAGTTACTCCCCTTAAATCAGTAATTGAGACAAATGGATGAGAGTCCTCCCGGATAATTGTGAAACTTCCCATTAGAATTATGGGAGCTTGACCTGTACTCTCACAATTTCCTGTCTCTCTTGAGGTTATCTTAGAAGGCCTGTTAAAATCTCTCACAATCCATGCTTCTGGGAACAGCGCTGGAAACTGTGGGATAGGTACCAAGATGACAGTGCAACTAAATTTGTTTGGAACAAAACTAGAGGGGACATGGGATTGCGGCATAAGGGTTGTTAAAGTGACTCATCACTAGTGCCCACTAATGTGGACACAAATGCACTGTTCATCCTTAAACTGGTTCTGTCCAGACACGTTGATTGAAAATGGTTTGATTCTCTAAAGTAGATGCAAAAAGAAGAAAAGAGGGAGGAGAAGAAAGGGGGTGAGAAGTCCTAGTAAAGATACAGGAGATGAAGACATGGACAAATTCAGTGCATCATTTACATCATCAGTTTTACATTCCAGTAGAGGATATTGATTTCTAGCAATACATAAATTAAAGACTAGACTTTCTCGGTTCTCTAGTTGAATTCTTTTGTGAGAGGAAGGAAGGATTGTCAAGTGATTAAGACCCAGGACTGGAACTTGGGAATTCCATGTTCTTTTCTTGGCTCTGCTGTAAGCTACCTATGTGATCTTCGATAAACTAGCTCAGCTTTCAGTTTCCTTCTCTGTGAAATGGGGATAAACACACTTCCTTTCCTCAAGAATAAGTCATTAGGTTTAATTCATTGATATCTGTGAAGTACTTTGTGATTCCCCAGAATGAAGTTTTTAGAAATGGATTTTTCCCTGTACAGAAGTGCTTATAAAATGTTATAACCTGCTCTTTTCAGATCACCAAATATACATTTCAAGGGGGAGTTTATGAGCTGATTTAAAAAAAAAAAAAAAAGCATGCTTGCAAAACCATTATATATTTGAAAAAAAATTGTTATTGGGGAAGAAATATATTAATTTGGATTCAGCTGAGCAGATAAGCTAATAATTTCTTTTTATATGTGATATTTCTACCTTACTAGAAACTTTACAGTGAACTGGCTTCTTTGTCAAGAATCCCTTCAGACACCATCTCAAGACTTTTTTTTGCGGCTAACTCAGTCATCTCTATTGCCTTTTTATATTTTAGTATTAATTATCTGCCTTTCTTCTGTAACTCAAGTCATTTTTAGGAGAATTAGGTAAGTGGTTTATTTTTTATCACTTATTTTTATACAGCTAATTTGAGGATTATGAAATTATATATGAACGGTTAGTTGTAATCTTCTGATAGACCAGGGTTTAAAACTGTATAAAACATTTATGAATTTAGCGATAGCTTGATAGCAAATATGAGTGGAAGAGGGCTCCATAGATAATTCCCTGAGAGGTAGTACATCACCCACCCTTGCTGCCAGAAGAGAGGAGGCCTGGATCCTTCTAAGAGCTTCTTGTGTGTCAGCCTCTGACTAGTGTGTTTCTGCTGCAAGAGGATTCATATTTCTCTAGTATTTGTCTTCACCACAACCTCCTGGCTGCCATGAATAAGGTGGAGGAATGGAGAAGATCTCCCGTAGTTGGCCTCTCCTCTGTATTTTTTGGCCTTGATCTCCTGTTATGAGTGCCTGCGTCTTCTGCTGCTGAGAGCCAAGCAGTAGAGTAAAACTGACCTGATTCCTTTGTTTCATTATGGCCCACAGGATTCTAAAAAGAACCAATGAAACTGACTAGTGTCTTCTTTGAGTATGTCTTCACTGCATGCGGGCGTGCGTGTGTGTGTGTGTGTGTGTGTGATTGCAGCAGATGTAGGCATACCTGAGCTTGCTTTGATTGAGATGGCTCACTAAAAATAGCACTGAAATCAGGGCAGGGTGGGCAGTTGCATGGGTTAGCCACCAGAGTACAAGCCCGCCTGGGTACACACTCAAGTGTCTAGCTCATACCACCACTTGTGCTGCTGCAGCTACACTGCTATTTTTAGTGAGCTAGCTCAAACAAAGCTAACCCAGGTGTGCTTACACATGCTGCAGTCAAATCCCTTGAATACAGTGTAAACATACCCTTAGTTTGAATCTGTTTTTGCTTGGTAAAACTGTGAACAGTAGAAGAGGCAATGGAACTGTCTGCAGGCTTAGAATGGCACCACTGCATAGGTCCTAATATAGAAGGTTATCTTTGAAATCTTAAGTGCTAGAAAATTACCTGACTCGTTTCTGAAGAGTTTACATTATGCTGACTGTAATGAAAGGTATAGATTCCCTCCTATGCCAGGTCAAGCTTCCCACTTGTGAGGGGTAAAGATGAGAGTGGATTTTTCAAAATCTGTCAGACTTTTAGGAGATGAAGATTATGCCATATTTATTGGAAAGTTGTTTCCCCTGAGATTTGTAACAAGTAATCAGCTTTGATGCATGATGATTTTGTCAGTTTTAATTTTCTCATTCTTCAGATTGATTTTCACTTGTAATAATCATGACAACTTTGTGACAAGCAGTGACTTCAATTTATCCAACAAAACTCTTTTTTGGAAAATCTAAAAAAAGTCCAAAAATTATTTTTTGATTGTGAAGTATTAATAGTCTTAGTTCTCCATTTTGTCACAATTAAGTTTATTATTGTGATGTAGCTTAAAATAATTTTATGATTGAATAAAATCTATTCCTTCCCATTCCACCCCTCACCTTTCAAGTTGGTGAATGGATTTGTTTTATATTTGCAAGATAGCAACCTAAATCTGATACTACGAGGATCTGTAATGATGAGATTGAACTGTCTTCCATCCTTTTTTCTGTCCTCAAATTATAGGTGCAGTTTCACTGATTCTACAGCTTGTAGTTGGGCTAATAATATGACAAAGCATGGTTTAGCTTAAGTACAGCATACTTCAGTGCAGAATAGTTACGTGTGTGAAGTCTTCTTACTCTTGAATTAGATTCTCTATTAAAGTTATTTATTATTTGTGTTATCGTAGTGCCTAGGAGCCCTAATCATGGACCAAGCCATGGAGCCAGACAAGCACAGAACATAGACAGTCCCTGCCCCCAAAGAGCTTACAATCTGAGTACAAGACAAGAGACAGAAGATAAATACAGACAGATGGACAGGGGGTACAAGGAAACAATAAGACAATATTGGTCAGCATGATAGATAGTGGTATCGGCACACCAGTGGCCTAGCTGTTGTCAAGTTTTTTGTAGATATCACAGCTTGAGACACTGTGTGAGATAAATGCTGTTTCATTTTCTTCCAACTGCAGTGGTGAACCACTCAAAGAAAAAATTACACTTGACGATGGCCGAATTGGAGCGAGGCCAGAGATAGCTTATCATGTAATCCACACAATGTTAATGGGTTCTCTTGCAATGATGTTGGAAGAGTAAGTTTTATATTGATATTTCTGTTTTGAAAGTGGCAAAATATTACTAACTGGACATGGTACTTTAGTCACCCTTTTAGAAGTTGTCCAAATTGTCCCCCTCCCTCATTCTTCTCTGAAACCCATTTGACATACAACACTACTAATTACTCTAAGAAATAGGTGAGTGAGCTTTACCATATATCTCCAACAACAAAAAAGTAGACTATGCCTAAGTGTCTTTGGTTTCTTGAACCCATTTTCTTGGGTTTTCCCAGCATAAATCTGAGAAGTTAATTGGAACAAATTTTTAATCATTCCCCCGTTGGTCTTCAAATTCAGCTGCTGTGCTAGCATTCTTTTTAAATTCGTATGTTCCATTGAAATCTTATGTAACTTTTTGATGCACCAGGTAGTTCATGGTTAAGGCCATTCTTGAATCGTGGGATGATTGTCCAATAATTGCTGCTGAGTTGTGGACAAGCCATGAAAATTGTGGAAAAGTAATAATGGACCTATTTGTGGTAATAAGGTCCATTATTACTTTTCCACGATTATTTGCTGTCAGGAGCCCGGGGCTCCCACTGTCATAATTGCACTGAAAGTCTAATATCACAGGAGCCGCAATTTCCAAAATATTGCAAATTAAGTAGGGCCTTATTCATGGTGTATCATGGAAACTAGAAATGGAAAAGACCTCTACTCCATCTCATTGTCTGTTTAGAACATCATGAGATGTGTGTTTTGACATGTCAAGCAACAGCAAAGCAGTTTTAAAAGATATTCTGGACATTTATTCTTATGACACTATATGTAATGCTGTTTAGACTAGAACAATGGCATTTTCCAGACTGTTAGCCAAATAAATTTTAGAGACAGGTGTGTGTTTGTGTCTGGAGTCTGAATACAATCTGTGCAATGTCTCATCTTTGGATTTTTGTGGTGTTTCCCAGCATAAAGTACCTGTGGACTCCCTATATGTGTATGCTTGCAGCATTTGGTGTATGCTCCCCTGAGCTTTGGATAACGCTTTTCAAATGGCTTCGACTGAGAGCTGTACACCCAATATTGCTGGTGAGTCATCATTACCAGTTATTTTTAGCCATTAGTGGTAGTTGTTATAGCTAATGAGTACATCTCTTTTACAAGTGATGAGTAATTGGGAATTCTAAAGAAACATTTAAGGTTAGAAAAATAGGGCAGCCTGGACAAATGTATATTTAATTGTCGGGAAAGATTGAAAAATTGTCAAACTAAACAATGGCTGGAATTATTCATATAAGGTTTGTTGAGACCATTTGTCTGCTCATGTTTATGCTACAGCCTCTAATCAGGGTTTAAGAGGGATAAATGCTGCAGTGGGAATCAGGACCACTTCTGTTGTAATCCCAGCTCTACCACTGATGTGATGAGTGCACTTGGGTAAATCACATCTCTTTTCTGCCACATTTTACCATTCCATAAAATGGGGATCATATCCAGTTACCTGATTCAAGGGTGCTCTGAGGAATAATTATTTATTGAATGTTTGTACAATGCCTTGGACATGTCACTTGCTATGTAAATGCTAAGCAGTAGTACTCTGTAAGAATTGCCAAGGCAGTTCTTCCAGTGGTAATGTAGTTGATACCAGGTTATGTAAGAACATCTATTTGTTTCTATTTCATGTTTTATTTTGTGCATGCAATTAACTGATCTACTGCAGTTTTAATTGTCAATAGATTGCTTTGCATACATTCATTACTAGAAATTACCAAAACAGTGTTATACTACTCCTTCTTTGCAAGACGAGGTTGATTAGCTGAAATGCTGCTGTGCTGTATAATAGGCTGTTCTTTTGTATTAATACTGGGATTCTGAATGAGAGAATAAATATGGTTAAAGGGAATTGAATTACACTTTTCATTCTTTCTTTTTTTCTTTCTCTTGATCACGTTAGTGAGAGAGAACCTGTTCACTCTTGCTTCCTTCGCCAGCTCATGTATGCACTTCATCACTGTTACTTGAAGAATAAACTATTCAGACCCAATACTACTAAAGTTACAGTGAGCCAAATTCTGCAGATTTTAATCAAGTAAAATCCTGTTCGTTCATATTGAGTTTTGCTTGATTAAGAACTGCAGAATTTGTCCAAATGTCGTTTAATGTTCACGTCTGAGACTCGTTCTATTATAGCTGACCGCTTTTAGATGTGCAGGGTTGTTGTATATGTTTTGGTCCCAGGATATTAGAGAGATAAGGTCCAATAAAAGATATTACCTCTCCCACCTTGTGTTTCAGTTTTTAGGCACAAACAGTAAATATCCCAGATTATATGTGTGGAGAATAAAGGAGCAATCAGTAATCTTTTTTGTTTGTTTGTTTTTGTTTTAAATATTCTAGGCTCTCATTCTGAGTATGGCAGTTCCAAGTATAATAGGTTTCAGCTTGTGGAAAGAGGTAAGAAAAAGAGTATTTTAAGGGTTCATTGTAGGCACAGTATAAGTAATATCTTGCTGGTGAGAGAAGATAGTGCCTATGTGAAGTGTGCTCTAGTGAACACAGTTCTTTAAAAACAGCAAATAAAATCATATATAGTTGTATGTACAAGGATACATAACAATTGTGGCTGATGCAATTAAAACATGCATTAGTCTGTTGGCTGAAGACAAACACATTCATTTAAATTTTGGATTTATAAAGTAAAGTGATTCTACAGAGAAAATATTGCAAAAGTAAAACATTGGAACATTTTTAAGAGTATGTCATCCCATGCGTGTTTTCACTTAGAGGCAGTTAGATAAGTTGGAAGTAGAATTACAGAAGGCAGTTGCAAGTGCTTTATCTGAAAAGCTCCTGTCAACAAGAAATGGAATTCTTAGTTTAGAACCTTACGTAGAAATAGTCTAGATGTTCAAATACTACAGTAAAGGATACCATTTAGGCACTTACATAGATGTGCCCTGATTTAAAAAAAAAAAGTTCAATTCCATATTGCAATAGTTCAGAAAGGCTATTTCTAAATACTTAATTGTTTTAAACAATTTATTTATGTAGGAAGTGTTAAAAGGTTTATAAATCCTTGCCATGTAAATATAAAAAACAAAACAATCATTACAATAGTGAGCTTTTGTTAAATAGACATTATACAGGGATCAGATTGCTCTTTTAATGGGTGTTATCATATTACAGAGTGAATAGTTGTTAAAATTTAAGTTTGTAAATGGCAAAAGTGTCTGAAAATTATAGTTCTTCTCTGTATTGAGATGACATGGACACAAGAACAAATGGATATAAACTGGCCATCAGTGAGTTTAGGCTCAAAATTAGGTGATGGTTTCTAACCGAGGAGTTAAGTTCTGGAACAGCCTTCCAAGGGGAGCAGGGAGGGCAAAAAACCTCACTGGCTTCAAGACTGAGCTCGATAAGTTTATGGAGGAAATGGCATGATGGGACTGCCTACAATGGCATGTGACCCATCGGCGACTGCCAATAGCAAAAATCCCCAACAGCTGGAGATGGGACACTAGATAGGGAGGGTTCTGTTACAACAGAGAATTTTTTCCCAGGTATCTGCCTGATGAGTCTTGGCTGCATGCTCAGGGTCTAACTGATCACCATATTGGAAGCGGGAAGGAATTTTCCCTTGAGTCAGATTGGCAGAGACCTTAGGGCAGTGGTTCTTAATCAGGGGTATGTGTACCCCGAGGGTATGCACAAGTCTTCCAGGGGGTACATCAATTCATCTAGACATTTGCCTAGTTTTACTAAAATTTCATACAGACAATGAATGACTTGTTTATATTGCTCTATATACTGATGTGTAAGTACAGTATTTGTATTCCAATTGATTTATTTTATAATTATATGGTAAAAATGAGAAAGTGAGCACGTTTTCAGTAATAGCGTGCTGTGACATTTTGTATTTTTATGTCTGGTTTTGTAAGCAAGTAGTTTTTTTGAGTGAGGTGCAACTTGCGGATACGCAAGACAAATCCGACTCCTGAAAGGAGTACAGTAGTCTGGAATGGTTGAGAGCCACTGCCCTAGGGTTTTTTTGCCTTCCTCTGCAACATGGGGTATGGGTCACTTGCAGTTTTAAATCTGTAAATGGTAAATTCTCTGTAACCTGATGTCTTTAAACCATGATTTGAGGACTTCAGTATCTCAGCCAGAGGTTAGGGGTTTATTACAGAAGTGGATGGGTGAGGTTCTGTGGCCTGCAATGTGCGGGACATCAGACTAGATCACGATGGTCCCTTAGTGATAAGGTATGAACATCTGATTCAAATGGTTTATTATTGACGTTCTGATATGATGTATGTATAGCAGTAGAGTAAGACTTTCTTTACACATCTTCTGACTTCACATATGCTGCCAGTGCATTTAAGTTGGCTCTCTGGGAAGCTATAATGGCTTTAAAATGTTGTCAGATATAAATCTATTTACAGTAAATAAAACTTGTTCAATGACTGGGGAATTCTGTACTTCAAATTGTTCTAACAAAACTGTTTTAAGGGTTTGGACACCTAGAGGGCTCTATATGTTACAAATCCAGTTTAAGAAGTTTGTGTCATTATACCATAGACCTGAACTGAAGGAAAGGGGGGGAAAAGTTGCAAAATGTTAAAAAGATCCAGATGTTATAATAATTTTCTCTCAGAAACTTCCATAATTTTATACTGAGGAGAATTGCGTTGGGGTCATTTGAGAAACAGAAGGACACTTCAATAAAATGCATTACTAGATTAAATTACATAGTATTGTTAGACCTACTATTACCCTCTGTAGAGGGACAACTGCGATTTAGTTTACTATTGTATGCTTCAAGTTACTGTCTCGAAAACCAAAGGGAAAAAGTTTGTGGTTTTGTTTGTTTTTTTAATATAAGGGGTCAGATTCACTCCTTGTGTAAATCTTTTGGAGTTTATGGTACTAAACCATTGAATTTGGACCAAAATATAGAACAGTTTTATTAGACTTTAATTGATCATCTGTAGCAATATTTCTTTTGTGACTGTAAAGACTACAGATTACTCTTATTGCTATATTTAAAGTTACAATGTTTGAGAGATCCCATTGGGCTTACCATGGTATGTAATAAACTTCTGTTTATTTTCTTCAGTATTTTCCTAGGATAATGACAGAGCTTTCAGAACTGCAAGAATTTTATGACTCAGATACAGTAGAACTCATGATGTGGATAAAGTAAGTGTGAGTTCCTGGATGTATCTCTGTTTTGTTTTGCTCAAGGCATTTTTGTTTTGAGTAATAACAGCATATTTTATCATAAGACATAAGAACAGCCATACTGGGTCAGACCAAAGGTCCATCTAGCCCAGAATCCTGTCTTCCGACAATGGCCAATGCCAGGTGCCCCAGAGGTAATGGACAGAACAGGTAATCACCAAGTGATCCAACCCCTGTCGCCCATTCCCAGCCTCTGGCAAACAGAGGCTGGGAACACCATCCCTGCCCATCCTGGCTAATAGCCATTGATGGACCTATCCTCCATGAACTTATCTAGTTCTTTTTTGAACCCTGTTGTAGTCTTTGCCTTCACAACATCCTCTGACAAGGAATTCCACAGGTTGACTGTGCGTTGTATGAAAAAATACTTCCTTTTGTTTGTTTTAAACCTGCTGCCTTTTAATTTCATTTGATGACCCCTAGTTCTTGTGTTATGAGGAGGAGTAAATAATGCTTCCTTATTTACTTTCTCCACACCAGTCATGATTTTATAGACCTCAATCATATCCCCGCTTAGTCATCTCTTTTCCAAGATGAAAAGTCCCAGTCTTATTAATTTCTCCTCATATGGCAGCTGTTCCATACCACTAATCATTTTTGTTGCCCTTTTCTGAACCTTTTCCAATTCCAATCTATCTTTTTTTGAGATGGGGCGACCACATCTGCACGCAGTATTCAAGGTATGGGCGTACCATGGATTTATACCATGGAGGCAATATGATATTTTTGTCTCTCTCTATGAGCTGAGGGGTGAAAACATTATCTATCCCTTTCTTAATGATTCCCAACATTCTGTTCACTTTTTTGACTGCCACTGCACATTGAGTGGATGTTTTCAGAGAACTATTTACAGTGACTCCAAGATCTCTTTCTTGAGTGGTAACAGCCAGTTTAGACCCCATCGTTTTAGAAGAACTAAAGAACAAATGGATATAAACTGGCCATCAGGAAGTTTAGACTTGAAATTAGATGAAGGTTTCTAACCATCAGAGGAGTGAAGTTCTGGAACAGCCTTCCAAGGGGAGCAGTGGGGGCAAAAGACATATCTGGCTTCAAGACTAAGCTTGATACGTTTATGGAGGGGCTGGTATGATGGGATAGCCTAATTTTGGCAATTAATTGATCTTTGACTATTAGCGGTAAATATGCCCAATGGCCTGTGATGGGATGTTAGATGGGGTGGGATCTGAGTTACTACAGAGAATTCTTTCCTGGGTGTCTGGCTAGTGAGTCTTGCCCAGATGCTCAGGGTTTAGCTGATCACCATATTTGGGGTCAGGAAGGAATTTTCCTCCAGGGCAGATTGGCAGAGGCCCTGGGGGGTTTTCGCCTTCCTCTGCAGCGTGGGGCATGGGTCACTTGCTGGAGGATTCTCTGCACCTTGAAGTCTTTAAACCACGATTTGAGATCTTCAATAGCTCAGACATAGGTTAGGGGTTTGATACAGGAGTGGCTGGGTGAGATTCTGTGGCCTGCGTTGTGCAGGAGGTCAGACTAGACAATCATAATGGTCCCTTCTGATCTTAAAGTCTGTGATTCTATATGTATAGTTGAGATTATGTTTTCCAATGTGCATTACTTTGCATTTATCAACATTGAATTTCATCTGCCATTTTGTTGCCCAGTCACCCAGTTTGGAGAGAGCATTTTGTAGCTCTTCGCAGTCTGCCTGGTACTTAACTATCTTGAGCAATTTTGTATCATCTGCAAATTTTGCCACCTCATTGTTTACCCCTTTTTCCAGATCATTTATGAATATATTGAAAAGGACTGGGCCCAGTACAGACCTCTGGGGGACACCACTATTTACCTTCTCCATTCTAAAAACCTACCCTTTGTTTCCTATCTTTTAACCAGTTACCAATCCATAAGAAGACCTTCCCTCTTATCCCATGACCGCTTACTTTACTAAGTACACTATATCCACTGGATTCCCCTTTTCCACATGCTTGTTGACCCCCTCAAAGAATTCTAGTAGATTGGTGAGGCATGATTTCTCTTTACAAAAACCATGTTGACTCTTCCACAACAAATTATGTTCATCTATGTGTCTGACAACTTTGTTCTTTACCATAGTTTCAACCAGTTTGCCTGGTACTGAAGTCAGGTTTACCGACCTATAATTGTCAGGATTACCTCTCGAGCCCTTTTTAAAATTTGGCGTCACATTAGCTATTCTCCAGTCATTTGGTACAGAAGCTGATTTAAATGATAGATTACAGACTACAGTTATTAATCTGAGTTTTCCCTCCATACTTGATCATGTAGTTTGGGAAGAGAAAGAAGACAGGGATTATGGGCTTGATATTACTTCCATTGAAAGCAATAGGAACTTGTCATTGACTTCAGTGGGAGCAGAAGCAGCTTCTGCATGTGTGTGACTTGCTTTCATATAATTTAGTTACCAATCTTAATCGCCAAGTAAAAAACTTAAGTTGGTGAATGTTATATTCTTAGTTCTTTAGATGCTAATTTTCTAATAGCTATTTGCAAAAAACATTGGTGGAGACAAATATCAGGCTTGATCCTGCAAGGTGCATAACCACTTACATTCTTAGCTGTATCAGGGCCAGAGTGCTCAGCAATTGGCAGAATCAGCCCTACTGATAGAGGGAATAAGAGATTTAAGTAAAGCAGTAATGTAATGTAGTTGGTTAAAGACTTCCACTTTGACCAGGAGGCTATGTCAGTTCTTGTCCATGGCTGGCTATGCTGGTCATAACTAAGGCTACGTTTTAGTCACGGGTATTTTTAGTAAAAGTCACAGACAGGTCACGAGAAGTAAACAAAAATTCACAGCCCATGACCTGTCCCTGACTTTTACTAAACATACCCATGACTAAAACTGAGGGGGAGCCTGCCCGGGGCCCCCGCAGGTGCTGTGGGAGGGCAGCCCGGGTGCTGGGGCGGGCAGGTGAAATCATGGGGCCTGGGACCCCCACTGGTGCTTGGGGGTGGGTGGGCAGGCAGCGGTATGTGGCCCGGGACCCCCACTCATGCTGGGGGCGGGGAGGGTTGGAAGGGCCAGTACGCTACCTACCTACCTCCACGCCTCTCCCATCCAGTAGCAGCAGACTCAGTTTGGGTGTGGGAGGGGGCAGGAGGTTGGGGCATGGGATGGGGTGAGACGGGCTCTGGGCGACGCTTACCTGGCTGTGGGGCTCCCCAGAAGTGGTGACATTCCCCTCGCTCAGCTCTGTCCTAGGCAGAGGTGTGGCCAGGCAGTACTGCACACTGCCTCCGCCTGCAGGCACCCCCACCCCCGGCAGCTCCCAGTGGCCGCAGTTCCCGGCCAGTGTGAGCTCTGAAACCAGTGTTCTGGGCGGAGGCAGCGTGCAGAGCTGCCTGGCCAGGCCTCCGCCTAGCAGCTGAGCAAGGGGGATGTCGCCGCTTCCAGGGAGCCACCCAGGTACGTGCCGCCCAGAGCCCACCTCATCCCATCCTGTATCCCAACCCCCTACCCCCTCCCACACCCAAACTCTGCTGCTGAGGGCACGGTCGCCTGAGACTGCCCCAGCAATGGCCAGTGTGCCTGGCGCAGGGGCTGCCTGAGCTGCCCCTGAGCCAGGTGCATTGGCCGTTGCAGAAGTCACAGAATCCGTGACCTCCGTGACAAACTCGCAGCCTTAGTCATAACAAATACCGAGAGTACAACTGAATCTTACTTGAAGAAAAAATAATTTATCTGTAAAAGTAAATGCTTTCCCAATGAGAACTACAGGCCCTATTTGGCCCTCACACAGTGCAACATCTGTTCTGTTGATGCTCCTGGAACTTGTGCCTTTGAGGGTAGAATTGGGCCCCTTGTGTTCAAATAGTTTAGTGATTTTAACTGTACGTCTTCAGAAAAGACTAGGTTGATAATTATGATGTTCCAACCAATTTCCTCTTTTTGTTAATAGCAGTGTAGGATATTTGTCACCCCGTGGATCTTTATGGCAGCAAGTGGAACCATGCCAAGTGCCTAATGACTTTTGCATTAGCCTGCATATATTACACATCCAGTACATAATTATTCATGGTGAATTGCTTTGAGATATGCTCAACAAAGAGCAGTCTGACTACCACTTTTTACAGCTGTTTGTATTTTTAATGAAAATGGAAATTTTTCAGTTCATAACTGAATATCTTTATTGGCATCCGCTGGCGGGCCACGAGACTGTTTATATTGACCGTCCACAGGCATGTGCCTGCGGACGGTCAATGTAAACAAACTGTCTCGTGGCCCGCAGGCCGCAGGTTGCCCGCCACTGAACTAGAGCCTGTTAAATATTTGTGTGACCTTTTTTGATAGTCAAGTTGTCTAAACACATATATGTCTTTTACCAGTACATCTTCAAATAAAATAAAACCTTGCCAGGGCAGAACATATGATAAAATGAATCTGATTATTTAAAAATATTCGTTGTGTGGTGGGACTTGCAGGAGCTTTTAATTGCTTTTTGTTGATAGGTAAAATAACTGAGACATATTTTCTGAGTATAGCTTTTGAACTACCTTTATATAAAAATTTTTATTTCTTTTATAGGAGCTCTGCTAGGTGTATATAAATATGTAGCATCTCTTTTCTTGTTCTGTGGTTTTCATTTTTTCTACAGTTATTGCCACATTTCTTTTCCTCCTTTGCCTTCCACCCATTCCTGTGTGTTCTACTTGGCATTCTCTTGCCAGCCCAGAAGACAAGGATCCCAGTCCCTTCAGGACCAAGTGCTGTTTCATGAATTAAATGATGCAGAAGTGAATGGCAGTTAGCCAACCCTTCTCTCCACTCTCTTCATCAGGAGGCCTTAATTAGCTCATGCTCCTAATAAGCCTGGGCTTCCACCTAGCAATGCAAAGGACTTTGATCATGCTACTAGGCCACTTCATAGCTGATTGCTAAGAAGAGTAATTTCAGTTAAATGTGTTAGATGCATAAAGGTATCTTCATGAGCTGGAATTTTTACCTTAACAGGTTATAAGATTCATTTGGGTGTTAGAATTGATATAAAATATTGTTTTAGAAAATATATCCTTGTACTTAAATGCATGAAGTGATGTTGTTTTTTGTAGAAGACAGGCTCCTGTTGCTGCTGTGTTTGCTGGAAGTCCACAGCTAATGGGTTTGATTAAGCTGTGTACTGGATGGATGGTGACAAGTCTACCTTCATATAATGATGTTGATCTTCTACAAAGAAATGAAAATGTGAGTATCTGATTCCAAAAATGTATTGCGGGATCAGTGATTCATTCGTTATGTGGGAAATGAGTTGAGGTGCTTGATATGTGTAGGAGCACTGAAAATTATACATGTCAAAGAAGATAAGTGAAGGCCACCTGATGGTCTTGTGGAGTTGGAGTTCCAACATGGGATCCAAGTTCAGGTCTCCGTGTCCCTTGTTTCCCGGACCACCTGGGATGAGGAATTTTTATTATTTATTTATGCTAGTGCCCACCATGTGGCAGGTGCCTTCCAAACATTAAATACCAATGGAGTTTACATTCTAAGGATAGACAAATAGACAGAGGTTGGGGAAGGGTAATATACATGGCAGCTTGATTCACCATAAGCAACATGGCAGAAGTGGGTTTTAAGAGGAACATGTTAGGAGAGTTGTGGTCTTGCTGATGAGCTCAGGGAGGTTTTGCCATGCATAGAAGACTGTGTGGAAGAACACTCAGGAACACTGAGCGAAGGGCATCGGGGGCCAATGTGAAGTATGACAAAAGAAGATAAGTAAAGAGGGACAGAGTTTTATAGAGCTGTGAAGGTGGTGTCAGAAACCTTAAATTTGACATAAGAGTGGCTGGGGAACAAAAAGAGAGATTGAAAAAGCGTGATCGTATCAGTGGGCAAGAAACATAAATTTAGTGACTTCATTTTGTCTGTATTGAAGAGCAATGTATGTGTTTGAGAAACCAAAGAGGAGGATGTTGCAGTAAATCAAGGCAGGATATAATGAGGTCCAGAATGAGAGATTTGGGTGTGGAGATGGAAAGAAAAGGACAGATCTTGGGCATACTAAGAGGAATACTTAAAAGAAGTTGCAGGACTCGCATAATGCCTAGATGTTTGGAAGAGGGAAGAGTCAAAATAACCCTCTGTGTCTCAAGTTGGACCCACTGGTATAATTGCTCTAAAGTCCTCCCATGAATGGGTACACAGGAGTGCAAAATAATATTAACTCCTCTCCAAAACAGTAAAAATCTCACTTTTTGTATACTGGTATTGTATGTATATGTATGTGATGTGTCTGGTTATTTGGTAAATACAAGATAGGTCAAATTCTTGGGACCCATTTAATTTAGATTATAGTGATTTAATTTTTCCTGCACCTATGTAGGATTATAATTTTCCCCCATCTAGAATCATTTAATATTCAGACCTAGTAAAGTCACTGAATTTAGCACACTTTCTAGTATTGTAGTATACAGTGTGTCCTCATTTATGTATTCACCTCCATATCCCATGAATTAATTTCCCTTGATTGCAAGAGAGTTTTTTCAGATCATTATAAAAATGCAGAAGTGAAGAGCTAATTTTCTGGATTCTGACATGGTTCTGGGCTACCAGTTGAATTCATGGGCAGAAACAGACCTGCATCACTGGAGTCTGAGATAAACATCTTTCAATTAAGATGTTTTGCTACTTAACTGAACCATGGAGCAGAATTGACATCTACTTTGACCATCCGTGCTGGAATTGTGTTGGACTCTGAGGATACTATGTAAACAATTGGCTTCAGAATAGTGAAATGTCCGTAGGCCTGAATGACACTAGAAATCATTTTGTTGCCAGGCAGTCTTGTTTGAGAATACAACAAAAAAATAAATTGGAGAGTTAAGAGTTAGGTGGTTGATTGAGGAGAGATAATTTCTTATTTTACTGGGTTTGATGCCTTGACACTGTTATCTTCTGTCTTCTCATGACCAGTAAATACTAAGGGTATGTTTACACTGCAAATGCCACAGCAGCACAGCTGCAGCTATGCCATTGTAGGGTAGACCCTTGCTACAGCGACAGCCGGGGTTTTTCCATCGCTATAGTAAATCCACCCCGCTGTGAGGTGATAGCTCAGAATTCTTCTGTCGACCTACTGGTGTCTATACCATGTGTTAGGTTGGCTTACCTATGTCTCTGAGGGGTGTGAAATTTTCACATCTGTGAGTGATGTAGCTAGATCGACCTAAGTTTTAGGTGTAGACCAGGCCTGAGTCTCAGCACAACTTTAGAAACTGCATTTTGCCAGTAATGTTATTTTTTTAACAGGAATCGACTGCCTCACATGATTTTAGATGCCCTTTGACTTATTTTTCCTTCCATTCCTCTCTTGCCTGTTGATCTCCAATGAGATCTCCTGACACCAAAAAACAGAATCTAAGCAGACATTTCCAAAGTCTTTAGCAGTGCACTTCCGTAGTAGTGGTCAGTAGCTGGTGCAGAATATCAATACAGCCATGAAAGGTAAAAAAGTGTTCCAAGTTTTCTGTTTAGAAGGACTTGCCCGATCACCTGCTATTACCACAGGGACTACTCTGCAAGGAAATTGAGATCAGAACTCTAAATAGGTTCCTCGTTCCCTGTTTGAGGGTGATGCAAAAGTATAGCAGGAGAGTAGCAGTGTTTCATCACTCTCTAGGAACTCACCAGCGGACTTCAGAAGCATGTGACAGACTCCAGAGTGAACCATATGTCTTCTCCTTCATTAGAAGAATAAATAGCCCAAATGTGAAGATGAAGAAATTAAGTGTATTTGAGTTGAGGTGGGAGGATGGGCTGAGCTGGGAGCAGAGTGGAAATAGATTTTCAAAGTTCTGCTGTTGAAGGAAAGGCTGTTAAAACAGGATTTCCCAACCTCTTAGGGCAATTTTACCAGGTTAGCAGCCCAAGACCTCAACTATAGCAGAGTCTACATCATCTCCCATTCAGCTCCCCATGGTCTTATCAGCTATGGAGCTTTTGCTGTCCACAGTTGTCATAAGCTAAAAATACTAGCCCACTAAAGGACTGACACTGAGGCTTATCTTTTAAGATTCTTCCTCCTTATCTTGAGAACCAGTCACAGAAGCCTGAAGCCTTATTCATGAAATCCTGTAGTATCATATACCAGTGCTTGTAATCCATGGTTGTTAAATACTCTCGACAAATGTCTAGTGCACCAGAGACTTTAAACCTATGACTGGTCTCCAGAAATCCATTTCACTTACAAAAACATATTTTACCCTTAGATATTTCTGGAAATGTATTGAGTAGCAAATTTATACAATTATATTTTTTAAATAACTGCCTTTTTATAATTTGATGTATATGTAACTTCTTATTCCCAATTACCCAATGTATTTAATATGCATTTAATTTTCCATGGTTTTAATTTGTATTAAATATTTTCTAATCTACAGATTTATCAGATCTATTCAAAAAGGTCTGCCGAGGATATTTATAAGATACTCACATCCTACAAAGCCACCTACCTAATTATAGAGGATTCAATTTGCAATGAGGTTGGACCTGTGAAAGGATGTAGGGTTAAAGACTTATTGGATATTGCTAATGGCCATGTAAGTATCACCTGGAAAAAGTCAAATGTTTGAATGAATAAAGTAATTAGTTAAATTTAAAGAAAAATGAAATTAATGCCACAGGAATACTTGTTTTGCCAGTTACAGTTAGCATGCAATCTGGAATTGATAAATATCTTAGTGAATCTTAAGCTTTTGTTTTGAAAACACCCTTCTTTTTGAATTTTTTGAAACATATGATCTTTCCCCCAGGTTGTTCCTTAGCCCTGCTGAGTAATCCCTTCTGATATGTTGGCACCTAACTGTGTTGCTTCCCCACCAGTCATTAAATATCTAAGCCTATACAATTAAATTATTTTTATATCTAAAATAACTAGCAAAGTTTCCCAAAGAGGTTCTGTAGAGTATGTCCTCTTAGGCATATCTCGACTATGATATAAGGTGTATTTTTAAAACGTTTAAAAACCCTAGTGCAGACAGAGAAAAGTTGTATTGTAACGCATTAACTTGATCACCTCTACCAGCTAACATATTACAATAAACTTATTCCATCTGCACTAGGTATTTAAAATATGGTAGTTACAATGATTTAGGTAAACAAGCCCTTAGATACCACTGTGAAGTCTGAGCACCAAATAGGGAATTAAAATCTGCTTAGACTTCTTCATACTGGATTATGCTTTTTGCCTTTTCCAGGTTTAGTAACTCTTGCTTAGTCTGTTGGTAGGGCTTGGTTTTGGTTTATTTTGGGGGTGGGGATGCAGTTAGAGGGAGTTAGTGGCTATTCATGGCTTCAGTTTCAGTGAGAAGTCTTTCCAAAAAGTGAGTCTTACAACTTGCTCTGAAAAGGATCAGGCTTTGACTCAGAAGATGCAAATGCACGGATCACAGTGAGTGCATCTTTGAGAGGAAAGGACATAGTTTACTGACAAGTTGGCAGTGAAAGCAAGCATTTCTTGCCACTCTTGCTGCCCAGGTGTCCAAGATTTGCAATGAGTCCAATAAGACTGAGACTTCATACTACTGTGAATAAAGAGAGAAGTTAGCATCATTGACATTTTGAAGTACACCTCTACCCCGATACAATGCAACCCGATATAACATAAATTCTGATATAACACGGTAAAGCAGTGCTCCAGGTGGGGGCGGGGCTGCACACTCCGGCGGATCAAAGCAAGTTCAATATAACGCAGTTTTACCTATAACGCAATAAGATTTTTTGGCTCCCAAGGACAGCTTTATATCGAGGTAAAGGTGTATATTACTTCAGTCTCACAGGTTTCAGTTTAAGCCAGACACTCTTCATCTCAGTACTAATCCCTTTAAATCACTAAGAGATCTTTGTAACTGTTAATTCTGTTTGTTGAGAAGAAGGAAGGAAACTGAGTGTCATGCACTCATTGATGCCAGCCATGCACATGGCATTTCACCAAGGGATTTCCTATAAAGATTGAAGAGGAGGCAGAGACTAAATTAGTCTCTCTCAAATTCTGCATGTGAGAACGGTCAGAGATGAGGACAACTGCCTATTACAGCTCTCTGGGTCTATTTAGAGGAATTAAAACCCATCATATTTCTGCCCCATTCATTCCAACTAAGTCTTACAAATGTGTCAACAACACCATGTGATTAACTGCCACAGGCTGCAGAAAGGCTGATTGTATAAGGAATGACATTTGGTCTTTATCAAGAACCATAAGAAGATCATCAGTGGCTACTAAAGACATCTTCATGCAGTATCTTAGTCTGAAGACTGATAGTGAAGAGTCTGGGATGTTAGCAGTGATATGTGATGCTGACATTTGTCTCCATCTTCTAATTGATTTTGCATAGGAAGAGGAGGTTTTGATGCCTATATTTTTAAATAGGGAAAATATATATAAACTTTTTTTCTAATATTGCATTGCATTCTTGGAAAAAGATACAAGCTCTACTTCATTTTTGTTAAGTATTATATACATTACTTTTTGATTTATGCAGGACCTAGAGGGATATTAGAGAAGACAGTCACCTTCCAAAGGGAAATACCCAAGATAATGGCAATAGTCCAGTTTCAAAATGAAGAATAGTCCAAGATTGCCAGCATATAGAATTAATATTATGGGGTGACTCTCTACCCACATAAAAAGGAAAATAATTGCTATTATCATTCTGCGGCACAAAAAGATTCTAAAACTATGATTGCTTGATGGTGTGACTTGCTTTATTGGCATGAGGCGGCAAGGAGTATATATACTGGCAAATGAAACATGAGAAAATCTCATAAAAAATCATGCTGGATTTGCCTCACTGGTTTCATATTCATTTTATGATGTATCACATGTAAAGCTTTTGATACTAAAAGGGGTCTGAAACAGCTTGCATACGAGGAGAGATTAAAAAGATTGTGACTGTTCAGCTTAGAAAAGAGATGACTAAGGAAGGATCCGATAGAAGTCTATAAAATCATGAATGGTGTGGAGAAAGTGAATAGAGAGTGTTATTTAACCCTTAACATGGTACAAAGGGTCACCCAATGAAATTAATAGGCAGCAGGTTTAAAAACAAATATAAAGAATTACTTCTTCTCACAACACATAGTCAACCTGTAGAATCATGGTGAGAGGATGTTTTGAAGGCCAAAGGTATAACTGGGTTTGAAAAAGAATTAGATAAGGTCCTAGAGGATAAGTCTATCAATGGCTATTAGCCAACGTGGTCAGGGATGCAACCCCATGCTCTGGGTGTCCCTAAACCTCTGACTGGCAGAAGCTGGGACTAGACTACCAGGAATGGAGCACTCACGATTTTCAAAAAGAGAGATAGGGCCAACTGTGGCAACTGTCGAGGCATTGCTCTCCTCTCCAGTGCTGGGAAGATTCTTGCTAGAATTTTACTGAATCCCTGCACCCTCTTGCAGAGGAAGTATTGCCGGAGTCCCAATATGGCTTCAGGCCATCACAAGGCACCACCAACATGATTTTCGCAGCCAGGCAGATCCAGAAAAAATATCAAGAACAACACCAGGAGCTGTATATGGCCTTTATCGATCAGACCAAAGCCTTTGACTCTGTTAACCATGAGGCTCTGTGGAAAATCATGTCAAAGTTTAGCTGCCCAAGCAAATTTATCACCATTCTAAGACTCCTTCATGACCAGATGACTGCCTCCATGCTGTGCAGTGGCTCTACCTCTGAGCCCTTTGTCATCCAAACTGGCGTAAAACAAGGTTCTGTAGTGGCACCCACCCTTTTCTCCATTTTCTTAGCAACTATGACAACATTAACCCAATACCATCTACCACAAGGCATTGGCATCCAATATCAGACTGTCGGCAACCTCTTCAATCTTTATTGTCTCCATGACAGAACTGAAGTAATATCAGCAACAATAACCAAACTCCAATATGCAGATGATTATGCTGTAGTTTCACACTCAAAGGAGGATCTACAAACAGCCCTTAATTGCTTCCCTGAAGCTTACAAAAGCCTAGGGCTAACTCTGGATATCAGCAAAACAAAAGTTCTTCAACAGCCAGCTCCTGGTCAATCATCAGACCCAGCAAGGAAGATCTACATTGACAGCGAAGAACTGGAAAATATAGACTAGTTTGTTTATCTTGGCAGCCATCTCTCATAGAGAGCAGACATAGACGTCAAGATTCAGCACAAAGAACAGGAGTACTTGTGGCACCTTAGAGACTAACAAATTTATTAGAGCATAAGCTTTCGTGGACTACAGCCCACTTCTTCGGATGCTACTCTGAAACCTGTCATTATGCAAGATTCAGCACAGAATCTGCTGTGCCAGCCTTGCCTTTTGCAGACTGTCTCGCTGGGTGTTCAACAGTCACAACATCGGAACACACACAAGACTTTTAGTTTAGAAAACGGTGATAATCCCAACTCTCTTCTATGTTTGTGAAACTTGCATGACTTATAGAAAACACTTGAAAAACCTGAAACACCAGCACCAGCACTTTCTTTGGAAGATCCTAAACATAAAGTGGGAGGATTGCTGCACTAATGTCAGTGTCCTCACAGAGGCCAACATCTTCAGCGTTGAGGCCCTGATTATCCAGCACCAGCTGAGGTGGAGTGGGCATTGTGTTCGCATGCCTGATGTATGCTTACCAAAATAATTGCTGTACACCCAACTTACCAAAGGGGAAAGGAAATGGAGAGGCCAAAAGAAACGCGTTGGAGACATCCTCAAGATGATGTGGCATTGACACCACACACTGGGAGACAGTAGCCCAGGATAGGATTAACTGGCGAAGATTTGTCCGTGAAGGAACATCCATTTTTGAGGAAAGTCACCTTGCCCTGGTTACAGAAAAATGCCAGAAAAGAAAGGACAGATGACTGTCACGCAGCAATTGTGGCCCAACGCTGACTTCCAACACTATCTGCAATTTCTGTTAATGAGCCTGCGGCTCAAGGATTGGACACCAAAGGACCCATAAAAAATAAAACCTGTGAAAGAAATCATCCTCGACCTTGAGGGATTGACTGTGACTCAATAATTGCCCTGTTCTGTTCATTTCCTTAGAAGCATCTGGCACTGGCTGCTATCGGAAGACAGGATACTGGGCTAGATGAACCATTGGTTGGACAAAGTATGGCCATTCTTATTTTTTGAGCTACTCAGACACTTCAAATTCAGTCTTCCCAACACTTAATGTTTTATCTGTTGTTCTAATCCTTTCCTTCTCTATCAGTGACAAATTCACTGTCCTCCCTGTCTCCCAGGCTTCATATTCTGGGGTCATCTTTGATTTTTCTCTCATCATTTCCCACTTCTCCTGTCTTTTGCTAAGTCCTGTTAGTTCTTCATTTTTAATATCACCAAAATCTTTCCTTTCCTTCACTGTAAAACCACTGTCCATGTTACAGTCTGTTTTCTCTCCTAGCACTGGCGTCAGACTACCATGTTGTTCCTTTTTGAATCCCTTTATTTGCTTCCTCACTTACTTCATCAGATGCAAGCTCCTTACCCTCACCTTCAAGTTTCTATGTGATCTTGCCCCCATCTTCATCTCTGTTTCCATTTTCTCTTACTTCCTGTCTGGCTCCCTATGCCCCACCTAATCCTTTTCTCTAATTGTTCTTTCTTCTCTTCCGGCTCTCAGGCCATGTCTACAGCTACAGGGTTGCAGCACCATAGTGTAGGTGCTTCCTACAGCAATGGGGAAGGGGCTTTTCCATCAGCATAGGTAATCCATCTCCCCAAGCAGCGGTAGCTAGGTTGGCAAAATAATTATTCTATTGGCCTACTTGTGTCTACACCAGTGTTTAGTTAGCTTAACTTTTAACTATAAACCAGTTTTCAGCTGCACACCTTCACCCTCTGCTGGTTAACAACTCTCCTGTGTTCATCTGTCAAGCACCTTTCTTTTTCAAATCTTTTCCTAAATCCCATTTCTTCAGCAGTCCTTTTGCAGGATCTTCTCATCAGTACTTTCCACATCTTCCCTTATCTGAACTGTTATCCGACATCTTATCTTACATTCACTTTTTCTTATTCTTTGACTATAAACTCTTCATTGCCAGGAATGCAAATACATGAAGTAATAAAGTGACTCGATTTCTTGACCAGGTGGCCAAAGAGCAAGCAGAGTTGTTTGATTTATGGTACGTTTGTGAGTGAGAAGGCAAAAAAATCATAGAATTGTGCAAAATGAAGAATCTGACTTTTTTTCAGTGGCCCTGTTAAATTTTTTAGATTGTTTTTAAATTATATGAGGTTGTAGGTTCAGGATTGATTTACCTAATCCTTGGCTATTGCAAGCAAGAAGAGGAACTTCTCTGTAGAGTTGTACTTTTTATTTCTCTTTACCTTACACCCCTTAAATTTCTCTGACTTGTTGAATATTTACAGGTCCACATTATGCTGGAGACTCAGTTTAAACATTTATGCAGCAGAAAACTATTTGAAATGGCTTGACTGGCCAACATGATAGGAATAAATCATGGTAGAACTATGTTTTTAAAAAGTTGTGATAGCCTATTCTCATAGCTAATTAGAAATAAATTGATTTACTAGTATACAAGTGTGTCTCAAAGTTTTCTGTTTAAGTAATATTTAAAAACTATTGATAGTTTCAGTCTCAGGCCTGGTTTACACTACATGGTTAGGTCAACATAAGCTGCCTTCATCGACCTAGCTCTGGAAGTGTATTCATTTAAATTTGGCTCCCACCGACATAAGTGCCTCTACACCAGTAACACCGCCTCTCCAAACAGCGTAGAGTTATGGTCAGTGTAATTAGGTCAACGTAGTGTCAGTGTAGACACTGCGTTGCTTACACTGACTGTTTCTCGCTTCCAGGAGCCATCCTACAGTGCCCCACACTGACAATACAATCAATGCAAATGTTCCTGGTGCGGACCCACACCGCCAACACAAGGAGCCACATGTGTGCACACAAGCAATTTTAATAACTGCTATGGCTGTGCTGACATATAAGTTAGGTTGACATAATTTTGTAATGTAGACATGGCCTTAGTCAACAGTTATTTCTAATATCAGAGGGGTAGCCGTGTTAGTCTGAATCTGTAAAAAGCAACAGAGGGTCCTGTGGCACCTTTAAGATCAACAGATGTATTGGGAGCATAAGCTTTCGTGGGTAAGAACCTCACTTGCATCTGAAGAAGTGAGGTTCTTACCCACGAAAGCTTATGCTCCCAATACTTCTGTTAGTCTTAAAGGTTCCACAGGACCCTCTGTTGCTAGTTATTTCTAATTAACTTTGTGTCAGTAATTTGAGAGTGAGGCGTTCACTTATCCCCAAATTAACAGGAAAGACAGCGGGTCTCTGTAACTCTTTGCTCAGTATAGTCAATGCTATAGATGTGGTGTAAAACAGGGCTGTATTAAAGAAGAAAAGGGCGGGCTAGATGGCTTAAGGAACAGATAATGAGATGTGAAGCCTTTTGCCTTTGGGCTGACTGGTTTGAATCAACTTCATGGCTGTGAAAAGAACGAGGAGTACTTGTGGCACCTTAGAGACTAACAAATTTATTTGGGCATAAGCTTTTGTGGGCTGTGGTAATTGACACCCATGTTTTCAGTCTCTGCAAGGGGGTCAATGAATTAATTGGTCTTGGAAAGAGAATTTCTTTCTCATCCCCAGAGTTGCTCCCTGCAGGTCTGATTTGAAGTTGGTTGACAGGGTGATGTGGATAACTTTGCATTGTGCTGCTCATGCTTTCTACTTCTATCATATAGAGGATTTTTGTTTTCAGGGGTATTAATCTAGCACTAGCATTAATCAATTCACAGGCATTAAGTTAAAAAACAAACAAACAAACACCCAAAGTATAGGGGGAAATGTTTTCTGCCACTTATGTATATTTGTGTTATCTCTATTGGAATTGTATAATATAGAAATGAAAAATTAATTATATGTTCTGTGTTTAGGTTTCTCTTAACAAATTTCTTCTCCTCTGATAGGTGGTTTGTGACGAAGGGGACAGTTATGCCTATTCTAAATATGGACGATTTTGTCATGAGATCAAAATGAACTATTCTCCATATGTGAATTATTTTACTCGGGTGTACTGGAACAGATCCTACTTTGTGTATAAAATCAACACTGTGATATCCTTCCAATCTTGAAAAATCATGGAGACTTCTTTTTGAAGATTGACCATGTATGGAATTAATAGAAGTTTCTATTTTAAAAGTGGCTTTTTTGCAGATCGAAGTGGGAGCATGCAGAATGCTCATTCTGTTAGTTTACCAAACTGGAACTCTGTGGACTACAGCTCAACAAGCCAGAGTACCATCCTGTAAGGAAATGTGTCAATTTTTACAGTCTCTACAAAGTGTGACCGTCTTCCGTAATTCTTAAATTTGTCTTTCCAGTTTTTCCCATTTTGAATCCTAATTTTCATGGAAATAAAATGTCTAACTTAAATATTACAAGAAATAATTAAATAACTTCTAGATGGGCCTGCTTTGGAAAATACAGAAAACATTTGGGCGTGATTTAAATTCAAGTTGTTATACAGCTTTCATTTTCTAGCATTTGAAACCATCAAAATGTCCCAAGAAAGAGACCATGCAAATAGTTTAATTTTCTGTTAATAGGACTGTCTTTAACTATGTGCATTACTATTACACACACATTCAAACATTTTCTGGGTGTAGGTATAGCATTTTTGTATGAGCCAAATCCTGAAGATTTTACTTAGGCAGAACACCCATAAATTTTAATTCAATGCACGGACAAAGGGGTCCACCTACATGGACAAGTTGGCAGGATCAGGATTTTAATTTGGACTGAGCAGGTCTTTGGGGTTTGGCCACATTAGATAATATATACTTATTCATTTTAATAGATATTATGTAGTTAGTCTTGGTAAAATATTGCCACAAATTTTATTTAAACCCCACACACACAGTGAAGTCACGGTAAAACAGTTGATAACTATTTTTTAAATATATGCATATAATGAATTAAGAGTATACTGTCATGGTATTTTTTCAAAATTTTAGAAAATATTTTGCCTCCTAACTTTACTCCTTTCCCACACCATGCTAGTCAGTTTTCTTAATGAATTCTCTATTTATGCAATTTATTTTGTTGCTACTTGCTGTGCTTCTGCTATAATGGATGTTTGTTTGCGTCGTATTTTTGGCCTGATCTTGGAGTCCTGAAACAAAACACCGCAAAAGAAATGGCCATTGTGCCTGAGGACTGCAAAATCATGCCTGCTGTGTCTGCTGGAAAAATGTAAATCCAAAGAATTCAACTTCTATGAAGTGTGCATATACAGCAAGAATATGGTGCATGTGTATGCTTACCATTTCCTCTGTGCACATAGGTTTTTTTATTGTTATACTAACAGTGCTGCATTATCAAATAACTCTCGAGTGATCTTTTTTTCAAAATGCTTTATTGTTGCAAATGTCATTATATCTGTAGTCCAGTTTTCATTTCTAGATATGCTAATTTTTGAGGCCTGAAAACCTTGACAATGTTTTAAATTATCCACTTTATTTGAAACCATGGCTCAGATAAATCCATTAAACAAAATAATAATGGGCTTGGTGATCTGAAGGAAAAATGGTTTTTAGTATAATTGAGTGACAGGGTATAGTAAGTAGCCTTATATCAGATGAAGCCTTGACATATCCATTATATTAAGAATGTGTGTGGGTGTTTGTGTATTTTATATAAAATCCAATCACAATATGCACTATCTGTGTGTTTATACACAAGTGCATATGTGTATCTGCACTGAACATTTTTCAGACTTTTCAGTCACTACAATAAACTAATGCATTATCTTCAGCTACTGCAAGCTGTGGGAACCTTTTAGTGGTCTTTTCTGTGTGTGATAGAATGAATGTAGATGTATTTAATATTTTGAAATAACTCTAGAACTCCATATGCAGTTGGAGTTCATTATGATTGACTGTCAGGGATGTCATACCTATGTCTCATTCCTAGTAAACGCATGAGCCTAAACGTTCATGAATTCCATTTCATAATAGCAATAAGGCATTCCAGGTAGTGAATTTCAGGGTGACTGTTGCACTCCTTGGTGGCTGAAGTCACTTAACCAATGGCCTCATGCCTTATAACAGTATTCAACGTGCAATATTTTAATTACCCTGGAATAGACTGCCTATTGTGTTTTATACAGTACTATGTTTGTATAGTACTGAGTAGTACATAGTGTGAATACATACACATAGAATACATACGTATAGACAAATACAGCTAACGCCCATTCTACACATCTGAAAATAAATCCCATCTGTAGCACATCGGCCTTTATACGTTTGAATAGACATGTTTGCTCTTTTTTGAACTGTGATATAATATTAAGTGTTGTCATTCTTTTTAAGTAGTGATGCTACTTCAGTTGATTCTGCTTTAGGAGAATCAAAATCAGGAGGATTTTTTTATGTGTTCATTATTTTGTTTTTATATATATATGAAAAAACTGTATTACAGTAGCATTGGGTTATCAGGCTAAAGAAAACAGAAAAAGAGTCTTGTAACTGTGGGAAAATGTAGCCATTGTAATCTCTGTTAAAAGGCAAAAATATTTAAATAATTAACCTAAAACTTTGGTTTGAACATCCAATCAAGTTGCTGACCTGCTTATGAAATAGCCAAAAAAAAAAAGTGTCATCTACTAAAGGTCTATTCTATTTCCCACTTTTTGTGGAGAATGCAGGTTCTATGGTGTTCCTGGGAAGGATTAAATAGGGCTTTTCATACAAGTAAGCTGCAGTTATGCCCTAACTTGCTTTCCAGCATAGGTCACTAGCATTACAAGCCTACTAAATGAATAAAAACTCATAGTTGTGAGGGTGAGAACATACTAAAAAATCACATCTGTTTTACTGTAGAAGTTGCAATCCATTTGAAATATGTGCCTTGAAAGCTTTATTAAACAAACAAAATCTTTCAACTTGTGTTTGTTTTTGTGAAGATTTTTAATCCATTTCTTTTGTGGTTTATGTAGTTTCAATTGTATCTCATTTTCAGCAGGAAAAGATCCTAGCAACCTCCTCCAAAGGTGCTGCTGCTGTAAATGGCACAGCTAGCCTCTGTGCCAGCCATTTTGTTTATAACCATTGAGTCCACTAGCCCAGAAAGAGTGATAAATTTGCATGGCAAGTTGTTGGCTTTTGTTCTGGCTTCCTCCTTCCCCCTATGAGCCCTCAATGAACAAAAATATTATCTGAAAAGGTTATAGGTGGAAGATAAAGCAGTAAAATACTCCTAACCTTTCACCTTTAGATCTCTGGTTTCAGATTTAGTCGGATCACAAGTGAAATGAGATTGGTAATCTCAGCCTAGTCCCTAAAGCATACTTGTCCAGACTGAGTCCAAACTACCACATAATATGACACAATTTTGCATGATTGTCTAGAAGAAATGTAGGACTGCATTAGCAAGGGTGATCAAGGTCATGGTTAAGATGCTTTGTCCAAATGATGCAACACACTTATTAATTAATACATTGAAAGAGCACTTTCACTTCCTCCAAAATAAATTAATTTTTTTAAGCTAACTAACAGCTGCTATCCTTACGAAACAAAGACTAGTGTTACAAAGAACAAGTGTTTAATGGACATTTTAGGTTTTTCCAATTACTCACATTGTTGCATATTAAAATATAAATAGTAAATCTTTAGGGATCAAATCTTGCTTGCCTTACTCATGTAATTAGTGTCCATTGAAACATCCCTTTGGTTTCACAGGAATAAAAGCTTCAAGATTAAATCCTAGATTTGTAAATTTTCAGTAAGCCACATGTTGATTACTGATGTTAACTTTATACAATCCCTGTAGTTTAACCAAAATCAATAAGAAAAACTGGTATGTGTGTGCAGATGCATTTAGAGAGTTCTTCTATCATCATTTGGAGACTTTAAATGTGTAGTTATTATTACTAATGGCAGTTAAACTGCTAAATCCTCTTGTATTGATATGCAAATAGACTCCAAAGAACATTGGAATAAGGATGTAGCAAAAAATGAGCTTATTTCAATTCAAGTAGGCTTGGCAGAATTTGATTATTGTGATGGATAATATAAATATTTGTTTAAGCTTTTTTTTATTTTTATCTAGTGAAATGTTCACAGTTGTGAGAAGTTATTGGTAGGTCAGACAATTATTTACTGAAAGTAGATTTTAAAATTCAAAAAGTTAAATCTTTATAACTGTTAGCTGATTTTGACAATGTGTTTATCAGAATGTTCACTCTGAATACCCTTAATCAAACTCTAATACGTTCTTAGGTAGCATTTTTCTTACTTTGCCTAAGTTTTCAATTATGGATGGAAATATTTTTTGTTGGTTTGTGTGTGTACAGTGAAGTCAATGTTTACCTACAGTTACTGATAAAAATCTAATCCTTCCAAGCCTAAATACTGTACAAACAATATTTCACTGAAATAATACCTCATCTTTAAGTAGTTTAATTGTGTGTTGAATATGCTTAATAGTGAATGTTAGTAAAGTAGTGGCAGCTAGAGGAACATGCAGTGCATGTTTATATAGTAATTATTTTTTTTTTAACGTTATCAGTGTAGCCAAATATGTTTAAAGACTTTTCTGAATTGTTTGGTACCTTAATTGCTGTTCAAATGTGTTACTAGAAGTGGTGATATTTTAGACATCAATACAATTAAATGCATGTTTTTTATTTGATGGGAAAAGGGATGCGTGTAGTGCAGGGCCGGCTCTGGCTTTTTTGCCGCCCTAGGCAAATAAGCCACCCGCCTCCCGCCCCTCCCCTCCAGCGTGGCAGGGGAGGGCGCCGAGCCCAGCCGCGGGCCCGCAATCCCCGGCCGGAGCGCCAGGAGGAGGGCGGAGAGCCCCCAGCGGCCAGAGCGCCGAGAGCAGGGCGGAGAGCCCGGCCGCGGCTCTCCGCTCTCCCCAACCGGCCGGAGTGCCAGGGGGAGGGCAGCAAGTCCGGCCGGGGCCCCGCTCTCCCCGACTGGCCAGAGCGCTGGTGGGAGGGCGGCAAGCCCGGCCAGGGCCCCGCTCTCCCCGACCGGCTGGAGCACCGGGAGGAGGGTGGCGAGCCCGGCCGGGACGAGGGCGGCGAGCCCGGCCGGGGCCCCGCTCTCCCCGACCGGGGCCGCTCTCCCCCACCGGCTGGAGCACCGGGGGGGGAGGGCGGCGCCCCCCTCCAGGCGCCACCCCAAGCACATGCTTTGTGGCCTGGTGACTGGAGCCAGCCCTGGTGTAGTGTTATAGAAAATTTTAACTTTGAGAACAGAAACATCTTGCTGGCAATGCTTTATTTTTTCCTGTTGGCACTTATTGGTAGTGCATGTGGCATAATTACCATATCTAATCCTGTGCAAACATTTAATGACAAATCTGAAAGGAATTGTACTGACTGTCTTCTGAGACAGATTGCTCTCAATACACTTGGTATACAGCAACTATTTTCTCCTATGACAGAAGTTTCATCTTTGCAAAAGATGAAATGTTAAAACCAATGAATATGGATCAGTTGAGACAAACTTTTTACCTCTGCTTTTGAGACCTCAAGTATTCTTTCATAAGGAAAGAAGCTTTAGTTTATGGTAAAGTAACCTGCTTGTTCTGTTACAGTAATAAAATTGTTTCTGTATTTTTTGCTTATACAATCTTTTAACTAACTTGAGAGTTATTGTGTAAAGTTCTTCAAACATTTGTCTTTTGGCACAGAATAATAATCAAAGTACTTCAGCAGTATCCAACCTATTAAAGCTGGATCCATATGTCACAGTGACTGTGACTAGCTGTTGAGAAACATATTGGTACAAAGTAGACCAGCAAAATAAGATGTTTCATGTTCAGTGATGGGGGGGGGGGGAAGAAGGGGGGTTGAAATCTAATTTTCTAGCTAAACAATCTTTTTTCAGGGATAAAGAAAACTGGAAGGGAATTACTAAACAAACGCAAATACTTAACCATAAAATTTTGCATCAACTAGTATACTTACGCATCTTGTGCATGTGCTATATGTACAGGTAAGCATTAACAAAAGCAAGAATCTACTATATTATGTTTATATGGTGATGCTAGTACAATTAGGGTTTTTCACTCAGATTGTGGTTTGTATCAGTTTACTGCATGGTTATATTAAATTGGGAAATGACTTCATTTTATCTAGGATTTTTACAGATGTTAGAAACATTTGATGGGAAATTGTCAGAAAAATTTGACAGTATGATATATACTAAAAATTGTAGTAAATTGAAGTTGCTTGGATCCTTGAAGCCCAATTCTTAACAATACCATGTCTTAATAATTAGTTCATCAAAAATTTTCCCTTTAAAACTATGCAGGAACTAAGTCTGATCTTAAATACATTAATACATATTACTGAATATCTTAAAATATCCAAGGGCATTACTTTTTTTTTCCCAAGCAGCATAACAAAATGAGCTTGTTTTAGCTGTGATGAGAATCAAGTCTATTGTAACCATAAAGTATGTCTGTATACATATACACATCCTTATTTTAGACTAAGGCCCTGACTTACTCAGTTTGCTGATTGCTATATTTTGCTTTAAATCAGTCATTCTGGTATATCGGTTTAAGACACTTTGGACAAAGCTGAGTGTCAAGCAAAAGCACCAGTCAATTTTGGCAGTGTCGCAGCCTCTTGCCTTCAGGACTTTGTCTCCCAGATTCTGTAGTTCTTGTTCTGCCTCACTATTTGAAGCATACTTCAGTTCCTGTGTGACTGACTGAAAATAAATTAGATAGCAAAGTGACAGGCACCTTAGTAATAGATTAAAAAAAGTTTCTCAGTAGAACTTGAAAGGCAGACTTTAAAAGAATATTACACCTATAGAATGCCACTTAAATGCACAGCTGGTAGCCCTAATGCCTTCCTATGGCCACAGGACTCTGAACCGTTGAATGAGATGTTCTTGAGGGCTGCAGTTGCTCCCAGGCATTTGATCTCAAGGTAAGCCAGTAGCTCTCAGAAACCTATGGAAGATGTAGGAACTCCTGCTCAGTACAATAACTTAACAAGTGTTCAGTCTCTTCAGTTAAGTCTTTACACCTTCCTGCATTGAGGGATGTTATCTCTTAACTAAAAAGAAGAACAGGAGGACTTGTGGCACCTTAGAGACTAACAAATTTATTAGAGCATAAGCTTTCGTGGACTACAGCCCACTTCTTCGGATGCATATAGAATGGAACATATATTGAGGAGATATATATACATGTGTGTATATATATACATGTGTGTGTATATATATACATGTGTGTATATATATCTCCTCAATATATGTTCCATTCTATATGCATCCGAAGAAGTGGGCTGTAGTCCACGAAAGCTTATGCTCTAATAAATTTGTTAGTCTCTAAGGTGCCACAAGTCCTCCTGTTCTTCTTTTTGCGGATACAGACTAACACGGCTGCTACTCTGAAACCTATCTCTTAACTAAAACTTGTAGAGAATAGATACATACAAACTGAAACCCTAAGCTAGTCTCCATTCTGAAGATAAGCAGACTGACTGCTGCTAAGAATGTAGACATGGTCACAGTCTGAATAAAAAAAAAAAACATTGGGGACAGTGTGAGACCTGCAATAGAGATCTCCCTACAGGATGGGGAGCAGACAGATACCGGACACTGTGTTGGTATACAATACTCTAAATGCTCTTTATTGATTAAGAAACAAACCTTACTCACTCCACAGTCACACCCCAAACATACTATACCAGAGTCCAAAGGTGAGAATGGTCTGGATGGCCAGATGAGATTCCTTCTGATCACAAGATGTGGGAAGCCGGCGAAAACCACATCTAGATCTACACCGGACTCTAGATCAACAAACAACTCAGATTTGCAGAAATCATAGACAACCATTTATAGTCCATTCTGTTGTGTCATCAGTTCTTTGCCTTTGTTTACTAGGCCTTCTACCCACACAATGATCCAAGGCATGTAATTTCCTCCCATTCTTATACAATTGTATAAAAGTACAGCTGGTGTGGTTTCCTTTTCTGCTGATTTTCTGTATTTTTCTTGGAATGTAAGATTGTTTTTACACAAATTGTTCTTGACCTTAAGTTCTTGCTTCAGTTGCCAACTTGCAACACATATACTCATGTCAAGCATGCATCATTCATACCAGGCCTCAGTGACCTACAACATATTTCATATGAATCACAATAATTAATGGCATTAATCATGTATCAAGAGGGGGAAAATGTTGAGAGATATATATTGTATCACTTCATAATTTTACAAGCAATTCAATTTTACATATTACTTACTCCAAAACTTCGTCGCTTTCTTATTCAGCAGTATAAACAAAGGTTAACAAAATCATTAATGCAAATAATGACAATAGGATGTAGCATTAAATTTAGAAGAGCTGTGACACTTGGAGACCATCCTTTAAAGGTATAATAATGAGAAATTGCCAATTCTTCTTCTTTCCCCAAATAATATTTGGCCATTGTGGATCAAAATGTTTATTTTTTCCCAGCTGAGCAGACTTAGATACATCTTTTGCATATTGCCTGATTTTTTTGCTTTCAATCAATCTTTCCCCATTGTTCCCAATGTATCTCCAACTCAAAAGGACCAGTCCACATCTTTTGGTTCCCAAACAATTTCCGTTTTTAAAAATAGAGGACCTCGGTAAATAATAATGACCTCTGTTATATTTACATGACTCGGTTGGGCCTTTTTCTGTCATAATTCCCCAAAATACATGTTTTTCAGTAGTTACCACACAAATACACCCGTTGCCTAAATCAAACGCTCTTGTGCCATTAGAGTAGTGGTGGGCAACCTGCAGCCCATCAGGGTAATCTGCTGGCAGGCCAAGAGACAGTTTGTTTACATTGACTGCTGCAGGCACGGCCACACACAGCTCCCAGTGGCCGCGGTTCACTGTTCCTGGCCACCGGGAGCTGCGTGTGGCCAATGTAAACAAGCTATCTCTTGGCCTGCCAGCAGATTACCCTGATGGGCTGCAGGTTGCCCACCACTGCATTAGAGGCTAAATATTGCATGGTACATTGTCTGCTTGAATGGTTCTAATGACATCCCTCTACGGACCAAGTTAGTTGTGGATACACCCATTTACTTCGTCCCCACTCTTCACAATGTTTTGTTAATTCTACTAATTTATAATCCCCTTCTTCTTGAATCAAGTGTGTCCCACTTATTTCTATTTGCCATCCTTCTCCATTGCTGCTTTTCTTTGCTTCCCTGTGTTGTGTAACAGCATTCTGCCTTTCCACTCTCCCCTCAGGGTGGCTTGATTCCAATTAAACTCCATATATTTCTTCCATCCTGTAATTTGTTGATTCCATATATGAGGATTTTTGAACCATTCTAAAGGCCATTGCCCATTACTTAACAGATTAGCCATTTTCTATGTATTGTATCCCATAAATCTGCATCTGTACGCATCGTATTGCTAGTACAGTTTTATTGTCACTCAGCCACACCAAATACATTTACATTTAGAGATGTTTTCAAGGCTTGGACTTGTTTCAATTAGAGTTCCACACTTCTTATTCCTTGTTCCGATAATGCACGAAAATTGTCATGTGCCGTATAGCCCCCCAAAATCTTATCCAAAGGTGACGTTTTCTCTTGTAACGTCTCAGTATCAAATGAGTTTAAAACTCCAGCTCCAGCACCAATACTATCTACAATATATTCCTATACCTCTTATTTCCTGTAGTCCAGTCTCCCCATTGTTGTTGCCACGCTTGTAATAGAGGCAAGGCATACACTCTGGATGTTGTGCACTTATTTTACTTTCGCTCCTTCCAACCGGATTGTTTGATCCACAATAGTTGGGGCTTTGATTACTTCTCCCCTATATGGATGCTCATTTGCCATGATTCTTGGTGCAGTCTTGTTTACGGATATCTGATTAACAAACATTAAAAAAGGACCATATCCCTGAAAATATAGTCCCCCATTAATTTTCCTAAAGCAACTCAATCTTCTCATTATGGAAGGATTTGCCATTACACCATATTCCCATAATTTAAGCACCATTGACTCATTCCATCCCACATGAGTATTAACCAATTCTTGTTCTTTAGTTACATCTAGGGTGACTCCAAAAAGTGCAGTTCAGAGTACTCATTCAGATTTTCATCGTAATGAAATCTAAACATTAGGTGACCATTCTCCCCCTTAGTATGTACAAATATCTCCCTTACTTTTCCAAATCTTTTGGCTTTAGACATTCCCATGTCACATTTTTGCCATCTTCCCCCCCATATTTCAAATTTTAACCTCAAAAGGTTTTTCTTTGCATCTTGTTTTGTTTGGTCCTGTTTTTTCCATTCTGTCCCACAAATAGTTGAATGTATTATTCCCTTTGATCCATACCACCATCCTAGAGGTGCTCCCATATGTATATCCATGTACCCCTAAATTTTCCCAAATATTCAAAAACCATAAAAGCCAAAAAACATATTTCCACCCTTTTTGAATTATGCGGCTCCTCAATATTGAAGCCATGGCCATTATTCTATAGGAATAATGTCCAATGTTTCCAGCTGTATTATTCTAAATACTTACACTAAACCTCTATTTTTGCTCAAGCGCCGGTATTTTTTTTTCTTCCTAAAATATAATGCACACAACAATATTCTTTTATTAAGCACAAAATGCAGAGCAAAGCACGTATAAGCAATAAACCAATTACAGAAATTGTAGCACTGTATCCACACTCCAAATCCAAGGTCCGTACAAGAAAATCTCCAGTGCAATTGGGCATTACTTTCCCTCTGTAAGATAAACTAGAAGCAAAAGAAAGGAACATTATTTAATCTTTAGGCCATAACTAATTGTGACGAGAATCCAGTCTCTTCCTTTTTCAGTGGCATCAGTTTAAATTCCATTTTCTTAAGTTCTATCAGTAACTTTACCCATTGGGTAACTGATACCGTCTCTTCTTCTGGGTACAATAAAGGGCTCCACAATCTCATAGGTCTTCTGTGATGCTCTGTACCTTGGGGGAACACTCTGCACCCCAATGTTCATCCTTATATGATTGTGTGGTATCCAATGCAAACTTTGTCATGTTGGGCGTCTTTGGAAGGCTCATGATGCACTGAGCATTGTTGTTACAGTAATGTTATAGGTTTTAATTTCATATATAGTTATGAGGCTGAAAATATGTCCTCATGGCTTAAAACAAGCCCAGGCAAAACTCCCCAGGCGCAGAGGGGCAGTTCACACCTCATCAGGGCATGTATGGGACAAACCAACCCAGTCTCACAGGAACAAAAGGACACTGGCCTAGGCAGCAACAAAAGATCTGTTGGACTCTCGAGTGAGTCACCCCCCCCTTCCCTTGGTCAGTTTGGGACTATGATGAGGTAATGCTCACCTGACTCTGAAAGGGGGGGGGCACGCGCAAAGCCAAGAGGGAAGAAAGGACATGATAAAAGGGAGAGATATTTGCCATGCTCTCTCCCACCTCCATCTAGAGACACCACCACCAAGTGACTGAAGTGCTGATCAAAGGGGAGAGCCTGGCTGAACGGCAACCAGCCAGCCTGTGGTGAAAAGCATCTAAGTTTGTAAGGGTACTAAAAGTGTTAAGATCAGCTTAGAATGTGTTTTGCTTTCATTTCACCAAATCTGACTTGTTGTGCTTTAACTTATAATCACTTAATCTCTCTTTTGTAGTTAATAAATTTGTTTATTCTATCTGAAGCAGTGTGTTTGGTTTGAAGAATGTCAGAGACTCCCCTTGGGATAACAAGCCTCGTACACATCAATTTCTTTGTTAAATTGACGAATTTATATAAGCTTGCAGCATCCAGCTGGCATAACTGGACACTGCAAGATGTAGCTTCCTAGGGTTGTGTTTGGGACCAGAGATAGTGGCTAGTGTCATTTGGTTGCAAAATCCAAGCAGCGGGTGGCCAAAAGTGCTCACTCATGTAGCTGGGAGCAGCTTACATGCCAGAGTCTGTGCGTGAACATCCTGGGAGTGAGGGTTCTCAGAGCAGAGCAGGGTAAGGCTGGTTTCCAGAGCCAAGGATTGGAGTGGCCTAGCAGATCATTGGTCCAGATAACACCAGGGGAACATCACACCTTCCAAAGAGAAGGTGATAAGGCTGGTAGCCAGTACCCAAGCGATCATTACTTCAGATTGCTGCCAACACCATTGGCAATTTATTGTGCCAATCTTTGCCAGTTTCTTGCACTACTTTGCATAGAGCTTGTTTACTAGTTTGATTCATCCTTTCTACTGTCCCTGATGATTGAGGAGGATAGGGGATATGTAGTTGTTGCTCTATTCCTAAAGCTTTTTAATAAACTTATAATTATTCCTCCTACAAAATGTGGTCGATTATCTGAATTAATTACTTTTAGAGTTCTATATCTACTTCCTACAACTTTTTGGCAGTGGTCTCTGCAGTATGATTTCTGGTGGGAATTGCCTCCACCCATCCAAAAAAGGAATCTACTATCATTAATACATACTGATTTCCCCTTTGGGTCTTAGGCAATTTATCAATATAATCAACTTGTATTCTACTCCATGGCCCCACAATTCTTTAGTGCAACAAGGGTCTTGAATCTGGTGACCTATTCCCATCTGCTGCACACCTTATGCTGTTTTTAAACAGTTTTCTACATCCTCTCACACGTTAGGCCATATTCCAATTTGTTTTACCTTAAAGAGTATTCTCTTTTCCTTGGTGTGCCATAGTGTGTCACAGGTTAATAGTCTCTTCTCTTTGAAGTCTGTCAGGTACCCCACTTTACCTCTCCTATTTTCTTAGTCACTGTATAGCCACCTTGTATATTCCAGTTTCCCCATCTTTCCTCAGGTTTAACCTCCTGTTTTATGCTTGAGCTCTAGTAACTACCATAACTCCCAAAGGTTCCTTTGCTGCTAATTTAGCTAAAGCATCTGCTTTATCATTCCAATATTTTTCATTCCTGTCTTGCTTTTGATGACCTTTAATAAGAGTAAGACCTAATTTTCCTGGGTGTTTTTTCAACTATAGATAGATTTCTAGTGCTCCTTTTGGACTAAATTTTTCCCCTCAGCTCTTTCCCAGTGATTCTTTTTCCAAATCCCAATCTAGTAGAACAGTCCTTGTACCACAAAGTCCAAATCCATATAGACAATCTGCAACATTATTTTTCTGTTTAAGCAGATCAGCTCGGGGAGCAGAGGTCTGAGCTCTTAGTGAAGAGATACTCCTACACAAATAGTTCTAATAGTTCTTGACCTTACGTTCTTGCTTCAGTTGCCATCTTGCAATGCACGTATTCATGTCAAGCATGTGTCATTCATACCAGGCCTCAATGACCTATAACATATATGAGATAGATCCCAACAACAGCTATTTTAGACTTAATTCCTTCTTGTTGGTCAGAATTGTTCAGAAATGTGAAGATAGAAAGCAATTTGGGTGAAAGTGATCACGAAATGACAGATTTTTGTGATTCTAAGGCAAGGAAGGGAGTGAGCAGCAAAATAAGGACAATGGATTTAAAAAGAGCATATTTTAACTCAGAGGTAGGTGTGATGGGTTGGATCGCAGAAACCCCCTTGGGGCTGCCAACTGATGTGCCAAGACTACTACTGCCCCTGCTTTCCTGCCCGGGCAGCTTAGGACTTCAGTGCCCTGCCTGGTTTGAGCCAGACCCGCTAGCCTGCTGCAAACCCAGACCCAGGGTCTGAACCATGTCCCCTAACAGCGGTAGGCTTAGCTAAACAACGTACAGAAGTGTTCCTGTCTTTAACACTCAAATGTCCAACTCCCAATGGGGTCCAAACCCCAAATAAATCTGTTTTACCCTGTATAAAGCTTATACAGGGTAAAACACTCATAAATTGTTTGCCCTCCATAACACTGATAGAGAAATATGCACAGCTGTTGCCCCCCAGTATTAATACATACTCTGGGTTAATTAATAAGTAAAAAGTGATTTTATTAAATACAGAAAGTAGGATTTAAGGGGTTCCAAATAGTAACAGACAGAACAAAATGAATTACCAAGCAAAATAAAACATGCAAATCTAAGCCTAATACAGTAATACAACTGAGTACAGATAAAAATGTCACCCTGAAAGATGTTTCAATAAGTCTCTTTCACAGACTGGATGCCTTTCTAGTCTGGGCACAATCCTTTCCCCGGTACAGCCCTTGTTCCAGCTCAGGTGGTAGCTAGGGGATTCCTCATGATGGCTCACGCTTTTCTCTGTTCCACCTACTTATATCTCTTTTCCATAAGGTGGGAATCCTTTGTCCCTCTGGGTTCCCACCCTCCCCTTCTCAATGGAAAAGCACCAGGTTAAAGATGGATTCCAGTTCAGGGGACGTGACCACATGTCACTGTAAGACTTCATTACCCACTTGCCAGCACACACATATACAGGAAGACTTACAGGTAAAACAGAGCCATCTGCAGTCAATTGTCCTGGTTAATGGGAGTCATCAAGATTCCAAACCACCATTAATGGACCACACTTTGCATAATTACAATAGCCCCTCAGAGTTATATTTCATATTTCTAGTTTCAGATACAAATAGGATGATCTCACAGTAGATGATAAGCTTTGTAATGATGTCTTACACGATACCTTTGGCATGAAGCATATTCTAGTTACATTATATGATTTTATGAAAATATGCTAGAGTGCAATGTTACAGTAGGTAAGGTCCCATGGGAAGAAAATTTAAAGGAAAAAGTAGTTCAGGAGAGCTGATAGTGTCTCAGAGATCCTATTAAACAGGGCCGGCTCTGGCTTTTTTGCCGCCCTAGGCAAAAAAGCCACCCGCCGCCGCTCCCTCCCCCAGCGCGGCAGAGGAGGATGGCAAGCCCGGCCGCAGGCCCGCAATCCCCGACTGGCCGGAGCGCCGGGAGGAGGGCGGAGAGCCCGGCTGGGGCTCTCCGCTCTCCCCGGCGGCCAGAGCACCAGGGGGAGGGTAGAGAGCCCCCGGTGGCCAGGCGGAGAGCCCGGCCGGGGCCCCGCTCTCCCCAACCGCCCAGAGCGCCGGGGGGAGGGTGGCGAGCCCGGCTGGGGCCCCACTCTCCCTGACCGGCCGGAGCGCCGGGGAGTTGGGCGGCGAGCCCGCCCGGGGCCCCACTCTCCCCGACCGGCCAGAGCGCCGGGGAGTTGGGCGGCGAGCCCGGCCGGGGCCCCGCCGTGCCGCCCCCCTCCAGGCGCCGCCCCAAGCATATGCTTGGTGGGCTGGTGCCTGGAGCCGGCCCTGCTATTAAAGGCACTTCTGCAGACTATCCTAATGCAAAGGAAATATATGAACAGTAAGAGGCCAATATGGCTCCATCAGGAGCTCTTTAATGATCTGACAATCAGAAAGGAATCCTACAAAAAGTGAAAACATGGACCAGTTGCTAAGAAGGGGGTATAAAATAATAGCACAAGCATGTAGGGACAGAATCAGAAGAACTAAGTCACAAAATGAGTTACACCTAGCAAGGGACATAAGACAGTTTAAAAAAAAAAAGTTTCTCTTGCTCCTAATGTACTTAAAGAAAGGAAAGTGTAGGTCTCTACTTAGTGGGGAAGGAGAGCTAATAACCTCAAGAAGGCTGAGATCTTTAATACCTATTTTGCTTCAGCCTTCACTAAAAAAGGTTAATGGTGACCAGATACTCAGCATAATTAATATTAACAACAAGGAAGGAAGAACACAAGCCAAAATAGGGAAATAACAGGTTAAAGACTATTTAGCTAAATTAGATGTAATCAGGTGTTTACCTGATGAAATTCATCCTAGGCTACTTAAGGAACTAGGTAAAGAAATCTCTTGGAACCATTAGCAATTTTTCTTTTTTTTTGGAGAACTCCTGGAGGACTGGTGAAGTCCCAGAGGACTGGAGAAGGGCAAACATTGTACAGTAGAACCTCAGAGTTACAGACAGCTGGGAATGAAGGTTGTTCATAACTCTGAAATGTTTGCAACTCTGAACAAAATGTTATGGTTCTTTCAAAAAGTTTACAACTGAACATTTACTTAAAGCTTTGAAACTTTACTCCCCACTGTCTTCTGTCCCTATCTCCCCACTGTTCCCTATTCCCCTTCCCCCACCCAATTCCCCACATCCATCCCCCATTTCCCCAGCTCCACCCTGCTCCCCCTTGCCTTGCTCCACCATGAGCCCTCACCATTGTACAGGAAACAGGAGGGTGGCCATGCAGGGTGCCCAGCCCATATAGAAGAGGTAGATGACCAGCACTAGGACCCAAGAGGTGGTGTCCAGCTGCAGAGGCAGCAAGCCGGAGTGGCCACCCTACCTCACCCAGCAGGAGAAGGGGCTCTGTCCCCTGGAAATGTGCTGAAAGGGGGGGGAGGCACAGGGTGGGAATGACAGAGCCCTCTTTCCCTTCCCCGCCCTCCTGGACAGGCTGAGCAGAGCAAGGCCTGGGCAGTTTGGTGCTAGAAGAAATGAGAGGGGGAGCAGGGACATGTGACCTTGTGTGTTCCCCACACCTCGGGGGGGGGCTAATACCCCCCTGACCCTCCTAAACTATACCCATGTGTGCAGTTGACTGGTCAGTTCGTAACTCTGGTGTTCGCCTCTGAGGATCTACTGTACCTATCTTTAAAAAGGGTGTGATGGGGTCTGCTTATCCCGTACTAGCCCAGACAGGGTTGAGCCCATGGTATTGACAGTGGAAGTCCTGCCTCCCTGGCAAGACTGGGCATGCTCCAAGTGCTCTAGTAGTATAAAGGGAGGGAGCACAGCTCATTCTGGGCTGGAGGCTACAGGGGAAAAAACCTGCCGGGGCAGCTCCTGCCGAGGGCCAGCCATAGCCTCTGACTGCACCAGGAATTGAAGCTGTCCATGGCCCGCCTGTATCCCGGCAACTGGAGGAACGCCTGGAGATGACCGGCCCTGCTGAACACAGAGAACCCGACACCTCATGGGAAACCCCAACACAGACTCTGGTAGGAAGTGACCCAGGGAGGGTGACGGTACCTCCCGCCCAAGGAAACTCAACATGTTTCATTAAGACCTCCTGCCCCTCTGGCCACTAGGCCATGCTACCCTGCACCCAAGGGTGGTGCTATGGACTCTGGCTGCTAGGCCACGCTGCCCAGCTCCAAAGGGCTGCTTCATAGACTGTGACTGATAGGCCATGTGGCCTTGACCCTAGGGGTGTGGACTGTCACAAAGGGGACCAGAGGATGTGAGGAATTATAGATCAATTAGCCTAACTTCCATACCTGGAAAGAAACTAACAAATTATTAAGCAATCTGTTTGTAAGAATGTAGAAGATAAGATAAGGAACAGCCAGCATGGATTTGTCAAGAACAAATCATGCCAAACCAATCAAAAGTTTCTTCTTTGACAGGATTCCTGACCTTGTGGATGAGGAGAAGCAATAGACAGGATACAGCTTGATTTTAGTAAGGCTTTTTACACAGTCCCACGTGAGTCTCATAAACTAAGGAAATGCAGTCTAGATTAACCTTCTATAAGATGGGTGCACAAATGATTGAAAGATCATAGTCAGGGTAGTTAATTGTTTGCTATCAAACTGGGAGGGTGTATATAGTGGGTTCCTGCAAGGGTCAGTCCCAGGTTGCTACTAATCAATAATTTCCTTGAAGACTTGGATGATGAGTTTGTCAGTTTGACCGTGTACTTGATTGTTTGTTTGAACAGTGTGAATTGGGAGTGCTTTGTTCCAGATGGGCCTTGAGTGGGCCTGACTGGTATAAAAAGGCAGTCAGCAGCGAACCAGCTGAGTGGCAAACACCGGAGGCTAACAGAGGGAGTTCGCCTGGGATCTGTCAGAGAGCCCACTGAGCCTTACATCTTGTGGGCTTCTGTGAGTTGCTGCAACAGCTGAGGAAGCTCTTAAAAGGAAGGTGATATGGAAGGTGACCGTTCAGTTGTTGTAACCTGCACAGGTTGTGCCATGTTTGTCTTTCTTCCACAGGACAGAAACCACTTTGTCTGTACAAAGTGCAAGCTGGTCTCCATATTGGAAGAGAAGGTTCGAGGTCTGGAGAAACAAGTATCGACCCTGCGTTGCATACGAGAAAATGAAGATTTCCTGGACAGACGTCAGGATATGCTTCTACAGGCACAACGTTCTGAAGAATCGGAGCAGGTTGCGCAGAAGGGACTGAGGGATGGTGAAGAAAATTGGCAGCATGTGACCTCCAGAAGAAAGAGGAGCGTCCATGTACCAGCAATGGAGATACAGGTGAGCAAACATTTTCATGTTCTCTCCACAGGTACTAATGCGGAGAGTGGAGTAGATGATACATCTGAGGGAAGGGAGCAGAAGGAGATTCCACCGATTGGAAGGCATGAGATGCACTGCCCTAGGGATGGGGGTTCCACGACCACCGCTCCCAAGAGACGGAGGAGAGTGGTGGTGGTCGGGGACTCCCTCCTCAGATGACTCAGTCCCCCTATCTGCCGCCCCGACCGAGAAAACAGAGAGGTCTGCTGCTTGCCAGGAGCTAGGATTCACGCTGTGACGGAGAGACTGCCGAGACTCATCAAGCCCTCGGATCACTACCCCTTCCTGCTTCTCCACGTGGGCACCAATGATACTGCCAAGAATGACCTTGAGCGGATCACTGCAGGCTACGTGGCTCTTGGAAGAAAGATAAAGGAATTTGAGGCGCAAGTGGTGTTCTCGTCCATCCCCCCTGTGCAGGGAAAAGGCCTGGGTAGAGACCGTCAAATTGTGGAAATCAACGAATGGCTACGCAGGTGGTGTCAGAGAAGGCTTTGGATTCTTGGACCATGGGATGGTGTTCCAAGAAGGAGTGCTAGGCAGAGATGGGCTCCACCTAACGAAGAGAGGGAAGAACATCTTCACGAGCAGGCTGGCTAACCTAGTGAGGAGGGCTTTAAACTAGGTTCACTGGGGGAAGGAGACCAAAGCCCTGAGGTAAGTGGCGAAATGGGATACCGGGAGGAAGCACGAGCAGGAGAGTGCAAGAAGGGAGGACTCCTGTCTCAGACTGAGAAAGCGGGACAATCAGCAAGTTATCTTAAGTGCCTATACACAAATGCAAGAAGCCTGCGAAACAAGCAGGGAGAACTGGAAGTCCTAGCACAGTCAAGGAACTATGTCGTCATTGGAATAACAGAGACTTGGTGGGATAACTCACATGACTGGAGTACTGTCATGGATGGATATAAACTGTTCAGGAAGGACAGGCAGGGCAGAAAAGGTGGGGGAGTTGCATTGTATGTAAGAGATCAGTATGCCTGCTCAGAGCTCCGGTATGAAAACTGCAGAAAAACCTGAGAGTCTCTGGATTAAGTTTAGAAGTGTGAGCAACAAGGGTGATGTTGTGGTGGAAGTTGCTATAGACCACCAGACCCGGGGGATGAGGTGGACGAGGCTTTCTTCCGGCAACTAGCAGAAGTTACTAGATCGCAGGCCCTGGTTCTCATGGGAGACTTTAATCACCCTGATATCTGCTGGGAGAGCAATACAATAGTGTACAGACAATCCAGGAAGTTTTTGGAAAGTGTAGAGGTCAGGGGACAATTTCCTGGTGCAAGTGGGGCTGTATAAGTAGGGGCATTGCCAGCAGATCGAGGGACGTGATCGTTCCCCTCTATTCGACATTGGTGAGGCCACATCTGGCGAACTGTGTCCAGTTTTGTGCCCCACGCTACAAGAAGGATATGGAAAAATTGGAAAGAGTCCAGCGGAGGGCAACAAAAATGATTAGGGGGCTGGAACACATGACTTATGAGGAGAGGCTGAGGGAACTGGGATTATTTAATCTGCAGAAGAGAAGAATGAGGGGGGATTTGATAGCTGCTTTCAACTACCTGAAAGGGGGTTCCAAAGAGGATGGATCTAGACTGTTCTCAATGGTACCTGACGACAGAACAAGGAGTAATGGTCTCAAGTTGCAGTGGGGGAGGTTTAGGTTGGATATTAGGAAAAACTTTTTCACTAGGAGGATGGTGAAGCACTGGAATGGGTTACCTAGGGAGGTGGTGGAATCTCCTTCCTTAGAGGTTTTTAAGGCCTGGCTTGACAAAGCCCTGATTTAGTTGGGGTTGGTCCTGCTTTGAGCAGGGGGTTGGACTAGATGACCTCCTGAGGTCCCTTCCAACCCTGATATTCTAGGATGGAGTGGAGTGAGTACTTATAAAATGTGCAGATAACACCAAGCTGGGAGGGGTTGCAAGCCCTTTAGAGGACAGAATTAGAATTTTTAAAAAGTGTTCATATTGGGCCAGATCCTTAGCTGGTGTAAATCAGTGTAGCTCCATTGAAGTCAGTGGAGTTCCATTGATTTACACTGAGGATCTAGCCAAGTAGGTTTTTAGACTCAATTATATTGTTGAATGTGATGTGTTGGACTTTTTTGGTCACTTAGCCTCTATTGTGAAACAAATGTGTTTGGTTCTCCTTTCAACCTTCTGTTTCAGAATTATTGAAGCTTCATATGAGAGTCGTGGAAGCTTTACACAAGTAGCTTGGAAGAGACAAGGGGTAATGGAGAATGCTGGGTGCCAAAATTTTTAATCACAATTTGCCTGATGCTTCTGGCTGACAAAAGCAGGTTCCAGACACATTCAGAAACATTTATTCATAGCAATTCTGGTCAAATGTGCCCTACTTATATTGGTATCTCTTTTCTCTAAGTATTAGTGTGGGATTTTTATCCCTTGCTGGGGGAGGACTGTGGTTTTTGTCCTTATGTACATTTTTGTGCAATCAGATGCCTTTGTCTCTTAAGTAAAAGAGGCCATTGGGCTATTATGTAGCCTAGGGGGTTTGTTCTCTCCCTCATGTGCATGTAAATGCCATCAATGGGAATGACGTGTGCGCATCAGGGAGGAAATAGAGGTCTAAATTTAGATCACTGGCAGTACATATTGACAAATGATGTCTAGCTTCTCAATGCTAGAGATGTTGTGCATATTCTCGTCTCCTCTCCCAGACTAAGGATCTCCACATGTAGAAGCTGATTCACATTTCAGATGGGTTGCACCCTTGCCACTTTGGCTTGGGTGAACCCAAGCTCATAAGGGCACAGAGTAGAATGTCATACAACAAATGAATTAATGAATGAAGATTTGACTTCAACTTTTTTTGTTATCACCACTAGTGGCTTGACCCAATCTTTGTATTATGTTTCCTGGGATGAAAGAAGTAGGAATTCATCCTTTACTACTCCCAGTCACAACAGCTACAGTTAGCATTCTTTTTCATTATTGATGAGAATGTTGTGATTAACTTCTGTTGGTAAAAAAAGACTAACTGCTAAGCTACACAGAGCTCTTATTCAGGTCATTAAAGTGCAGTGGCACCTTGTCACATGGTATGCACACCCTGTCCTCCTTTGGGCCATGGCAGGGTTGTGATACCACCATGGTCAGTCTTCCTGACATTCTTTAGGCTGAAAGCAGTATGGCCTAGCAGACAGAGTAAATATAACAGGCTTCACGTACATGGCAGGGCAGCCTAATGGCTAGTACCCAGGGGCCACCACAAGGGGAGACAGCAACTCAGGTAGGGGGCCCCAGGCAACTCCACCAGGCCCAATCCAGGGCCCTACCAGTGGCAGAGTGGTCCACCACTGGGTCAGCATGGAGTCCCACCAAAACATGCTGACCTCACTCAGGTGGAAGATATCACTTGCACTGGCCCTTCCTGGGCCACTTCCTACCACACTTCCAGAAGCTGCAGTCCATGGGGCATCAGGGTCTCTGAGCTCCACAGCACAGATGAGTCCCTGGAGCTCTATTGTCCACAGACCTCTGGTCTGACTCTCAGAATCTCCAGCTCCCAGCCACAAGCAAGGGTTGTGACAGCTCTTCAGCTGAAGTCTCCTCCACCAAAGGTCTTGTCTCTCTAGCAGTCAGCCTAGAATGAACTGGGATGCTCCCTTTTATACTGAGGTAGCAGTTGGTGCATGCCCAGCATGCTCTGAGGGGTGGGACTTCCGCAGCCCATAGCGTGGGGTTAACCCTCTCTTGTCCAGTGCGTGGTATGCACACCCCATCACACATGTATATACATTGTGAGTTCCTTACCTACTATATAGAAATGACTACCTGGCTATTATATTCCTTTCAGATAAATTCTTGAAACCATTCCTGTGTTCCAAGGCCTCACTGAACCCCTTCTGTTCTTCGCTATTTCTTTCACTAATTGATTTTTTTTTAATGTGATTAGAGTGTTTGTTTGAAAATCTTTTCATATAAATTCATGGACACATGCTTTACTTGAGGGTAGCTCACTGGGAAAGTAGCTTTCACTCTTCTGTGCACTAGGAAAAAGTATCAAACTCTGTCTATTTCTGCTGGAGACACACAAAGGAGCAGGTGGGAGAACTTCATTGGGGAGGGATAGCTCAGTGATTTGAGCATTGGCCTGTTAAACCCAGGGTTGTGAGTTCAGTCCTTGAGGGGGCCACTTAGGGATCTGGGGCAAAATCAGTACTTGGTCTCCCTAGTGAAGGCAGGGGGCTGGACTTGATGACCTTTCAAGGTCCCTTCCAGTTCTAGGAGATAGGATATTTCCATTAATTATTATTATTTAAATAGTACAAGGATTTGGGAACAGAATACTCTAAAGCAGTACTGAACTCAGTGGGACTACTAATGTAAAATTAAACATGTGTCTGAAGGATAAAGGCTGTAGGGCCTAATCCTGCTTCCATTACATGAACAGACCTCTTGACTTCAGGATTACTCCTATGAGTAAAGACTGCAGGATCGTATCCATAAAGCAAAACTCTCATTGAAAATGAGGCTAATTATTCTTTCTTTTAGTAATAAGTATTTGACTTTTATATGGTAAAACTTTTGAAAATTTTACATTTAAACCCCCTTGTTTGTTAAATCATTTCTTGCATACAGTAGGATGAAATGGATTATGGTAGGGTATAATTTTCCTGGAAACTTGTTTCTAATGTATACTGTCTGAAACTTGTAAATAATCTCCTCTGTAAAATATGAAAAACCTTGCTGCTTATTTTTCCCAACATATATTTCTTACTCTTCAGATTGCAAACAACTTGTGATGTAAAGTACCTCTCATCTGCTACTTACTGCAGCATTGTTCCCTTTGTTCCAACAGGAGTTATATAAATCTTCTTCCCTTGCCTACAATACATCAGAAACAGCTTCTGGTTATTCTAGTCGATACTTGAATGACAAGTAGACAATTGTAGGGATGCTCTTTTGTGCTACTTTTGGTGGTCCCCCCCCCCCCCCGCCTTAATATGAGTAAATTAGCTACAGATTTTAACTGCCACAAAAATAATGCCCCCAGTATTTCATCCTCATTCAAAAAACAATGCTTTGTCAAGGAGCAATATGTTCACATAACAGTAATATATATATGTAGCTAGTTCAATAATCACAATTTGAGGCATATTAGAATAATCTGAGATGGAGAAACTGATGCTGCAATGCATTGTGCACAGGTGCTGTTTGTGGAATGTGTTGCAGAATTGCAGCCTTTGGAGAGGAAATTAGGCGACCGAGGCAGTCACCTAGGGTGCCAGGATTTGGGGGGGGCGGCAATTCGGCGGCGGAGGGTCCTTCCGCGCTCCGGGTCTTCGACGGCAATTCTGTGGTGGGTCCTTCACTTGCTCCGGGACCCGCCGCCGAAGTGCCCCGAAGACCGGGAGCGCGGAAGGACCCCCTCCCCCCCGCAGAATTGCTGACGACGACCGGGAGCGCGCAAGGACCCCCGCCTAGGGTGCCAAAAACCCTGGTGCCGCTCCTTAGTGGAAATGGTGGTTCTTGGGCACACTCACAATCCGACTTTAGCTGAGTTCCTGCTAACCATGAACAGCAGTGAAATAGTTAATTGTGCCTAATAAGGACTACTTAAATATTTGTGGAGTTAATAACCAAGCTTGCCTCTCTTAGAGCTATTGTTTAAGGAGGTCTGGTTTCAGTGCTATATTTCCATTTGGAAAATATATTTCACAATTATAACATTTGGAAATATACCTTTGGAATAATGAAAGGTAAATGCTAAATAAACTGATGGAACTTGCTTCTTTATCTCTAAATCATTCCTATCAGTTGGCTGCTAAGGCTAGCTCGTACTATCGAGCATGAAGGTGATTTCACTGTCCAGTTATGCAACTTATTCCCTTGCCTGTTTTTAAACGATCTAAATTTTCTTTGCTGTAACTGAGACCACTGGCTGCTGCTGTTGATTCATTCACCTAAAGCAACTAAGCAAGGAGGTTTGAGTCAGACAACTCTCCGGTACCAGATCCGCTAGACTTGTCGGGACTTTCTGGGTCCATGTTGTAAATAAAGGCCAGGGAATGGGTGGACTGGCTCCCCCGGCCGAGGGCAAGGGATCGCTTGCTCTGGAGGAGAGCACCAGCCCCGCCCCTGTTCCTGATTGGTCGCTGGGCAGGGGGCGGAGCGGGCGCTCCACGTGCAGTCGGTGTGGCTGGGTACCGGTCAGCTCAGCATCTTGAGCCGGTGCCGCAGCCTGCCCTGTCCGCTGATGCTCTCTGCCTTGCGAGCGGCTCCGCACCGCTACCGGAGGGGGATGTACCCGGAGTGGGGGCGCTGCCACGCCTGGCCGCTGCTCGCCCTGTTGCTCCTGGCCGGGAGCGGCCGCCAGCTCCTCTGCACGGCGGCGGGGCCCCGAGCTAGCGGCACTTCTCGCCTGCTCCGTTTCTACGGGCAGGTGCCGGAGAACAGCCCGGCGGGGACACCAGTGCAGGGGCTGCGGGTGCCGCTGTGGCGGCTGCAGAGCCCTGGGGAGCCGCCGGGGGAGTGGGCGCTGGAGGGGGCCGGCGCCTCTCGCTTCTTCTTGCACCTGGGGCCGGGGCTGCTGCTGCTACTGCGGACGGCCCAGTGCCTGGATCGGGAAGCCCGGCCGCTGTACACCCTGTCCTTGCGGCGCTCCTCCCGGCGGGCGCTGCTGCGGGTCCGGGTGCTGGACCGGAACGATCACCGGCCCCGCATCCCAGCCGGGCCGCCCCTAGAGGTGGACGAGCTGGCGCCGCTGGGCAGCGAGGTGGCCCGGCTGCGCGCCTTGGACGGGGACGAAGGAGCCAACGCGCTGCTCACCTACAGCTCGTGGCCGACCAGCGCCGGCAGCCGCCTGCTCTTCGTGGTGCCCCGCAGCGGGCAGGTGCTCACGGTGGGCTCCCTGCTGGGGCGCCGCAGGCTCAGCCTCTGGGTCTCGGCGCAGGACCACGGGCTGCCCCGGCCTCTGCGGAGCCCGGCGCGGCGGCTGCAGCTGACGGTGCGGAGAGAGGGCGCCCGCAGGGCCCGCTCGCTCCTGCCCCCGAAGCAGCCGCCGGGCTCCGGCTCCGGCTCCGGCTCCATCTCCTACACGGCGCGGGTCCCGGCCGGGGCGCGGCTTGGGGACCCCATATTCACCGTACCGGACACCCGCTACCAGGAGGCCGGCAGCTGGTTCGAGCTGGCTTCTCCCGCCGCCCCCGTGGAGCTGGAGCGGGCGTCAGGCCGCCTCCACCTGAGCCGGGAGCTGCCGCTGGGCGGCCGCGCCGAGGCGCTGGTGAGAGTGCACCGACGGGGCGGCCAAGGTAAGGCTGGTGCTGGCCGGGCGCGGAGCGGGAAGGCGGAGGCCGCTGGTGGCGGCGCTGGGTGCCCGAGACGGGGGCCCAACTTGCTCGGCCCCCAGGCGGTACTGCTGCCTCTCCCCGCAGAGCCGCTCGGGCTGCCCATGATCGCGGCTGTTCCCCTAAAGGCTGCGGCGCTCTCGGGCTAACGCGGGGGCTCCGCGGGTGCTGCACAGAACCGAGAGGTGCGCGCAGCCCAAGTCAGGGGACCCTGTTTCCTCTCCCGGCCGGCTGGGGTGAAGGGAGTGGGGAACAGGGGGAGTGTGTTCAACTGCATTAGAACTGGCTGCCCCCGGTGCTGCTCTAATAGCATTGGTGGCCCCTGCTGTGTCCCCTTGTCTGAATGCGCGCCAGCGTGTGGTGGCCGGCAAGACATCGTCTGATGCGCACTGCAAACAGCGCCGAATACCCATAACCTAGAGGAAGTACCGTTTTTATACTGTGGATGCTGTTGTGGGGTAGGTCTGCTTCAAATCTCCTGAAATGTGTTGCGCTCAAAACCCCCTACCATAGATGCTGTGCAGTATGACATCAAGATGAGCCTATATAAGATGTGCCTGTCTGCACACTCAGAACGGGTGCCTGTTGCAATCTGTTGCTTTTGATTCTGATAGGAAGACATTGGGGATTTTTAAATGGTCTTCTGAATGTCTTAAGATTTCCCACTTCTTTCCAAATCAGGCTCATGAGCACAATAATTAATCAGGGCCAGTGAGCATATGATGAAGGGTCTGACTGGGGAAAGCGCATAGAGTAATTTGAAAAACAAAGTATTTGTGAGGGGAGTTCAATTATGTGTTAATTCTGACCTGTGGTTCTTAAAAATAATCCATAAATCTAAATCCAACGTTAGGTAAAAATATTTATTAAAACTGCCAAAACTGTGGCACACAGTTTGCTATCTTTGATAAGAAGCACTGTGTCTAGCATTATTCATATGGAACCATAGCACAAAAAGTGAATGGATTAAAAACTTGAGTCTCAAGTTTCACTATTTGCATGCATGAAGCTCATTAATGTTAGTGGAAATAGATGTGATATTGGAATGGGGGGGGAATAAAACATTTTAAATCCCTTTAAATAGTAGAAACTAGAAATGAAGGTGGGTCAAAATATCAAGGAGTCTACTGTTCTATAAATTGGGTCATGAAACAGTCAAGGTAAACTAAAATATTTCCATTTTCCAAATTGTACATGGGCCACTATGTCTAATTGTCCCAACTGTATGTCACTTCAGTTCTCTAGTAATTTGCCAGGATGAAAGTTGCTCATGACTTTTGCCTACAATGAGATGTTTACAGATTTTGGAAATGTTATTTTACAGACTGATGACTTGGAGATATGACACATGGTACAAAAATTACAAGCAAATGCAAACATGTTAAACATGGGCTCTTCATTATCATCAGACAACTGTGCATGTACTGAGAATCAAATAGCCACCAGACAGAGAATTGTTCTTATACACCTGTGCAACTCAGTTCAATGGAGAAATACCATTTACCGTAGCATAAATATCTCTTCATTTTTTTTTAATATAGAGTAGAGCATATGCTGGCATAGCCCCCTACTGTAAACACAGCCTATACTGAAAGAAGGAGTTTTTTGGTCTGTGTAAGAACACCACCTCCTAGAATGCTGTTAAATTCTGTTAACTACATTGACAGAAATGCTAATCCACTGACATAGCTGTGTCTGTGCTGGGGTTTTTTGTCAGCATAGCTGTGTCACTCTAGAATTTGGGGTTTTCACACCCCTGCTGATATAATTTAAGAGTAGGCCAAGTCTGTTTTAAAGCTAACAAGTGTTTAACAGAATTTCTCATTCAGACTACATCAAGAGCTATAAAGGTTTCATATTTGTTGAGGGTGTTGCTTGTCTGTAATTAAATAAAGCAAATACCATTATGAACAGTATTTTATAAAATCATTCATACAGTTGTGATCTGTAATGTGGTAGTCTTAAAAATGTTGCTTTTTTACCATGTTCTATGCCCTGAGAATGTATTGACAACGGACAAGCCACAGGGTGAAAGAAATTCAATAATCAAGTAAGACAAGGTCATTTTTATACTCCTTCCCTGGGATGCCTTTTAAATTAAGGTAGAACTCTGTCATAATTTTGGACAATCACTAACTTCAGACCTCTCACTTTTTAAATCACTTGTCAGGTGTAGATTATTAAATAGTTTAGCAGTTTTGAACAGCAATATTTTATGTAGAGAATCTGGTGAGATGTGTAACATTGAACAAATAATATTTTTCTGTTTTTTCCCTTTACCCAGTTAAATATAATTGTGCCTTTCTAAAGGCTGACATATTAATCAATATTATGAAACACATATCAAGCCTTATTGCTTTTTACCTTATTAATTTAAACACAAAATTAACAGACCCTTACTTACTCTTTCATCCATTATGTAGATGTTACAAAGGGAAATAGACATTTCCACATGTGCTGCTTTACCACTGACATGTTTGCTTTTATGTTTTAATATTTTAGAGAGAAAAAAGGACTGATTAAAAATTCTGCCTCCATTTTTTCTGATCTACTTTATTTTTGATTAATTTATAGCACTCTTCCTGCATACCAGAATCCTAGAAACATAAAATACATATTTCATTCAGTTAGGTCACTGAAATGAGTTGCAAGAGTCCAGTATACAAGAAGATTAATTTGATTCCTAACTGTTGGAGTAGCTCCTAGGAGCCATAGTCATGCACTAGATTTTGTCAGCATAGGACCCCATTGTGCAAGGCACTGCAAAACACAGAACAAAAAGATGGTGCCCACTCCACAGAATTTACAGTCTATACATTCAATATAAATTCTGTACAGTGCTTATGAATTGCCTTGTTTACTTGTGAAAAGTAAATGTCCATTGTAAGAATGAAAATTGAGAAGTACAGTGCCTGGTTTTCTTCAGTTTTTTATATTATGGTAGCACCCAGAAACCTTGACCAGAATTAGGGCCCAATTGTGTAAGACAGTGTACAGGCATAAAGGTGAATGTCCTCTCTTCCTCAGAGTTTACAATCAAGATTCGTATGTGAAGATTAAATGTTTTAGTTAACCCCATTTCTTTCTTTTTAATTTTTCCTAATAGCTCTTCTGATGGCATTTGTTGTTAAAAAGCCTATAATCCATGGAGTACAGATCTTAAAAATGCATATACAGAATGCGTGTTGCTTGTAAGTGGCTATGATTTCAAATTGAGATATAGGGACCATTTTTGCACACTTAAAGATTCTTTTTTATTTTCTCCCTTGAGATTCTAGAACAAGATAAACCTAATTCCAGAATCAGAAACCGAACCTGGCAAGCCAGATCAAAGGTCACAACAATCCTTTCTTCTCCCAGTACCAGACTGATTCAAAGCATATGTGCATAGCAGGGCCATACCCTCTAATTCAGGTGCCGACAGAGGGGCTTGATCCTCTTAAACCATGAAACCACTGTAATAGCCACAGCTCATTAGGAGCAGCAAGTCTCAGGATTAAGGTTATTGTGTTACCCTGCATGTATATATCTTTGGAAGAGGCTCATTGTAAAGAATAATGGGCTAGACTGCTTTTACCACATGGTTAATTACTGGGCTGCTCACTGCTTGCGAGATCCTAGATGAGAGAGAAGCAGAAAAATAAGATTAATTTTTAGGGTGAAAATGATGAGTCTTTATATGGTGGAAAGTTGTTGTATAGTACTGTATGCAGTATGCAAGGAGCTCTGTTTTGGTGTTTAAATAGCTTCTCTGTCAAAGAAGGTTGAAAAAAGACAAGCAAAAGAAGATCCTTAGCATAGTTCATTTTCCCCTTTATTCTTAATGTCTGGCATGTTAAATCAACTCTTTGGAGCCTGTGACTTCAGAGCTCAAAATTTTCATTGTTCTAACAGGGTATGACGTAATCTGCAAAGCCATTTCAAAGCCTGATCAAAGTTGTGAAATATGCCCCAAAATATTAAACCTAGGGGACAATTTTTAAACAACTTCATGAATGCCGTGGATGCCTTCCTACTCCGAGAAAGTTTACTGTGTGTATGTGCTTTGTGAATTTAAATTTATTTTTTTATACACATGCAGGAGTGGATTACCACAGATCTTGTAAAACTGGCCGGTATGCATATGCACACCATTTGTGATATTTCATGCCTGCACTGCACATCTGAATTCAGAATTCAGTTTCAGTGTATCTGGATGGAGACTGAATTACACATTTACAAAACTGGAAGCTAAAGGTTTATGCCCAGTTTTATTTAAATGTACCCAAGCTAATGGACATGTAGGCTACTAGTGGTCACTGGCATGTGCAAAGACCTGGTTTGTATGGATAATTGTGGCAATGCATAAACCTATAGGAACATACTTGTGCTCTCTTGCATATGGACCTTGAGTCCCTGATCTAGAAAACTTGGTCCTAGAAGCTTGGCCATAGTTTTCCATGTTTCACATTTTAGTACTGAACACCACTTCAGCATAGGGTTGCCAACTTTCTAATTTATTAAAATTTGATACTACAGCCCCCCTGCTTGCTAGCTTCCCCCCGCTCGCGCCCCCTATCGCCCAGGAATCACCTGCAGAGCAGGGCTGGGAGCTGATGCGGAACCTGCCCATGAGATGCAGATAGGAGTCAGCCCTGGCTGAGAAGGGGCTGGTTGTAGGGAGACCAGATAGCAAGTGTGAAAAATTGGGATGGGGTGGGGAGTAATAGGTGCCTATATAAGAAAAAGCCCCAAATATTGGGACTGTCCCTATAAAATCGGGACATCTGGTCACCCTAGTGGGTTGATGACCCGGTGCCCCCGGTCCTCGTGCCCCTGGTCCTCATGCCCTGGGATAGGCTGGCGATGGCATTTGCAGTCAGCGATCGGGGAGCGGGGGGTTGTCTGGGCAACCCGGGCTGGGGGAAATGCCCTTCCCTCCCCACACTTTGTGTGAGAGGCCAGGCTCCACAATGAGCTGAATGGCCTGAGCTTTAAGGGTGCTGCTCCCCCACCATCCTGTGCCAGACCGGGCTGAGCCCCCATCCGAGCGGCACAAGGAAGGAGGCGAAGCGGGAGCTGGTGCCGCATGCTACCCCTGGCTCAGGTTGCGGCTCTGGTGTCAGTCACGCGTGTCTTGTAACGTGCATCTCGTAGCCCCTGGAGCAGCTTCCCACGAAGATGCGGTGTTTCTGCAGGGGGAGGGTAGAGCCGGGGAGCAGAGAGGAGAGTGGAAAATAGGACACGATCCAAACAATTCAGTGGCGTGGATTAGCACCCACCTGGCTCACCGCCATGCTGCCCCCAGCTCTCTGCAAGTGCCCCACTGCGGTCACACACGCTGCAGTGGGCACTCCCTTGCCCCCCTCCCCCCATTCCATTGCCCCTGCGGACAGTAACCAGACTTTTGGTGTCCAGTCAGTACTTCTGACTGGACACTGTACAGGTTCACTTTTGACCGAACTTTCAAAAACTGGACACGTGGTAACCAAACCCTACTTCAGCAGTAGATATTTGGGTTTTTTTGATGATCTCCTATCCAAGTACTGGCACAGCACAATCTTTCTTAGTGTCTGGGGTTCAATAGGATTATAACAGGCAGTAATACAGCAGCAATACAGGTAAAAATAATCTCTTTTCTAGGGCTATCAAGCGATTTAAAAAGATGAATCACGATTAATCGTGTGATAAAAAACTGAATCACAATTAATCGTGCGATTAAACAATAATAGAATACCATTTATTTAAATATTTTTGGATGTTTTCTACATTTTCAAATATATTGATTTCAATTACAATACAGAATACAAAGTGAAAAGTACTCACTTTATATTTTTTTATTACAAATATTTGCACTGTAAAAAACAAGAAATACTATTTTTCAATTCATCTAATACAAGTACTGTAGTGCAATCTCTTTATCATGAAAGTTGAACTTAAAAATGTTAGAATTATGTACAAAAAATAACTGCATTCAAAAATAAAACAATGTAAAACTTTAGCGCATACAAGTCCACTCAGTCCTACTTCTTGTTCAGCCAGTCACTCAGACAAACAAGTTTGGTTACAATTTGCAGAAGATAATGCTGCCTACTTCTTGTTCACAATGTCACCTGAAAGTGAGAACAGGCGTTTGGATGGCACTGTTGTAGCTGGCGTCGCAAGATATTTATGTTCCAGATGCACTAAAGATTCCTATGTCCCTTCATGCGTCAACCACCATTCCACAATTCGACAGCGGGTCCCTCTCGGAGGGAAGCATCTGCTGCTGAATTCCCGCCGAAGAAGAAAGCGGCGCGGTGGAGCTGCTGCTGGAGTGCCACCGATTGCGATCGTGGGGTTTTTTTTTGTTTTTTTTTCCCCGCCTCTTGGGGCGGCAAAATCCCTGGAGCTGGTCCTGGTTTCAGTGAAGTAGATAAAACAACTTAAAAACAGAAAAAACAAGTTTTGTATGACTCTCTGTGCTCCCATGCATATCTTCTAGTTAAAATTAGGGTTCCCCAAAGCTAATGTGTGATCAATCTCTTAGCCATAGGCATGTGCAGGGGGTGTGCCAGGTGTGCCCAGGCACACCCTAATGCAGTGGTGGGCAAATGGCCCCACTCTCCCGGCGCGGCAAGCCGCGGGATCTGCGCTCCCAGGCCGGAGCGCCCAGCCGACCACAGCAAGTCGCCGGCCTCTCCCCCGCCTTCCCCCCCTCCCCTGGAGCCATGCTGCCGCGCGTGCAGCGCTCTGGGGGCCGGGGCTGCATGCTCCCGCAGGGCAGTGTTTGGCTTCACGGGGAGGCAGACGCGCTCCCCGCTCATCCGGAGCCATGCCGCCACGCGAGCAGCATTCTGAGGGGCAGTGTGTCTGGCTCTGCATGGAGCCAAACATGCTGCTAGGAGCCTCATGGTAAGGGGTCCAGGGCTGGGGGGGGTTGGATAAGGAGTGGGGGCAGTCAGAGGACAGGGAGCAGGGTGGGTTGGATGGGGGTGGGATCCCACGGGGGTGGTTAGGGGCAGGGGGGTTTCCGGAGGGGGCAGTCAGGGAGCAGGGGGGGTTGGATGGGGCATGGGAGTCCTGGGTTCTGTCAGGGGGCAGGGGGTGGATAGGGGTCAGGGCAGTCAGGGGACAGGGAGCAAGGAGGGTCCTGGAGGGGCAGTTAGGGTGGGGTCTCTGGAGGGGGTGGTCAGGGGACGGGGACAAGGACCTGGGGGGGTTGGATGAATCAGGAGTTCTGGGGGTGGCTGTCAGGAGGCAGGGGTGTGGAGAGGGGTTGGGGCAGGCAGGGAGCAGGGGGGTTGTATGGGTCGGGAGTTCTGGGGGTCCTGTCAGGGAGCGGGGAGCTGTTGGATAGGCGTGGGAGTCCTGAGGGTCTGGCTGGGGGCAGGGGTGTAGAGGGGCATTCAGAGGACAAGGAGCAGGGAGGCTTAGATAGGGGGTGGGGTCCTGGGGGGCAGTTAGGGGCGGGGGTCCCAGGAGGGAGTACTCAGGGGACAAGGAGCAGGGGGGGGTTGGAGGTTCTGAGGGGGGCAGTCAGGGTGGGAAGTAGGAGGGAGTGGATGGGGTCAGGGCGGGCCTCCCTGGGTGTACACCCTAATGAAATGTGCTGCGCACGCCTATGCTCTTAGCAGCATAAAATAAATCTTTTTCATGCTACCAAAGCTGCTTTTTCTTCAGATGATAGCCTATTCGAAATCAGCAAATCTTTGTTTCGCATCTGGCTTGTTCACTGGATTTTAGACAGAGTAAACAGGGTACACAGAATACAACAGACATCTAGTGTGGGAAAGCTTATCAGGTTATCAACAAGATGGACAAATAATGGGGGAGGGAGGGGAAAGTCCTCTCTTGAAATTCATTGTGAAAGATGAGAACTGTTACAAAGAGTAGGACAGCAATTCTGCCTTTTTATCACATATGACACAATCCAGAAGCCAATATACTGCGGCTGTTCTGGAGGCTGCTGATCTAGTAACCATAATGCTTTTGTGCATGTTATTATTCAGGGTGATCTACCAAACACTTATATTACCTGGACTTGTGATGCATAAGATTGATTGATAACAGTGGTGTTAGCAAGAGGTATCTGCACACTTGCTTTTGGATATCCATGAATTTTAGTGCATCATATTTGTGCACATGAAGCATGTTGCACAAATTTGGACTTGCCATTAGTGGCTGAAGTGGGGAAAAAACTGTTGGAGGGGAATTCACATGCTCACATTATGGATCATGGGAACAGATCTTTGTTGCATTAAAACAGCTGTGGTAATGTTTTAAATTTAAAATACTTCATTTTAATATTGGAGTTTTTGAAGGCATCTTTTTTGCACCCGTGGGAATCTGTCATTCATAGCTGTTGGACAATTATGGGTTATAAAAATGGAAAAACACTATATAACTTTTTCCAAAACTTAGTAGAAATGTACATATACAACTTGATACTGATCATGCCCATTATGTCTTAGTTCCACATTGTTCCACAGTCCACATTCCATTGTTTCATACCTATTGTTCAGGAACGTATGCCCCAGTTTTACCAGGACAGGCCCGAGATTTTTTTTTTTACATAAACTTCTTTCAAGGTACTTGAAATGACAAAAAACTAGGGATTTTGGTGTATAGGGAGGTGACATCCATAGTGGCAAGGGTGGTATTCTGAGGGAGGTGGTTAATGTTGCGGCGTTTGTGGAGGAAGTCAGTGGTTTCCTGGAAGAAGCTGACTCTAAGATAAGAACATAAGCGCAGCCATACTGGGTCAGACCAAAGGTCCATCTAGCTCCGTATCCTGTCTTCCAATAGTGGCCAATGCCAGGTGCCCCAGAGGGAATGAACAGAAGAGTAATCATCAAGTGATCCATCCTCTGTCGCCCATTCCCAGCTTCTGGCAAACAGGCTAGGGACACCATCCCTGACCATCCTGGCTAATAGCCATTGATGGACCTATCCTCCGTGAATTTATCTACTTCTTTTTTGAATCCTGTTATAGTCTTGGCCTTCACAACATTCTCTGGCAAGGAGTTGTGTGAAGAAGTACTTCTTTCTGTTTGTTTTAAATCTGCTGCCTATTAATTTCATATGGTGACCCCTAGCTCTTGTGTTATGAGAAGGAGTAAATAACACTTCCTTATTTTATAGACCTCAATCATATCCCCCTTAGTCATCTAGGAGTCTACTACAGGCCACCTAACCAGGTGGAAGAGGTGGATGAGGCTTTTTTTAAACAACTAACAAAATCATCCAAAGCCCAAGATTTGGTGGTGATGGGGGACTTCAACTATCCAGATATATGTTGGGAAAATAACACAGCGGGGCACAGACTATCCAACAAGTTCTTGGACTGCATTGCAGACAACTTTTTATTTCAGAAGGTTGAAAAAGCTACTAGGGGGAAGCTGTTCTAGACTTTATTTTAACAAATAGGGAGGAACTCGTTGAGAATTTGAAAGTAGAAGGCAGCTTGGGTGAAAGTGATCATGAAATCATAGAGTTTGCAATTCTAAGGAAGGGTAGAAGGGAGAACAGCAAAATAGAGACAATGGATTTCAGGAAGGCACATTTTGGTAAGCTCAGAGAGCTGATAGGTAAGGTCCCATGGGAATCAAGACTGAGGGGAAAAACAACTGAGGAGAGTTGGCAGTTTTTCAAAGGGACACTATTAAGGGCCCAAAAGCAAGCTATTCCGCTGGTTAGGAAAGATAGAAAATGTGGCAAAAGACCTCCTTGGCTTAACCACGAGATCTTGCATGATCTAAAAAATAAAAAGGAGTCATATAAAAAATGGAAACTAGGACAGATTACAAAGGATGAATATAGGCAAACAACACAGGAATGCAGGGGCAAGATTAGAAAGGCAAAGGCACAGAATGAGCTCCAACTAGCTACAGGAATAAAGGGAAACAAGAAGACTTTTTATCAATACATTAGAAGCAAGAGGAAGACCAAAGACAGGGTAGGCCCACTGCTTAGTGAAGAGGGAGAAACAGTAACAGGAAACTTGGAAATGACAGAGATGCTTAATGACTTCTTTGTTTAGGTCTTCACCAAGAAGTCTGAAGGAATGCCTAACATAGTGAATGCTAATGGGAAGGGGGTAGGTTTAGCAGATAAAATAAAAAAAGAACAAGTTAAAATCACTTAGAAAAGTTAGATGCCTGCAAGTCACCAGGGCCTGATGAAGTGCATCCTAGAATACTCAAGGAGCTAATAGAGGAGGTATCTGAGCCTCTAGATATTATCTTTGGAAAATCATGGGAGACGGGAGAGATTCCAGAAGACTGGAAAAGGGCAAATATAGTGCCCATCTATAAAAAGGGAAATAAAAACAACCCAGGAAACTACAGACCAGTTAGTTTAACTTCTGTGCCAGGGAAGATAATGGAGCAAGTAATTAAGGAAATCATCTGCAAACACTTGGAAGGTGGTAAGGTGATAGGGAACAGCCAGCATGGATTTGTAAAGAACAAATCATGTCAAACCAATCTGATAGCTTTCTTTGATAGGATAACGAGCCTTGTGGATAAGGGAGAAGCTGTGGATGTGGTATACCTAGACTTTAGTGAGGCATTTGATACGGTCTTACATGATATTCTTATTGATAAACTAGGCAAATACAATTTAGATGGGGCTACTATAAGGTGGGTGCATAACTGGCTGGATAACCGTACTCAGAGAGTTGTTATTAATGGTTCCCAATCCTGCTGGAAAGGCATAACAAGTGGGGTTCCGCAGGGGTCTGTTTTGGGACCGACTCTGTTCAATATCTTCATTAACGACTTAGATATTGGCATAGAAAGTACGCTTATTAAGTTTGTGGATGATACCAAACTGGGAGGGATTGCAACTGCTTTGGAGGGCAGGGTCATAATTCAAAATGATCTGGACAAATTGGAGAAATGGTCTGAGTTAAACAGGATGAAGTTTAACAAAGACAAATGCAAAGTGCTCGACTTAGGAAGAAAAATTCAGTTTCACACATACAGAATGGGAAGAGACTGTCTAGGAAGGAGTACGGCAGAAAGGGATCTAGGGGTTATAGTGGACCACAAGCTAAATATGAGTCAACAGTGTGATGCTGTAGCAAAAAAAGCAAACATGATTCTGGGATGTATTAACAGGTGTGTTGTGAGCAAGACACAAGAAGTCATTCTTCCACTCTACTCTGCACTGGTTAGGCCTCAGCTGGAGTATTGTATCCAGTTCTGGGCACCGCATTTCAAGAAAGATGTGGAGAAATTGGAAAGGGTCCAGAGAAGAGCAACAAGAATGATTAAAGGTCTTGAGAACATGACCTATGAAGGAAGGCTGAAAGAATTGGGTTTGTTTAGTTTGGAAAAGAGAAGACTTAGGGGACATGATAGCAGTTTTCAGATATCTAAAAGGGTGTCATAAGGAGGAGGGAGAAAACTTTTTCACCTTAGCCTCTAAGGATAGAACAAGAAGCAATGGGCTTAAACTGCAGCAAGGGAGGTCTAGGTTGGATATTAGGAAAAAGTTCCTAACTGTCAGGGTGGTTAAACACTGGAATAAATTGCCTAGGGAGGTTGTGGAATCTCCATCTCTGGAGATATTTAAGAGTAGGTTAGATAAATGTCTATCAGGAATGGTCTAGACAGTATTTGGTCCTGTCATGTGGGCAGGGACTGGACTCAATGACCTCTTGAGGTCCCTTCCAGTCCTAGAATCTATGAATCTATGAATCTCTTTTCCAAGATGAAAAGTCCCAGTCTTATTAATTTCTCCTCATCCGGAAGCCATTCCATATCCTTAATCATTTTTGTTGCCCTTTTCTGAACCTTTTCCAATTCCAATATACCTTTTTTGAGATGGGGCGACCACATCTGTATGCAGTATTCAACATGTGGGCCTACCATGGATTTATATAGGGGCAATATATATATATTTCCTGTCTTATTATCTATCCCTTTCTTAATGATTCCTAACATTCTGTTCACTTTTTTGACTGCCGGTGCATATTGAGTGGAAGTTTTCAGAGAACTGTCCACAATGACTCCAAGATCTTTCTTGAGTAGTAACTGCTAATTTAGACCCCATCATTTTATCTGTTGGGATTATGTTTTCCAATGTCCATTACTTTGCATTTATCAACATTGAATTTCATCTGCCATTTTGTTGCCCAGTCATCCAGTTTGGAGAGATCCTTTTGTAGCTCTTCGCAGTCTGCCTGGCACTTAACTATCTTGAGCAGTTTTGTATCATCTGCAAATTTTGCCACCTCACTGATTATCCCTTTTTCCAGATCATTTATGAATAAGTTGAATACGACTGGTCCCAGTACAATCCCCTGGGGGACACCACTATTTACCTCTCTCCATTCTGAAAACTGATCATTTATTCCTATCCTTTATTTCCTATCTTTTAACAAGTTACTGATCCATGAGAAAGACCTTCCCTCTTATCCCATGACTGCTTACTTTGCTTAAGAGCCTTTGGTGAGGGACCTTATCAAAGGCTTTCTGAAAATCTAAGTATGCTATATCCATGGAATCCCCCTTGAGCACATGTTTGTTGACCCCCTCAAAGAATTCTAGTAGATTGGTGAGGCATGATTTTCCTTTAAAAAAAACATGTTGACTCTTCCCCAACAAATTATGTTAATCTAGGTATCTGACAATTTTGTTCTTTACTATAATTTCAATCAGCTTGCCTGGTACTGAAGTCAGGCTTACTGTCCTGTAATTGCCGGGATCACCTCTGGAGCCCTCTTTAAAAATTGGCATCATATTAGCTATCCTCCAATCATTTGGTACAGAAGCTGATTTAAATGATAGGTTACAAACTACAATTAGTAGTTCTGCAATTTCACATTTGAGTTCCTTCAGAAGTCTTGGGTGAATCCCATCTGGTCCTGGTGACTGAGGCTGTTGAGAGCTTTTGACACGATGCTGTATGCTGTCAGCGGTATTGTTTTGCAGACACTAGCTTGGTTCTATGAAATTTTGTTGATGATTAGTATTGACCGAATGAAAGAGCTGTAACAGCAGTGAGTAAAACCATTTTGATATGGTGGGTTGTCAGTGGAACAAAATATTGCACAGTATTGATTAAGCGTCTTGATCAGTTAATGCTTTTGCATTTCTGACAATGGACCAACTGTAATGCACCAATGGCAAAAATATATCTACTCCAGTGAAACTGTTTTTCTTTCACTGAAGTTAAATCCTTAGCACGATCAAATGTTGGGTAAAGTAGCTGCTGCATATCCATAATAGTGACTTTCGAAAAGGTTTGCTTTGAATTTCTTACTGCTATTCCATAGATAGTTGAGAGGCATAGTCCTCAAATCCCTGTTCTCTAACTTTCAGGGGGCCACAGTGCTGCTTCCAGGCAATTTATTCCATATTATGGGGTAAAACAGTCACTACTTGACTAGCCCCCTATTTGCCTCTGAAGACAGTTCAAAATTATTCTCTTACTCAGGAGCAAGTCCAAACACCCACATCTGACCTTCATATCAACCTCTACCATTCACTCCATGCTAGAATTGGCATGTCTATGATGGTATATAGATTGCTCAGGCTTTTAAATCAACCACTTTTGCAAGTTGGCTTATTTAATCTTTGTTTAATGTCAAATGGAGAATTGTTCTCCTCTCCCTTCAAACACTAAAAATATAACTGTTGCAATGTCTAGAATAGAAACCCTGATAACTGAGATTTATTGTCTCCACCAGTCCTCCCCTCCTTTCCTACAACACTTCTCCCCCCACCCCGTTTGTGCTGCCTTCTCTTTCAGACATAGGCAATCCACCTTACTTGTCAGATTTTTTCTTAAAATGAAGTGCGGAAAAAACCACAAAATCCTAAGAACGTTCATATATATTCATTTGAGTTCTGCTAACACTGCCCTGATATCTGTGTAAGTGTAACAGGAGGCAAAAAATGAGTCTCTAACTCTGTGTAAGTGATTACAGGGCTCTGAAGGGCAGCACTGGTTAGCCTAGAATCGCAGGTGAAACATAAAACTTATTTGTGGGATCAGTTATCTTAGGACCTTGGTCCAAGCATTTTCCATTTAAGTAGAAGAATATAGCTCTTTCCATGATGTAGCTATAACTCTAGAGGTCTGGTATAATGTGATTATTTACATATGTTTAGTTAAATTATTGGTTACTTTTTATTAATTACATTTAATAAAGCCAAACTGTCAGCAGAGATGTGGATTTTTTTTTGCCAGAGTGTTTGTCTGTATGTTAGGATGTACACAGTAGGCACTCTTCCGTCTTTTACCGGTAAATCAGATTAGAAGATATTAAATGTCCAGTTAAAATTTGTGAAATTGTCTTAGGTATGACTTCTGATTTTGTTTAAATTTAATGTGTTTGCAGACAATGACTGGTATTTGTGTCATGTGACAATTATTGCCCCAGAAGAGGATCTTCTATCCTGGGGTATGTACCCATACCCCTATTTGGCACGTGTTGATCCTGATGCCCGGAAAGGCACTCTGATCTACCAGCTTGTGGCCCATTACAATAACAATGAAAACTCCAGTGTTGGGATAACTTATGCACTTATTGCAGGTAAGTCCTTTCTGAATCAACTGATTAATCTGCATGATTGTGAGATTTTTATTTTAGCAATTTCCAATTTTGTCATTTAGTTAATAAGATTTCAATAGAATAGCCTTGTTTAGACATACTGGGTGAAGGTCAGAGGTGATGAGTAAAGTGGTGTAAATTAAACCAGTACATGAGTGTAAGGGAGTTGGTTACACTTAGCCAGAATCAGGCTAAGGTCTGGCCTATCAGATTAAGAGTCAGACTAAGGGTCCCACCAATCCATGCTGGCTTCTCAGGTCCAGAAATGGCGCTAAACGCTGTGTAAGTGGTCCAGCTTGGATCATTGTCCTCTTCCTCCTCGTCAATCTTCCACCTCTTCTGGGTGCTCTCCTGCTGCTAGAGGAGCTGCTGCTGCTGTAGAATATTCTTCTGCCCCCACATCATCTGCTCGATGGTGCGACAGGCAAAGTCCAATGCCAAATTCATCCAGCTTTGACTGCTGTAATACAGCCCAAGCAATTGTCCTAGTGCATGGAACATTGCTGGGTCCACGTTGGCAGAGAAGGAATTAGAAAATGGCACAAGCCCGCCTGGAAAGGAAGTATGTGGCAGAGACAGTGGAAACATGGGATTTAAAAAAAATAAAATTCAACCCACTTGACTTCCCACAATTCACAGTGAAAACAATCCCGGGGCTCTCACTGTTCAGCATGCACATGGGATGCCTGTTCCATTCTCAGTTCACATTGTCTGAACACATGGAGGTGGTTTGCTATGAACTGAGAGTGTAGTGTTCTTGGGGGAGGGGTATCCTGAGCTGGATCACCGACACAGCATTCAATACCTTTTGGGGGGGGCTGGGAAGCCACCATGGATTGGTGGGGAAAGGATTGTTTTGCAGATGGGGGCTGACCAGCAGTGGCAAGAGAATTTCAGGATGGGGAGGGCTACTTTTTTTGAGATCTGTGCAGAACTGACCTTGGGAGCTGCAATGACAGCATCCCAATATGCGGTGTCCCATACCCATTGTTAGAGTTCGGGTTAGATAATGAGCACATGTCCTAATATAGCTTTGTAGTGCATTAAGCTTGAAGGCTGCTGAGTGAGGGCATGAGACAACTAGCTTTAGAGCTAGAGTTGCGTCCTGGGTGTTTTATGTCAGTGCGCAATATTGGGTAATTGGCGGTTGACACAAAGTCCATTGTCCATATATAACATATGTATACTGTCTCTCTCACAATGCACAGTATGGACCAGCGGTAAAATAAAGAATTGGTTTTTTAAAAAAGGGAGAATGTGTAGAGAAAAATGAGGGATTTGAAGCCGAAGTTTAAAGGTAATGGAGATGCAAATGAATGTTCTTACTGTGATGCCTCTACTAGAATGTTTTTTGTACATCTATTGATAGGTGGCGAAGAGCGATTTGAAGTTGATATGGATACAGGTATTATAATGACAACCGGTTTGCCTTTAACTTGGAATAAGGAATACGTGGTCACAGTGCAGGCCACTGATGAATACGGCAACAAGAGTCCTTATGCCTCCATCTCTATCCTGGTTGGCTCCAGACTTCCCCAGTTTACTAACGTTTCCTACAGTGTGTGTGTCCCTGAAAGTACTCCAGCAGGAGAAAAGTAAGTGGAAGAAAGCCAGGGTCCAGTACTTAGAGAGAAACTTTGTGGAGCACCACATAGTGACTCATTTGCAACCGGTGTTGTTTGTTCATAGGGCTACACTTGAATTGATATTCCTGTATTGAAGTTCAAAAAGAAAATGTGACTCTTTCAAATGGAGGAGCAGCATAGCACAGTGGACCAAGCACTAGGCTGGGAACAGAAAGTATGGGATTCAAATCCCAGCTCTGGCACGGATTTGGCTAGGACAAATCATTACATCTCTGAAATGCCTTCCATCTTCCACCCCTTCCTGTAAAATGCACACATGCCAAACATCTCCCATTAGGAGAGAGGTTCCTTGACTTTTGTTAAAATGTTTCTTTTTCTCCATGTTTTGTGCCTCCAAACAGTTTCTCCAAACTAAATGGATTTTAGTGAAAATTAACGGGTTATCCCTATGGTACTTGCCAAGTGGTCCCTATTTATTGTTTTCAAATGCTGCATTTATTGGAATAAGGATTTTTTCTTTTTTGCCTGCCTATCTGTCTCAGAGATTGTAAGGATTCGTGTTTGCACAGTGCTTTGAAAAGGAAACATCCTGTGACAGTACCTATTTTGTTATGATGCCTCTGCGGGTTCGTGTAAGCTTTCAGTGTTCTGTAGCTGATGGAATAGTAATGAAAATTATCTCTAGCAGTGTGGCCAATGATAAGTTAATTTAATTGTATTTAACCTTCTCTTAGCGGACGTTTACATTTCAAAAACCAACCAACCAACACCTCTGTTTGTGTTGATGTTCTCTTCAGATCTTTTTAGTTCTGGGTACCTTGACACCAGAAATTTGTAGGCTGATTGAAGTGAACTTAGGAGACAACAAAATTAAAAAGGCTGGGAGATTTGATTCATGAGGAGATCTTCAAAGCTCCACTCGCTAATGACAGGCAAGCATGGGACCACTTGGTAAAATTTAAAGGGAGACCATTAACTTCAAAAATCACACTTCTGTCTACCTTTATTTTTACTGTTACAAGTGGCACATAAGATTACTGTGACAAAGACATTAGAGAGAAATACTTTCTATTTTTCCGATGTTCTTGCTTTGCACACATCGCCAATATAGTCAGTTGGTGTCCCGCGTCTCTATGGGTTTTTCACTCCACAACAAGGAGAGGAAAAGATTTTAAAAATGTGTTTGTAAAGCCATAAAAATTGGCAAGGAGACTTAGAGGAAGGTGTAGAAAAAGCTGTTGGTTTTATAGGGTTTATAGAGCGAGCTGAAGGTATGCCTCTTTACAGTGATGAAGGGATGAGAAGGAATTTCTGTATGTGGCTGGTTGGCTGAGTTCCTGCTGAAATGATCGATGCTGCTGGGATTGTAGTGATTCATGATGTTAGTGCCTGGAGCCTTAGATAGGAGTCTTCTATTTTAAATCTAAATAAATAAATACCGAAAGTACTCAACTATTTTTTTAATAGACTAGATTTCAAGTTGCCAGGTAAAGTGGGGGGGGGAGGAGGGGGCCTATTTTTTTCTAGATTGTGAATAAAATCTTCCAAATGTGTATTCAGCGTAAACTAGTGCTGTCGATTAATCACAGTTAACTCACGTGATTAACTCAAAGAAAGAATGGTGATTAATCGCAGTTTTAATCACACTATTAAATAATAGAATACCAATTTAAATTTATTAAATATTTTGGATGTTTTCCTACATTTTCAAATATACTGATTTCAGTTGCAACACAGAATACAAAGTGTACAGTGCTCACTTTATATTTTTTTTATTACAAATATTTGCGCTGTAAAAATGATAAACAAAAGAAATAGTATTTGTCAATTCACCTTATACAAGTACTGTAGTGCAATCTCTTTATCGTGAAAGTACAATTTACAATTGTACATTTTTGTTTTGTTATATAACTGCACTCAAAAACAAAACAATGTAGAACTTTAGACCCTACAAGTCCACTCAGTCCTACTTCTTGTTCAGCCAATCACTAAGACAAACAAGTTTGTTTACATTTACGGGAGACAATGCTGCCCGCTTCTTGTTTACAATGTCACCTGAAAGTGAGAACAGATGTTCACATGGCACTTTTGTAACTGGCATTGCAAGATATTTACGTGCCACATACGCTAAAGATTCATATGTCCCTTCATGCTTCAACCACCATTCCTGAGGACATGCTTCCAGGCTGATGATGCTCGTTAAAAAAAATCATGATGACCCAGCATGTTGTTCATTTTAAGAACACTCACTGCAGATTTGACAAAATGCCTGGAATGTATTAATGTGAGATTTCTAAAGATAGTTACAGTACTTTGCCTTCCAAAATCTGAGAGGGACGAGGTGTGGCTCATGCTTTCAGAAGTCTTAAAAGAGCAACACTCTGATGTGGAAACTACAGAACCCGAACCACCAAAAAAGAAAATCAACCTTCTGCTTGTGGCATCTGACTCAGATGATGAAAATGAACATGCACCGGTCTGCACTGCTTTGGATCGTTATTGAACATTGTCTCCTGCACATGTAAACAGACTTGTTTGTCTGAGAGATTGACTGAACAAGAAGTAGGACTGAGTGGACTTGCAGGCTCTAAAGTTTTATATTGTTTTATTTTTGAATGCAGTTATTTTTTGTGCATAATTCTACATTTGTAAGTTCAACTTTCATGGGAAAGAGATTGCACTACAGTACTTGTATTAAGTGAATTGAAAAATACTATTTTTTATTTTTACAGTGCAAATATAATAAAAAATAAATATAAAATGAGCACTATACATTTTGTATTCTGTGTTGAAATTGAAATTAATATATTTGAAAATATGGAAAACATCCAAAAATATTTAAATAACTGGTATTCTATTGTTTAACAGCACAATTAATTGTGATTAATTTGTTCAATCTCTTGACAACCCTAATGTAGACAGATTCATGTAAGGCTGGCTTCACTGCCCCTGCTGCTGCTGCTACAGAGTAGCTTTGCCAAGCAGCAGCAGGGTGACACTGACAAGACTGGTCAGTTTTATTGCTGCTATTCAGAAGCCTCTGATCAGCATGGAACTGTAAAGCTTTGAGTAGCAGAAGAGGCAGATGCTGGAGTTAGTTGCATGGGAGGAGAAAGTAGGCTGAAGAAGCAGTAAAGTGATGGAGGCCTACCTGCTACCTCTTCAGAGGCTCTGATCATGAAGGTACACAATTCCTCTCCTCTCCTGCAGATTAGAGGAGTAGCACTTCAAATAAAATGGGACATACTGATAATTACAATGGAGCCCCAAACAAAGCAGTGACAGTATCTGGTAGAAATCCCAGCCCCTTTCTCCTTCCCAGCAACTCTGGAAGCAGGGGCTGGGTTTCTCACCAGGTCATTGTCCTGGACCTCACTGGTGGGGCCTTTCCCCTTCGTCTTCCATATCTACTTCTGTCTAGTAAGTGTCTGGTTAAGATGTTTTCAATCCCAGCTTCTAAAGAAAGATTAAAAGAAATATATGTAGTTTAGCAACATGATCACTAAGGTAGAAAACTTAATGGTCTACAAGGATTTGAAGGGTGTAAATACCAAGGAAGGAATAAATGTTTAGTCAGGTGATTGGGAATAATGGGTTGAAATGAAGAAAAGGCAAATTGTTACCCAAGATCTGATATAGTGCGGAATAGTGTCCCCAGGGGAGTGGCAGAGTCCCGTCTGCAAGAGTCATTTTAAATGTAGTCCAGATGAAGTATTAGAAGATATTTGCAGGGGCCAGTCCTGCAATTTTCTGCAACTGGGCTATGTGGCATAATCTGCTTTCTGTCTCTACCTTCTCTGACTCTCCTAGTGAAACAGACTGTAAGAAGTTGGCTAATGACTATACTATTGTTCTTCACAGAGTAGCGGTTGTGGAGGCTGTTTCCTTCCAGAGCCAGCCTCTTTCTTACACTCTGCTGATGAACCCCAGTGGCCTTTTCAGCCTGAGCCAGGAGAGTGGAGAGCTCAGTTTGACCCATATAGTGGATTATGAGAGCGAGCACCATCTCTATCACTTTCTCGTGAAAGTGGTGGAAGCTGAGAGCGGACTTAGCAGTGTAACTGAGGTACAATGAATCACTTGGCTTTACATGATTACAATGAATCACCTTACTATAGTAGCTATTTCCTCCATCAAGATTGTATTTAGTGATCTCATTACATACACTGATAATCTAAATAACAACATAAAGCTGCCTGTAGATTGGGAGGGAGGATGGTTTTATTGTCAAGGCAGAGGACTGAGAATCAGATCTGGGTTCAGTTTCTGGGTTTGCAAAATATTTCCTGTGTGACATAGGCCAAGGAACATTTTTATCTTTGCCTTAATTTTAAAAACATAATCTGTTCAGAAAAAACGGGTTTGCTGCTTTCTTACTCACAGAGGTGTTGTGGGAATGAGTTTGATAATGTCTGAGGGCAGCATAGAGATATTACAGTAATAGGTGCAATAAGTACCTAGATACTCAGACTGAGAGATGTATGACTGTGATGCATTATGAACTACAATGTGCTGAGCAAGTGCTGAGCAAAAATAGCAAAAATGTGACAAAGTATCTATAATTTTTCCTGATCCACTTGTGACTCAAAAGCCAAAGCTTTTTCTATAACGCTGGTTTCAGATTGAAACATAACATTTAATGCATTAAGATATAAGAATAGATTTTTGAGCCAAAATTTTAGATTTTGCATTTTTAAAAAAATTACATTATTTTTTTATGAAAATAGGACACTTCCAATGGAGTGGTCCTGATTTTGATTTTTTTAAATGGCAGAAGAGGGAATACCTTGCCTGAAATTGGACTAAGTTGGTAAAGTATAAAATGTGAAAAACCTTCTGATTTTGAGGTTTGCAGATTTCATAGCAAATATTTTGCAGTGCTACATTGTACCGAGAAATTTTAGCGCCCAACAAACATTATTTTAACATGGAAATGAAAATATTTTGTAAAAGTAAATGCACTGAGTGATCAGATGTGAGTGAAAGGGGTAAAAACTAACAAGGCTGACTAGAGCCAGTACATCAGTGCTCTCACACATTTAATTTCTGGGAAGCAGCAGGTCAGTTCTGGTAGGCCTCTCTTCAGCAGACACCTATCATTTTCTGTTTAGTCTTTTCTTCTGTCCCCTGTCCCATACAGGTCATAGTTCACATCACTGATGACAATGACTGCTCTCCAGAATTCCAGCACTCCATTTACAGCAGTGACAACATTCCTGAAACCATCCCAGTTGGCACATCTCTGTTGCAAGGTGATCATTTCTCTACTACCTCTTATTCCATCTTTTCACAAGAATTAACTTGTGACTGTGGGGTCTACATAATCTGATCAGTTCAAGTGTTTACCATGCCTATCAGCATGGTATCTGAGTACCTTCCAAAAGTGCATTAAAGGATGTGACCAACATCTGTCATATGGATTTTTGTTTTTCTTCTTTCTCTCGAGGGAATATTGTTTGTGGATTTTTATTGTGTGTATAATGTGCTATGTGGCATCTTTCTTTTTAAGTCAGGCTGAAGAAGTGTGCCTTGCACTTGGAATGGAAAGTGGTGAGGTTTGAGTGTAGCTCTTATATTCTGCAGGAGTTCAAGCCATAGTCATGGACTGACGACCCCCTGAGAAATCTCTGTCTCCTACAAAGATATCTTCTATGCAGTAGATAGTTGCATTGTTCCAGAGGAGCAGAACTGTTGACCTTCTCCCAGAGCTTGAGATGACCTTCTAGGTATCTTGAGCCTAGACCACTGAATGCCTTGAAGAGAGGACTGAGATCTTGAACTTGAAACAATATTCTACGGGGAATCGGTGTAGCGAGAGGAGGACAAGTTTTATGTGCTCTTGGTAACTTGTGTGGCTGAGAAGGCAAGCTGTAGCATTCTCTACTAGTTGTAGTTTCTTACGGGCTGACTGTTTCGTGCCCAGCACCCTATATAAAGTATCAATGCAGGGACTCAGGGACATCAGCAGTCTAAGCCTCTTAGACATATACTCAAGGAAGGAATATCTCACCTCCCTGATGTCTGGAGGTGAGGCCTGATGCCCTGTAGGCAGGGAAAGAATGTCATTGTCTGTCTTTAACAGAGTGGCAGCAAGTAAAATAAAATATACCGTCAGCATCTCTTCCACTTCTGCAGCACACCCTCCCAGACATACGAAACCCTTCCTCGCATGGGACCTCTTGCAGCTGACTGCACATCAATCTAGGATCACACACCATTCGTGACGCTGATTTAATTTGGCCATCTCTTGTCTTTAATCAATTACAGTTATTTTTCTGTTTCACACTCCAGTACGGAAAGACCGAAATCTCTTCAAACAGGCATGCACTGTGGTTTGTCAGTACACATGGCATTCACAGGTTTTGTAAAGTAGGTTTTACCATGGTGTAGTCGAATTAAAATGTGGTGAAGGAACAAACTTTTGAAAAGCACATGCAGTATATATTGCTATGCATGTGGTTTATCGTTCCACATTGTGTGCTTTAGACATGCGTATATTGTTACTTTGAATATAAACTTGGAGTGCACAAGAAGATAAAAGTGAAATAGAAATGTCAGCTGTTGAAAGATTAGAGCTATAGAAAATATCTATGTACCAAAATAGCATCATAATTGTAAGGATGTTATCAGCCTAAATTTCATATACTTATGTTACAAATAACATCATGGATTAAATCTGAATGAATTGTTCAGGGGTGAAAGTAACTTAAAGGATTTACCGGTACGCTGGAGTCCTGCGCAGGGTGTGTGGCCTCAACCAGAAGAGGCGTGGCCTCAACCGGAAGAGGTGGGGCCTTTAAAGCCCCGGGCCCTTTAAATCACTAGCCTGGGGAAGCCGGTCCGGTCCAGCATGGCATACTGGCTCTTGCTGGTACACCGTACCAGACCATACGGCTTACTTTCACCTCTGGAATTGTTTATGAATTCAAACATATTATGTATTAATTCAATGTTGCAGGAAATTGTTTATCTGTTAAGCCGGGGGGTTAGATTTAATGTAATGAAAACATTTATATTCACAATATGGTTTTAAAAAAATCTCTTACAATAAAATTTAAAAAAATGTTGGAAGCTACAATAGTGTCCTTTTTAAGTGAAATGGAGTTATCTGGACCTAATAACTTACAAAAAGGTACATATGGAAAATATATTTCTACCTGCTATACCTTAGCATTTCACAGGCTTTCACTGTTCACTTTAATGACTTTTATTTTTTCCCTTTTATATTTTGAGTAAATAGGTCTGTTATCATTGTTCCTTCAATACTTATTCTGTGTTTTCATTTTGAATAAAGCAACAGTTTCCATCTGTTAGTTTAAACATTGCAGATGCATGCTGCTTGCTCTGTCAGAGTGCATGTGTATCATCACATTAGGGTATTCTGAAGAAGTGTTTAATTTTGAGATAAAAGCCTTCAGATCTACCAATTGGATTAATGAGTTGGTTTAAATTGATGCCAGCTAAGTGTTGGTGTGAGGTGTGAAGCCTCTTCATTTGGTGAGAAAAACAGCATGGCACTTAAGAGACAGCGCTAATCTTTTAAGATCACTCTTGGTACAACAGTGTAAACTCCAGCTCTTTGTTAGATTGACTTGCCTGCCTCTGAACAGATGGGGCATTGAGTACTGTGAATAAACATTTACCGGAGAAGAACATTTAATCACTCCTTGAACCTGCAGAACTGGAATTAATTTGCAAACTGGACACCATCAGATTAGGCCTGAATAAAGACTGAGAGTGGTTGGGTCATTACAAAACCTAAACCTAATTCCCCCAATACTAATTACCCTTACCATTACTCACACCTTCTTACTCAGAAACCTGTCACACCTTCTTGTCAACTGTCTGAAATGGGCCATTTTCACTACCACTTCAAAAGTTATTTTTCCTCCCTAGTATCCTGCTGTTAATTGAATTGTCTCGTTAGACTGGCCTCATACTTGGGAAGGCAGCTCCCATCCTTTCATGTATTTATACCTGCTCCTCTATTTTCCACTCCATGCATCTGATGAAGTGGGTTCTAGCCAACGAAAGCTTATGCCCAAATAAATGTGTTAGTTTCTAAGGTGCCACAAAGACTCCTTCTTGAAGCAGCAGGTAATTAAAAAGAATGTTAGTTATCACGTAGCTAATTACATTTGAAAGGCATCCCCAGAGAGAGCTGGGGGGGGGGGGGGAGAAATGTCAACAGTGATGAACAAAGCCCTAGTCTGAGCATCTTGACTTGGTCCTTGACTCAACAGCGATTGCTTAAATAAAAAAAAAAAAAGCTGATTCCACAAACATAACAGAAATGAGTCAAAAAGCCCTTGGACCTCAGGACTCATCTACAGCTCCTTTCTTTGTGCTGCAAGGAGGCTCTCTTGGAGGCAGTCTGGACCTAGCTCCTCTTGCAGAGAATTGTTGCCCTATTGAAGTCCCAAGCGTTTCTGTCCCCTTGCTTCCTGTTTCTCCCGCTTTATACTTTGGCTTGCCCTCATTAGCTACAGCAGCGGCGGGCCTCTCTCCATAATTGACATTTCTCACAGATGAGCTGGGGCAGCTTTGATTTTGCTATCTGCAGGCAGGGAGGGTTCTTAACCCCTTTGTGCCTCTGAGTTTTGCATGAGGTTTGTTGTCCCCCTCACAGCAGAGATGCTATTTATGGCTGATATTTTTCTAACTGCCTATTGATTGTGTGGTAATTGCCAGTGTTAACTACTTATACAAACAATGTCATGCTGCATTCTGGAACATTCTTCCATGGTAAACTCATGTCTCTGGGATCAGTCAATTTTTTTTTTTTATCTTTTTTTTTTTTTTTTTTAGTTCTTGCGACAGACTGTGACTCTGGCTCCAATGCTGAGATCACCTACTTCATTCAAAGCACTGACTTTTCCATCACGCCTGAAGGGGTCATCAATTCTCACCAGCAGCTGAACTTTGAGCGAGCAAACCATATGTATGAGTTTGTGGTCATAGCTGTGGACAAAGGCCATCCTCCTCGGACAGGAACTGCATCTGTGCGCATCAGAATGACTAATGTGAATGACGAGGCACCTGTGTTCTCTCAATCTGGGTAAGCAGACTTTAAACCCTGGATTGTTTTCTGTGTTGCAATTTGTACTAATAATCCTGATTACACTTATATCCTGCCAGTTAATAAGTATTTACTTATGTTCTGAGCACTCTCCACTACCAGTGAAGTCAGTGGAATAACTTACATGAGTATGTGAGGGATTGGACTGTAAAGTTCTAGATTGTAAAACGTACACACATTAATTGTGACATAGCACATTGGATCCTTAGATCCATTGTTACATACAGAAATAACATAATTAGGCTGTATTTAATGGAATGACTGAAAGATCTAACTTCTAGGGGAATATTTTTGTATGTGTGGGTGCCTTGGTCTTATGATGACTGGCCCTCTAAACGCCTGAGCCAGAAGGAGAGGGTGGGTATGAAATGCTTGATCAAAACAAGTGTCAAAAAAGATTGCATAGTAAATAACCTTCATTAGATTCTGTTTAGTTAAAATGCATTTTTCCCTCTGTAATAAATTTAAATTCTTTTTTGTCATAAGTGTAGAATACCGCCATTTATAATAAAGTACTAAATGTGTTAACATTTTATACATTGAAGATCTATAGTCCTATTCTATATATAGGCTCTTTATACCATCCTCATCACAGCAGTTCACATTTGGGTATTCTGGTATCCATTATTGCAGGGGTGGCCAACCTGAGCCTGAGAAGGAGCCAGAATTTACCAATGCACATTGCCCAAGAGCCACAGTAATACGTCAGCAACCCCTATCAGCTTCCCCCCCCTCCCTCCCAGCGCCTCCCGCCCATAGGCAGCCCCACCGATCACTGCCTCCCCCTCCCTCCTCACACCTCCCGATCAGCTGTTTCTTGGTGTGCGGGAGGCTGGGGGAGGGGGGCAGAGAGGGAGGAGCGCGAGCATGGCAGGCTCAGGGGAGGGGGCAGGAAGGCCTGTGGCAGAGCCGGGGTTGAGCAGTGAGCACCCCGTGGGCACATTGGAAAGTTGGCGCCTGTAGCTCCAACCCCGGAGTCTGTGCCTATACAAGGAGCCGCATATTAACTTCTGAAGAGCCACAGGTTGGCTTATTGAATTATTGTATTGAGACTTCACTACCATCAGTCACGTGAAGTTTGTTCTTTGTCTTGTCCTCCCCACGGGGGAGAACTGTGTGTGCCGTTTAGTGTAGAGTCTCGTTTTTTGTTACTTTCCAAAAGGTCTCTAGAGGTATGCACAGAATTGCTTGATCACAATCATACAGTGCACACTTCATACCAAAACTAATTCTTTAGATATTCAAAGGCTCTAGTCTTTAACTGGTTAGACTGTGGATGCCCAAAGGTAAACTATATCACATTCACAGAGTTCAGACCATTGGCAGCTTATTAATGGGATTAATAGCTACCCTAATAGTACATGTGCTTTGATTGTTTATCTTTGCATCAGTTACAAAACATTCCTCTCGGAAGATGCTGGTCCCAGTACCTTAGTGGCTGCCGTACATGCGAAAGATCCTGATGGAGATGGAGTGTTATACCAGATTGCTGGAGGTAATGAAGCTGGCAACTTTGAACTGGATAGCCAGAAAGGTAGGAAAAGGGAAAAGAAGTTTAAAAACATGACCTTACTGTTTGAACCTATGGTAGCTCGGCTTTGTGTCCATATTGAAAATAATTCATATAGTAATTCAATACATAATTTATGAAAAAAGCAAAACAGCACCTCATTCATACAATCTTTTTATGCTTTCCATAAATTAGAATAGGTTCCCTGTTGGGCGAGGCATTATACAAAACCACAGGAAGACTTGGGTCTCTGGCTCAAGGAGTTTACAGTCGAAGAAGACCAACCCCATCCATACACACCCCAAAATATAGCAATATAGAAATATGACATTTTTGTTTACATTATCGGTAAAATTGCACTTTATCCTCCAAAATCTAGGCATCATTAAACTGCGCAGGAATCCTCTGCCCAAACTGAGAGGACCTCGATATATATTAAACATCACAGCAATAGATGACAATGCCTCTGGGGGACCTGCCCCTCTGAGCAGCTTTGCAGTGGTTATTGTAGGAATTAATGACATTAATAACAACAAACCTGTCTTCAGAAAGGTAAGATATCTGTCTGTAAACCTTCTCCTCTGTATATATCATCACCTTGGGGATCACACTGCCATCTTTAAGGGGGAGATATAGTAGTGTCTTCTTTGTTTGTTTGTAGTAGATGTTGATTTTAAGGGATTATATATGCAAGTATGGTAGATCCTCTACAATGGAATATACTCCCAGTTTTCTGCAGTCTTCAGTATTTAAATTGGAAAAGGTTCCTTTTCAGGAAAGCTTTTTGACTTCTCTAAGGCACTAAGTAATTGAAGCACGTTTTCTTCATACTCTTCTCAAATGTGTACTGCAAACACACTGGAACATTTCATAGCTAATTTCTATAGTACTCTATGTAATAATTTTTTGTTATATTTGTAGTGCACTGACTACAGTGACAGCACCTGGGTTCTAGAAAACCAACCCCCAGGCACCTACGTCTTACAGGTGGAAGCCTATGATGCAGACCTGGGACTTAATGGAGAAGTAAAATATGGGCTTATGCACAGAGATGGAGCTTCACCAGGCTTCAGTATTGATCCAGATACTGGTAAGTGGCTCTACACCTGTTACGTTAAGGCTGAATTGCAGTGAATTTGGGTGCATGCTTCTCTGGTATATTAACAGGGAATTGCTATAGCCATATGGAGAACCATGTTTCCAGGACTGAGCCAACATCAAACAGTCTGAAGTGAATGCTGAGGAAACTGAAAGCTTATCTTTAGTCTGAACACAGCAGAATCCTACTAAAATTATTGAGAAATCCTACTTAAGTTTTTTTTTCAATGCTATAGGCATGATATAAAATATGGTAAATCTTTGGCTAATCTTTAACATCCAAAATAAATTGTATTTGATGTGGTAAATAGTAAAATAATCTAGAATATGTGGGTGTAAGCCTACACTGATTTAACTGGCAAGGAAAAACAGAACCCCCAATTTATTGGGGTATAAAACTATTCTGAAACATTAACTTTACCTTGGGACAAATCTCACTATAGAAATATAAATAGACTGTATTTGGCAGAGGAGGAAGCATGAACGGATCTGCAGTTCTACTTGAGTGTATATTCACCCCTTTGATGTGAGCTAACAACTCTTTGTGCTGGTTAATGTCTGACAAATACAGATTGGAAGTCCAGACTTCAGTTTTAAAATACTACAAATACAGTGGGTATAGCGCCAGAAGGAGATGGTGGTAAACACTGCCACGAGTGTTAAACTAAATAAATATTGTCCCTATATAAATACAAAAGATGCCCTCAGTATAGAATGGTAATTCAGGATGTTCACACCCAGTGGTGAAAGTAATTTAAAGGACTTACTTGTACGCCAGAGTTCTGCGCGGGGGGGTGGCCTCAACCAGAAGAGGCGGGGCCTTTAAATACCCGGGCCCTTTAAATCAAGATTTAAGTTCCCCGGGGCGCCGCTGCGGTAATGGCGGCCTGGATCCCCTGGTCCTTTAAATAACCGGCGGAGCCCTGCCCCACTAGCCCAGGCTCTGGCAGCGGGGCTCGGGCGGCGATTTAAAGGGCCCGGGGCTCTGGCCGCTGCAGGGAGCCCCGGGCCTTTTAAATCGCATGCCTGGGGAAGCCAGTCCGGTCCAGCACGGCGTACCAGCTTACTTTCATCTTTGTTCACACCTAAATATCTCTGACCCAACTATATAACAGAGACACCAAAGCCTGAGATGGGAAAGGGCAGAAGCAGGGCCGGCTCCAAGTTTTTTGCTGCCCCAAGCAAAAAAATTTTCCTGCGCGTTCCCCTCCTCCCCGGCCCTGCCCCAACTCCATCCCTTCCCCAAATCCCTGGCCCTGCCTCCTCCCCCGGGCGTGCCGCATTTCCCCTCTTTCTTACTTCCTGCGGCCCTCCCCGTGCCCCCCACCGCCGCAGCTCACCTCTGCTCAGGGCCGGCTCCCGGCTTTTTGCGCCCCAAGAAACAAAAACAAAACAAAAAAGGAGCCGGAGTGCCACCCCTTGGAAAGTGCCGCCCCAAGCACATGCTTGGAGCGCTGGTGCCTAGAGCTGGCCCTGGGCAGAAGGTACAGATTAATTGACAAAACTGAGATGCCAAGAAAGAAGCAGTTAGCAGAGAGTGAGACTTGCATTCTCGGATGGAAGTGTATCTTTGCCAAACTTAACCATAACTACAATATTTTACTCTATTTTAACCTATTTCATGAGGCTGTTACCTAGATCTTAAACTAAAGATGATTTTCGTTATATCACTTACATTTGCTGTGCATTAATTTTTCACTTAGCTGTCTTTGAAATACTCTGACTTAGGTTGTCATTGAAGTAACCTCCATGGATGTTTCTTGGAAAAAAGGGGAACGAACTTCTTTTCTGGGTGGGGAGAGGGAAGTGGGGTAAAAGGTATCTAGCCTGAAGCTCTCTGTCCAGGTGGCCAACCTGAAAGGTGCTGGCTGTTGACAGTAGTGGCACAGTTAGTGCAAGCTGGTGACTGCGAGGAGTGGCAGAAACAGGGAACCTTAAGTTAGTCATGTTTAATCAATACCTTGCGCAGTGGTAGTGCAAGTAAACTGAGCAATGTGGACCTAGTGTGTCCAGTTCTACTACATACTGTGTGAGTGATGCCTGGTGTGGTTTTGCTGGCTTAGTCGTGGCATTGTATGTATAACACACATAAGGTGTTTCTGTTTCTAGGAATCATCACTACTACTCAGAGCTTTGACCGAGAGAAGCTGAGAGAGTGTACGCTCTCTGTTACAGCTACAGATCAAGCTCAGGAGCCATTGATTGGTATTTGTCAAATCACCATCTTCATTGCTGATGTCAATGACAATGACCCCAAGTTTGAGAACAGTCGCTACCAATGTGAGTGATTTAACCATGCACCCTCTGTCCTAACATCACACAGGAGCGTGAATGTAGTTGACAGCTGTCTTTTAAAAAGAATTCAATATGTGAAAATAACTCTTCATGCTGGTGATTGCCTCTCTTAAAAGTGATCGATTTTTGGGTTGCCTTATTCACTATGTGACTGGAACAGTGCTACATGGTTCAAGCTGACTTGTTTTCCCAGACACAATGGAGGTGACACACTTAATCTTTCCAGGGGTAGTTAAATCCTTCCTTTTTGTGTGAATCTCTTGGTATCTATCCTGCTCAGTAGGAATATGTCTGCCGTATATTTTTCTGAAGGATTACATTCAAATATATGGGACAGCAAGATAGGTTGGCAGAATCGTCTATATTCCTAGACCAGAACCTTATTTCTGGGACTCCTTTTACCCTAAAGTAATACAAAAGGTGAGACTCCAAAGAGCCTGTAATCTGTCTAGAAACCTCCTTGGCGTGAAAACAAACTTTGTGGAAATTGAAGGGGCTCTTAAAAGGCCTTGTCTAAGCTAGGATAAAAGGTGGTTTTGTTTAATTAAAGGTGTTAAACCCTTTTTAAATCCCTAGTGTGGACAGGGTAAGTTATATTTTAACACCTGTTAACTAGCTGTGGCAAACAGTAGGGCACAATCATTTAACACTTTTTTAAAATGTGTAAACTTGTCAGTACCTAGTAGAAACAGGTTTTTAAGTAGCATTTAATTAAAATGTGTTGGCCAACATGCTTTAGGAAAAGGAGTGTGTGTGGCGGTGGTGATGTGGTTTTTTTTGTTTGTTTGTTTTTTGTTTGTTTGTTTTGTTTTTTTAAGTCCCTACTTTGAGCTACGCATGATGCAGACATGTGCGGTGCAAAATTTTCCAGACCTGCTAGTGCACCCTAATCTCAACTTGCAATACTGAATCTTTTGAACATAGGCAGCCAGTTGGCACAATTTCTGTGCTTGTTCTGATGTGAGGAATAGGGATTAGGAGGCTGTCAAAATTGTCACATGTGGCTTGAATTAAATGTGAATGCCAGCAATTAAAATATGATTACATTTGAGGTTTTAATAAGTCCCAATTCCAGCAAAACTCAAGAGGACACGTTATTTCAAAGGAGGCGCACAAGAACTGCCATACTGTAGCAGACTTAATGGTCCATCTAATGCCCTACCCTGACACTGGCCAGCACCAGATCCTCTGAAGGAAGGTGCCAGGCTGAACAGTTATGAGTAACCTGCTCATAGAAGTAGTGAATTTGGTATGTGTGAAAGTTACCTGATTGGTCACCAGTATGGTTCCTGGGGACAGGCAGATCACAGGCAGCTGTGTTTCATTTGTGATCTGGAAGGGACTTGCCAAAACAGTAACATGGTGAGATAATGTTGTTTTTTGTGATGCAGACATCTGTTCCACTAGGAATTGGACTGACTCTAATAACACTCATGGGCCACTAAACTTACTGGATGACAGTCACTCTTGGTCACTACTGTCCTGGCCTGGATTCAAACCAATTGCCTAGGAATGAAAATTCTTCATTACCAATCCATTGTGCTGTTCAGTTTTCCAAGAAATCTTTATTTATTTAAATTGGAGTAAGAGTATATGGATCTAATTTCCTATAATATATTTAGCCTCAGTTTTGAAAGCTTTGCTTAGAGAGAAATTATAAATTTCTTATGTCTTTGATTGGTAAGAACTTTATATTGTTATATGCAGTCCTCTGTTACCTTAGCTTAAGTTAACTCCCATTGCTTGTCTTCACAAAATTATCAGATTGCTATATAACTGTTCCCTTGATTCCTGCAAATAACTTCAACATCTCAGCTGTGCACAGGCTAAAAGGGGAGCAAGTCGGTTCAAGCAAATCATGTCTGTGGCTACAGAAATAGTCATTTAGGTACTCTGGACATATTTACAAAATGTAAAAGTGAGAAGCTTAGAAAAGCACAGAAATGTATGTTAGTTCTGTTCACTGTTTCTATCATGAAAAATTGAACCATGAGTGGGACAAGAGTAATATCTGTTTGTGAACTTGGGCTTCATCCAAACTCCAGTCTATTAAATTTACTTAAAGACCACTCATATAATTTAATATAAAGAACATATTTATATAAAACATGAACATGTTTAGGTTTAGTGGTCTAATGCTCTTATATTGCAGAAATGAGTTTGAATCTGGCTTTAAAGGAAGTCAGGAGATGTGGGTATTTTTGGACAACTCTAAATAAGCCCCTATTTATTGTGCTGCAGCAGTTGGGAAAAAATATTAAATTGGATAAGGAATGGGATAGAAAATGCTGGATATAGTTTAATGTCATTATTTAAATTAATAGTACACCTTCACTTGGCATACAATGTTCAGTTCTGGTATCCCTTTGAACAAACAGATACAATGGAAATGGGAAAAGGATAAGGAGCAGTTTCAAATGAGCATTGAATTATTAGAAGTATGGATAAACTTGTGCCTGAAGAGAGTTTGAAAAGTGGTGCTTTCTGGCTTTGGAATCATCTAGTCTGACCACCTGTATAACATAGGCCATAGACCTTCCCCAAAATAATTCTTAGAGTAGACTTAATGCTGGTGTATATGTTGCACTGGTCCAATCTGGTATAGCAGTATCTGTGTCCCTGTCTACAAGTGGACTTTGCAAGCATGATACCACCACCACTCAGTGTGGTATGAATGATGGGACGGACGTCCTAACAGTGACGTAAGAGTTTTTTAGGACAGAACAGGGAAGTCTTGACGGAGAAGAGGGTCATGTTTGTTTGAAGGTGAGCCTGACTCAGTGCCTTCAACCACACTGTTCATTCAGTGCTACCAGTATCTGTCTTTCATGAGCACTAAAGCTGAGGCTGAATTTTGAGTTCAATATAATGCTGATGCTTCTGGGTGATTGAGAAGCTTCCTGCTCCATTCCTCATATGGGGAGCCAGCTAGCAAAAAGCACTTCTTCAGGATTGGGAAACCGTTCTCCTATCCCAGCCATGAGGCCGCTCTGACAGTGTGTTCTAGTATCTGTCTATAAGCAATCAATGTTCGTACGTCATGGAATTTAAAAATACTGTCTCCTCTTTATAAAAAAATCAAATGTAATTAGTCATGGGTTTCTAATGTTTCTGGTAACTGCTGGTGCTCTATTCTAATATACTATGGTCTTATTCAAATACGTTGGTTTAAACAATTCATCACTATTAATTATCCATACATGTCTGGAAGGGCTGTACTCAAATGTTTAACTGTATATAATAGTGAGAGCCTAGTAATCGTTACAGAAGTGCTTATCGCAAACAGGAACACATGATACAATGCAACATCATTTCCAATTCAGCTTTGAACCTTTTGGTACAATGTATTTTAACAGGATACTATTCTCAGAACATAAAATCTATTGCAGGACAATTGAGAATCTCTTGCAGTATTTACTAGTAATAAATTCCATTGCTATTATTTTATTTCAGTACCAGCAAACCACCTCCAGACATACTTCTACTTGCAAGAATGGCATGACTAGGCCATTTATTCTTTGGCAGTCACACTTTGGTGGGCAAAGAAAAGTGGCTTAGATGAGAATAGGGAACAACAAACGTGCTTCATTTTGGCCCGCGGCCCGCCAGGGTAATCACCCTGGCGGGCCGGGCCGGTTTGTTTACCTGCCGTGTCCGCAGGTTCGGCCAATCGCGGCTCCCACTGGCCACGGTTTGCCGTTCCAGGCCAATGGGGGCGTCCGCATCCCTCGGCCCGCTGGCCACCGCTTCCCACCACCCCCATTGGCCTGGAACGGCAAACCGTGGCCAGTGGGAGCCGCGATTGGCCCAACCTGCGGACGCGGCAGGTAAACAAATCGGCCCGGCCCGCCAGGGTGCTTATCCTGGTGGGCCGCGTGCCAAAGGTTGCCGATCTCTGTTCTAGTTTAACGTGAAACCAACTTCTCTGGAATACTGGTTCACTTCGTATAAAGGAAGGGCTAACCCTGTTCACATATGTCTCTGCTTCCACACATACAAATATAGCTAGGTCTTTTAGGCTGTTTCACAGCTCGATGCCAATGTGATTGTGCAGTAGTGATCTGTAAACTGGAAATACTGCCACACCATTCTGTGATCTTAGCACTGACCTGGAGCTGAGAATAGTAAGTGTCCCCTTCACTTCTAGAATTGCCAGATCCATGAATATTGCCATTGTACATGAGAATGAGGCCTGCTGAGAATAAATGTCTCATTCTTTTTAAAAAGACTTCCTCCGTGAAGACACCCCAGTGGGCACAAGTTTCCTCCGTGCTGCAGCTCATGATGATGACCAAGGTGTGAATGCTGCCATCGTATATTCCATGTTACAGCAACAGCCAGAATACTTCCAAATCAACCCCCGCACCGGCTGGGTGTATGTGAACCATCTGATCTCCCAGGTAACAGGGCTCTTATCATACAGAATGTGACACAGCTTTCTTCCCATGGAATATGTTGCAGAGAGTTAATCTCAATCTGTTGATTTGTGCAAATTAGTTTTTAGATTTCCTTCAACTTTTTGTTAAAACTACTTTGTAGACAACTCGAATCAGCCGGTATATTGTAGCAACAGATGGAGGCAACAGAAGCAGCACTGTGGAGCTGACTGTAACTATCACTAACGTACTCAATCAGCCACCACATTGGGAACAGAGCGGATACTGGGTTACAATCCCAGAGAACACAATTCGTGACACCAAGATAATGGTATGCTATAAGAGAACCTCCTTCTCTTTCTGGAATTGTCCCCTCTCCTTTCCTTCTGTCCTGTCTGTGTATTTAGAAGGATATACATGCCTTTACTACCTAGTGCTGTGATCCTTTCAGATTTCACAAACTATGCACTTTTAGCTTTACATGGGATATCTCCAAGGAAATTCCAGAAGCTGCAGGAGATGATGTGACTCAGAAGGCAGCACTCTTCTCTGTTACTCTGTAAAGCCAGTGCCCCAGCAAGGGGTGCTCCTGAAGGGAGCATCTTTTGGATGCATTGCAAAACTGAGGCTTAGCCCATATTAAAAATCCTAGAGCATTTTTCACAAGTTGAGATGTTAATTCCAGTGTCCTGACCAAATTCAAGCTTGAGTGATTCCATTCTGCCTACCTGAGTTCTCCCTGCAATTTTCAATGCCATCCATAACTGCTGTTTTAGTGATGGAGTAGCTCTGCTGTATTTCAGCAGTGGATGAAATGGGTATTGTTTATTGTTCTTAGTCAAACATGTTTTTTAAACTGGACACACGGAATGCTTCAGTCCAGGCAGTCTTTTCTGTAATTGCTAATTGATTCCTACAATTCCTCTTCATCTCCCAAGCATAAGATCCAAGCACTTGGAAACAGTTCGTTTCATCCAGCCAGGCTCATGCACAGCTTGCTGAAGAGTGAGATCCTCATAGTAATTCCCCTTTGGATGTTTTTTGGGGAAAAAGCTTCCTTTACCTGAGGGTGATGTTCATTCCCTTTGCCATATTTACAGAGCAGGTAAATTTAATATTGATTAAAACTTGGAACCACAGCAAAAGCAGTACAAAAATTAGACAAATCTCCAGAACGAAGGCAAACTGTCTGTCTCATCATGCATGCACAACCCCAACCCCCCAAATTGACATCTTAATACTCAGAATCATGCATTTCATAAACAAATACAGTGGCTTTTTTTCTCTTCAGACTGTCAAAGCCACATCCTCCCTTGGTGATCCCAGGGTTACATATAACCTGGAGGAGGGTCAAGTTCCAGAAACTAACATGCCTGTTCGTTTCTACCTGAAGCCAAACAGAGTGGATGGATCTGCTTCTCTACTAGTCTCTGAACCACTTGACTTTGAGACAACTAAGTTTTTCACTCTGAGAGTCAGGGCACAAAATGTAGCAATGATTCCTTTAGCTTCATTCACCACTGTCTGTATTAATATAACAGGTAAGTACCACTGAACTACTGTAACTAGAACAGGTAATTTTAGAATGGCACTCACAGTATTTCTAAAATATCAGTACTAGAAATTATGGAATGAAGCCTGGACTTAGCATAAGATTTCCTTTGAGTTTTAAGACATTGTGCAGTAGTAGAAATAGCCTTTTCACCTGAAGATACCACAAAGTGTGATTTAACAAGTGGGATGTGGTATTTTAAAAACATACATTTACTTTTTAGTGCAGATATTTCTATATGAATACAGTGCTGTGTAAGTGTAATAATAAAGGAATCCTTCTAATGCCAGAAATGGCCCAGTAAGCATCCCAATTCTAGTGAGAGAAGAGTGTAGTATTGGAAATATTTTATATATTAGGGATATTTGGGAATTTCTGAAATGATTAACTCTTGGAACAGAACAGCGAAAATGTGTACCTAATAATTGTTGTTTGTCCATTTAAAAGAAAACCAAACACCTTTGCACTTTTAAGATAAAGAGACCCTACTATATAATTTCACAAATGATTAGAATTAAATGTTACTTGTTTGTCCCTCATTAGTTCATATTACATACACACGTGTAGTGGGTTAGCAGTGGTCCCTCCCCCTGTGGGTGAGTGGGAGGCCACTCTGCCTCACTACGTCAGGGCCATCAGAAAAAGATACAAAATCTTTCATCTTTATTGATTTCACTACCATAATTGCATAGTGAAAAGTATGTTCATCTATGGAGCTCGTCCATAATACACCAACACAAAAACTGCTGTTATTTATTTGTATAGTGGCTAGTACCTAAAGTCAGGATCAGGGCCCTATTGTGCTAGGCCACACACCCAGACACACCCACACACACCCTCCCTCCCTCCCTCCCTCGAGCAGAGAATGTTTTTTGAAATGAAAACATTCTCTGCTCCAAAGAGATTACAATCAAACTACCACAAATCAATATTCATTAGTAACATTGTTCCATGGTCCTATTAATAGTGTAACTCAGTTTAATGGCAACTTCATTTTGGCCAGTAACGTAAAATTCTATACAATAGACTCATTTTGAGGTGGGGGAAGGGAATGCAAGTTAAACCACTTTTAAGTGGGAATTAGCTACCAGAAGGCCTCAACTTATAAAATATGTCACTTTTTATATATGCATATGCAAAAAAATACACACACATTATATACATAGAGAGAGAGATTGTATTCCCCGTCTCTCAACTCAACAATGGGTGAATGCATTTACTAAAACTATGAAAGAATATTGATCGTGTTTGTTGAAATAACACATGAAAAATAATCGGTCACAATGGAGAGTTAGGAATACAGGAAAACTGGGTTATAAAGCAAGCCTGTTGTACCAACAAACACAGTAGCAATTTAAGTCCCTTATCCTACAAGCACTTGGACATGTTGAAATCAATGGGACCATCTCATGGTTGTAAAGTTAAACGTGTGTTTGCAAGATCAGGTCCTAAGAATTTGTCAGCCTCATTCATCGAGAGATGTTTAAAATTGTATTTCTCTGTTTTACCTACTATTGTTACAAGTAACGTTTAGAATAGAACACATTTAGCAAAATCTTTGTCTGTTTTTAATTTTTTTTTTTTTTTTTTTTTTTTTTGCTTTTAACAGTACTTGGTGTAGCTTCAATTTCATCAGTTGACTTCAGTCAGCTCCTGTGTTTGGCCTTTCACACAGCAACAGGGAAAGAAGTTTTTTAAAACAGAAAAATGTGGTTGTAAAACACAAAAATTAACAGGGGAGTCCAGTGCAAATGTAGCACCTGAAGCTATTTTTAATCCAAATTTTGAAAATGACAGGATTTCAAGTTGACAGTATCTCTTTAAACTAATGACACTTCATAACTGCAGTTACTGACACTGGAGTGGTCCCCAAGGCTCTGATCCTGCAAAGACAAGGGCAAGCCTGCACACAAACTTTCATCAAAATAACAAAAGGGGTGAAGTAAAAACCAGTTTGTTTTGGTAGAGATCTGCATTATCAGACGTTAGTCCCATCTTAAATTTAGATATCGTGAACAGACCCATTGGTTTCAATAGGTTATCTTGAATGCTATTCAGTAGGTATGTAAGTCTTTGCCAGGACAAGGGCCAAAGAATACCAGCTCCTGGTATCAGTAAGTTAATAGGTTATTAGGTTAATCGGTGTCTCGCATAATACCTGAAATCACAGCATCACATCTGTTTAAAAGAGCTCTAATTAAAAGAGCTTCTGCCATCTGCCTTGAGAACGGGAAGGCAGAAAACAGGATTGGATGTTAGCAGGAACAGTCTGCTAATTTGTTTGTTAAAAGGTACAGTTTTAAGATTTTAACCTTCTCTCATTATGTCTTAACTCCTCTTTCTGCAGATGTCAATGATAATGTTCCATTCTTCACATCTTCTACCTACAAGGTGTCTGTACCTGAAGAAGCAGCTATTGGCACATCTGTTGCCCAGGTTTTAGCAACTGACTTGGATTCTGGGCCATATGGAGAGGTTTAACTTATTACATACTCTTTTTCTCCCAGCAATATTAATCTGTTAAATAGCATTGATGCGTTAAACAGTGAGAAAAGACAAGTAGCAGATGGGACAATAATGAGCCATAGGCTTCCTCTTTGAGCAGGATGGCTAAATTTTACCTAACTAAGACCTGCCTCGGATTTGTAAAAAAACAGGAGAGTTCCAGTGATTAGGGCACTAGCATGGGAGATCTGGGTTCAGTGTCTATTACACCACTGGCTTCCTGAGTGACCTTGGGCAAGTCACAGTCTCTCTGTGCCTCAGTTCCTCATCTGATAGTAGTGATAATAGCACTGCCCTACCTCACAGGGATCTTGTGAGGATAAATATAGTAAAGATTAAGAGGCAGTCAGATATTACAGTGATAGGGACCATACAGGTACCACAGATAGATGGCAAAAAGAAGAACAGGAGTACTTGTGGCACCTTAAGAGACTAACAAATTTATTAGAGCATAAGCTTTCGTGGACTACAGCCCACTTCTTCGGATGCATCCGAAGAAGTGGGCTGTAGTCCACGAAAGCTTATGCTCTAATAAATTTGTTAGTCTCTTAAGGTGCCACAAGTACTCCTGTTCTTCTTTTTGCGGATACAGACTAACACGGCTGCTACTCTGAAACCTGTCACAGATAGATGGGTAGGCAGAATGCATACGGTTTGCTCCATCTCAGACAGGAGGAGACTCTAGATCATGTCACATAGTGACCCAACCTGAGCTGGAGACATGATAAAGTACTGCATGCTGCTACTCATGCTCTATGTGGACTGCCCCCACCATATTAATTGTCAGGGTGGCCGCAGGCTTCATTTTTGAACTTTTGTTCCTGTTCGACTCATGAGTGGCTCTTTGGCCAGCTCTGTTGTAGAGATCAAATACAAACAGGCAAGCAGCATTGTGAAGTGCTGCTCTCCCTTTCCTGCACCATTCATTACCTCTCTCCCCAAAATCCACAGGTGGCTCTTGTGAGAGAACTTTGACTCTCAACGTGTTACCATTTTGTAACTTGTAAACCTGCCATAAGCTGTCACTGAAAAACTGTGTAGCAAATATTGTATATAGAACTGGTGGGGAAATGTGTAGGGATTTTTCCTTTGAAAAAAAATTACTTTTTTGTCATAGAACTGAAAATTTTCAGCTGAAAAGTTCTTTGTTTTCAAAATTTCTGTGAAATATGTGGTTCAATCTAAGCTCAGTTTTCCTTCAGAACAACTTTGATGGAAATTTTTTGACCAGTCCTAATTGTATATTACCAGGAACATCGGCGGTTATTTTATATAAGCATTCTAACTTTGTATTCAAACTGAGAGAAGCCTCAAGAACAGTCTGTTCAAATAAGAGCCTTTTCAAATATTATTTTGCAGACAGTTTGAAAGGGCTGAGGAAGGATGGGGACACAGCACTCACATGAAATGGTATGCATGGAACCTCACATAAAATTTCTGAACTTCAGGTTCAATATTCAATATTGAAAGACCCTAGTGAACATTACCGGTTCTTCACCATTGGTCCTGAGACAGGAATTGTTTCCACCAAAGCATCTTTTGACAGAGAGAAGAAAGGTTCTTATTTGATTGAAGTGCAGTCTCAGGATTCTGCAGAGTCTGCTCGACCTGGTGTTTATGGACAGCCCAACACAGGTAAGCATAATGGTTTATATACCAGGTCAGAGAGAGTTCCACTGCCATTGGTAGATGTGAAGTTTTTCATGGAATGTCGGGGTAGATTACACAGACAAGATGGGTGAGGTGATATCTTTTATTGGACCGACTTTTGTGGGTGAGAGAGACAAGCCTTTGAGCTTGCACAGAGCTCTTCTTCAGGGATAGGTTAGGCCATCCCACAAGTAACTTTATCTCTGGTCTCTGTAATCTAAATTTCCATTTTATGTCTCCTTTTCAGATACAGCATATGTGAAGATTTTTGTCAGTGATGTCAATGACAATGCTCCAGCTTTCCCTCACCCAGTATATGAAATCAGTATAGAGGAGGACAAGGAAGTTGGATGTGCTGTTGTGACAGCAACAGCAAATGATGAAGATGAAGGTGTGTAAACAGACTTCTCCTATATTTTTCAGTGCTTTTGAGTAATGCAGCGTCCACCATAATAATGGTTTCTCTTGTGAGCTAATGATTTTCTGTTTTAATCTGGTGATTGATTGTATTAAGGAGAAACTTTAAATGGATTTCAATAGTTTGGAGAGGAGAAGAATCTCTCTGGCTTAAATGTGTCAAGAACTCTTAGTAATCTGCTCAAGTTTCCACTTTGTAGAATAACAATATGCTAGTGATCCTTTTATTTTAGAACAACAAACATTTAAATCCTCACAATTCTTCTATTCAGCGGGGATGTGCTAAATGCCCCTCTGGTTGGTGGAGGAGAAAGGAGAGAACTTGGAGCATACTGCTGGAGTTGAGAATTTTCAAAAAAACAACTTGTTAGTCACTTTGATAGGTGGGTTACAACTGGGGCCTAACTCTTTCATGTTCAAACATCTGAAATACATACAGCAGAGTTGTGGGTTTTTGGAGTTGTTGTTGTTGACTCCTATCAATTGCTGCTCATGTCACTTCAGTAATATATGGGTAAGACATTTCAGAATAAATTAAAAGGTTGAAAATGTTTCCTCCCCCCCCCCCTCTATTAGGAGCTTATATGTTCTGTATGGAAAATGATTCTTTGCCCCTGTGCTAAGTGGAGTGAACTTGATTCTAACAATCAAAACAGCTTCAATGTATCTAGTATCTTGTCATGTTTCTTCCTTTTTTCCTTTTCAAAGAACAATAGCTTATCAATTTCCCATGTTTCCAAACATTTTGAACAATGCAAAAGAAAATAACTAGGATCATATAGATGGAATATATTTTGAAAACAAATGGTCTTTTGAAACCTTGCTTTTGATATTTTAGCACCACCTGGTGATAAAAATAAAAATGAGAGTGTAGCAACAACAGATGTTTGGCTTTAACATCAGGGGGAAAAAACTATTCAACAACAATAGCTTCTAGTCTTTAATAACACTACGTTCTCTGCAGTATCAGGAAATTAATACACATTAGACGTGTAGGACTAAAATTAATCAACAAAATGGAACAAAAGAGTTGCCTAACTTCTACTTGCAAACTATGCTTGTACATATACGTGTGCTTACAAACACAGAACTCTGCAGTTATTTGTTTCTCTGTCTTACTCGCACTTTCACATACACGTTTCTGACTACAGTTACTTTTTTGTTAAGGCATAATACCAGTGCTTGTCTCTTGAAAATTTTGGCCTACTGTGTCCAAGTCAAATTACGCATCCCATTAATAAATGTTTGCTGCGGCTTTACTGAGTGCTTTGAGAAGTATGGTATGGAATTCAATACTAGCAGTAAGTAAACATTTGCTGTTTCATACAGGTGCAAATGCCAAACTGAGGTATCAGATTACATCAGGAAATGCAAAAGGAGCTTTTGATGTTGAACCCGAAGTGGGAACCATCTTCATTACTCAGTGTCTGGACTATGAACAAGAGCAGCATTATGAACTCCGGCTTGTAGCTTCTGATGGGAAGTGGGAGAATCACACACTCATTGCCATCAATGTAATCAATAAGAATGATGAAGCTCCAGTGTTCACTAACAATGAGTACCATGACAGTGTCTTGGAGGAACTTACAGATCTGCCTGTTCTAGTTCTAAAGGTAAATCAGTTTGCACGAAGCAGAGAGGTGGGGGGTTTTGAGAGTAAAGTAATTTTTTATTCAGCTTGACCATGCATAGTTACATCAGTTACTGAGAGCCAGATCTCATCAGAAGACCTGGAATTTGTAAGATTCTGGTATCTTTCTGTCTTCCATGTTTTCCAGCTATCTACACTTTTTTTATAGAATTGATTAAACAAAAATATGTGGTGGCTGGAATTGGATAATAAACTTAGTTACTGGCCAGTATAAATGTAAACAAACCTACTGACCCCTGGTAAGAAAAGTGCAAAGGGAAGATAGACTTATGGTTGAGACATGGGACCGAAAGTCAGAAGATCAGCTTTCTCTTCTCAACTGTCACAGGCTTCCTTTGTGACCTTGGGAAAATCACTTACTCATGTCACTGACATCATTTCCATAGCTGTAAAATGGGGATACATACCTACTTTACTGGGGTGTTCATCAATATTTGTAAGCTTCTTTGAGATCTCTGGGTAGGAAGACACTATGGAAGTGCTAAGGAATATAGGTGGTGATTTCCCCATCAGAGGAGTATAAGGAAGACATGACCCAAACCCTGTCCAGTTTCTAACCCCTCCTATGAACCAATTTCTATTTGCTTCTCTAGTTCAACTTCCACTGGCTCTCATTGCAAATACTTGTTCAGTTGATTTACTATTACTTCCACCTAGCTTTTCCTGCATATTTCCCCCCTCTTCCCAAATACACTAGCACGCAGAATGCATTAGTCTCCCTAAACACAATCAGCTTATTTCTCCAGCCCAGCTATAACCTTTGCAGAAAGATCCAAATGACTCAAGCCAACTGATGCTTATCCTTAACTGTTAACATATAGGGGCACGTTCTTTAGTAGGCCTCCGTAGTACTTCAGCTTGCAGTAGAAATACAATGAATTTCCAGTTTTCTCTCTCACCCCTCCTGTGGTTTGTTCCAGGTTTCTGCAACTGACCCTGATCAAGAAGCTGACCAGAGTGCCCTTTGCTACTCTTTACATGGACACGGGGCCAATAGTGAATTCTGCATCAACGAGTACACAGGAGAGATCTATGCAAACAAAAAGCTAGACCGTGAAAAGCGATCCATATGGCGCTTTCTTGTCCTTGCTACAGATGAAAATGGAGAGGGACTAACTGGCTTTGCAGATGTAATCATAGAGGTCAGAGATGTGAATGACAACCCACCTCTTTTCCTTTGCATGTCAGAAGGCTGCTTCATGGGGCAGGTTCCTGAAGATTCCCCAGCAGACACCACTGTAATGGAAATGAATGCCATAGACCTCGATGACCCTAAAGCTGGGAAGAATGCAGTATTAACTTATAGAATTATTCAAAATGTCCAAAATGAAATCAACCTCAACTTGTTTTCAATCAACCCAGTTACGGGCACCATCTGTACTGTGCTTGGATCCTTGGACCGGGAGAAGGAAGATAAGTATCTGGTGGTGGTTGAAGGAAGGGATGGAGGTGGACTCACTGGGACAGGCACCGCCACCATTTTGGTGTCTGATATAAATGACCACGCTCCAGTCTTTACACGGAAGATGTATACGGCTTTTGTCTCTGAAAATGCAAGTATCAACACTGAGATCACAATGGTATCTGCTATGGACAGAGATGAAGGAGAAAATGCTGTGGTGACCTTCAGCATCCTTGATGGGAATGATGATCGTAAATTCTCCATAGAGACAGATAAAATTAACAAACGTGGGGCTATTCGGTTGCGGAAACACCTAGACTTTGAGAAACCTCATGAGAGGGTGTTTAACCTGACTGTGAAAGCTGAAGACACTGATTTCTTCAGCATTGCTCACTGTGTTGTCTATGTGGAGGATTCCAATGACCATGCCCCTGTGTTTTATCCCCCATTCTATGAAGTGATGGCTCTGGCTGAAGATGTGCCTCTTGGCACTAAAGTTGTACAGGTTTCTGCTGTTGATTTAGATTCGGGGCTGAATGGAAGGTTTTTATATCGCCTGATAAACAGGTCTGACCCAAGTGGACAGTTCTCTGTGGGTAATGATGGTTGGGTTGTAGTTGCAGGATTGCTGGATCATGAGGCTGTGACACAGCACCACCTTGTGGTCATTGCCACTGATATGGGACAACCTCGGCTGACTGGCAGTGCCACTGTTCTTGTGACTCTGCAGGATGTGAATGACAATGGGCCAGAGTTTGAGGCTCAGTATAACCCAGTCGTCTGGGAAAACACTGCTTCGCCACAAATTGTGCAAATGAACGAGACTTCTACTTTGTTATATGCTAGAGACAGAGACACTGCTGCTAATGGAGGGCCTTTCTCCTTTCACTTACTCAGCAATTTTGGCAGCGTAACTTACTTTAACTTGCAGGATTTCAGCAATGGAAGTGCACTGCTCACTGCGCTGCATACCTTTGACAGAGAAGTGCACAAGGTGTTTTACCTGCCAATTCTGATTACTGACAGCGGGATTCCTCCTATGAGCTCAACCAACACGTTAACTGTTAATATTGGGGACCGAAATGATCATCCTCATTCTGCTGGCTACATGGAATGCCTCATCTACTGCTATGATGGTAATTGATTTGGAGCTTATTTCACTGGGCAATACTCAGACCCTGAGCAGCAGGAGTGCAATTCGGAGAGATGTGTCCCATTCCTCAAGAGTTGCTTTCCATGATGCATTGGTATTTTGGTGGGGAATGCAGCTCTGCCAAAAGGTTGATTAGAACTGAAACTTGGTGTGTAAGGTCTGGTCCTGGGGGATGGAGTCAATGCGTGTGTGGAGGAGATTGAATTTGGGGTTGAAGGAGGGTAATTGGCTTCTATCTTATGTACACTTCTATAAAACTTAAGTAAATGGTTTTCAGATACTATTTTGTTTCCCTTTAATTACAAAATAGCTAGACTTATTTTATACTGATGTTGTTCATTTAATAATGTTGTCAAGGGTTGTGATCTGGATTCAAGTCTGAATACCCTGAGAGATTACTTGAAATTTGAAGTTAAACTAATCTGGCATGTTGTCTAGTTAATGTTTTAAATGTGAACCCGAATATGAACCATCTGTACTCTCTGAAAAGTTAATGCAAGCCTTGAACTGCCCAAAAATAGAAATGGAAAAATCTTCTATGGCTGCTGCTTTTTGTGCCCTTCCTTGCTCCTTGCAGCCATCATGAGGCAGGGCACCTTCCCTGACCCTCAGCTCCCCAATCCCTGATGATCTCTTGCAGTCCCCAGCGTCCTTACATAAACCCCAAAGGAGAGTAAACAATATAAATAAGTTATGTTGTAACTGTGGGGCTTGCATCTTGTGGTGTCAAACCACTTCTCCTCCTCCCCAGATCCCACCTTATGCTTCTGGTCACATGGCAATCCCTCTAACTAGTGTTTCTTATCAGGAGGAATTTCACTTCCTAGTAGCGCTGTCAATTAATCGCAGTTAACTCACACAATTAATTAAAAATTAATCACAAATGCAGTTTTAATTGCACTGTTAAACAAGAGACTACCAATTGAAATGTATTAAATATTTTGGATGTTTTTCTATATTTTCATATATATCTTGTATTCTGTGTTGTAACTGAAATCAAAGTGTATATTTTGATTACAAATATTTGCACTGTAAAAATGATAAACAGAAATAGTAGTTTTCAGTTTACCTCATACAAGTACTGTAGTGCAAGTTACAAATGTAGATTTTTTTTGTTTTGTTCCATAACTGCATTCAAAAACAAAACAATGTAAAACTTAAGAGGCTACAAGTCCACTCAGTCCTACTTCTTGTTCAACCAATTTGTAAGACAAACAAGTTTGTTTATATTTACAGAAGATAATACTGTCCTCTTCTTATTTACAATGTCACCAGTAAGTGAGAACAGGCATTTGCATGGCACTTTTGTAACCAGCATTGCAAGGTATTTACGTGCCAGATATGCTAAACATTCTTATGCCCCTTTATGCTTTGGCCACCATTCCAAAGGATATGCTAACATGATGATGATGCTCTTTAAAAAAATAATGCATTAATTAAATTTGTGACTGAACTCCTTGGGGGAGAATTGTACGTCCCCAGCTCTGTTTTACCCGCATTCTGCTATATATTTCATGTTATAGCAGTCTCGGATGATGACCCAGCACATGTTGTTGTTCATTTTAAGAAGACTTTAACTGCAGATTTGACAAAATGCAAAGAAAGTACCAATGTGAGATTTGTAAAGATAGCTACAGCACTCAACCCAAGATTTAAGAATCTGAAGTACCTTCCAAAATCTGAGAGGGACGAGGTGTGGAGCATGCTTTCAGAAGTCTTAAAAGAGCAACACTCCAATGCGGAAACTACAGAACCCGAACCACCAAAAAAGAAAATCCATCTTCTGCTGGTGGCATCTGACTCAGATAATGAAAATGAACATGTGTCAGTCCGCACTGCTTTAGATGGTTTTCAAGCAGAACCCGTCATCAACATGGACACATGTCCCCTGGAATGGTAGTTGAGGCATGTGCATCTGGCACGTAAATATCTTGCGACGCAGGCTACAACAGTGTCAGGAGAATACCTGTTCTCACTTTCAGGTTACATTGTAAACAAGAAGCGGGCAGCATTATCTCCTGCAAATGTAAACAAACTTGTTTGTCTGAGCGATTGGCTGAACAGGTAGGACTGCGTGGACTTGCAAGCTCTAAAATTTTATATTGTTTTATTTTTAAATGCAGTATTTTTGGACATAATTCTATATTTGTAAGTTCAACTTTCATGATAAAGAGATTGCACTACAGTACTTGTATTGTGTGAATTGAAAAATACTATTTTTTTGTCTTTTTACAGTGCAAACACTTGTAATAAAAAATAAGTATAAAGTGAGCACTGTACACTTTGTATTGTATTGTAATTGAAATCAATATATTTGAAAATGTAGAAAACATCAAAAAATATTTAAATAAATGGTATTCTGTTATTGTTTAACAGTGCGATTAATCGTGATTAACTTTTTTAATCACTTGACAGCTCTACTTCCTACATATACTGTAGTAGCGCTGACATGATGATATGTTATAAGATGTTTATATATAGACCGCACCAGTGTATTGGACAGCTATTATACTTGATGTGTGCTTGTTTTAAGGTTTAGTTTGATGTACCGAGTGAAATTTTTGTGTGGTTGCTAACTGCACAAAAGGCCTTGGTCATTGCTGGCAGTCCTCAAGGGTTTGTTCTTGGACTGCAATGATGGAATATTGGATTTCTCAAACTTAGTTACAGTGAATTTTGAATACCACTTGGCTGTACTTCATAAGATGAATTGGTCTGTTTTATCAACTCCTGTGAACTTAAATGAGAGGCTTTTTTGTCTTCAGTCTATTTAAATAAAAAAGTCATACATACATTGAGGTTGTGACACACGATAAAGTAAGGAAGGCTTTGTATTTCATGTTGTATTTCATGTTGTGTTCAGGTACTGCAGGGATTTAACATCAGTATATTATAATATGTCCTATATAATGGCTATTGCAAAATATATTTATCAAATAACTACTGTTACAGTTACAGGGCTAGCTGCACCTCTGGCTCCTTTCTGGTTTCTCTGAGTGCACCACCTCAGGTATCGGGCTCTGGGTCTTTACTTACCTCAGGACTCAATTTTACAGTGCTGCCACTCTGAGGCTGGGGTATAGTACCCTGTGTATTCCCCATTCTTATCCCCCAAGCCCACTGAGTTCAGACACCTGTGGTTCTTCCCCTGGTATTCAGTGACAGAACGGCCTTCTTCAAGCACAAGTATTAGCACTAGTAACACTTTAAGAGAAACAAGATTTTTAAAACATTCTACATTTCCTTCTGTCTTACCATCCCCTGATGGTAACCTAGGCAGGCCTAACTTCTTCACCGGGTTTCTGTCTCAATTAATGCCCCATTCTTGAGTATCCTTTTTAATCCAGCCAGAGTTCTTTTAAATTTCTTTGTTCACTGACCTTTTCCTGCTCTGATCCAAACCAATTTTGCAGGCTGGCTGGAGACAGGCAGAGTCATCAAAGTTCAGAGGTGGCTTATCCTGAGCCCTTCTTTTCTTTCCTGCCTGTTTTTCTGGACAGCCTGAGTTAAACCAATATCCTCATATAGAAAACACCCCAATAACCAGGCCAACATACAGTATTCACAAATCATTACCGAGCTGCCTTTAATTCCATCCCAAGTACTGACAAAGATTTTAGAGTTAAGGAAAGCCAGCGAAATTATAATCGCATATTTGTTTATATACGTGTGTATAAATGTCAGATACTTTTTAGTTATGTCATTCATATGTTTAATTATGATAGGTATCTTACCCACAACTGTACTGGGCCAAGTTCACGCACCAGACAACGATGACTGGGATCACAAGACCTATCAATTTGAAGGAAAAGCATCAAGGTATTTTAAAAAGAAAATAATGACCTGACAAAATGGATGATAAATCTTCAAAAAAAAGAAAATATTTAAACTTTCTCTGAGAACTCACATGCCAGAGTGTATTGTGTGCACTCTAATTTGTGTGCACACAATCTCCAAACCCATTTCCTACATAGAAAGCTACATTATACGCAGTCATATGAGCAGCTCCAGTTTGCTCCCCAGTCAGTTGCTGCCTAGGCCAGCAATTTCTGAGATGAAATGCGCATCCCCTGACAAGCAGAGTGCCTTTAATCACTCCACAGGCAACCAGAAGCCTCACTAGCCAATTAAGGAGTTGCATTGGTATATTCAGAGGCGAGTTGGGATTCCTTCATCCTTTTTCAGAAGGATTGTGGCTGCAGCATGGGATTTTGGTGAGGGAAAGGGGGAAGTGTAATAATTTCAGGGGTAATTGAATATTGCCAGAAGTGGGGTACAGCTGCTAGATCGGAACATTTCACTAGCAGTGGTTATCTTTGGCCTTTGTGACAGCTTGGGATCCCACTCTGTCAAGAGCCCAGTACTACGCACAGATGCCTGACTAACGAGTTGGAATGCTATCCCATAGTCCCTGTGTACAGTCTTATCCAGTGCCATTGGTCCACAGCATAAATACAGTTCCCTAACACCCTGCTCCACCGCTGGAGAAGTCGTGTTTTGGTGCCCCCACTTAGTTTTTGAGGTCCTGTCTACACTGGGAGCTTTTGCACCTGTGTAGCTAGATTGATGGGGTTTGCACCAGTGCAGAACAGAGGTGACTTGCAACAGTGCAACTTGACTGTTTTGGCACAGGGGAGCTGCACCACTGCAAGTCACTTTATTTATACCAGTGCATCTATACTAGGGGTTTGCATTCATACGGTTACATCAGTCTAATGACATAGTGCAAAGTACTCAGTGCAGACAAGATCTTTGATCCACTGGGAAAGGTAAACAGAGGCAGGCCATGGTAGTTCATAGTTATTTGAGAGTGTGCACCACAGCCTGAGGGTGGTAGTCTGCGAGCAGCTAGGAGGTAGTATAATTTTTGCTTTATTTTAATGAAGCTGCTGCCGAATCCAGGCATCTTGCTATAGAATTTAGGTCTACTTTGCTATAGAATATGCAGATCTTTGACTATGGCCTTGTGTACACACTAAGGGCTCAATTCTGCACAGCGTCTGAGCTCTGTTTAGAAGCACTGGAAAGGAGATGTCTCCCCGACTCTGTGCCACCCAGCCCCAGACAGAGTTCGAGCAACTTGGAGTCCTGCTTTAGTTTATGCCACAGTTTTGGGGTTTCTAGGGGCCTTACACCAATGGAGGATAAGTGTAACACCCTGGCTCCTCGCTGTCCTTTTACCTGAGGTGAGGGGGTAGATCTGTTATGCTGTCAGCTTTACACTAGGGGAATTCTCCACAAAATCTGGTCTTGACCTGATTGAATAGAACTTTATTCTTTGTCTTTTCCTTTCACATAATTTCTGTTGCAGGTACTTTATCCTCAATGATAACTCAGGTTTGCTGAGTATTAAAGAAGGTACCCCAACAGGAATTTACAATGTAAGAGTGAAAGTTACTGATGGAATCTGGCCAGATGTGATCTCAACAGTAAAGGTGGTTGTGAAGGAAATCAAAGATGATGCCATCCGTAATGCTGGGTCTATACGAATAAACGGTAAAATAATGTATTTTTGTGTCTGCAGTATTTCAGCTCTGAAATCTGCCCCCTTTATGTTAGTGCTGTGTAACTTTGAACTTTTATTAGTGTCTGCTTAATTATTAGATATCTGTGTTGGATATGTTTAATATTCCTCTAAGTAGAGATCTGAAAAATGTACACATGTGCTCTGCTTTGTTTTCTTTTTCCCCTGATACATGAGGGGGAGGGGGTCAGAAGACACTGCAGTAAATGCTGCATTCTAGGGTAAAACAAAGATAAGATCCTTGAATTCCACACTGACAATGCAACCATGTATTTATATTGCAAATAGAATTTGTTTGAACAACTCTAGTAAAAAAAAAAATCCTTCTAAAGATATTCCTGATTTAAAGAGAAATAAAATAAATGTAATGACTGAATAAATAAGCTCCGCAATGCAAACCATTGAGCAAAAACCAGTATGAAAAATTTCAGAGCCCAAAGGTGAAAAGTCTCTCTGTGCCACGAGAATGGAATCAGATATGCAAACTTAACTATTTTGGCCTCTACTGCTCCCATTATAATTGAACGTCATATGATTCTCCTCAATCTGAAAGATGAGTATATTGTTTTTTAAATTGTTTGTTACAGATATCACTGCAGAGGATTTTATATCTCAGTCTTCTGAGAGAGAAAGTAAATACAACCAAATGAAGAAACTACTTTCAGAAATCATACCAGCTCAACTCGAAAATGTCCACATTTTCAGTGTCTTGAATGTCCCAGGTCAAACCCGAGGGGTTGATGTTTGGTTTACAGTTTCTGGACCACCATATTATAAAGCAGAAAAACTTAACGGCAACATGGCAGTGTCCAAAGCACGGGTATGTGGCTTTCAACTCATTGAGTTAATTAAAATCTTGCATCTATAATCTAGTGAAAATGTTTGCACAGAATCATTGATTTTTTGAGAGAGAGAAAGATTGTATATTGCAATATTTGACTGTACTGAGCAAAAAAATTCTTTTAGTTTGGCCAAAAGTTTCAGATCTAGGTGCTTGAAGTTCAGACCCATAATCCATATTTAGGCATCCAAATACTATGACCTAATTTTCAGAGTTGAAGATTTTGATGGGAGCTGAGGGTGTTCAGTGTTTCGGAATGTCAAGCCACTCATTTAGTTGCATAACTTTAGGCACCCAAATGTGAATATTTTGCCCTTGGAATACTCTATTTCCTTTTAGGAGTATGTGTTTCAGAACACGTATCTACGTATCTTCTACAGAGACTATGAAATCCTCCATAAGTGATGCATATGGTTGGGTTTTTTGTGCCCACGGTTCTTGATGTTTTGCTTTATTTCCTCGGCCCATGTATTGAAATGTTCAGTAACTAGAACTCACAAAATTGCTCAGTCAAAAGTTCCATCTTTCTACAGTAAGTAAGCAGAGTGATAAAATAACTTTTCCCGTCAGAGAAAAATGTGAGCTGAAAATTAAACACACCAAATCACTCCTGCAAATAAAATCTAATAAGCAGCTAAGTGACTTGCTGTGTTGGGAGAATGCGCTTTGGCAATGCCACATGGACTGGATCCTCTTGCCATCAGAATCATGGCTATTTACTGTTGTTGCCTTTTACAACTACTTGCTCTCTAAAATCAGACTGAGATTAAGTGTCCAGGTCGCAGAGAGAGAGAGAGAGAGAGAGAGAGTAAGTATTTGGGATCTTTTGTTATAAGAGCTGAAATAAAATTATTCAGCTCAAAAAAAAAAAAGTGAAATTCTTCACAAATTATTTAATGAATTCTCAATCAGTTCAAGTTAAAACAGTCCCAGTATGGAGCCAGAGGATTGAATGGATTCTACGATGGAGCTACCCTTTCATGGCTAGTGGTGGGGTCTGTAGGCAGGTTAATGGCGCACTGGCAGGGACACTCACACTGCTACAGCTCAGGCTCCACCTCTTCTGTGGATAAATAAGATTTTGGTTTCTCAGGGCTGTGATTCTCACACTGTCTTCAGCATTAAACTTCTTCCCACAGGAAAAGGCAGATTAATAAAACTAACTTTCTTCTCCAGCTGGAAATCATCTTGGATATAAGCATCACCCAGATTGGCATAGATGAGTGTGTGACTGCAAACTGCACTCATAGCACTGGATGTGTCAGCAAGTACAATTATAGTCATGTCCCCACAATAACTACTGCTGGAAGTGTCTCACTGGCATCTGTGACGGTCCTGAATAGTGCCCAGTGCACCTGTGCAGCTAGAGAAAGCCAGCATCTCTTCTGCTCCTCATACCGGACAAACCCATGTCTCAATGGTGGCACGTGTATAGACACTGACTTGGGCTACAGGTTAGTAAAACTTTTCATGCCGCTCAGAACTTCTTCTAACTTAAAATGGGTGAGAAAGGGGCTCAGAGAAACAAATCAACATTCATCACTTCTCAAAAGGCAGATCTGGCTGGATATACTTAATTTTGTTCTTGCAAACAGATTTCTCACCTTGCTGATGGCTACTTACAATCATCATAATCCTCAAAAGGCAGAAAGCATGCAAGTTGCACTGGCCTCCCTTAACTTGGAAGTATGAGAAGCTATGTTTGTGCAATCTAAATGCATTTTATTAGTCAGTCACTTCAACCAGTACCACAGCATGTCACTCACAAACTCTTCCCACAGGCACAAACTCCTCGCTTTCCATGTTTTTGTTTTTTTTAATGACTAATCTTTAATACCCAGCATCAGGGCCGGCTTTAGGCCAATTCAACCAATTCCCCTGAATCAGGCCCCGCACCTAAGAGGGCCCCACGCCCAAGTCCCGGTATGGCGTACCTGCAAGAGCAGTGCACCGTACCAGGATGGCCCAGCTTCCCCAGGGGGCAATTTAAAGGGCCCAGGCCCTTTAAATTGCCACCAGAGCCCCACTGCTAGAGCCCTGGGGTAGGGCTGCGGGGCTCTGGGGGCTATTTAAAAAGTCTGGGGCTCCCGCTGCCTCTACTGCCCTGGCCCTTTAAATAGCCGCCGGAGCCCCGCCGCTTCCCCTGGGCTCCTGCGGCTATTTAAAGGGCTGGGGCGGTAGAAGCAGGGGAGCCCCGGGCCCTTTAAATAGCCCCCCAGAGCCCTGGGATAGCGGGGGGCTTGGGGGCGATTTAAAGGGCTGGGGCTCCAGCTGCCTCTGCTGCACCCCCTGCCCGCACCAGCCCTGCACCCCCTGCCCTGCTCGCAGCCAGCCCGTCTCCAGCCAGCCCTGCACCCCCTACCCGCCTCCAGCCCTGCCCCCCCTGCCCACACCAGCCCTTCACCCCCTGTCCTGCCCGCACCAGCCCCGCCCCCCCTGCCCTGCCTGCAGCCAGCCCTGCACCCCCTGCCCACAGCCAGCCCCACATCTCCTGCCCACAGCCAACCCCTGCTGCACCCTCTGCCCTGTCTCCAGACAACCCCGCCGCACCCCCCTGCAGCCCTGCCCAAAGCCAGCCAGCCCCATACAACCCCTGCCCACACCAGCCCTGCACCCCCTTCCCTGCCTGCAGCCAGTCCTGCCGCACCCTCTGCCCTGTCTCCAGCGAACCACTGCCGCACCCCCCTGCCTGAAGCCAGCCAGTCCCGCGCTCCTCTGTCTCCAGCCCTGCCAACCCATGCTGCACCCCCCTGCGGCCCTGCTTGAAGCCAGCCCGCCCCACACACCCCTGTCTCTAGCCAGCCCCCCACCCCTTGCCCTGCCTGCAGCCAGACCCTACCTCCAGTCAGCCCCTGCCCTGCCTCCAGCCAGCCCCATGTCCAGTGGTGCCCTGCAGTTCCCAGGGCAGTAACCCTGCACACCTGCTTCAATGAGGGGGGCAGGGGGCAGCTGGGACCCACACATGTGCACAATAGGGTGACCAGACAGCAAGTGTGAAAAATTGGGATGGGGTGGGGGGGGTAATAGGATCCTATATAAGAAAAAGACCCCAAAATTGGGACTGTCCCTATAAAATCAGAACATCTGGTCACCCTAGCACACCCCTAGAGAGTGGCAGGGACCCACACATGTGAAACGGAGCTCATTAATAACCGATCAACAGCATATATGACGCAATGTACATAATATATAATTTTATTATTTATATAGTTATGGAAAGTAAATAATACATGGAAGAAATGAAAGGGTTTTTTGTTTTTTTTAGTCATCCCTGCCGGGGCCCCACCAAAAATGTTCGAATTGGGCCCCGCACTTCCTAAAGCCGGCCCTGCCCAGCATATTGTCAAACATGGAAGTGAGGAAAGAGTAATACACACACACATACCTTGATCCCGAAGTGTGTGTGTGTAGATTTATATCACCCCTCACTTACACTTAACTATCTCTGCGGTGGAAAGGCAACAGCAACTGCCCAATAGTTCTTGCAGGAGGTGACAGTGCAAATCAAGGTATTTAACTGAACCTGCAGAGTCCCTGTCCATGGTAAAGCCCACATCCAATTCCAATATGCTGCTCAAATGTATTAAACATGGTTCCTCTTGCTAGAGAGGAACATAGTCTTTTCACAGCCTCCTGCCATTATCATTCACCCACTTCAGAGACTTGGCCCATGGATAGACCCCCCCCCCATTTCCTTTGTTGTCATTTGTAGGCATTTACCCTTTGCCGCCCCCCTCCCCCCGTCTCTTCAGGTACCGTACTGTATAAGAACTGAATAGTACAACTGGTGCCCAAACTTCCTCTCTTCCATTATCCTTCTTTCCCATTAACAATCCTTCCCACAATCTGTATTTCTATCATTCCTTATTCCCATTGAAATCTCTTGAGCCTCCATGAAAAAAAGCTCCTCAGATCTATGTTTTTGTAACATAAATAAAACAGATATAATTAAATATTTCAAAACAGTGAGCCTGCCATCACCCTAGTGGCTTGTAAGTTGTATCCCTTTCCCTGCTTCATTCATCTGTTTTGCCTGTTTAGATTGTAAACTCTTGAGAGAAGGGATTCTCATCCTGTGTGTATAGCATCCAGCACATTTGAGTTACTATACTAATATATACACAATAATCGACAAATCTAATAACTAGCAAGAAATCCTCTCTCTCCCTCTGCGTGACATTAAAGAGTTAATAGCAGAAGGGTATTGCGAGGAGTATTGCATAATATTATATATTACGAGGAGTACTTCATCGGATGAAGTGGGTTTTAGCCCACGAAAGTTTATGCACAAATAAATGTGTTAGTTTCTAAGGTGCCACAAGCACTCCTTGTTCTTTTTGCTGATACACACTAACATGGCTACCACTCTGAAACTTATATATTACAGTGGCTTAACTATTTTTTCACAAAAAATCCTTTATGTACATGCTGCACATTATTACCTAAAACTAAACTGCTTGTAAAAATAAATGAACTAAGTACAGTTTGATGCATAAGCTTTGATTGTGATTATTCACTTGTTTGTTCTCCATGTGGTGATCTGCAGTGTGTCTCCCACTCATTAGAGTGAGTTAGCATGGTTTGTGCTGTATATTAAGGATCATTTCCTTAAGGGTTATATTCTGAGTTTTCAGTTTGGAGAAAAAACAAATTAAAGTTTTTCTTTACTCTTATAGCTGTAAATGCCCTGCAACTTTTGATGGGCCTGACTGCCAACAAACAAAACGTACCTTCAGAGGGCATGGTTATGCCTGGTTCCCTCCCATCAAGCCTTGCTTTGAGAGCCGTATCTCGTTGGAGTTTATTACTGAAGTGGCTGATGGCCTTCTGTTGTACAATGGACCAGTAGCACGCAGTCATCCTGGAGAAGTGGAAGACTTCATTGCTTTAGGTTAAAAACTTTAACAGATTCATTTTCTGCGTGAGTTCATGCATGCATGCGTGTACAACTCAGGTTTTTATTTACAGTCTTGTACTTTCTTTGTCTCTTAAAGGAAAAAAAAACATTAAAAAAATTTCTTGGCAAATGAGGAGCATTCAGAACAACTTACCAGCACTTCAAGTTCATTCTATGTACTGTTATTCCTTCCCTGCAGGCTAAGTGGTTTTAATACTATTAAAAAAATGCAGTTTAAAAAGACTCAGGATATCTGGGACAGTGCTAATCTGCATCTCATTCACATACTAAAAAACTCCTTAAACCGAAATTGAGTTGGTAGTTTTTAGTTCATGTGGATTTTAATATTTATGTGGTTGACTTTTGGACAGGAGGCGGCTTATTCAATAACTGTTTCTTTTCCAGAGCTCTCTGACAGTGTCCCATCACTGACTCTGAGTCATGGCTCTGGGGTACTCTTCCTGCAGTTGTCTCAGAAAGTTAATGTTGCAGATCGCCGCTGGCATAATATAAAAATTATAAGTGATGGAAAGGCAAGTATAAAAACAATCCTGTAAAACCTTTAGTTCACCTATCTGGATATCATTTGAAGATAAGATTGCTGCTTTTAGTATAGTGTCTGGCTAGATATTTCTATGTCCCCTACCCCACCCCCAATGGCCATGGCATCAGTTTCAGCAGGCATTACAGACTTTCAGATTTGTCTCCCATTCTCTTTGTCAGGGAGGCAGCATTGTCTAGTGATTATACCACAGGGCTGGGGCAGGGCCGCCCGGGGGGGGGGGGGGGGGCAGGTGGGGCAATTTGCCCCAGGCCCCGGGCCCCACAGGGGCCCCCACGAGAATATAGTATTCTATAGTATTGCAAGTTTTTTTTAATGAAAGGGGCCCCCGAAATTGCTTTGCCCCAGGCCCCCTGAATCCTCTGGGCGGCCCTGGGCTGGGGTAATCTGATTAGTCATATTCCATTCCTGACTTGCTGGAGTGACCTGCAGCAAATTCCTTCATTGCTCTGGGCTGGACTCTGGTCCACCAATTTCAATTATGCCACTTACACGGAGTAAAGTGAAGCTAAAGAGACTGGAGATCGTATTGAAGAATTTCTTCTGTGCAAGGGTAATCTCTGCTGATCTGAAACAGGTGGAGGTGACTTCACTGCTGTCTGTGCTGGAACCTGAGAAGGGGAGAGGGAGGTGGAGAGTGTGGGGAAGGGACCAGTGACCAGTTGGCTGAAACTCCTGGAGTCTTGATCAGCCTCTGCTTTTCACTGTACCCACAGCTCTGTTTGGGCACAGCCAGGGGAGAATCAAAACTTCTGTGTCTGGTTTTTCATCTATAGAATAGGAATCCTAATGTATAATTACCTACCTCTGAGCTCTGCAGGTAAAAACTCATTATGTTAATACAATTTTCCTGCATTTTAACTTGTAGTTAATGGCACTGGCCTGTTGCATAGGTGATGTAAAATCTGCAATTAAAAACCAATTTGATCTTTAATGTAATGCATTTTCCACTCTAGAAAGTGCAGCTGATCCTTGACCACTGCGTAAATGTTTCAGTTAAAGATGACAATGGCATCCTTAAGGAAATCTCCCAGATGGATCCGTCTGCCTGCAAAGTTTCAGAAGAGACTCCAGGAAATGAGAGGTAAAAACAAAACAGATAACACAACCACAAAAGAACCAAGAAAGAAAAGGAAAAACACCAAGTTATTGTTAATCTAGGTTGACTGCTACTAATTCTTTCCTTTTTTCCTCTCCTCCCCGAATGCTGGCAGGTTCCTCAACGTTCACCAACCCTTACAGCTGGGTGGAGTTAAGAAGGCCTTGCCATACCGTAATTCACAAAAGCACTTCAAAGGGTTTGTTGGCTGTATACGGAATGTCATCGTTGACAGCAAGGTAAAAATGTCAGGAAATCATTCTTTGGGGCAATATTTTTAACTGCAGCTGCCTAAGGTGTTTCCCCCCCCCCCCTCCTTTTCTAGGTCTATGACTTGGAGCATCCTGCAGAGTCCTTAAACAGTGCGCCAGGCTGTACTATGACTGATGAAATGTGTCACAGAGCTGGGGCCCTCTCCTGTGGTATTCATGGCAAGTGCATTGGTGAATGGGGCTCTTTTAATTGTGGCTGTTACCCCGGATACGCTGGATCAAAATGTGACAAAGGTACAGTTAGTCTTGGGGAGAAATGAATCATGGGAATCTTTGGGAATAGGCAGCAGATATACCATGGAATAGAATTTGTTTAATTTGATAGTAGTTGGTTGGAGCCAGTAGCTAAGTAATGCAATGCCTTGCTCTGTGAAAGGTTTGAACTTGCAGATATTGAAATACTTATGTTCACTTGTTGCACAAAGGAAGTGTCACAATGAGGGTCTTCGCAGGACTTCATTTACCTCTTTTGTGGTTTCATTGTGTGAGCAACATAATGAGAGATGGGAGGATTTGAGGTTTCTCTGTGGCTCATGCCCCCATTTGTTTCAAGTTTCTGATTCTTATTCTAAAACAAGTGCAGCTAATACTGCACCTTTCAGCATCCTTGGTGGCTATAGGCAAGAGGAAGGATGACACAGGGGTTAAGTCGCTATCTCGGAGACACAGGTTCAATCTCCTTGCGCTGCCAGACTTCCCATGTGATCTGGGGAAAGTCCAAGTTAGTTACCAAGAATGGAATCTATGTGGACAATCACTTGAAGAAAGAATGGTCACTGCTCTCCAATAACTGTGGTTCTTCAGGATGTTGTCCACACAGGTGCCACGACCCACACTCCCACTGGGTTGCTAATCAGAGCTCTGTTCTTATGGGGTTCTCATTGGTAAAGGAACTGAGCGTGGATTTCAGCCACTGTCCCCTGTGCACTCAGCTGTGGGAAGGGACAAGATGGCTGGGGCCACCTGTGCAGCCCCAACACGTAATGCTATTCAAAAGAATCTGATCTCATGACCTTGGGGAGCACACACTGAGTCGAATTGCTGTTGGCAGCACATCTTGGAAAACCACAGCTACTGTAGGGTGAGTAATTGTGCTGTGCTCTCTCTACTAGGTCCATGTGAATTATATAATGGGGGTCGCACCCTTAATAGCTTGTGTAGGACAAGCTTATTGCACACACCAGGGGCTCCTTGCATTCCTCCATTTCCCCCCGCCCCCACCCAAGCTCTCTGTGTGCCACCCTCCCATCCTCTTCTAGTTCAGCGATTCCCTGCAATCCCCACAATCTCTTTCCTGCCAGGCATCTGTCTGCCTCCTATCTCCCCCTCTTCTTGTACCAGTTCCCCCCATTCTTCTCCCATATCAGTGACTCTGTGTGCACCCTGATTCCCATTCCCCCTCAGACATCCATGGCATCGGCACTGTGTGCCCCAGATCAGGATTCCCCATTTGCCCCAAAATGCCATGGGCTGTATTTTTCCCTTTATCCCCATACCACAGTCCGCCAACCCTATCCCCCACGAGGGGTTCTCTGTATCTCCCAATCCTCCCTCCACCTATTCCAGCATTCCCCATTCATACAGCAAATATAGTACCGATCTTTAAAATGGGAAACAAAGAGGACCTGGGGAATTATAGACCAGTCAGTCCAACTTCGATACCTGGAAAGATACTGGAACAATTTATTAAACAATCCATTTGTAAGCACCTAGAAGATAATAAGGTGGTGATAAATTCATATTGGCTATTATCTAAGAACAAATTATGACAAATAAACTTAATTCCCTTCTTTGGCGCAGTTACTGGCCTAGTAGATGAGGGGAAGGAGTAGAAGTGATATATCTTTTCAGTAAGGCTTTTGACACAGTCCCACATTGACATTCTCATAGACAAACTAGAGAAATATGGTCTAGCAGCTCACAAGTGCAGCCACATTGATTCACAGACATTCCTTCACAGATGTGCCAGAACACAAACAGCAATAATCCATTATCACAAAGCTACCCAAGAATATAATAGAAAGTAGCCATTCTGACACAATATACCTTTTGGGGGGACCTTCCACTGCTGTGAGAACAGTGGCTGGCTAAAAGGTGCCAGATTAGTTTTTAATAACCTTTTAAAAGATGTAAATCCTGGCTGTATGTGATACCACCTCCCTATGCCTTGCCTTGGTTCTGTGCTGTGATAAACCCATATATTAGGGATTCTACCATTGCCTCCCACCTCACCCACTACTTGGGCCTTCACTGTGGCAAGTTTTGCAACATGAAACTCGTCTCCCTGATGACCGCCCTTGTCTCTCTCCATGCTTTAAAACAAAATAAAAACCCCACTGATGCTTTTAAGTTTCAAAATTGGTTTTTTTTAGATCACTTTTTTTGGCTTTTTGTGTGCTATAATACCCTCTCCAGTTCCTGTATTCCTGTACTTGCTATTTTTATCTGCTCTAACTTTTGAGACAGAGGCCAGAGTCTGTGTAGCTGTGTAGCTTTGTGTTCCACAGCACCCCAAGCACCTTGGCCAGAGTTTCTTTTGAACTAAAATCCTTATGTTGAGGGTTAGTTTATCTCTTCAGAGCTCTGTGTGTGTACAAAAGTTAAGGTCTGTGTGAGTGCCAAATATTAAGATGTTACATTTATATTTTCCATGTGTTATGTTTAGTTCTTCTGGATTGGGCCTTTGGAAGGGACAGTTGGATTCATTATGAACTGAAAAGTTTTCTTAGTGCCCACATTACCCAGGTCCAGCTCATGGTACGCACCCGTGTTTCCTTCAGCACCCTTCTCAGCATGGCATCAGCAGATGGGAGTAGATACATCAGATTGGAGGTAAACAATCCAAATGCTGTTCTGTCAGTGGTGTTAACTTGTGCCACTGCACAATGATCTAAAAGAAGCATCTTCTGAATATTTAAAGGTGCCTGTTCCTCAAAGGAATAAGGGCAGGGCTTTGCCCCTTTGGGCAACGATTCTCATTCATGGAAGTTCTGTCTTTCCTTAGAAATAAATGCAGCTAGTGCAGTGCTGCTTGGCCATACAGGGAACACTTTCCACTTATTAGAATTTGTGGCTTATATTCTGATGTTTGGACATGTATTTTTGGTATAAGTGTGAACAGTATTAAAGGTCTCTTCCCCTGTGTTCCTGTAGGTGGTTGATGGACATTTTGGTGTTAATTTCAATTTGGGGGACAAAGAGCAGCGTCTGAGACTGAGCACATTACGCATAGACAATGGCCAGTGGGTTCTGCTGGCTATGGAGCGCTATAACAATGAGTTTACCTTGCGTGTTAATAATGGCGGAGGGGATCGCGAAGCGACCTCCTTTATGGGTGTGAACAGATGGTTCAAAATGGATTTGGCAAGCATTGTGCTAGGAAACCACCTTCCTAACCACTCAGAGAGTGATTTCCAAGGTAGGTGACACATGAACCACGGAAATGGCATGTTAGGGAATAATGGGACTCCAGGCCCCACACAGACATATCTACCGAAGGTTGGAGTGGCCTTGGAATGCAGGATCTGGCCTCTGGCTGGAAATTCAGAACTACTGCCTTGCCCTCAGTTTGCCGAATAATGCCCTAGTACTGAGGTAAATTGGATTTTTGATATTTCCCACTGTAGACGTTGGCAGAATAAAGCAAGAATTAGTGGCGTTCCAATCCCTGCTCTGTGGGCCTGGAGGGAGGAGAACAACACTGAGATTGTCCCAACCTCTTTCCCCCCACGCCAGAGGGGAGGGGAGGATCCATATTAGAATATTTACTGCAGGGTGGGAGGTTCTGCACAGAACTTCACTACCCCTACCCTCATGGCTGGGCTGGACGGAGGTGGAGCTCTGTCTGTCAAGTTTTGAGCAAAGCAGAAAGCAGTCCCTTGCATCTGGGTTCCCCTCATGCCCCTTACTCAGCCTGCAGCAGGGTGGGTGAGGAGAGCCCCAATCAAACCACCTGCTTCACAGCTTCAACTCTGTTGAGCTCTGCTGCAGGACTGCTATAATGCTGTGCTGGGCCAGCCAGCAAGAACACAGGTGCACATGTCAGAAGGAATCTTGACCACTAGTAAAATAGTGTTTGCGTTACTTAACTCTTATCCTGTGATCAGACTATTTTGCATGCAAACAGTGATCATTTTGATAATGATAAGTCCTCAAAGATGTTTAAAGAACTTGGCAATGCAGTGTGCATTGAGAGAGTTTGTGAGGAACACTGTATGTTTCTGTCTTTGTGCTTTTCTGCTCATGTAGGTTGCATGCGTGATGTCCAGCTGAATGGTCAGCCTCTTCTTGGGGATGACAAAAGCACAGAGTTCAGCTTCATTCTGAAGCAGCAAGGCGTCACCATTGGCTGTCATTCCAATGCTTGCCGCAGTCAGCCCTGTCACAGTCCTTTCCATTGTGTAGACTTGTGGAGAAGGCATGAATGCAGGTACACTTAGCTTTCATTTTTCCTATGGGAGTGGGACCCTCTCTCTTTCTACATAAGGCCCTGCAGATTGCCACTATCCAATCCACTTCTAAAGGGAAAGCTCCAGGGTTCTCTCCCATATACTTACCTGGGAACCACATGGCAAGGAGTCTGGCATGCTTTCTGACTCCCCGGCTTTCCATGAGGAGGATTTATGTTCTTACAGGAGTTTTACCCCTCCATTATCTTTCCAATTTCATGCTGGAAGATGAGGAATACAGCGGCACCAAGCCTGTTCCATGCTGCTGGCAGATTAAGTCCCCAAAGGGACCAGTCCCAGGATGGGGATCCTCCTTCCAAAATCTCCAAATAACTAGAACAAAGCCTGTATCCAGCCCTGCCACAAACTTGCTCATCCTTTTTCTCTGGATGTCCGTGGGGGCTACCAGATTCTCCATCTGGTTCTGAATGTGTGTGGAAGGAAAAAACCTTTCCTGCTTCTCCAGCTAGGACTGGTCATGTTTTGAAGCAGACTGTACCCCTCCTTTGGGGAAGAAGTAGAGCTCTTCGAGGAATCTGGGGTATCCCTTGTGTATTTTCTTGTTCTCTGGGCATTGTGGCAATGCTGCAGGCAGGAGTTATGAAGCAAAGTAGGGGGACACCTGGAGTTTCTGTTTACATGGCAATACCTAGAACGTTCATTCAGTTCACAGCTGTTTCATAATAGTGATGTGGCATGAGCACTTCTTGGTTTTTATTTTCTTTAAAAGCTTTTATTATTGGTTTTAGAAACATGTGTAAGTAGCAAACTTGAATTACTGAACATTTTTCACCGCACAACGTTTACAAATAGCATGCTCTTCCTGTCACCATCATCACCCAAAATAATCTGTTGGTTTCATCATTCAGGTGCCCAACTGGCAAAGTAGAAGTGACAGATAATCTTACAGGGCTTAAACACTGCACCTCTACACCCTGTGGACTCTGGAACTGTAGGAATGGGGGTACCTGTGTGGCACATTCCCAAGACAAATTTGTCTGCCAGTGTCCTGATGGCTATAAAGGAAAGTGGTGTGAAATCAGCCAGGTGAAAGCAGGAAAACCAGTTGGACTCAGCTCTGGCTCAATCTTGGCAATCAGCATGTGCCTCCTTGTTTTTCTAGGTAGGAAAGCAAATATTTTTAATTTATTCTCAAACTACGTGTTACACCATTGAAACAAGGACACTGCCACTTATGAGAGAGAGCCTTTTATTTCTGCTATGAGTCACCAGTTCAAATTCATCTTAGCATAGTAACAACTGAAATTTATTATCACATAATTTCAGTTCACTGGCTTCAGGACTGGTTCAAGTAAAACTAGATTTCCCCCTCCATTCACTCCCACCCCCCTCTAAAGCTTCCCCAGGTGCACCCAAGACTGCACGTGCACCTATTTCACCTCCAAGCCTCAACTGCCCCAAATTCCCATGTTGTTATCGTCACATTGGTATTCCAGCAGCACCTACAATGTGGTAGGCAATGTTCACATTCATAGGAAAGCACAAACCCTTCCCTAATGAGTTTGCAATGTAAGCAGACAAGCAATGTACAAGGGGTGGGTCAGAAAGAGAGACAATCAATATAAAAGTTGTATATATTTTATATATATGTTCAGTACAGATTAGTTGATCTTTGATTATATTATTCATACATGGCTTTATGTTCAACCTATCCAATATTAGCCAGGGCTTGGTGGGAAATGGTTTTCCCGTCCTATGAAAAATGTTGAAATTGAAAATATTTTCCTGTTCCACAGTGAGGCAAAACTGAGGCCTTTTGACATTTTTGGGGGGGTTGGTGGTGGGGTGGAGGAAGAGACCCACACCAAACCCAGAATAGCTAATAGGTTAGAACACTGATTGAGGATGTGGGAAACCCAGGGTTCTTCCTGATCTGATTCAAAACTGCTACCATTTTGACAAATTGGCATTTTCTGACACACACAACAAATAAAAATAACAGTCATTAGAAAAATTCTTGACCAGCTCTAGTCCAGACTGTTGTCAAAGTGTGTGCTCATTTACATTGCTATCAATACGTTGAAGTCGGTGGGGGTTGTTCAGTATCTGGACTGGTATGAATAAGCACAAAAATGTTTGGCTCCTTGTGTGCTTTTTGCAGGAGAAGTTAGGAAAATAGTGGAAGGCTCTCTTTTAAACAGGAGGAGGGGGAACCTGTATCTGCCCCAGCCAGGATTGTGAGGTATGTCTACACTGTAATAATACACCTGCAGCAGGCCTGTGTCTGCTGACTTGGGCTTGCAAGGCTCAGGATGCAGGGCTATAAAACTGCTGTGTAGATGTTCAGGCTCGCGGACCCTACCTCCTCACAAGGTTGCAGAGCCCAGGCTCCAGCCCGAGCCTGGACATCTATAGCCCCACAGCCTGAGCCCTGCAAGCCCAAGTCAGCTGACATGGGCCAGCTGTGGGTGTTTTTTATTGCAGTGTAGACACATCCTGGGAGAGGCATCCTATTTCAGGCTCAAACTGTTACCCCCAAACTCTGTCAGTACAAAGCAGCTGATGTATTACTGGAGAATAAGCCTTGAAAATAATATTTAAATTATGCCTCCCACAACTGCATTTGGGACAGAAATGTCTGAGTCGATCCAGATTGACCTATGTGAAATGAGCTCAGATTACATGTATAAAGGTCTGTTTAGTGTGATCATAGGACCACATCACTTTTGATCCTCCTTGTTGGCAGTTTCTTTCTCTCTCACCTTCTCCTCCCTCCCCACCCCAGTCTTTCATGTTGTATCTCATCACTCTCTCACTCCCTGGCACCTAGTGGTTAAAATCCTAAATTTGCTGGTAACTTTGTGTGGCCACCACACTTCCATGCTCTATTGTCCCTTCCATGTCACTCATTTAGAAAGGGACAAGGAGAAAGTTGTATTTTTTTATTTTTCCTGATTCCATGGCCAAATGTAAAGTTCTAGGATCTGGGCTCTTATCCAATGCTCCACCCCGACAAGCACTTCCTTCAGATAACATGTCCCTTCTCCTTGTTTCTGGTTCGAGTTCAGGTATGAACTGATGCTCTAATGGCATTTCTTTTAAAGAAGATTCATGGATAACCATAGTGTTTATGACTATGAAAAGTGCTACAAAAACTAAATTTTATTATAAACTGATTGCTTAGCTTCTCTCTCCTAATAAAATTGTCAACTCCCCATATTAACAATTAAAACAGTGTACATATCTCAGAAAAGTAATGACTCAAATGATTATATTACATTTGTTATCTTCATTAAAACAGTGTTTTACTTACTTTGGGTATCTTATTTACTCAGGATTGGTGAAAGGCCAGAGAATGGCCAAAATGCCTTCTATTTAAATGTCCTAATGGATTCCTGTAGGTAAGTAAAATACCCTTTTAATGAAGTTTATGATGTAACATATAGATGATTCATTACCTTCCTGGAGAGTGTACTTATGTTTAATTGGATACTGGGGTTTAAACAATGCATTTCTTACCTGGGAATGTGGATATTAAATTATTAAATACTAATTTTTCTCAGGTTGTTTTCAAATGTGATTACATTTCACAGGAGGGTAGAGGCCACATAATAAACATACTTGCATCTGTTTGTTCCAGCTCTGTTAGTCTCTTATACAGTGTGGAGTCAGTGGGGGAGATCAGGGTTTCGGAAAGGAGGAGTTTATCACATTCCTGAAGAGCATGAAAGCTGGGAGGACGTTAGAGAAAATGTCTTCAATTATAATGAGGAAGGAGGGGGAGAACATGACCAGGTATGGTACAGCATCTTGACAATATTTTAAACACACAGCAATCCAGACCTAAATGGATCTCTCACCTTCCTGTCAAAGAAACAGTATATTGAGAAAATAAGAAAACAAAATTTCAAAAAAATGTGTGGAACTTTTCAAGAGGTATGTGCGACTAACTAAAGCACCCAGATGATCTTGCTCACATGATCCTCTTCGTCCCTAACCCCTCCCCCACCCCAAAGTTTTTCTCTAATGACATGTCTTGTCTTAGATCTGAATCTCCTGGATGCAGGTTGTTGTGTATTAAAGTACCTTGCACTTAGTGTTAGAACTTGTGAAAAAGAAGTGAACATAAGGAAATTTGTTTCTCACGCACAGATGAACACTACCCAATAACAGCAACAGCAAGGAATTTATGTAGGCAAAAGTATCCTGGGAGTAATTACTTCACTCTTACTTTGGAACTTTTCAAACTCCGTTTACTATGACTTCTCTATGATGGTGTCTGAGAAGAGTTATAACAAGTGTGCTCAGCTTGCTTTTTTCCTCTCATTTAGCTGGACCCTATCCAAGTCACTTCATGTTTTAAAAGAGGAAAAATATTTCTTTGGCTCAAATAGATCAATTCATTCAGGTGTATAGATCAGTGGGGCATACAAGTTTCCCAAGCAGCCCTCTGTAGGCTTCTTGTGGGGTCCTGAAGTTACTTTAGGGCTTGTCTGCATGGGGAATTTGCAGGGAAGATAGTGAGAAATTACTAGGGGATGAATTTAAAGCCTGGAATAGCTATTCCACACTAACTCCCCACGTGGACACACTTATTCTATACTAACAGCTTGTCTGCACTACTGGCCTCCGCTTCCACGCACTGAAAGTTCTATAGGGCACTTTAACTTCTTGCTGTCAGAGCACTGTGGAACTTCTAGTGCTTTGGTCCACACAGTCAGTTAATGCATGGCAGGCTAGTGCACTCTCGATTCACGCCCCAGCTTGCAGATAAGCCTGAAGAGTTCTTTGTGTGGTTTAGGTTAATACATTTTGGAAGGTTTTGCTTGAGCTAATGCACTATTGCCACGGCAGCATGGGCAGCAGCTCAGACTATCCCCCAGAGTACAACCCCATCCAAGATCCTAGGTACATGTTCAGGTGGCTAGCCCAAGCTGCCACCCATGCCACCACAGCCACACTCCTATTTTTAGCTTGCTGTTTTGAGCATAACCAGTGTGTGTACCTCTCTCTGAGCTAGGAATTACATCTCCCAGCTGCAGTGTAGATGTACCTTTAGTGTAGAGTAAGAGTGTCCACATGAGCTAATGCAGAATACCATCTCTGGAGATATTTAAGAGTAGGTTAGATAAATATCTATCAGGGATGGTCTAGACAGTATTTGGTCCTGCCATGCGGGCAGGGGACTGGACTCGATGACCTCTCGAGGTCCCTTCCAGTCCTAGAATCTATGAATCTATGAATCTATGAATAGCTATTCTAGGCTTTATCCCTATGTGAATAGCATAGCTGAAGTCGACCCACTTAGATCTACTTACCACAGTGTCTTCACTGAGGTAAGTCGACAGCTGATGCTCTCCCGTCGACTCCATTTGCACTTCTCATTCTGGTGGAGTACCGAAGTAGACGGGAGAGCACTCAGCAGACCCCGGCTGGATCGATCACTGCCCGCCAATCCGGGGGTAGTGTAGACAAGCCTTAAGTGCGTTATCAACAACGTAGTAATGTAACATGTATAACTCCATTCTGCAAGCCAGTGAAGTGTTTATACACTATACAGAAAGACATTCTGATCTTCTTTCCGCTATCCCCAAGTGTCTACTTTGCTTGATCCCATCCCCAAAGGCCTTAAATTAAAGGTCTGGACAATGTTTATAAGGGTGTGCGCGCTGTGGGGGAGAGAAAGGAAGTGTAGACGAGCCCTTAATTTTGTTCTTACCACCTCCTTCGAAGCCCTCCCTCACAGCCACCATCCTTACAAGCAGTGAAGGACCAGGTGGGGATAGTCCATCGAAACCATCCTTGGCTTGTAGGGCTTGCTGTCATGCTTGTCTCTTTTACCAACAGAAGTTGGTCCAATAAAAGAAATTACCTCACCCACCTTGTATCTCTAAAAATCTTTACTCTATTTAAATACTTCACTTTTGAAAAGGGAAATGGTGATTATAGGTATCCCAGATACTGGCCCAGGGTAAATATTGTCTGGGGGTTTGGAAAACTTTTAACCTTTTTTATGATGACTTGACACGCTGTTGACATAATGACTTCGGAGTGGAGATTCCATTTACAGCCATATCTACCTCCCACTTTTCTGAATTTGTACATAACATGGTGGATTTTTGTTTGTGGCCAAAGACTGTCAGTATTCAGAGATTTTGTATTATCTGAAGGTGTAATTCCTTTTCAGATCCTCTCTTTTCTTCAATCTGTGAAGACCTCCCATACTCTGCTTCATTTGTGAGTTTAAAAAAGCCCATTGCTTGTTGTTTAGGGCATTTGCTTTGTGTTGTACATGTCTCTTTAATGTTTGCATTAATTAATGTGTTTCAGACTGCTTATGATATAGATGAATTAAAGAAACCCCTGCAAAGCGTCCCCCAATTCTCCTCAGAAACCACTGCTCCACACTTCAAGACGCATTCTTGTCCAGAGAGAGACCCGTTTACAAAACACTCACATCAAAGAGACTCAAATTCTGCAGTCACCAGTATTTCAGACTTCAAGGAATATGTGTCTCAAATAATATATGATGCAGACAATGATCTACGTAGTCTTCCAGCAGACACTGTTCACTTTTACTGCTTAGAGGGGCAGTGCTCTCTGGCAGGGAGCCTTAGTTCCTTAGACTCCTCCAGTGTTGATGAAGATCTAAATTATGATGACCTCCATGAGTGGGGATCAAAGTTTGACAAGCTTAAAGAACTCTATGTGCTTTCAAATGAACACTTGTAAATGGAGAGATGGGAACCCAACACATTGCTGTGATATGAATTATACTTAGTGTTTTGTATAAGATGCTAAGATGTTTCTAATTAGTTAAATAAATAACTTATTTATTGAGTCAGGCATTTCAGATGAATCACTCACCTTTCCCTAAAGTGACAGTCTGAATACAAAATCTTTTTGTATGTACTGTATAAATAGATATTTAAAGTTAGAAATGTAAAGGGTTTTTTTAATGTGTGAATTTTCTTGAATACTTTAAAATGTAGGACTTTCATGGCATACAAATAGCTTTATGAAATACCTTTATTTTGTGTAGGCCAAAGTGAGTTATTACAAACATCCTGTATGCAAATACTTCAGTTATTTTCTTCTTGGTCTTAGTGTGATTACGAACAAGTTGATGCTTACTGGTGGGGAGATTTTTATAAAATTGCAAACATTTTGGACTGTAAAATCACAACTATAATTATAGATGTTAAATATAAAACATTATTTTTCTTGATTTTTGTTTTGTTTTGTTTTTCTTTTGTTGATAGTTGTCCACTTCTCTTATTTCCTTTCTCTCCCCCCAGCGCACACCCTTATAAACATTGTCCAGACCTTTAATTTAAGGCTTTTGGGGATGGGATCAAGCAAAGTAGACACTTGGGGATAGCGGAAAGAAGATCAGAATGTCTTTCTGTATAGTGTATAAACACTTCACTGGCTTGCAGAATAGAGTTATACATGTTACATTGCTACGTTGTTGATAACGCACTTAAGGCTTGTCTACACTACCCGCCGGATTGGCGGGCAGTGATCGATCCAGCCGGGGTCTGCTGAGTGCTCTCCCGTTGACTTCAGTACTCCACCAGAACGAGACGTGCAAGCGGAGTCGATGGGAGAGTATCAGCTGTCAACTTACCGCAGTGAAGACACCGTGGTAAGTAGATCTAAGTACGTCAACTTCAGCTATGCTATTCACGTAGCCGAAGTTGCGCATCTTTGATTGACCCCACGCGGTAGTGTAGACAAGCCCTTAGGGAAGACATGTTACAAGGTTTAGAAACAATGTACTAGGTAAGTTGTTTATCTTCCAACTTCCCCTTCCACACACACACTCTAATTGAATGTGATAGCTAAAGTGAGCTGCTACCATTAGCCTCTTGAGAGAAGTGGTGGTTTGAGCACGGGATCAGTGTCAGGAACTCCTGAGTTTTAATCCTGGCTTTGGCACTAGCTCCTGTGGCAGGGGGCATGTCACTTAAGCAGTTTCTCTTTGTAAACTGGGGACCATACCCATTTCATCAGCTAGTGTTTGTAAAATGCTTTAAAGCTGTTAACTATGTATTAAATTATTTTAAACTCATTTTTAATTATTTAATTAATTCCACAACACTATACATTAAGCCTGATTTTTTTAGTCTAGCCAATTCTATGTAAATGTGATGTATAGCCATAAAATACTGCTTTAAAATTAGACCTTCCATCACTGTGCTTGACTTTCATGCTTGATCTATGAGAAGTGGAGCTACAGGGAGAATATTCTATTTAAAATAAGGGAGGTTTTGAGAAAAAAATAATTGTTCTAATACAAATATTCTGAAACACACTTCACTGAAAAAAATCTGTCAACTGAATAAAAAATGTACTTAATTAGTACAATGAAATTTTTCATATAAACCATACTTAAAATGTTGATATTTATCAGATAGGTACTATGCAGTAGAGAAAACAGGATAGCAACTCAAACCATGACTCGTTCCTTTATGATAGACAGATATTGATTTGTTCATGCAAAGTCACTGATCATGGCAATCATACAATGTATTGTCATGTTTGGCATAATGGAAGTTCCTCCCTACTTACTAAAATATAAATGTATTACCTTTTTGTAAGAAACTAGTAAATGTAATAGCTATTTTATATTTCTGGAACACATGTATGTTGTGCTATAAATGAAAGCTAGCCTTATTGAAATTTTGAGGTTCGGTATCTGTTTCTTGAGTATTGTACTGAATACATTCAGTTAAATTATACTGTAGATGTTGTATATAAATTTGTATGCCTCCTATCACTCTTTTGTATTTGAAGTTCAGTAAAGATTTTCAGGATTATCATATTGGTGCATTACATCTTCAATAAGGAAGAGAGAAATTTGAGATGTTCAGTGGAGTCATCGCTCACTGACTCCAGGGTGTGGGGGAGTAGTCTGCATTACCTGTCCTCCATCTGGACTGTATTTTATAATGCAACTAAAGTCTGCCTGTTTTACTGGTTCTACACGTGCATGCATACCTTAGGAAAGTTTATAGGTAGCTAGCAGTATATTTTTTCCTAGGATCAGTGAAGGTGCAAGGGAACAATAGGTAGGGTCCACCGGAAGAGAAGGGTCTTATGGTGAAAGCACTGGACTGTGCTGCTTCCTTCCATATGCTAGACCAGGGGTGGGCAAACTATGGCCCGTGGGTTGGATCCGGCCCCTCAGGGCTTTGGATCCAACCCACGGTGCCGCCGGCATCACGTCCCTGTGGCCCCTGGGCGGGGGGGGGGGGGCTCCATGCGTTGCCCTTGCCTCCAGGTACCGCCCCCCTGTAGCTCCCATTGGCCGCGAACGGGGAACTGCAGCCAATGGGAGCTTTGGGGGAGGTACCCGGAGGCACAGCAATGGCAGTGCACGCAGTGCCCTCCCACCTCCCTCCCCCAGGGGCCGCAGCGCTTCCTGGAGCGGCGTGGGGCCAGGGACAGGCCAGGCATTCAGGGAGCCTGCCTTGGCCCTGGTGAGCGCCGCTGCCACCCCGGAGCTGCTTGAGGTAAGCGGCGCTGGGCCGGAGCCCAAACCCCTCCTGTACCCCACCCCCCAACTCCCTGCCCTAAGCCCACTACCTGCATTTTGCACCCCTCCTGCACCGAGCCCCCTTGTACACCCCACACCCCTCCTGCACCCCAACCCCCTGCCCTGAGCTTCCTGCTGCACCCTGCACCCCTCCTGCACCCCAACCCCCTGCCCTGAGCCCCCTCATACACTCCACACCCCTCCTCTGCCCCAATCCCTTGCCCTGAGCCCCTTCCTGCACACCACACCCCCTCCCACACCCCAACCTCCTGCCCCGGCCCTGCATACAATTTCCCCACCCAGATGTGCCCCTTGGCCCAAAAAGTTTGCCCACCCCTGTGCTGGATGAAGGTGTGTATGGAAGGAAGAAGGGCCTTGTGTCTCATTAGTTCATATATAGCAGAGTACAGCATATTTCTACTGCTAGCAGATAATATTCAACTGTCTAGCAAATAGCTAAAATAGTGGATTTAAAAAAAAATTGCATACAAAATCTATTTTACAAGAGCTTAAAGTTGCAAGATCAGGAACATGCAGCTCAGGCTACCTAGGAACCTTAACACTGATTCCTTGTGTGATTAATAAGAGGTCTCATTACATTTTTCCCCCCTGCAGTATCCCTATTTTGCTAAATGTGAGACATCGGGGCCTGGTTTCTCAGAGTAGTAGTATATAGCACTTTGTATGTTCTAAGCACAGCTTCAATTGACTTCAATTGCAGGTGTTAGTACTCAATTCTTGCAAATCCAGTCCCAGGACCTCTCATTTGGGGGGGAGGGATAGCTCAGTGGTTTGAGCATTGGCCTGCTAAACCCAGGGTTGTGAGTTCAATCTTGAGGGGGCCACTTGGGGATCTGGGGCAAAATCAGTACTTGGTCCTGCTAGTGAAGGCAGGGGGCTGGACTCGATGACCTTTCAAGGTCCCTTCCAGTTCTAGGAGATGGGATATCTCCATTAATTTAATTTAATTTGGCATCCAGAAAATGAATACACAGTTTATGGCTATCTGTGTGAAAATTTTGGTTTACCAACTTGCCCAGCATTACAGAGGAACTCTGTGGCAGAGGTAGGGATAGAATCCTGTTCTCTAGAGAACATTCAAATATCTTATCTATGAGACCATCTTTTCTCTTCCTGCAACCTCTCCCTCATTCACTACACACTTCCATCTTCTGCAACGAATGAAGTAGGGATCCTATAGACAACACTCCTTCACTGTATAACCCAAATTCATTCAACAAGCACCTTTCGTCCTGGACATTGAATAAGGGATCCTGAGGGAAACAATGGTATGCGACCATGTCTTTAGATTATAGAGTAATAATACATATGCACAAGGGCCCTAATTAAAATTGCAGGGGAAACCTTAATTCTGGCATTTCCTAATTTTTGCGTGCTTGACTGTGCAACCCTAACATTCTTTAATACAGGATTTTTACATATTTCTATATAAATGACATGGGAATTTGATAAGATAGGACTTGCTCACCTCCTAAAGGTGCCAGGAGGCTGGTTTTTTAACAGAATGCCTGCTTGAAAAGGTGGTGTCTCTGGTCAGCACAGCTGTAGTGCCAGCTGGGCGGGCAGGCTCCATGCCTGCCTCTGCGCAGCACCTCGGAAGTGGTCAGCATGCCCCTCTGGCACATAGGCAGAGGAGGGGCAAGGGGGGCTCAGCGCGCTGCCCCCACCTGCCGGCGCCACCCTGAGCACTGGCTCCACAGCTTCCATGGGCCAGGAACTACAGCCAATGGGAGCGGCGGGGGCATCACCTGCGGGCAGTGTGTGGAGCCCTCTAGCCACCCCTCTGCCTAGGAGTCACAGGGACATGCCACTGCTTCCCGGGAGCCGCCTGAGGTCAGTGTTGCCCAGAGCCTGCACCCAAAGCCCCCTCCTGTGGCCCAGCCCCCTGTCCTAGCTCTGAACCCTCTCTTGCACCCCAACCCCCTGCCCTAGCTCTGAATCCCTTCCTGCACTCTGAACGCCTTGGCCCCAGCCCAGAGCCCCCTCCTACACCCCAAACCCCTCATCCCTGCTCACCCCCCCTCCCAACCCCCTGTCTGGTGAAAATGAGCAAGTGAGAGGGTGGGGAAGAGTGGGCAATGGAGGGAGGGAGGGGGCGGGGGGAATGGAGTAAGTGAGGCAGGGCAAGGGTGTTTAGTTTTCTGCAATTAGAAGTTGGCAACCCTACCTACCACTGAAAATACCTGCATTGGAATATTGCCAGGTCCTGGGAGCTAACATTTCACTTCTGTGAAAGGTTCCATAATTATTTAATGTGTTTAAAAGTGCTACAAAGGGTAAATTTTTTAGAAGAGGAAATAAGAGTAATGTACTGCTAAATTAATATAAGCAAAGATCAAAACAGTTTCAATGCCCTTACATTAGGGGTTTGTATGAATTTGTCTAAATCAATTTAAACTGCTCTACTTGTCCGGTACAAACAAAGCCTGAGGTTATGGAATGGAAAAGTGCATTTTATTTTATAAACATCACTACTGCCCATGAAAATCTTCCTGCTTTGCATGCATACTCTTGAGGTCTGACCGATGAGTGAGAGGAACAGTGAATAGTTTTACCTTACCATCAAAATCCGATTCATGCATTCATCTTTGACACAGAAAGTAAAATGCTCAGATACACAATTTCACAAGCAGAAATTTTGGGCTGCTCATTATAGGAAACAAAAAGGGTAAAGCACTAAAAAACGTTCTTACCATGGCCTGGTGCATAAAGCACTAGACCAGGGGTCTCAAACACGCACCCCGCAGCGTTGTTTTCTGCGGCCCGCAAGCTCCTCGTGCTCCCCCCCCCCCGCGTTTACCTAGAGTGGCTCCAGCCCGACGCGCACCGGGGGAAGGGCAGACTCCCTGCCTGCCCTGCCGCCTGCCGCTCCGGGAAGCGGCCGGAACGTGGGGAAGGGGGGGCACAGGGCTCTGTGTGTTGCTCTTGCTTCAGGCAGCGCCCCCAGCAGTTCCCATTGGCTGCAGTTCCCCGTTCCCGGCCAATGGGAGCTGCTGGGGGTGGCACCTGAAGCAACAGCAACACACAGACCCCTGTGCCCCTCCTCCCCCAGGTGCCGGCCACTTCCTGGAGTGGTGCGGTGACAGGTAGGCAGCCTGCCCTGCCCCCGGTGCGTGTCGGGCCGGAGCCCGCCCCCTGAGCCCCTCCTGCAGCCCAACCCTCTGCTGTACCCCGCACTCCTCCTGCAGCCCAACCCCCTCCTGCACCCCACACCCCAACTCCCTGCCCTGAGCCCCCACCACACCCCTCCTGCCCTCCCTGGGGGCAGGAAGGGGGCAGAGTTGGGGTGGGGATTTCAGGGAAGGGGTTGGAATGGGGGCAGGGCCTCATGGAAGGGGTGGAGTGGGGGCGGGGCCAAAGGTGGCGGGGGGGTGGGGGGAGGTGGCAGTAATGCGGCCCTCGGCCAATGTACTAGTCCTCATGTGGCCTTTGTGGTCATTTGAGTTTGATACCCCTGCACTAGACTAAGCTTTAAGAGACCAGGGTTCTATTCTCTGGTCTGTCACTACCCAGCTGTGTGACTTTGAGCCAGTTCTTTCACCTCCATTTCCTCTCCCACTCTTTGTCTTGTTTATTTAAATGGCCTCCTCTGCGAAGAGCTTACAGTGTTTAGGATATTTAACCCAGTACCAAGCCCAAAAATGGCACCCTGCTTTTAGGGGGTGCATAATGCTAATGTATTACAAATAATAGGGTTACCATATTAAACAAATAAAAAAAGAGGACCCTCCACGGGCCCTGGCCCCGCCCATTTCCCACCCCAGTCCCACCCCAACTCCGCCCCTTCCCTGCCCCCTCCTCCCTCCCACTCCCAGCCACGCAAAAAGGGCTGCCCAAGCCCTACCGGCTTCACGGTTTGCCGGGCAGCCCCCAGACCCTGCGCCCCCGGCCGGCGCTTCCCCAGCGCAGCTAGAGCCCAGGAGGGGAAGCGCCCAGCCGGGGGCGCAGGGTCTGGAGGCAGCCCGGCAAACCGTGAAGCCGGTAGCACTTGGGCTTCGGGCAGCCCCTATACCTGCGGACCCTGCGCCCCCAGCCGGGCACTTCCCCTCCCGGGCTCCGGTGGCGCAGGGTCCGGAGGCATGGGGGCTGCCCGAAGCCCGTAGCGCGCGGCTCTTAAACAGAGCCGAAGAGTCAGGGGAGGAGCAGAGCCGCCGCGGGAGGGTAAGTGCCCGGCCGGCATTTTCCCGGACATGTTTGGCCTTTTGGCAATTCCCCCCGGACGGGGGTTTGATTGCCGAAAAGCTGGACATGTCCGGGAAAAACCGGACGTATGGTAACCCTACAAATAATAAATACGTTTGGCTTATTGTCCATCTGCTTTGCTATAGTCACCCCCTACATCCTACTGCTACCTTTCTGCCAAGCTTTCACAAAAGCAGGGCTGTAGGTCAGATAAAACAGGTGGAGAGCTGCTTACTTACAGTTGCACTGACATTTCCAAAGTCATTCATTAGTCAGTGCCCCAGCTCGTTTGCTATGCTAATGCAGGTGCCCTCTAGAGTGGCTGTTTCTGGTTGTTGAGCTATGACGCTGCATTTGTCCTAAAGCTTCCCCACTTCCTCCCTCCCACCCAAGCCCGAGGGCTGGAAAGTTACTGGGGGAACAACGTGACTGGAAAGCTAAATCGACCGCCGGTGGATCGATCTCAGAGCGTCGATCCCTGCCGTAGCGTAGACCTGCCCTAAGAGAGCTGAGGGGGCGGAGCCAACGGCCGAGCCCCAGCCGCTCGCTGAGTGGCCAGAAATGCTGAATGGGGCGGAGCCTCCCCCCTCCGCGAGGAGCCTCAGCAGCGGCCATCTTGGTACGTAGGGCTCCTTCGGCTGTGGGCGGGGCAACCAGTGAGGGATTCGGGAGCCTGATGGGTGTGGCCCCGGGTCGCTGAGGGCAAAGGGGAGACCGCGAACGGGGGGGGCCGCGAGGCGAGTTCACTCCCCACCCCCGTAGTTCCGACTCGCCGAGCGGTGCTGGGTCTCGGCGAGCCGCCGCGAGGCGGAGCCGAACTAGCACCATGAGCGCCGAAGCCGCTGACCGGGAAGCGGCCACTTCCAGCCGGCCTTGCACCCCGCCGCAGACCTCCTGGTTCGAGTTCCTGCTGGAGGAGGCGCTGCTGGAGACGCACCTGAAGAAGCCCTGCCCTGGTTAGTACCGGCAGGGCGGGGGTTGCTCAGTGTCTCACACGAAGCGACGGGGGCGGCCGTTGGGCTCGCGCGGGAGCTGAGCTGTGGCGGGCCCGCCCCCGTCTCGCTACGAGGGACCAGCGGCGCGTGGGAGCGAGCAGCGGCTCCTGCCCAGCTGTGCCGCGCCGCCTAGAAAAGGCGATGGGGTGACTGGCCCGGCCTCGGCGGGCTTCGCTCTGCAGGGCTGATGGTCTGGCGTCATTTTGAACCACTAGATAAGATTTATATGTTAAGGAGCCAGAAATCAATAGGTAGTGAGTTTAAAACAAACATAAGGAAGTGTTTCCCACAATGCATAGTCCACCCGTGGAACTTGTTGCCAGAGGATCTTGTGAAGGCGAAAGCTATAACTCGGTTCAAAAAAGAATTGGCTACGTTCATGGATAGGTCCATGAATGGCATGCTCTGGGTGTCCCTAGCCTCTGACTGCCAGAACCTGGGACTTGACAACAGGAGATGGATCACTTGATAATTGCCCTGTTCTGTTCATGCCCTTTAAAGCACCAGGCACTGGCCACAGTCAGAAGAGAGGATACTGGGCTACGTGGACCATTGGTCTGACCCAGTATGGCCGTTCTTATGTTCTGTTGCTCCTATGAGTGCATCCAGTCTCCACCATTTCTTGTCTTCCTTTTTACAGCCTGCCTCATTCTCTCAAGCCTGTCTATCCCTTCATCTCAGTGTGAAAGTGCACAAACTAACCAAAGCAAGTGCATTTGTAACCTTTGTCTTCCCATCCCTTCCTATATTGTCTGATGTCTCATTTTGTCTGTATTTACACTGTAAGTATTAGACACAGTCCCTGCTACTAGTTTAGTTTTGTAAAGTGCCATACATGATCAAGGTATTGAACAAATGATAAATAACGTTAAAGTACTGCAAGAAGCCTGCTTGTTACAAGGCATGTTTAGGAAGAGACAACTTGTTGATCCTAGATCAATTTTGGGATGACTGCCAGCAAGGCTTTCAGGATATAGGATTGCCTATACAGTTGAATCACAATAGATGGCAGTCTTATGGCCCAGTGGTTGCTATGAGCTCAGCTGCAGGAGGCAAAAAGACATAAAATACTTCCAGAGGTAGTAGGGTTACCATACGTCCTCTTTTTCCCGGACATGTCCGGCTTTTCGGCACTCAAACCCCTGTCCGGGGGGAATTGCCAAAAAGCCGAACATGTCCGGGAAAATGCCGGCCAGGCACTTCCCCTCCCGTGGCGGCTCTGCTCCTCCCCTGACTCTTCGGCTCTGTTTAAGAGCCGAGCGCTACGGGCTTCGGGCAGCCCCCATGCCTCCGGACCCTGCGCCGCCGGAGCCCGGGAGGGGAAGTGCCCGGCCAGCGGCTGGGGTCCGGAGGCAAGGGGGCTGCCTGAAGCCGGTAGCGCTCGGGCAGCCCGGCTCTTAAACAGAGCCGAAGAGTCAGGGGAGGAGCAGAGCCTCCGGCCGCGGTGGCTCTGCTCCTCCCCGACTCTTCGGCTCTGTTTAAGAGCCGAGCGCTACCGGCTTCGGGCAGCCCCCTTGCCTCCGGACCCTGCGCCGCCGGAGCCCGGGAGGGGAAGTGCCCGGCTGGGGGCGCAGGGTCCGGAGGCAACGGGGCTGCCCGAAGCCCAAGCGCTACTGGCTTCACGGTTTGCCGGGCAGCCTCCAGACCCTGTGCCCCCGGCTGGGCGCTTCCCCTCCCGGGCTCCAGCTGCGCTGGGGAAGTGCCGGCCGGGGGCTCAGGGTCTGGGGGCTGCCCGGCAAACCGTGAAGCCGGTAGCGCTCGGGCAGCCCTTTCAGCGTGGCTGGGAGTGGGAGGGAGGAGGGGGCGGAGTTAGGGTGGGGAAGGGGCGGAGTTGGGACGGGGCTGGGGGGGGTGGGGAAATGGGGGGGGCCCGGGCCCGTGGAGGGTCCTCTTTTTTATTTGTTAGATATGGTAACCCTAAGAGGTAGCAATTGACATCATACTGAAGACTAGCTGCATATGCTGTATAGGTGGAAAATAGAAGTTTTGGACACTGTTTATGTTTATATTTGCTAAAACCTGAAAAAATGTATTCATGTTCTTTTGTTACTTATTAAAATATTGCTGCTCTGAAGACATCACCATAATATGCTCACACACACAAAATCATATTTTTCATTTTCACATTTTAAAGCCTTCCATAGCACTGTCTCTGTTTACATCTTGTTGGTCACCTGCTGCTACACTTCTATTCAGGCTCTGTTTTCTGCTCATTACTTTCCTCCATGCTTCTTTTATTTGTCTTTCTCAAGCACTTACATACAGTATGTAACATACTTTACTTTTCTTACATGAGGAATATCTTTCATGAGCCCACATGCTGTGCTATTTGTCTCTGTCAGATTCCTCCTTAAAGCTCACCTTTTCCTACAGCAGGGGTTGGCAACCTTTGGCACACGGCCTGTCAGGGAAATCTGCTGGTGGGCCAGGATGGTTTGTGTACCTGCAGCCTCCGCAGGTTCGGCCGATCGCAACTCCCACTGGCCGCGGTTTGCCGTTCCAGGCCAATGGGGGCTGCAGGAAGTGGCAGCCAGCACATCCCTTGGTCCGTGCTGCTTCCCAGAGCCTCCATTGGCCTAGAACGGCGAACCACGACCAGTGGGAGCTGCGATCAGCAGAACCAGACGCAGGTAAACAAATCGTCCCGGCCCACCAGCGGATTTCCCTGACAGGCTGCGTGCCAAAGGTTGCCGATCCCGGTACTACAGTCTCTCAGATGACCCATGTAGTGAAAATGGTGGTAAGAAAAATTCATATTGCTAACCTTAGCCTACCTACCACATAACCACCTTTTATGCAGTCCTATCTCTCCCCTGCCTTTCTGTCCACCCCCTTGCCTGATGGTATTTCTCTAGCAATATGTTTGTCATTCACTACTTAGGGACAGATCTTGCAAATGTTACAGGATGTAATGCTTACTGCCAATGACTACAATAGGATTACTCATAATAAGAAGGGTCTGTGTCATATAGTAAATATTTTAAGGAGCAAGACCTTTGCAGTCCACATGAGTTAGTCATTATGTCTGCAAATATCTATTTAAAGAAGTATGCGCATCTGTGGTGTTATATGCATTTACTAAATAATATTAACATATAATTGAGCATAACTGAGAAAATAAATCTTCAATGCAAACTGACTTGCGGTAATGAAAAAGGTTTTAAAAGAATAACCAAAACTGCTGTTCTAAAATGTATTACCCAATGTTCTAACACCTAAAGCTATGTCTACACAGCCCACCTTACAATGGTGGGGCTGTGCTGCTGCAGCCGTGCCGTTGTAAGGTGTGCTCTGTGGTCACTCTTTATCGCCAGGAGAGCTCTCTACAAAATAAAACCACCTCCAATGAGGAGCAGTAGCTTGATCGATGGGAGCGCAGTTCCTGCCAACAAAGCGCTGTCCACACCTGCTCTCTTCGTCACTAAAACATTTGTCATTCAGGAGGATGTTTTTTACACCCCTCAGCAACTAAAGTTGTAGCAACGAAAGTGCCAATGTAGACAACATAAATTAGAAGGTTTTTTATTTATTTTTTATTTTTTTGTTTAATGTGTCATTTAACGATACTTCATTTCACAATTTTCCTTTTTGTTTGTTCCTTTCACACAGCAATAGGACAAGCATTTTTTTTGTAAACAAAAAAATTAATTGTAAAACCACAAAAATTGTCAGAGGGATTTAGGCAGGTTTGTACCTGAAATTTCTTTTAACTCAAAATCTTGTTAGTTTCAAGAAATTAAGTTGCATGCCCTTCTAAATATATTGTGCTAGCATAGCCTGGTCTGTTTAGAATCAGGACTTCTGAGATACTGTTAATAACCATGAAAATTTTACCTCATTCAAATGAGAATCTGACTAAAATTACAAAGTGAAACTGTCATTTATTTGTATTCTTGTAGCACCAAAGGCCCTGACCATGACTAAAGTCCCATTATCTTCACAAAACATTAAATATGACAGGCCCAATCTACATTGTTAATTTAGATCTCATAGTATTAATCCACAATTTTTGATGTCTAAGTTAGCAGTGTTTGCCTGTATTTTGTAAAATACAGGAAAAGGTTAACAGTTCTAATTTTTGAATACTAAAAGCAGTCAAAGCTGTAGGAAAGATTAGTGATCAGTTCAATACTGCTTTCTCCTGACTTGAACTCTATAACACAGAATTAGGACTCTCAACCGATTTTAAGAAAAATTGAGATTAAAAAAAAGTTGTGATTAATCGCACTGTTAAACAATAATAGAATACCATTTATGTAAATATTTTTGCCAATATTTTTGGTTTGGTGTGTGTTGGGGGGCGGGGGAGTGTGTGTGAGAACCGCTGTCTCTCTAAGCAAAGAGTTCAGGAGCCTGAATTCTTTTTCAGCCAGCAGCTCTCACTCCTGAGCCATCCTCAACAGACAGGATGTCCCTCTACCCCTACCTGTGTACCTGGTCACTGTTGAGCTGGGGTCGGGGAGCAGGGGGAGCCTAACTTCAGCCTCCTTGCATCTCCTTTGCACAGCAGACAGATGGAAGGCTCCTTGTTCAGAGCAGCTTGGCCAGGGGTGGCTCCATTGGGGAAGGGGGAGAGGAGGCTGGAGCAGGGCGGCAGAAGGAAGGGCACCCCTGCCCTGACATGCAGCAGTACCCCCCTGAACATGGTGCCATGAGTAGTGGCCCCCCTCACCCAGCCAGTGTCTCCCTCCCCGCCTTGATGCTGGAGTCCCATCTCCAGAGGTGTGCGATTAACTCTCATTTTTTTAAAAAAGTGTTAATTGCAAAAAGGAAGTACTACTTCACACAACACACAGTCAACCTGTGGAACTTGTTGCCAGGAGATGTTGTGAAGGCCAAAATTATAATTGGTTCAAAAAAGAATTAGATAAATTCATGGGGGGATAGGTCCATTAGTAGCGATTAACCAAGATGCCCAGGGATGCAACTGCTTGCTCTTGGTGTCCATAAGTGTCTGACTACCAGAAGCAGGGACTGGACAACAGGGGGTGGATCACTTTATAATTGCCCTGTTCTGTTCATTCCCTTTAAAGCATTTGGTATTGGCCACTGTCAGAAAACAGGGTACTGGGCTAGATGGACCAGTGGTCTTAACCCAGTGTGGCCATTCTTATGTTCTTACATTGAGCCCTGCTGAAAATCAGGTTTTAATCTTTCTATTTGCCAGACTCTTTACTCTCAGCTAATAGTTGATGTGCTCAAGACACATTTAATGTTGGAATGCTTTCTCTTATGGTTGGTGGTAGTTGAAATTTAATAACAGTAGTGCACAACTGTGAAAATAAATACAAAGAATATTTGGATGCCATGATAAAATCATAATTTAACCTAAATTTAGTATATTAAGAATCTGGCTAAATTCAGTGTAAAAACTCATGATATTCTTTGAGGTTAGAATCTCTGTCAAGCAAAAAAGATGCTGGTATAAATGCAAGAACATTCTCTGCTCGATATTCATGGTTGTAATTTTATTTCAACATGACATGTTTTGCTTCTGTGCCTAAAAATGAAGTTAAAAATGTGTTTTCTCCTGTTTATAGATCCTCCACCTGTTCAGCTGATTGTCCAGTTTTTAGAGCAGGCTTCTAAGCCATCAGTGAATGAGCAGAACCAGGTCCAGCCTCCGCCTGATAACAAGAGAAACCGTATTTTAAAACTTCTTGCTCTTAAAGTTGCTGCACACTTAAAGTGGGATTTGGATGTACTAGAGAAAAGGTATTGCTTATACATTTCAGGTTGAAAATCTTAAACTACAATGTGGCCCAAGTTCTGTTTTTTAACAAGTTGGAAATGGATCCTATTCTGTATTCCAGCTGAGACATTTCAAAAGAAAGTTTGGTGTGGGGTCGGAGAAGGAATTTAACAGTTCAGTCAACTATAATAGTTCCATCTGTTTATAAATAGATAAAAAGACTCTTGATCAGGGGTTCTCAAATTGGAGGTCGGGACCCCTCAGGGGGTTGTGAGGTTATTACATGGGGGGTCATGAGCTGTCAACCTCCACCCCAAACCCAGCTTGCCTCCAGCATTTATAATGGTGTTAAATATATTAAAAAGTGTGTTTAATTTACTAGTGGGGGTCGCACTCAGAGGCTTGCTGTGTGAAAGGGGTCTCCAATAAAAAAGTTTGAGACCCACTGCTCTTGATGATGTAAGGAAGCCAGCCCATAAACAGGGATGTTGCAACTCCCACAAGTGAATTATTATTAGTAGTAGCAGTAATTGTAATTTTAAAAAGAGAGACAGCAAACCTTATAAGATGCTCACGTTCCTAACCTATGTAACTGTATGCTGTTATTGTTGTAACCTTTGTCCTTCTCCACCTTCTCACTGTTTATTACATTTGTTTAATGTTGGATTGTAAGCTTTACAAAGCTTATTTTAAAGCTTGGATGCCATAAAAATAACATTGGTTTCAAGTAGATTCACTAGAAAACTAAAAATTCACATAATTTCCTTGTCTTGTAGGAGTAATTGATTTTGATGAAGTGGTATAAAGAAAGCTTAATTTTCATGAAGACCTAAAGAAGCTTGCTATCTTTATAAGCATATTGGGCCATACGGCAGTCTTCAAACTAATTTTTATATAGGTGGGATGGGGTATTCATAAACAAGTTATTCTTTCTCACCAAACTCTGATGTTTGAATATTTATAAGTCATGCTTTCTTGTGTATTCCACATTTTCAGATAATGTGGTGTAAGGAGAAGAGCAGGGGCCCATGAGTTAGTGTCCTTGATTCTAAATTTCCAGCTTTGTTAATTTTTGTTACTCAGTTTCCTCATGTGTTGGGTATAGGATTTATTTGTACTGCTGGAGTGTTGTAAAGCTTAATTAACGTCTGTAAAAGTGCTATGAGGTTCTCCCCTATAAGTCTCTGCATTTATGTAGCACTTAAATCATGACCATAAAGATTATGATTAAGATACCAAAACCACAATAATATATGAGCTATAATACTATTACTGCAAAAATGTATTTTTAATTTAATTCTAAATATACTGTAGAAGTCAAGATGAACATAGGAAAGCATTGATTGTGCTTGACTTTCAAACTGGGTCTCCAATTTTGCAGGCACACCTTTGTATTTGTAATTAGTTCATGTGTTTTTTGCAGTCAGTTTATCAAGGGTTCAGATTCACAGCTACAAAAAATAGAGGCCAGTTTTGAAAATTGTCTCCTTAATGCAACACAACCTTGAGCTGATGCAGGACTTTATAGACTCACTTTGTCCCTCTAAACTGGTCCTGTCTTAATTTAAAATCTTTCCCTAATAGGGAGAAACTAAAATATGATCCCTCGTCCTGTTAACTGATTCATGAATAACTATGTGTGTGATTGTCCTAAGGCTTCATAATCAGGACCCATACCTTGGGATTTCAACTGCCTGTGCTAGGTTACACAGCTGCATTTAAAGAGATTTCAGTGGCATGCTGCAGGGGTTCTCAAACTGGGTCAGGACTCCAAAGTGGGTCATGACCCCATTTTAATGGGTCTCCAGGGCTGGCCTTAGACTTGCTGGGGCCTGATGCCGAAACCTAAACCCCACCGCCCCGGGGCAACGGAGCTCGGGGTGACTCAGGCTTCCATTTCCCATCCTGGGGTCATGTAGTAATTTTTGTTGTCAGAAAGGGGTTATGATGCAATGAACTTTGAGAACCGCTGTCATACTCTGATCCCAGTCTGCATTACAGCTTCATCCAGGGTGAATCATGAGTCTCATTTTTGCCAAGATAGACAAGATTCCTGGACCTCTCATATTAAAAGTAGATTAATTGGCATGACTTTCAATATTGTATAGCGTGACAACATATCGATCAGTCTGTTATTTGTTGACGACTAAAAAATCAATCAAGTATTTCAGAATCAGGTTGTAGTTACGAAATGTGCATGTAGAATTGGTTGCTTTGGGGCTGTCACGAATGTTACTGTGTATTATGTAGTAGTATTTTTCTGAAGTCTTAGGGTACATAAGCTAGTCATTTACTTTAACTTCAAATGCTTCTCTTACAGAGAAATCTGAATTAGTAACCATGGTATTTTCAGTTGCATAGCAGTGAACTTTAGAATCCTAGCATGGGGCTTTCCTGACTTTTCAGGGGAACTATATTGTTTTATCAGAGTAAGACCGTGATTGTACCAACTAATGCCCATCACCTGTGTTATATATGTTCAAACTTATAATGGTGTATGTGCCACTCTAGCCCCCGTCTTAAACCATTGTGTGCTAATGTGCACAACTGAATATGAGGCAAATAGAAGTAGCACATAGTTGCTTCTTGTTGTAGGGGTCCACTCCTACTCTCAATGAGAGTTTTGTCATTTACTTTGTGGGAGCAGGATCTGACACTGGTTTGGGAGGAAGAACTTATCAGTGTGTGGGAGTCACTGCTACAGAGGAGCAAATTACTCTTACTTTCCTGGGGAATTATGGATCAATTTAAGTAATATGCCCTGCACTGACTAGTTCTGTCTTATCTAAAGGTATTAGAAGTAGGACTTCTACGTGAAATGTACAGTCCTCTTTTTCTTGTTTTTTAGCTTGTCTGTTCCTGTACTGAATATGTTGCTGAATGAACTACTATGCATTAGCAAAGTTCCTCCAGGAACTAAACATGTAGATGTGGACCTATCCAGTTTACCTCCAACCACTGCAATGGCTATACTGCTCTACAATAGATGGTAAACTAACTCTCTCCTTTGAGCTATTTTCATAGGTCAAATACAGAAAGAAAAGTTAATTAATCCTATTTAAATTTAATATTGATTCTAAATTAGGCTGTTCAGAGAAGTGTTGAACTTCTGTCTTTAATGGGCGTTGGTGGGGGTGGGTGTACGTGCATGCACAAAAGTACACATGTTTTAGTTTGCTAACAGTTTAAATTTAATCTTTGTTTACTTATCTATATTTAGATAAGGTGTGCAAATTCAACATGAAATATAAATCTCAAACTAAATGTATAGCGTTGTTAATATTCTGCTCTTTTATACTTTTGAAGTCACCTGGATGAGTGCAACAAGTGGGTAGGTCTGAAGAGGCCTTAGAAAGAAAATATGCTGTCATGTAACAGAATATTGAACATAGATGTTTGTAGTATGTTGGCTACTGAATTATATGTCTTAATACTCTTATGCAGAGAATGTGTACAAGTTGTCAGGTTTTCTAAATTGAGGGGTATTTTTAGCATGCACTGTGCTCTGCATATCACATGTTAATGAGAATAACAAACTATTCTGTGCTTAAATTTTTTTTCACTTTTTTTCCCCCTATAGGGCCATTAGGACCATTGTCCAAAGTAGTTTTCCAGTAAAACAAGTGAAACCTGGTCCACCTCAGTTAAGTGTGTAAGTCAGCAAATGTTCTTCAGAATGTTATTGACCTCACATTTATTGAGCGTTGTATAGTTCAGAAGCTGAATTTTCAGTTTGACGATGGCACGTTAATAGCCTATAGAAGATTAAAATTATGAATTAGTGTACTCTTGAAAAACATATAAAATGAATGTATTCAGAATAAATCTTAAAAATATATTTGTTTGTTAAATATGTTCCAATTATATATGATCTGTGTAGCCTGACAGAGAACTTGGAAAATCATGGAGGAGAGGGGGGCAGGTGTTTTTCACTCTGACTAGTAGGCTTAGGCCTCAGTCTAGTCTGTGTTGGGTACATTTTTAAGTCTCTGGGTTTATTTATACCAGGCTGGTTAAATGAGTCAGGTCATATTGTTTCAGACTGAGAATCCACTGAGCTATTGGATTACTAATCTGCAAGAATAAAGCTTGTTTTCTTCATTAGCTCACAGGTTATTTCATTAGACATTTTGTATACTTAAATATAAATATAAAAATCCAATTTTTTTTTTTGAGCAAAATATGTTTTTTTTTAAAAACTGCCTCTTGGATTGACTTTTTTTACACTGTAAATCCCTGTAAATTGCATTGTCAAAATACTGTCAGCTTTATAGTCAGAAAGTCTGTTTATGAAAAGCAGTTATTTATTTTGTAAAACAGAGGATAGATGCTAACTTTAGAGGCGTAGCATACTTTGCCATGTATTAAGAAAAATCCTCATTATATGCATATATTAGATTTTTTTTTTAAACCTCCTATGTCTGTCTCTGAGACTAAACTGATTATTTAATGGGAAGATTCTCTATGGAGAAATCAGTTAAAATACCCAATCATTTTAAAATAACAATTCATCAGTTCCTGCAAAAGCATATTTATTAATTGTGAAGTGCAAAGGTACTGTAGGTGTTTAAGGGATTGGACTACATTTCTAGTTAACGTAGTTGTTGTTTTCTCCTATAATTAGGATTGTGACCTGCCATCTAAAAAATCTTTTTTTTTCGTCAGAATGAATCAGATACAGCAGGAAAAGGAACTTACAGAAAATATTTTAAAAGTGGTGAGTGTTTTTCCTTTATTTTCGTTTAGATTTCAGACATAGATGTGAGTGTACCAAAAAGTTTAACTAGTAGAGGTGCAATGTAAAATATATATATATATTTTGCATCAGAGTATTTAACTTCAGTCTTTTACAAGATATCATGTTGGTTAATAAGCTTTTTCACTTATTTGTATATCTGGGTTTTTCTGTTTTATTATTCCACTACTTTTATAATGGATACTGATCTCTGGATAATGTAAAAAAACTTGCTTTGTGTAGTGAAAACGTTCTTTATGGCAGTCTTTTTGTGCTCAAACATATAGAGTAAACATAGAGGGGGTGTAGTTATGTGAGAGTGATAATTACATGACTGAATGCTTATGCTTTGAAATTGAATGGCAGCAAAAAGGAAAATAGATACATTACCTACCATATATACTTGTTCATAACTCGAATATTTTTGGTAAAAAAGTGACGCATCAAAGAGCGGGGGTCAGCTTATAAACGGCTCTACACCAAAATTTGATGATTTTAAACTCTATGGAATCATTGAATTGAATATCTAATACATTGTTGTTTACCTGGAGCGTCTGCAGGCATGGAGCCCCTCAGCTCCCTGTAGCTGCGGTTCGCCGTTCCCAGCCAATGGGAGCTGTGGGAAGTGGCGCGCCAGGTAAATAAAACGTCCCGCCAGTGGCTTACCCTGACAGGCTGGGAGCCAAGGTTTGCTGACCCATTTATTGATGTCAATACTGCAGCCTTTTAAAGTTTCAAAGGCTTTGTTTAGTGGACTAGATTGGCTTGAAATGGACCTCATAAGTCTTGAGCCAATATGAAAATATAACTTGCAGAATCGATGGAATCTCTAATAAAATTGAAGTAGCCGGTTATCCCTACAGACATGCCAATCTACAGGGCTGCTTTGAAATAAACGAAGAGCAATAATAATTTGACAGTGATAAAACAGGTGACATTCCTATATAAAGTCCTACAAAATCTATAATTACTAGAATAATAATCTATTTTCATACTAGTATTTAAAATGAACACGGTGAAATCAAAAGAAAAAGGTCTTCTTATCATGCAGCGTTCAAACTTAAAGTTGTTGAATATGCAGAAGCAAACAATAATTGTGCCGCTGCTCGTGAATTCTGTATCAATGAGAAGCAAGTAAGAGAATGGCGAAAAAATAAAACACTAAAAGACATGCCAAGAAGCAAGAAAAAATGTCCAACGAGTTGCGCTTCATTTCCTGAGCTAGAGAAAGCTCTCAATAATTGGGTTGTTGATGTCGACAAAATGGGTACATTTCACTAGAACTGGAATTCGTCTGCGTGCTCTGCAAATGTCAAAAGACGACAAATACAAGTCAGTAAAGCCGTCAGTGTTTGTCGCATCAGCGGGTTGGTGTACTCGCTTCATGAACCCTCATGGTCTCTGCCTTTGTCAGCGAACAAAGATAGTGCAAAAGCTGCCTATAGATCTGGAAGAAAAAATCGAATCTTTCCAAAGGCTTATAAAATATCAAAAGGAATATGCATTTGAATTGTCCATGTTTCCTATTTGTGACGAAACACCAATGACCTTCGATCTCCTGAGCAACAGAATGATAACTGGTGTTGGTGAAAAAACAGTTTTAATTAAAACAACTGTCCGTGAAAAAATCCATTTTACGGTGGTTTTATCATGTTTGCAATGGATCAAAGCTCCCTCCTGTTGTTATTTTTAGAAGAAAAACCTTGCCTAAAAACATGAAATTTCTTGCTGGTGTCATCGTACGTGCACACGAAAAGGGATGGATGGATGAAAGTGGGACTATGGAATGGCTGGAAAAAGTGTGGAATAAGAGACCAGGAGCACTTTTCAAGAAACCTGCTATGCTTGTTTGGGACATGTTCAGGGCACACAAGACGGATGAGTGAAAAATGTGGCCAAAATTATGAAAACTACTTTGGTTGTAATACATGGAGGCTTAACTTCAGTTCTACAACCACTTGATGTCTGCCTGAACAAACCCTTTAAAGACAGGCTACGCAAAATGTGGTCTGCATGGATGTGCTCAGGCATGGCGAAGTTGACAAAAGGCGGGAATCTTATGAAGCCCGAAATCAGTCTGGTCGCCCCAGTGAATCAAGGATGTGTGGATGTCCATTCCCTCGGAAATGGTAGAAAAATCATTTAAGAAATGCTGTATCAGCAATGCACTCGACGGGTCAGAAGATGATGCCATATTTGATGATGACACAACAGAGCCTGATGAGAAGAAAGAATCTGATTCTGAAGACAACACTCCTGACATCTACGATGACAATGCAGGTGCAGCTGTGTCTGAAGCAGAGTTTAATTAACTGTTTGGTGAATCAGAGACTGATTCAGATCTTGAAGGATTTTAAGACTTTTTAAAGTCTCGTATTGTTCTAAGTTACTTGTTTTAAATATCCATTTACTGATTTTAAATATTGACTGTAATTTTGAAGGTGAATACATATTTGTTCAGTTATTATTATAACAGGTTTTTCGTTAGATTACATTAAAATAATTCTAGCAAAACTTTTGAGTGCTTCTTGTGATGCCAGCTTTTAAAACATAGCAGGGGTCGGCAAACTTTGGCTCCCAGCCCGTCAGGGTAAGCTGCTGGTGGGTCAAGACATTTTATTTACTTGGAGCGTCTGCAGGCACAGAGCCCCTCAGTTCCCAGTGTCCGCGGTTTGCCATTCCCAGCCAATGGGAGCTGCGGGAAGTGGCGCCATTTCCCACAGCTCCCATTGGCTGGGAACGGCAAACCGCGGACACTGGGAGCTGAGGGGCTCTGTGCCTGCAGACGCTCCAAGTAAACAAAACCGATGGGTTGGGACGCTTACCCTGATGGACTGGGAGCCAAAGTTTTCCAACCTCTGAAATATAGGGTTGGCTTTTGAAAGGGTCATACGGTTTTTGCTATTTTTACCTAACCATCTTGGGGGGTCAGCTTATAAATGAATGGGCTAATGAACGAGTATATACGGAACTTTTAAGCTGTGGGTTCTTTTTTTAGAATTCATCACTCACATGCTTCATATATCTAGCTTTCAACTGTCAGTCCAGTGGTGCATAATGTGTTCTACTTTTTGTGGGGAGTAGAAGGGTAGGAAGAATACTCTCCAAATTTGTGATAGTTGACATAGTTGAATTTATTGTTATGAAAACTTTTTTAAAAGAAAATGAAAACTTTGCATTACTATGTTGAACTGATTTCTTCTGTGGTTTGTTTCCATTATTTGTCATGACTTTTTTCCAGATATGGGAAAATGCTTTTAAAAAGCCAATTTCTATAGTGTCTCTTAGACAAATTGCACAATTTTTATTTACTGACATAATTATGTATACAGTGCTGCAAATGTAAATAATTTTGAACAGGAAATTAAAATAATTCGCCTGTCCTATTTAAGCTTTCTGATAAGTCTCACTATTTTTTTAATTCTTCAGGAAACCTTATTTTGAAAAAGATCCTATGTGAAAATTTGCCAAAAATTGAGATTTGTAAAAATAAGATATCTCAGAATTTAGGACCAAAAAAGGCTATTTTACCTTTGCTTTCTTTTTTTTAAAAATTCAAATGGAAACAGTTTATTTTTAATAAGTGAAACATTCAGATGAGGTGTCTACAACCCAACCATTGTAACTTGCTAATACACTGGAAACTGACTAAAATCAGGAAGTGAAGCTGACAAAAAGAAATTGACAGAAAGAAGAAAAGTTTTTCTACTGTACAACTTGAACAAAATATAAAAATGAATGTCCTAGATGGTGGAAAAGTAAGGATCCAACCATGCATTCAGTGAGTGCCAAAAACTCTCATTGACTTCTGTGGGAATTTTGGATGCACAAGAAATGCAGGATCAGATGCTACATTAGACTTTTACAATTGAAATTTTAATAATAGGATATCTGTAACACAGGTAAGGAGTATGATGGTTTTTGTTTGTTTAATATGTGAATTTAAACTAAACTTGATTAGAGAATAACTTGATTTTTAAAATGCACTTAAATTATTTTAGCTGAAAGAGCAGGCTGCTGATTCCATCCTGGTGCTAGAAGCAGCACTTAAATTAAACAAAGATCTTTATGTCCACACTATAAGAACTCTGGATTTATTAGCCATGGAGCCCGGTATGGTGAATGGAGAAACGGAGAGTTCCACAGCTGGATTGAAAATCAGTACTGAGGAAATGCAATGCCAGGTACATTAAGTACTAAACTAAAAGCTTGCAACTTTTTATATTCCTTTTTTTTTCTCTCTAGACAAAGTCACTGAAGTGTTGTTACAGTCTAAATTAGAACATTCTACAATTTGAACTTTTTGTCCTCAATTAATCCAAATAAGATTTGTTGCTTCAGTTTTTTAAAATACATTAAAGCTGTTTCAGCGTGTAGACCTACTGTTGTTCATGCTTTCCCTCATAACCCCCCCTTTTTTTTTTCTTCAGAGAAAAGAGAAGGAGAGGACGTGAGCCTTGATGTTGACATGGAAAGTTGTAATAGAATTAGGGCTATCACTTAATTGCAGTTAAATCACGTGATTAACTCAAAAAAATTAATCACCATTGAAATAGTTAATTGCAATTAATTGCAGTTTTAATCGCACTGTTAAACAATAGAATACCATTTGAAATTTAATAAATATTTTTGGATGTTTTTCTACATTTTCAAATACACCTCTACCCCGATATAACGCGGTCCTCCGGAGCCAGAATACTCCGATGTGGAAACTACAGAACCCGAACCACCAAAAAGGAAAATCAGCCTTCTGCTGGTGGCATCTGACTCAGGTGATGAAAATGAACAGGCGTTGGTCTGCACTGCTTTGGATCATTATTGAGCAGAACCCATCATCAGTATGGATGCATGTCCTCTGGAATGGTGGTTGAAGCATGAAGGGACATAGGAATCTTTAGCACATCTGGCACGTAAATATCTTGCGACGCTGGTTACAACAGTGCCATGCAAACGCCTGTTCTCACTTTCAGTTGACATTGTAAACAAGAAGCAGGCAGCATTCTCTCCTGCAAATGTCTGAGTGATTGACTGAACAAGAGGTAGGACTGAGTGGACTAGTAGGTTTTAAAGTTTTACATTGTTTTGTTTTTGAATGCACGTTTTTTTTTACATAATTCTGCATTTATAAGTTCAACTTTCATGATAAAGAGATTGCACTATCGTACTTGTACTAGGTGAATTGAAAAATACGGTTTCTTTTGTTTTTTACAGTGCAAATATTTATAATCAAAAATAAATATAAAGTGAGCAATGCACACTTTGTATTCTGTGTTGTAATTGAAATCAGTATGTTTGAAATTTAGAAAACATCAACAAATATTTAAATAAATGGTATTCTATATTGTTTAACAGCACAATTAATCGTGCAATTAATCACGATTAATTTTTTTTAATCGCTTGACAACTCTAAATAGAATCCTATTGTTTTCTACAGAAATGCACAGACTATACAAACACATAATAAGCTACATTTCCTGTTCTGACGAGCTCGCAGTATAAAAAGACAGAAAACAAATGAAGGATATAGGAAAACTTAAACAACATATCAACAAATTAAATAGAAGGAGAAGTGGGAGTAGTTTAAAATATGTATAAAAATATCAACCTGAAACACTTACCTTAAAATGTGTTTGCTTATTTTTTAACTTAACTTACTGTTTGGTATCAAATAATGATCGTTGCAGGTCTGTTATGATTTGGGGGCAGTCTACTTCCAGCAAGGCTCCACAAATGCAGCTGTTTATGAAAATGCCAAGGAGAAGTTTTTTAGAACAAAAGAATTGATTTCAAAGGTAAGCTTGATCATACATTATGTTCAAACATTAGCGGTCTAGAAACTGAATCTCCTTGAAATCCAGCATAGCTTAAAAGATGGATTAATTTTTTCAAGAACTACCTAAAAACTCCTCCAACACAGTGCTTAAACTCAAGCTTCAGCAATTTCAGAGGTATGTTTCCCTGAAGTTAAGTGAATGGACTTCCACTGGTCACTAGTGTCTCAAATCTGTGTTGGATAAAACCAGTTTTATAGTATATAAACCCCTTTAGTTCTTACACACTCAAATGCTATGGAAATGAACATGGTGTATATGCCTTTCCCTTCATACGCTTGCAGGCTGCAGTCCTCTATGCAGTTTTGAATATGACTGACTAGCCTATGGCCTGCAAATTTGTGTGTTTATAGAGGTTTCTGAGATTACTGTATTTTCTGGCGTATAAGACTACTTTTTAACCCAGGAAAATCTTCTCAAAAGTCGGGGGTCGTCTTATACGCCGGGTGTCGTCTTATAGGGCGGGTGCTGAAACTTCCGAGCCGGACTGGAGAATCTGCGGTCGCCGCATATGGTGGGGGGAGCTCAAAAACGGCCGCGGCCGCATCCCCACCCGATGACGAGGTGAGGGGGCGCCTCACCGGGAAGGTGTAAGTGAAGGGCGGAGCAAGCTGCAAGCGTCCGGGATGCCCGGGGTATGGAAAAAAGAGATAGAGCGGCGCTGTGCCCAGAAAAACACGCCTCTTTCACCCGTCTGGCCCGCCCTTGTATCCTATTTCCGTACCTCCTCCTCTGCCTCTCAGATCTCGCTCCTGAGGACTGCAGTGAAGCGGCGCAGGTGCGCATGTGCGAGATCTGAGAGGCAGAGAAGGAGGCAATAGGATACAAGGGCGGGCCAGACGGGTGAAAGAGGCGTGTTTGCGCTACCGCTCTGATAGTCTTGGAGACAGGGAGGGCTGGGCAGGCAGGGAGAGCTGACCAATCCAAGCAGGCTTTGTATACAACAACCAGCCAATCGCTGGTAAGGTACATCGCTTGCCGTGATTGGCTGGTTGTTGTATACTGGGTACCACATACAGTACAGCACCAGTATCTGTACCTGTTCATACAGTATAGCACCAGTACATACAGTACAGTATACAAATGTCCAACAGTCAAAACCCCATCATGGCTCCACCAGCAAGAAGAAAGAAATATGAAGCCAGTTTCAAACTTAAAGTTGTAAACTTTGCCATGGAACATAATAACTGCGCTGCTGCAAGACAATATGGAGTAACAGAAAAGATGGTTCGGGACTGGAAAGCAAATGAAAAAGCATTAAAGAGTATGCCAAGGGGTAAGTGTGCATTAAGAAGAGGCAAAACCTGTAAAAATACCATAGCTTGCAGTTATGATGGGCGTTGCTAACTCGCCAGGGACTTGCCCGGCACTTGCTCTCTCTCTCTTGTTTGTTATCTTCCTCCTATCATCATCAGTTCCAGTTTGGTTGACAGCTTAGAAAACAAACAGCATGGCAGCTCCCATGGGTTTATTGTCTTATCCTTCCTTTCAGCTTTAGAGTGAATTAGGAAAAGTTTAATCCACTTGCACTGTTTTATGTTTACATGTTTGATGACAAACAGCCTTATGTTTATAAGTGACAGTTTTCCTGCTAAGTACCTGCATGTCATAAGCATTTGAATTAAAATTACCATATTGAAATCAAATCTGATGTTTTTTTAATTTTTTTTTGGTGTGCGTTGGAAGAGGGGTAGTCTTATACGGCGAGTATATCCCAAACTCTATATTTTAACTGGAAAAGTTGGGGGTCGTCTTATACGCCCAGTCGTCTTATACGCCGGAAAATACGGTACAATTCCAAATATTGGTGATCTGGTCAGTGGATGAAATATAGGATTGGACATCTTTCCAGTTACAGTGTGATGTTCTTGTATGTATAAAGATAACCTTGCTATGGCTATGGCATTTTTTGCTCAAAAATCAAACAAGAACACTTCTTTTAGATGGTACCTCTTCAAAATGAACATGTATGTGTGCTCCAAAGAAAAGAGTTTGACAGGTATGGTTTCTTTTAGGTGTAATTGCAGATCTGACAGACATCTCACTTAGTTTTTTATAAAGTTCTCCACTTGTTGAAACTCTCCTTTTTTAGAAAGCAGTTGTCATCTCTCTGGTTTGATTGCCTATCTTGTATGGTATATATTCACTGAACATTGAACTTGTAGTGGAAAACTATTGATCTGTAGATTTAAATAACTTTGCAGTGAGCAGCAATACTATAGCTGTGTCTCTGGGTTGGCAGTGCTTGCTGAAGACTTTTCTTTGCTCGAGATAAACAATTTCCCATTGTAAACTTATGTGCGTTATAAAACCACTTTTTTCAAAAAACAAAACTTTACTGGGAAGAATCCTGTACTTCCACACTTCTTAATAGTGTCTGCCATTGATACAAGAATATTTCCCTGTGGACTTTCTCACTTCAGCATCAAATATTCTGAGGAAAGTTTTGGTGTTCTGCATATTTCCTACTGTAGTTGAGAAGGTGACAGGCAATTGTTAGGCAGATTTCCATCTCAGGTAAAGTGTTTTGTTTTGTTTGGATTGTTTACCAAAATAGAATTGAGATGCAGGAATCCTGGGAAAAAAACACAAATTGTCTTAGGCTATCCAGCTCAGCTCTTTTGTCAGCATATTTTACCATGCCTTGTATATGCTGATATCATTTCATCTTACTTTACCATCAGAAACCTGGGTGGCAAATGTGCCTTTTTACAAGAGGAAAATGTTTTTATCTACCTTAGATGAGCTTGCTTTAAGTTGATTGAGGTTATAGAGTTTCCAGCAGTTGAGAGAAGAACTTGTGGTTGATGCCATTGTTAGAAGTTGTCTCCCTCAACTAAATCATTGCATTTCAGTCCAGAATTAGCTAAAACTGTTCTCATGCAAAAACCACAAACTTAAAATAACAAAAAAAAAATCCTCACTTTTTTTTTTTCTTCAGATATCTTTTAGGACTTGAGACTAGAACTTACATTTTGTTTATCAACTCATTTTTTCTCTTCTGTCTCTTTAAAACAACTTAAAAACTACAGTTGCACTCCAGATAGTAATAGAATTTTGACCTCTTTTAAAGATGTAAACTCCATTAATGTGGCTGTTTTTAAACAGAAGCTTTGTCTCTATCGGCCACCTTCTCTTGTTTGTTTGATTCATTCAGTTAGAGGAAGCTTATTTTAAAAAAGGGAAAGCTCATGTTGTTTAAATGTAGAAGTTGTGTTAATACAGTGCTAAAGTTATACTAGTTTAAAATCATTTAGAAAATTCAAAAGTTTAGATTTCCACAGTAGTAATGCCTTGGCTGTACAGCACACTCTGTGTTCTTTGCTATTGTAACGGTAATATGTTAAACTACATATTTAAGAACGATAAACAGGAATAGGAGATACACGTGCAATGTGGTTGTTAACGTTGCTGTAGAAATCCATAACTTTCATTTCCTGCTTCTGATTTTTTTAAATTAAAAACTTAATATTCCATTCATTTTACGATGTGAGTTTATTTATTTGAATTTAGTTTTGTAGTTCTTCTAAGGTCCTGGAGGGAGGAGGCAAAAGGGGGAAATTAAAATGGGCACTAGTTCAATGTGCAAGTGTATCTTATCAGTGATCAACTTGGACCAAACTTTCAATATTACTAAAACAACCTTTCATAAAAATCTAAGATGATAGAAATGTTTCCACAGTTTAGAAACATTTTCCTGCCTCACTGTGAATCCAAATATGAAATTATAATGAAACTGGCATTTCTGTCCGCTGGTCAGTGAAAGATCAAATGGTAAGAGCACATGTGAATAAAAAAAACAAACTGATTTTTTAAAAAAATTCTTTTGCTTTTATTTAATATTGATAATTCCTTAAAATAGAAGTTGTGAATGTTCAACATTGCTCAGAAGTAAGCCCATAATTATTCATAGAATCTAGGTAGCTAAAATTTGATGTGTTCTTATTTTTGCAGATTGGTTCATCATCACTTCATTGCACCATAGATGAGAAGAGGTTAGCTGGGTACTGTCAAGCTTGTGGAGTTCTTACATCATCTTCTAATAGCACATCACAACAGTCAACTCCTTATAGTCAAATCCATTGCTGTATGAGATGTGGCAACTATCAGGTAAAGTACTGGAAAAGCAATTTGGAGTCTTTTGACTTGAATGAGTTCATATCTAAGATTTCTTCTTTAAGTAGTATCCACCGTAGGTGTGCTTGCGTCCCTGTGCTGCTGATCAGAGAACTTTGGTAGCAGTGTCCCTCAAGCTTGCACATGTGCGGTCTCTCGCCATACCCTGCCACGAGGCTATTCAGCGCATGGGCTAACCCACCTCATTTTTTTCGCAACTGCCCTGGCTAGATCATTACTTTTTATTTGCATGTCTATGGTTAGTTGTGGTTTTTCTTTACTCTTCCTCCCCCCCTCCCCTTTTTTTAAATTTTATTTATTTCCCCCCTGCTTTTCTTTTCCTCATTGCGGACCCTTCACCCTATGGGGTATGCCGGGTTCACCATCTTCAAGAAGTGCCTCACTTGCAAGGAAACAATCCTGGTTATAGACAAGCACTCCCAGTGCGTTTGCTGCCTCAGGGAAGGCCACATCCAGCAGAAGTGTGGTTTCTGCCAGCAACTCAGGCCACAGTCACATAAGGATAGAGAGCTCCGACAAGATTATCTTCATGCAGGTGGCACTCAGACCCTCTCAGTACCCATGTCACAAGTCACCTGGCAGACATGAGTCATCCCCAAATCCCTCTATTTCTAAAGCCTGTGAGTCGAAGAAGCAAGTTGCTGACCCTTCTCAAGTCATCAAAGAAGAGAGTGGGAAGCACTCATAGTGAGCCCTAAGATAGCCATAAGTGATCTCCATCCAGCTCTGTATCTCTGGCACCAAGACGGTCTTAGTCTGGTACCCACAGCTCTCAGAAACTGACAGCAGCAGGTACTGTTGACATGCCCACAGACCTAATGGGCACTGGCACTGAGTGGTTGGCACCAGGGGACACAAGTAAGCACTCCGCTAAAAAGGCATTCCTGGTATGAGAGTCTGTATCAGTACCGTCATTAATGCCTCATCCAGCACCAGAGCGACCGGTACAGGCAAGATCCCCGGCACCCCACCATCAGCACTGAGCTGGTCAGTACTGGAAGAATTCCACCATTCCAGGTACCTCTGTGTATCAGACGTAACCGGAGTCCCTGCTTCTCAGTACTGGGATCTCCACACCAAACCTCTGCCTAGCACAGGAATCATCCCTGCTGCCATGCATGCTCCCCCCACTCTAGCGAGAGTTCAGACAGTGACCAAAGGTGGTGGTGTGTCAGTACTCCTCTCAGGCTCAGTACAGTACTCAATATACCCTCAGATCGCCCTATCATCATCATCCTGGTATGGCCGCCCATGGGCACCACTGCTGGGCTCTGTCACCACCACCCCAGTGGCCATATTGGGACCCGTGGGTGCCATATTGCCAGCATGCCTCTCGAACTTCAAGCCTCACCCATGAACCCTCAAGGCACACCCCCTTGGCCTCAGCATCCAGAGCTTCGGCGCCTCCAGAAGACATCATGGAGGAACCTCGAGGGCCATATCCTCCTCCCTGGACGAAGCTGTCGGGCGTTCCCCACCATCTCTGGCTGACGGCTTTTGTCTCTTCCAGGATTGGGCAAAGAGAGTTGTAGACACTCCAAATACTCCTGGAGGAAATCAACGACCCTCACCATCATCTCCTTGACATTCTCCATTCATCCTCTTCCTCAAATAGAGCCCATCCTATTAATGAGGCCATCTTGTACCTGGCAAGAACCATCTGGCAAACTCCAGTATCAGTAGCGCCTGCCTGCAAGTGGGAGAACAAAAAATGTTATGTCCCAGCTAAGGAATCTGAATTCCTCTTCTCTCGCCCTCTACCCAACTCTGTCATAGTGGGTACCGTCACCTCCCATGGCCATCCCCACCAGGTGGGGCCCACTCCTTGTGATAGGGGCTGCACATTCCCGGACCTTTTCAAAAGAAAGGTGTACTCCTCAACCACGCTTCAATTCTGTATTGCCAACTGCCAAGCCCTCACAGTGAAATATGATTATATAAATTATTGAAAACTGAATGATTTTATTGAACAGCTGCCAGTGTCACATTGTGACCAATTAAAGGCCACTATTCAGGAGGGCCAGTTAGTGGCAAAGACAGCCCTCCTCCCCTCTACTTCAGAGTTCTTGTCAATCTCTTTGCGGTAGAGAAGGAACTGAGGGGGTTACTGTGCGCTGACTAGCCTCAAGGCAGGGCATGAGGAGAGAGAGCGTATGTGCAGACCTAACAGACGCTACTCCAAAGTTCTTGGATCAGCAGCGCAGAAACGCAAGCACACCTACCGTGGAACACCCACAGGGGGACATATCTTGAAGAACCATTGTTACTGCACAAGGTGAGTAACTTCCTCTTCACAGGGTAACTGTAGTATGCCATGGAGGCATTGTTACCTAGGAATTAGAGCAGTGGTGGGCAACCTGCAGCTTACGGGCCGCAGGCGCCCCGTCAGGGCAAGGTGATCAGACCGTTTGTTTACATTTGCACAGCTACCCGCAGCTCCCAGTGGCCGAAGTTCGCCGTTCCCGGCCACTGGGAGCTGCGGGCAGCCATGCAAATGTAAACAAATGGTCTGGTGACCTGCCAGCAGCTTGCCCTGTTGGGCCGCAGATTGCCTACCTCTGAATTAGAGGGATGTTGCAGTCAAAACTTGTAGTTTCTCTTTCCAACTTTTCTAGTGACTCACTGTGTGACTTTAATTGCTGCTTTGGTTTCCTGATCTGTAAATTGGATATAAAACCTACTTCCTAAAGAAGGCATGAGGTTTAATGACAGTTTGTAAAGGCTTTTCAAGATCTCATCTAGGTGCAGGTTGGGCGGTGGGGACATCTTAGTTTGATCTGTTACATTTGATAGCCTCGTCTATTAATGTCTAATTAGAGAAATACCTTTTGAAATTGATACAGTATTTATCTGTTTGTGTTCTAGGAGTTAGTGAAGATTTTCCTTGAAGATAATCTAACTCTCAGTTTACCTGTTCAGTTCAGACAGTCTGTGCTGAGAGAACTCTTCCAGAAAGCGCAGCAGGGGTGAGTAGTTAGCATTACTGTGCGCTGACTAGCCTCATGGCGGGTCATGAGGGGAGAGAGCGTATGTGCAGACCTAACAGACGCTACTCCAAAGTTCTCGGATCAGCAGCGCACAGGGGCAGCTCTAGGCACCAGCAAAGCAAGCACGTGCTTGGAGCAGCCCATTTGCAGGGGCAGCAGGGATCCAGCATGGGATCTGAGAACCAACAGGGGGCCCTGGGAACTGTAGTTCCTTGGTTAGCTCCCTGCCTATAGAGCCAGCCCTGGAGCAGGGAAAGAACTACATTTCCCAGCATTCCCTTGGCCACTGCCAACAGGAAAATGGGGGAGGAAGTGAGGAAGCTGAGACCTCATGCTGCAGCCTGCTGTGAATGGAGAGCTGCACTGGGGAGGGGAGGGATAACATATTTTAACATTCAAAAAATAGGACACTCCAAGGGGAGGGAGGGTAGCCCCACCCTGCCACCATCCACTTCCTCCGACTGCCCCCCCACAGAAACCCCAACCCATCCAACCCCCCTGCTCCCTGTCCCCTGATCACCCCCTCCCGGTGACCCCTGCCCCCCAGAACCCCACCCCCTATCTAAGCCTCCCTTCTCCTTGTCCCCAACTGCCCCCTGACAAACCCCTGTGACTCCCATGCCTATCCAACTGCTGTCTGTCCCCTGACTGCCCCCCCCGAACCCCTGACCCATCTAACCCCCCCTTCTCCCTGCTCCCTGAACCTTTGCCCCATCCAACCCTCCCCGCTCCCTGTCCCTTGACTGCCCCCCCCGGACCCCCTACCCCTTCTCCAACCCCCCCAGCCCCCTTACCGTGCCACTCAGACTAGCATGTCTGGCTTTGCGCAGGGCCAGACACGCTGCTGCATACATGCTGCTGTGCTCCCCTGCGGAGCCACAGCGCCTTCCCCCCAGCACCTGCCTTCCAGATTTGAACACCTCAAAATTCAGGAGTGCTCAAGCTCAGTTTGGGTGGCTGTTACTTCATTTCTCTCAAATCAAATATACTGATACACTGTAACTTGCTATAGGAAAAAGTAGGATAAAATTGAGCAAGAAATGCTTCCCAGTGGTTATTAGGACTGGAATTGCTATTTTCAACAGCCATTGCCTTTTTTTGTTTGTTTGTTTAAAAGGAAGACAGTGATATTGCATTGGCAAATTCCCCATAGAAAAAAAGAGTGGGACAAAAGAATAATAAAGGCACCTCAACTTTTCCTCATTTATGTAGGACAGTCTTATAATATGCATCCAGATATCCTCCAATCACACAAGCTGAAAATTGTTCCACTTTACTGCAATTCTATAATCATATGGGAACCAATCCTGTCTGTGTTCTGTGCACATCTAAAATTCCTGCTGAATGACCTGCCCTGGGAGCGAGTTACCAGTGACCCAGGGCTGCGATGGAAGGAGGGTGCAAGGAATGGGGGGAGGAGAGCCCAGGGCTGGGGCAGCAGGGCGGTGGGGGAGTGCCCAGGGCTGGGACGGGGGGCAGCCAAAACTTTTTTTGCTTGGGGCGTCAAAAAACCTAGAGCCGGCCCTGGCAGCGCAGGGATGCAAGCACAACTACTGTGGATGGGGAGGGATAGCTCAGTGGTTTGAGCATTGGCCTGCTAAACTCAGGGTTGTGAGTTCAATCCTTGAGGGGGCCACTTAGGGATTTGGGGCAAAATCAGTACTTGGTCCTGTTAGTGAAGGCAGGGGGCTGGACTGGATGACCTTTCAAGGTCCCTTCCAGTTCAAGGAGATAGGATATCTCTATTAATTAATTTATTTAATTTATTCGCAGCCACATAACAGTAATGCCTAGGAGCACCAGTCATGAACCAGAACCCCACTGTGCTAGGTGTACAAACACAGAACAAAGTCACTCCCTCCCCCAAGAGATCTTGCTGTCAACTTGACTGAGGAATCTTTCTTTGAAAAAAAAAAAAAAACAATTTTATATTGTTAATGCTTTCCACAGAAACTGTCTGAACAATTCAGACACAAGTAATTAATTGGAGGAAGGTCAGTCTTATGATGAGAGAAACTGAACATTCTGTATAAATATGATTCCTCAGGAATGTATTTCACTACAGTCACACAATGACAGAACTTCTTATAAAGAAGGGTAACATGGACACGAAAACATCTATGAAATCTTTTTCACTTAACTCTAAGCTTTAATGCCCTTTAAGAGCTTTCCCAAAACCTGCTGCTCTAGTCATAACTGTTCAGGCAAACCATTTGAAGCCCATGGCACTGGAGCAGACTTGAGCATTCTTAAGAATGCTGGGAGAGGCCCTGATCCGGGACTGAGACCCCGAGGCACTGCTGTAATACAAATAATCATTTTTAAACACTATCATGTACACATGCTCCAAGCAATGTTAGACAACACGGTGCTTAAAATGCTGGTGGTTACCTGTTATCCTGTCTAGACACCCTCTGCATGGCTGTCAAAGAAGGTCTGTAATCTTATTGCATTTTTTGTATTCATGCAGGAATGATGCTCTAGATGAAATCTGTTTCAGAATCTGTACATGCAACACTGTTTGTGATGTAATGCAGGGTCGAGCAATTGGTATTCAGTTTAACCAGCTATTTCTTAAACCGAACAAAGAGAAAATAGACTTTCTCCTTGAGGTAAGATGTGATTCTTGAGACTGAAAGGACGCTGTTAACTGAAAAATCTAATTTCTGTCTGAGTGTGTTACTATTGTTGTTTGTAAAACCCTAAAATTTGTAAAACTGAAAGATTAGAGGTGAAAATGTTTTTCTCTAATTTTGAGCTTACTTTGTACATTTCAGATGGTTTAGTATATAGTCCGTCCCACTTCTGTGTTGATAGTTGGTTCACTTCTTTGACTCAGGAACAGAGGTACCCATTTCGCCAAACACTGTGACAGCAAAGCTGCCAAAGTTTCCAAGTTTAATTTGATGTTGCCCTGTTTTTCCTTTAGTAAAAAATATTTATCTTAATTTCTAAATTATGAAGAATTGTCCTGGAAAATGTATAGAGGAGCCAGAGAGGGGAGTAGAAGAGCGTTCAGGGGAAGGAAATTGATGTCCTCCAAGACCCCTTCACTGAGCTGGGGAGGGAAGGAGCAGACAGGGAAGTGTGTTTTGTGTTTTTTCTCCTCACCATCTTTCAGTGGAGCTAAAGTGGGAAGCAGAGAAGTGACCAAGAAAGTTTAAAAAGTTTCTTCCCCAGTGCCCCTGCAGGAGCCAGAGAGGGGAGCATCTAGGACAGGGGTGGCTAAACTACAGCCCAGGGGCCGCATCTGGCCCTCCAGAAGTTTTTAATCAAGCCCTCGAGCTCCTCCCGGGGAGCTGGATCAGGTGTTTGCTCCACTCCACATGGCTCCTGGAAGCAGTTGCATATCCCCCCTCCGGCTCCCACAGTAGGGGCAGCCTAGGGGCTCTGCACTCTTCCCCCGCAGCTCCCATTGGCCGGGAACCACAGCCAATGGGAGCTGCAGGGGCGGCATCTGTGGACTGGGCAGCGCGCAGAGCCGCCTGGCCACGCCTCCACGTAGGAGCCAGAGGGGAGAAATGCTGATGCTGGAGGCTGCTTGAGGTAAGCACTGCCCGGAGCCTGCACCCTTGACCCCCTCCCATGCCCCAACCCCCTGTTCCCTCTCCCGCCCTCTGAACTCCCAGCCCGGAGCACCTTCCCGCATCCCAACCCCTAATTTTGTGAGCAGTCATGGCCCACCATGCAATTTCCATACCCAGATGTGGCCCTAGGGCCAAAAAGTTTGCCCACCCCGATCTAGGAGGAAGTCTCTCCTTCCTCAGACCTTTGCAGTGAACCATGGAGGTCCCTAGGACCCACCCAGCAACAAGAACTAGAGGCTTCACTCCAGGTCTTCTCTACAGGTTGGAAAGAATAATGCGGTGGGGGTGGGTTCCCTCTGAATTTCCCAACAGGGTCTGGTAGAAAAAGTTGGAAGAATAGAAGCTGGGGGCCCCTTCATAATGTAGAGGAGAAATATTGAAGAGCAGCCCTTCCCCTATACACCATTATGGGTTACTGGGGGACAAAAGGGAAGGTTGAGACTCTGCCCTCTCTTCCCTCCCTTCCCTCCCATGAGCTGGGCAGGGTCAAGGGAGGGATCTTCATTCCACCATACCCTTTCTGGAAGCCAGAGTCTGCTTAAAATGGGGACATGATTTCTGGGGGATCAATAATTGAATGCCACATAACATCTTACAGAGGTGACTGTTCCTAGGAGTACAGGTACTGATCGTTTGTTATGTGCTGATTGAAAAGGAAGACCTCCAATTTCAATACAAAAGCGTAGCTATTTTTAAGGACTGTTGAAGTGGCAGTCAACTGTCTCTCACTCTGTTTGCTGTCCCAGCAAACAGGATGCCAGTGATTGCACAACCAGCATGGAATTCTTCTGAAGGACAGTTTAATTATACACCTCTACCCCGATATAACGCGACCCGATATAACACGAATTTGGATATAATGTGGTAAAGCAGTGCTCCGGGGGGGCAGGGCTGCGCACTCCGGTGGATCAAAGCAAGTTCGATATAATGCGGTTTCACTTATAACGTGGTAAGATTTTTTTGGCTCCCGAGGACAGTGTTATATCGAGGTAGAGGTGTATTTGAGGGATTTAAAGAAATAGGTTTTCATTCCCTTGTTAAGTAGCTTTGGGCTTGTTATTGTTTACCCTAAAACCATTTTTTAAAACTCACCTACCTCAGCCCCATATCCTCTTTCTCCTAGTGGTTTTGTTGGTTTCCTTCCTTTTGGTTTTGACACATATGGTACTTTGTGCTATGTCCAGTATAATGCATGCTGGATTATTTCATGGAGACGAGTTGGCAGGCCACAAATTTTGAAGAGTTTTGTTTTAATCACTTACATTAAATGCCCCTCCTGCCTTTACACTTTGTGATATTCAGCATATAACCCTGTATTTTTACAGGTAGTTAAAACTTTACAGTTCAACTTTTTAAGATGATATTTTGCGTTAAGCTAAAATTAAAACTGCCTATGCTCCCAAATCAGTAGTAGGTTATAGTTTTACAAATAAAACCTATGAAAATCACCTGGCAAAACTGCTTTTTGAGGTGGTTCTAGGTTTCCTGGGCAACAGTCAATAACATCATAAGCAATACTGGCAGTTTAATAAAATCAAGAACATAAAAGAAAAGTGCCCTTTAAAACAAAACTGTATAAATGATGATGACATACCATAAATCTTGGATTTCCAGCTTACTTTAATTTGACAATCTTGTAAGGAGCACTCACATTTGAAAACACATGGGAAAAATGTGATAGCCACTCAGTTCAATTGCTCTGATCATTTTCTTTAAAAATTCTGGTCTGTGTAAGAGCAGCATAAAGTTTAGAAAAACAGATCTGCTGAAAAAAAGCATTTAAATTCTCTCTCCTCTCAGAATTCCTTAGAGACTAATCAACTCTTCCAATGAAGCTTCCCTGAGCTATTGCACATGTGGGTTTTAATTGTGGGTGGCACCTATTGCAGCCGTTGGAAGGTAGTGAGCTGTGCCTGAGTTGAATTCATGCTCTTTCATTTCTGTTTATCGCTTTACTGCTGATTCTCAGGTCTCTCTTTGTCTGCTAACATAAGCCACTTCCTGTGCCATGAGTAGTAACTACACCTCTACCTCGGTATGATGCGACCCAATGTAACACGAATTCAGATATAACACAGTAAAGCAGTGCTCCGGGGGGGGGCGGGGCTGCACACTCTGGTGGATCAAAGCAAGTTCAATATAACACGGTTTCACCTATAATGCAGTAAGATTTTTTTTGGCTCCCGAGGACAGTGTTCTATCGAGGTAGAGGTGTACTTACCTGACACCTATAGCAAAAACCAGATAAAAGTGCACTGTGCACCAGCCCCCACTGATCCAGCAGTAGTCTCTATGCCCAGTTGACAATGGAAATTAATGTGTTTTTGACAAACAAGCTTTATCTTTTTCAAACTGATGTAATAAAATGATTAAATTGCTGATGATTAAATTAAGCATGAAAAGTTACTTTAAAAATCCCCCAGCCCTCCCGAGTAACTTAAGTTTCTTTTAACATTGGATACACAGGGGTTTTGTACCTAGAGAACTGGCTCACCTAAATATTTCACTTTTATCATTCATTCAGTTAAGTGGACTTGATTGTTACATAGCAGTTGCTTTTGTAGTTTGCTAGATTGTTGCTTTTGTAGTGAAGTTAGCAGCATAGATGATGTAATCTTCACATTTGGCTCTTACAGACACAAGCTTTAGGCTCAGGAAGGGAATTGGGTATTAGAGGGAGCATGTAATGAATCACATGGCGATCAAAATAACCCCTTTTGTATACAGGGTTAATTATTGGCTTTCTGATCCCACTGTAACATCAACAGTATTTGGAGGATGGCTACATTAGATGGCTTGCCTCCCTCCTTAGGGAGAGAAAATTTATGTGACGTTGATTGCTACTAGAGCATGAACAGAAAATTGTGGAAATAACTCTTAATACTCTATATAACCAAATGAAAATTCAGAATTCCTAGTGTTGCTTAATGATTTAACTCTTAAATTTTCTAGGTTTGTTCAAGGTCAATAAACTTAGAACATGCTTCAGAATCTTTGAAAAGAAAAATGGCAGCTTTTCTCAAGTAAGTACCTGACATTAGACTACTTTCACTGTGCAGTGTGTAGATACTACCTTGTTATGTTAATGTTTCATGAACTTGCAGGTAAAAAATTAGACAAAAAGGGCAACATTTTTCTTTTTACCAACGGATCCCCTATAAACCTCCCAAAGTTGTCTTATCCACCCATCCCTGTTTTCCAACTTCTGCTCTCAAGACCCTGTGTCCCATGCTTTCTGGCAAAGGAGACTTGGATGTGGGTTCATCTAGAACTCATGGATGAATGTTTCTGAATAATGCATAGGGGTTGGTCACTTTAGAGAAATGCATGATGCTTCCTCCCCCGGGCCTGAGCATGATGCCCATCCACAGCCAGGGCCGGCTCTGGCTTTTTTGCCGCCCCGGGGGGAGGGTGGCGAGCCCCGGCAGGGGCTCCGCTCTCCCCCCGGCGGCCGGGGGGAGGGCAGCCGGAGCCCTGGGAGGAGGGCGGTGAGCCCCGGCGGGGGCTCTGCTCTCCCCCCGGCGGCCGGGGGGGGGGCGGCCGGAGCCCTGAGAGGAGGGTTCTTCTGATCCCAGAGGACTAGCCACACAGCCAGGTCACAGATCTTACCCAATAATCACGCTGTTGCCAATCCTTTAGTATCTAATATCTAAATGTTTATTTATAAAAAGAAAGAAAGGTGAGAGTTAAAATTGGTTAAAGGAATCAAATACATACAGTAATTGCAAAGTTCTTGGATCAGGCTTGTAGCAGTGATGGAATAAAGTGCTGACTTAAGTCAAGTCTCTGGTTGCTTCCAAATCATTGGAAGATCCTCAGTCCCTTGGTTAGAATGCTCCCATTAGTGTAAGTTAATAGTCCAGAGGTTTGAGCAGGAAAGAGGCAAAATGGAGACGTTTCCAGGGCTTTTTATAGCTTCTGCTAAGTGAAGGGAAGCCCATTGTTCTCACTGTAGAAAATTACAGGTAACAAGATGATGATTGGAGTCCCATGGGTAAGTCACATGTCTATGCATGATTTCACTTAGTCATAGCAGAGGCCATCACATGAAAGTCTATTAAGTGTAGATAAGCGTCTCCCATGGTCCATTGTGAGTTGTGTTCCTTGATGAGCCATTTAACTTGAATAGTCCCTTTTAAGATGTGCAGGCTAAATACCTTGTGGGTGTTACCACAGGAGCAAACATTTGAAATATAAGATTTGATTTCCAGTTTTTAAAAGGTGTCTTTTTGCCTCTAACTTCCTCCATTTATTGTTTTACTGTGTTGTTCAGCCATGGTGTCACTTCTTTGTTTTCTCTTACTGTTTTTGTGGGGGGGAGAGGGTTGTGTTTGTGTGGGGTGTACATTTAACTTGAGCCTCTGTTATGGTGTTTTTTAAAAGCTTCCATGCTGCTTGCAGGTATTTCACTTTTGTGACTGTTCCTTTTAACTTCTTTTTTAACTAGCTTTCTCATTTTTGTAGTGTTCCCCTTTTTGAAGTTAAATGCTATTGTGGTGGGCTTATTTGGTATCCCCCTCCTGGTGCCCCCACAAGGATATTAAATTTAATTACATTATGGTTGCTGTTAGTGAGCAGTTTAGCTATATTCACCACATCCTATATGCCACTTAGGACTAAATCAAGAATTGCCTTTCCCCTTGTGGGTTCTAGGACTTGCTGCTCCAAGAAGTAGTCATTAATGGTGTCTTGAAATTATCTCTGCATCCCATCCTGAAGTGGCATGTACCCAGTCCATATGGGGATAGTTGAAATGCCCCATTATTTTATTTTCTGTGTGCATAGCTTCTGATGTCCCTGAGGATTTCATAATCCTCACCACCATTCTGGTCAGGAGGCCAGTAATATATTCCTACTGCTGTACTCTTATTATTCAAGCATGGAATTTCTATCCAAAGATTCTGTGTTACTGTTTGATTCATTCAAGCTTTTTACTATATTTGACTGTTTTCCTTCACATATAGTTCCACTCCCCCACCAGCACAACCTACTGTCATTCTTATGTATTTTGTACCCTGCTATTGCCATGTCCCATTGATTATCAACATTCCACCAAAAGCATGGTTATTTTTTATTTAGATGTTTTGAGAGATCAATAAGTTTAGGTGTTAAGATATTTTGTATTAAATTCAGATTTCATTTTAAACAGGTTTATTTTTAAAAAAGAAAAACTTACTATAATTTAAATAACAGTGGAAAAAATCATTGTTGTAATTCACAATGGCCACAAACTTGTGACTTTGGACAGATCTGTTACTTTGTTTCTCAGTTCCCCATCAGTAAAATACCTTCCTTACAGGAGGTTGTGGAGATAGATTTATTAACATTTGTGCTGTAGCTGGATATGCTCTGACAAAAAAAAAAGCCTTTAAATAAATAATCGAATCAGTATGCTTTCCACAAAAGGGAATGACTGAAATCTTTTATCTGCAGATGGAAATAATACCATTATTAATAATCACAGAAAGTTGTTTGAAATATCATATGTAAGCAGTAAAAAATTTTATTTTACTTCAAAGTAACGTTCCTGCTAATGAATAACTTTTAACTTACTCAGGAATATGTGTTTGAGTTTGGAAGATCTTCAGCTTGTCTTCATGATTTCCTCTCATGAGCTGTTCATAACCTTACTGAAAGATGATGAACGGAAGCTGCTCATTGATCAAATGAGGAAAAGATCACCTCGAATCAATCTGTGCACTAAACCTGTGACTTCGTTTTATGATATTCCAGGTCTGTTTCCCAGCAAGCTTCCTAAATGCTTTAAAGTATTTCTTTTCATGGCCAAAGTGACAGTAATATTCTGATGTATGTTTAAAAAGAAGAACTTCAGACACTATTATTCCTGTCTTTAGCCAATGACTATATGGGTCTACACTTTTACTGGGATAGCTATGTCAGTTTAGGATGTGGTTTTTTTCACACCCTATGCCTGCAAAAGCCCTACTGTAGATGCAGTTGCACCAGCAAAGAAGTCTTTTTGCTGGTATAGCTTATTTCATTTGGGGAATTGGTATACGCTATACTGGCAAAAGCACTCTTTGGCCAATATATACTACATCTGGGTTAGGAAGGTTTACTGGTATAGCTATACCGGCAAACTCATTCTGGTGCAGACAAAGCCTATGTAATTTAAACTCTTTTTTTTTTTTTTAGATTTTGTTTTTAAATCTTATCCTTGAGTGAAAAACTAAGGTAAATTTTAAATTAGTGCTCTAGTTTTACATTATATTTAAGTAACTTTAAAGATGAGTGGATACTTGGAGAGCTTTCTCTTAATATATCAGTTTAATCTCGTTTCTGCCTAATTAAGTCTCAGATTCAAATACAAGATTATTTCAGCTCTTGCAGTATTCTGTTCTATATTTAGTTATTGAGTTTGTCCCTTCTTAACTACCAAGGGAAGATAAGTCTGAGTCCACGTCTATGCTACAAACTTTGGTCAATGGAAGTTATGTCAGCATAAAGCCGCCACAGTTAGTATATCATTTTGTGTGTGTGCATACTTGGCTTTTTGCATAAGTGCTGCTGCACTTCCATAGTGCTTGGGTTGATGCACAGTTCAGTACACTATGGATAAGTGTCCCAGTGTGAAACCCACCATCATCCAATGTGCTGTTTTGGGGAATGTTTTGGCAGTGCGTATTAGGACAGAAATGAGTCTCACAGGGGTGACTGTGAGCAAGGGATCAAATTCCCAGCATGCAACTGTCTCCATCCCATAATGTCATCTGTATCCCATAACTTTCACAAATCCTTACATGCATTCTCACTGTCTGCCATCTCTGGTAGAAGCATGAAGCCTGCACAGCTCTGCTCTATTGGCCTAAGTGTTACAAGCACAGGATGTACAATCCTCTGTATTGGCAGAGCTATAAGAAGAACAGAATCAACAGGGAACAAGATGATGATGTGTGTGAAGGACAGACTGCTGTGGGACGTAGTGAGAACCAATGCAAGGTTATTGGTGACGTTTATAGAGCAGCTCTAGATGGTGGAGCGCTACTTCTGGGCTTGAGAAATGAGCACGACTGGTTGGATCTCATCGTAATGCAGGTTTGGGATGACAAGCAGTAGCTGCAGAATTTTCAGGTTTGCAAGGCCACATTTCTCTAGCTGTGTGCCGAGCTTGCCCTAGCCCTCCAACGCAGGGCCACTAAAATGAGAGCTGCAATGACAGTGGAGAAGTGAGTGGCAATTGCACTGTGGAAACTTCCATTGCTGGATTGCTATTGGTCAGTGGGAAATCCATATAGGAGCTGGAAAATCCTCTGCAGGGGCTGTTGTCATGCAAGTGTGCAGGGCCATTGAATCGTCTCCTGCTATGCAGAACTGTGACTCTTGGCAACTTGAAGGGCATCGTGGATGGATTTGCAGCAGTAGGGTTCCCAAACTGCACTGGAGCAATAGACAGCACGCATAGCCCTATTTTGGCACTAGACCACCATACAGCAGATTACCTCAACAGAGAACTATTTGTCTGTGGTTATGCAAGTCTTGGTGGATCACTAGGGATGCTTCACCGACACCCATGTTGGCTGGTCAGGGAAGGTGCATGACCCTTGCAACTTTCTGAACATAGGAATGTTCAGAAAGTTGAAAGCAAGCACTTTCTTTCGTGACCAGCCATTAAATATCACCAGTGGTAAATGCCAGTAGTGATCCTGGGGAATCCAACCTACCCTTTGCTCCTCTGGCTTGTGAAGCCTTACACCAGTCACCTCAATAGCAGCAAGGAAAGATTCGGCTACCAGCGCCGCAGGTGCAGAATGACAGTTGAATGCACTTTTGATAGTTTGAAGGAATGCTGGCATTGTTTAATCACTAGATTGGATCAGAATTGAAAAAAAATCACAATGGTTATAGCTGCCTGTTGTGTCCTGTGTAATATTTGTGAAGCAAAAGTGGAGAATTTGCCACTGGGTTGGACAGTGGAGGTGGAGTAGTCTGCTGAGTTTGAGCAACCAGAGACAAAGGCTATTAGAGCTTATTGCAAAGCTATGCGGATAAGAGAGGCCTTGAAAGAGTACTCGAACAGTGAGCCACAGTAATGCGTTATGGTGGACTTTGTTTTACCTTGTCTTGCTATTTTGGGGCCTATTAGTAGTTGTGTGATGCATGGTGTACATATGTGAATATAACACTATCAATGCACTTACTAATTTTGCGGTGCTTATTTTACATTTATGATGATTACGCGGTTTGTCACAGACACTGAGTTGTCATGCTGTACAGTAACAAGTAGGTGCTTTCAGAACTTCTAGGCACTCTGCAGCGTATGTTGTGAACTAATAAATCCTAGAATTGTATTCACTAATAAAACCAGTCCAAAAAGAAATCTGTGCAGTTTAAAAGCAAATTCATTAAAAACTTTAATTAATGGAACATAAATTAACAAGGGGAAAGAATACTCAAGACTGTTTTAACTACACCTCAATCATGGCTTTCACATGTGAAGTTGTGGTTGTCCTTAATGGTGCTCAGGGTCAAGTGGTAGGGATATGGCTGTGGCCCCTGATACCATGGTGAGGGGGGTGTCAGGAGGTACTGCAATGGAGTTCTCCATGCACTGCAAAAGGAGATGAGCCCGTGATGGTTGAGCTGTAGGTCCACAAGAGTCTGCAGCATCGATTTGCTGGCAGAGAAGTCCCATTATGTCCTGATGTATCTGACTCTCCTTTTCCTTCTGGAACTCCTGGACCTTTCTCATGTCTGCTCTTTCCTTCTCTAGGCTATCTGCAGTGTTCACCCTCTAGGCCCCTTGCTCACAATCTGATGCAGCACTGGCTTGCAGGATCTCATTGAACCTGTCATCCCGAGTACTTTTCTTTCTCCTCCTTATCTGTCTCAAGCATTCCACGGGTATGGAGTGGGAACCCCTCAAAGCTGCAACGGCAGCAACTGCAAATAAAACACAGAGGTGCCATTGTCAGTATAGTCACAATGAACAGTGAGAGTGAAGATTGAGCAGTCCCTTCCCTTGCTCCCCTGAAGTTTTAAACAAGGCATGCTTATAGTCATTTCTGCTTCGGAGTGCTTCTGTACAGTACCACTCACAGCACCGTTCATGGTGAATATGGTCTGGCAGGGGCCAAGGGAATTGCTTCGTTGCATGAAACTGAGTATAGAGCAGTTGCACTGCATGCTCAGGCCATTTTCCACAGACTGTGGTGATTGTAGCTAATATCTCACTCCTGAGGGTAACAAAGGCACAGAAAGCACAGCTTCTGCTGGCACCCCGAAGCTGCCGAGAGCCTGTATGCTGCTAGCCTGTGTACTGCAATGGTGCCTACTGAAGTTGTTGCTGACTGACAGAGGAAGAAATAAGGCTGCCATACCTAGAATCCTTTGGGAGAGGGTTGCAGAGTACCACCATGAAAGTTTCATTTGAGAACTCTCAGAAGGATTCAAGGGATATCCCTGTGTACATAAACAAATGCTCCAGATGGCCCCCCCTTGCCTAATTCTACAGGGGAATGAAAAGCAAATGACAGCTCTGTCTCTCTGTTGTACTGCTGCCTCTTCTAATACGAGTAAATTAATGAAAAGTCAGTAGCTGTATCATGTTAAGTTGGGGCACCATCAGCACATCATTGTAATGGGGAAAAAACAATTACACACTTATCCAAGGTTCCTTCCCCAGCATAGGGCTTGTCCATGCTCGACTGCTAGGAGTGTCTGGACTGTGGTGGAGTCTCAGACAGGTCCAGGCCCCCAGGCGCATATCTCCCATCCTCCTCTTCTTTGTCCTTGCTTTTCATGCCAGGGCCTGTGGCTTGGGCTCCTCAGAGGCATATGCGGTGGTGTTGGAGTCTCCGCAAGTATGGCATGCAGCTCTTTGTAAAAGTGGCAGATCTGCTGCTCAGCACCAGACTGACCGCTGGCCTCCATGATCTTTTGATAGCCTGATGCAGTTCCTTCATTTTCATGTGGCACTATTGCTGGTCCCTGTGTTCTCCTTCTCCTACTTCCACCTTGCAATCTGCTTGTAAATATCCACATTTCTAGGGCTGGTCCATAGCGGTGCTTGCCCAGCCTCTTCTCCCCAGAGCTACTCCAGGAGATCCAATATCTCCTGTCTCCTCAAGAAGGAGCACAACTAGAATGTGTAGCCTGCATGATCAGCTGGGCAGTTTTACAGAGTAATGGAGAGCCGCTAAGTGTTCTTGCCAAGCTGGACAATCAGGAATAAGCATTTCAAAAATTCATGGGGCTGTGAAGGAGAATGGGCCTTCCGGTGTCTGTTACCCCCGGGCAGTGGAGATTGCAATTGCAGTCAGCATTTGGTATTGTGGGGCAGCTGCTGCAGGACTGTTAGGGTCAACATAAGTAACAAAGTGTCTAGTGGGAGACTAATTTAAGCTTAGACACCTGCACAGCTAGGTCGATGCAAGGTGACTTATGTCAGCCTAACTGTAGCCTAGACCAGACCTGAGATCTTGGGTGGCATCATTTCCCATGTAGAGAGGAAGCGTTCAGGTCTTGTGTATTTTTTTCCATGCCCAGTCCAGTCTGAGTTGTGCCTAGCAGGTTGTGGACTTTGGCACTGTGACAGGTTGACTTATTTATAGATTTTGCAGATTTAGACTTTTTTGTAATTTTGACAGATATCTGTGATTATTTTTAAGTATTTTTTTCAGTTATCTACACCTCTACCTCGATATAACGTGTCCTCGGGAGCCAAAAAAATCTTACCCCGTTACAGGTGAAACCGCATTATATTGAACTTGCTTTGATCCGCCTGAGTGCGCAGCCCCTCCCCCCTGGAGCACTGCTTTACCGTGTTATATCCGAATTCGTGTTATATTGGGTCGTGTTATATCAAGGTAGCGGTATATTTCAATTTTCTGTTGCAGAAAATTGTAGTGGGGGGCAGACAATATTTAATGACAGTAGACCTTGAGATTCAGAAAATTAAAGCTTAACCATTAAAATGCAAGTTGTCAACATCACATGTCGATATACAAAGTAAGTGTACTTAAATAGATAAATTCTCAAGCAGCATTTTTCTTTGCATACCTGTACATTTCTATTATTGATAGAAATATTTTTATCAGTTTGTGTGTGTGGTGAAATAGAGATTTACCCTTAAAAATCAAATCCTTCAAAGTTTACCTATGTAGCAGAAACTTGCCATGCTGTGGAAGCCTCTCTTGTGTTGCCTCTCCTCCTCACCCCCCCCCCCCCCCCACGCGCGCGCACAGAAAAAAAGGGGTGTGTGGAACTAGAGTTGTAGAGCTGACTGGGAGGTAGGTAGGATCTTTGCAATTAATTCTTCAAACCCCTCCACCTACTGCTATGAAAAGGGAGTTGGTCCAGTTTTTGCACTGGCGTGATTGCTTTGTATGGCCACTGCTGGGAAACTGGAGAACTGCCATGGGTGAATTCCTCCAGTGAGGTGGAAGTAGATTATCTTCTCCCAGATGGCTGCTTTGTCTAGTTTGGTCCTTGCTTTGTTCTTTCTTGGCTGACCTCTTCTATAAGCCAAGAAAGAGCACAACCCCTTCCAACTGCAGATCAGTCCTGTAAAGCTAACTTTTTCGGTGTCGCTTTTTTTATATATGGCAGTCAAGATTGCTGTAGTCACTCTTCTCCTGAGAACAGATTAACAATGCAAATGCCCAATGAAATACTACATAGTAACGGCACAGGCAGTTTCTTCTCTAACATAAGAATGGCCATGCTGGGTCAGACCAAGGGTCCATCTAGCCCAGTATCCTGTCTTCCGACAGAGCCCAATTACAGGTGCCCCAGAGGGAATGAACAGAACAGGTAATCATCAAGTGGTGCATCCCCTCTCGCCCATTCCCAGCTTCTGGCAAACAGAGGCTAGGGACACCATCGCTATCTATCTTGGCTAATAGCCATTGATGGACCTATCCTCCATGAACTTAACTAGTTCTTTTTTGAATCCAGTTATAGTCTTGGCCTTCACAACATCCTCTGGCAAGCTTGACTTTGTGTTGTATGGAAAAAACACTTCCTTTTGCTTGTTTTAAACCTGCCTATTAATTTCATTTGGTGATCCCTAGTTCTTGTGTTATGAGAAGGAGTAAATAACACTTCCTTATTTACTTTCTCTACACCAGTCATGATTTTATACAGGGCTGGCTCCAGGCACCAGCTGAGCAAGTTGGTGCTTGGGGCGGCAGATTGTTCGAGGCGGCATTCTGCCCAATCCTAGGGCGGCACGGCCGCTTTTGTTGTTGTTGTTGTTGTTCTGCTCTGGCGCCCTGCAAGGCAGTCCTCTTTCTTCCCTCCCCACTGACCGGAGCGGAGCCCTCATGGCAGGAGGCGGCGCAGCAGGAGAGGCCGTGTGGCAGCGCCCCTGCTATAGCCCTGGCCGCCCCCTTCTCTCTCTCTCTCTCTCTCTCTCTCTCCCTCCCCCACCCGCCGTTCCCCCTGCACCCGCGCTCTGGCCGCGCCGCAGGTTTTTTGTTTTTTTTTTTTTGCTTGGGGTTGCCAAAAAGCCAGAGCCGGCCCTGATTTTATAGACCTCTATCATATCCCCACTTAGTCGTCTCTTTTCCAAGTTGAAAAGTCCCAGTCTTCTTAATCTCTCCTCATGTGGCAGTTGTTCCATACCCCTAATCATTTTTGTTGCACTTTTCTGAACCTTTTCTTTTCTGAACCAATATATCTTTTTTGAGATGCAACTACCACATGTGCACACAGTATTCAAAATGTGAGCATACCATAATGGATTTATATAGAGGCAATATGATATTTTCTGGCTTATTATCTATCCCGTTCTTAATTCCCAGTATTCTGCTCTAGAATTGTTAATTGTAGATTTTAGAACCCAGGAGGACCACAGATTTGTGAAAATTGTTTTGAGCTGAATCTGACTTCTGTATATGGAACTCTGACTTATCTTGCTGAACTAGTTCCTTTTTCTGCAGCAGGGCCTACTCTTCTTCACAGTTTATTTTTTTTAAAGGGTATGCTTATACTTAAGGCTAAGATTTTGTCATGGATATTTTTAGTAAAAAATTCAGGGACAGGTCACGGGCTTCCGCTTTATCACCTGTGACCTGTCCCTGATGTTTTTTACTAAAAGTATCCATGACAAAAGGGAAGCTGCTGGGCAGCACGGGGCCAGCTGGGAGCTCTGGGGTCCCCCTCCACCTCTGGCTCAGAGCTGCGGGGTCCCCTGCCAACCGCAGTGGCTGGAGGCTGTGGGGTTCCTACCATCGCAGGTACCCTGCAGCTCCTGGCTCCTATGGGAGGCAGCAAGACAGTGCAGCTCCAAGCCGTGGGCTGAAGTCACTGAGGTCTTTGGAAGACGTGAATTATGTTGCCATTGGTAAGTGGATTTTTGGCTGACCAAAGCAAGGTCTTGCACTCAACTTGATGGCATTTCTTAGTCACACACTAACTTTTGAATGCTGCATTCAGTCAATTCCAAAGTTTTGGGGAATGTTCTGGGCAGCACCCTATTCATTTTTCGGAAGGGGGGGTGTGTGCGAATTAGAAAGCAGAGAAAGGAAAAGGGAAGACACAGTGCCCCTGCCATCTGGTTTGCAGATCCAGCAGTTTCAGCCACCTCTGTAGTTGTCTGTTGATCAAGAACTAGTTGAGGGCAACCATTAACATTTTCCAGCATGACAATACCCATTCTAGGCTTTACCCATATTCCCAATTGTTATAACTATAAAGGGAAGGGTAACAGCTGTCCTGTGTACAGTACTATAAAATCCCTCCTGGCCAGAGACTCCAAAATCCTTTTCCCTGTAAAGGGTTAAGAAGCTCAGGTAACCTGGCTGGCATCTGACCTAAAGGACCAATAAGGGGACAAGATACTTTCAAATCTTGGGAGGGGGAAGGCTTTTGTTTGTGTTCTTTGTTTGGGAGGGCGTTCGCTCTCGGGACTGAGCGGGACCAGACATCAATCCAGGTTCTCCACATCTTTCTAAACAAGTCTCTCCTATTTCAAACTTGTAAGTAAATAGCCAGGCAAGGTGTGTTAGTTTTCCTTTGTTTTCTCCACTTGTAAATGTACCTTTTACTAGAGTGTTTATCTTTGTTTGCTGTACTTTGAACCTAAGACTAGAGGGGAGTCCTCTGAGCTCTTTAAGTTTGATTACCCTGTAAGGTTAATTTCCATACTGATTTTACAGAGATGATTTTTACCTTTTTCTTTAATTAAAAGCCTTCTTTTTAAGAACCTGATTGATTTTTCCTTGTTTTAGATCCAAGGGGTTTGAATCTGTATTCACCAGGGAATTGGTGAAGGTTTCTCAAGGCTTCCCAGGCATGGGAATTCTGGGGATGGTGGCAGCGGACCAGAGCTAAGCTGGTAGTTAAGCTTAGAAGTTTTCATGCAGGCCCCTACATTTGTACCCTGAAGTTCAAAGTGGGGATACAGCCCTGACATGGTGGCAGAGGTGGGATCATTTTAAACCCAAAAGCCAGTAAGAGATTTTTTTTTTCCTTCTAGCTGCTTGAAAAGCAGAGCTGAAGGTAGATGCATATCTTATCTCTCCTTGCCTGAAGGCAGAGGTGTTAAGTTTTTTTAACAAGATCCTTTGTTAAGAGAAGGGTTCAATTAGCAAACGACTGGTAAAAGGAATTTACAACCTGAATTGTTTTTTTTTCTTTTTACATCCTTGGGAGTAGCTAGTTAGAAAGTCTCTGTTAACTCAGCAGCAGCCAGAGCTGAGTACATCCCAGTTTCAGTCAACTGCAGAGGGCGTGACCCAGCACAAGAAAACAGAAAAATGACTACCAAAGAAGTAGCTAAAAAAATAGAACTGGCCAAACTAGAAGCAAAAGAAAATGAAAGAAAACATCAGAAACTGCTTCAATTAACAAAACTCGAGACACAGCAAAAAGGAAAAAAAAAAAAAAAGCCAAAAAGGAGGCCCACAAGACCATACCCATTCTAGGCTCTACCCATATTCCCAATACTGTTTAAAAATGCTGACACACATAATGACTTTTCTCTCAGACAGAAAGTGGGGGGGAAATGGGCTTGGAGGTATGCTGGGAGGCGCAAACAGCCCATGTTATGGAGGGAAGGGTGAATGTGGAACAGAGTCCCTGGCATGGGTAGGTTGGGTTGCAGGAAATGCCAGAAATACAGGGAGGTGGAAGGTTAACATTCAGGGAGCTTGTTGGGGGGAATGGAGGAGTGCAAGAAGCTCCTGTTGTGTGCAGTGTACTTGGTCTACATAAGCAACCAAGTGTGTGACCCTCTAGTTAGTTTTTAAATCTTACTTGTTCACAAAAATACTATGTGATGGGTATATCTTATAAATAAATAAATAAATAAATCTGCAAACCTAGCAATCTTCTGTTCTAGCATCAGCAAGTGTCAATATTGGCCAGCTGGAACATCAGCTTATATTATCAGTGGATCCCTGGAGGATTCGCCAGATTTTAATTGAGCTGCATGGCATGACCTCAGAACGCCAATTCTGGACAATTTCTAGCAAGGTAAATTATTTCTCATAGCATAGCTGAGTATGTGCAGTAGAACCTCAAAGTTACGAACACCTGAGTTACAAACTGACCAGTCAACCACACATCTCCATTTGGAACCAGAAGTACACAATCAGGCAGCAGTAGAGACTCGGGGGGGGGGGGGGACGACAGCCAGTACAGTACTGTGTTAAACATAAACTACTAAAAAAAAATAAAGGAAACGCAGCATTTTTCTTCTGCATAGTAAAGTTTCAAAACTGTATAAAGTCAATATTCAGTTGTAGACTTGTGAAAGAACAACCATTACATTTTGTTCAGAGTTACGAACAACCTCCATTCCTGAGGTGGTTGTAACTCTGAGGTTCTACTGTAGTTGCATACAGTAAACTCCTTTCCTTGTGGGAATGTGATTGACTGTGGTGACTCCTGGATTCTGATTTTTTTTCTTCTATTCTGACCTTCTGTGACACCTTAAGTAACTTGCTAACTTCTGTTTCGTTCCCTGTCTGTATAATGGGGATGATGATGATATTGCTAAGAATTCTATGTTTTCTGTTAAAAGTTATAGAAGTGTTAAGTATTATTGCACAGTTTTCTCTGGTATGCTTATTACGTTGCTTCCTTGAGTTAGATAGAAATTGTTTTTAAATATGTAACGGTCTATAATACAATCTCTGGTTCTCTTGAGTTTCTATTTTTATTTTAAAATCCATACCTAAAAAAATGCTATCATTCTGCTCTTTTGACTTAAATTACTGTAATTTACTAGTAATTGGCAAAAAAGCTGTCTTGCATTTTAAGTTGAGTAAAGACTTTTTTCTTTTCAACTATTAAATATTCAAAGCATCAACAAAATACGATACCAAGGGATTTATGTACTTTGTCATGTGGAGCAACTAGTGTGTTTATTTGCATATGAACCCTCTGTAAACTTACATTTGAAGAGTTTTTAACTGTAGTATTCACATCCAATTAATAAGAATTTTAAATGTATATGTTGAAGAGTTGGAAACGACATGTGAGAAACTGCTCTTTTCTTTGAGTATTTCCCTAAATCTGGTCACTAATGTTTTTACAGTGGTTTAACAGTTCAAAAAATCTGTTCCCGTTCAAATATTTTATATATTTATCTCTTAGTGGGAAGTACCAAATGTTTATGGCAGTGTTATCTTAGGAATTAAAGACAACTTGACTAGAGATTTGGTCTACATCCTGATGGCAAAGGGGTTACACTGCAGTGCAATTAAGGTGAGCAAATTATATATAAATATTTTTATAAATAAACAGTTCATAGTCTTGATGTTTAATAATACAGATAATTTTCCCATAAAAATATCCTGTTTTTCAATAAGACTTGACTATGTTCTGCCATTCTTTAGTTGCTTATGAAAAACCTGCTGTGCAGTAGGAATAGCCTAGTACATACTGATAAAAGCAGATGTATTCTTGGTGTAATAAGAACATGAACTAAATGAGGTGTATTCTTTTGTAACATGCAAGTGAAAGCATAGAGTAGGGTTTGAAGTACAGGACCTGAGAGGAGATCTAGGATTATAGCAGGGCTGTTAACCTTAAGACCTGCTTCATGTTTAAAACTTGACTGTTCTAAGTGCTCTAAAATCCATATGAGTAAACATATTGCCTTAAAATGTGGTGTGCCTCATGGGGGCACTGGCTATTGTTATTGATCCAGATTTGGGGCTTCTTGACCAAGGTGTTTGTTCCCAAGATACAGTCCCTAGAGAAAAAACAGCTTTTCTTAAAGTTGACACATCTTGGCAATGTTTTTTGCTCACAGATAGAGATTAGAACTGAACTCAGATCATCGAAAGCCCAAGGGTTACCCTGACAGAGTGCATGTTACCTGTCAACCCTTTGGGGGAAATCAGATTAAAATGTTTGAAAAAGTTTGCTTCTCCAGTTACACATGCTGAAGTTCACATGTCTAAGGCATTACACTGAGCAAGTGTGCAGAGAGAAGCTATCTATTTAGAAAACTACTTACACATCACAGTGTCTGGGTTGCTCCGAGGGTATGCTACAGTCATCAAGTCTGAGCACCACACTGGGCTCTGAGTTCAGATCCAAACCAGGGCAGAAATCTGAACTAAAAATAGCACACAGTTGCTCCAAACTGCCTCTGTCAAAGGGGGTGGGGAGTGGGAGGGCCCGGGGAAATGTAATCTGACTACAACAGAATATTCAGAAGGTGCTGAAACTATTTTCTGAAACCTACAGAGGAAGCAAACACACAGCGGGAGGGGGAGGGTGATTGGAATGGGAGAGTAGATGGGAATGGGGATTGTTTATCTCAGGGGTCTGACTCTTCTCTCTACCCCGCCCCCTCCCCCCCATGTTAGCTGGGATCTGGGGCTCTCTGCCGACACATGCGCGCCAGGATCTGATATTTCCAGGTTTTCAGAAGCTTGAGTTTTTCTAAATTCAGTATTCTGGAAGGACGTAGCTATCACTGGGCAAACCTGATTCTGTGTTAATAAAGGTTGGGTTTTTTTGCCATTTAATCTATTTACAACTCTGTAACAAACTTCCTATAGCAGGGTGCGCAAACTACAGCCTGTGGGCTGTGTCCGGCCCCTCAAACCTTTTAATCCAGCCCCTGGGAGTGGGGTTGGCGGCTTGCCCCGCTCCGCCCTCCCGGCCGGGTCGGTGGCTTGCCTCACTCTGCCTGCCCGATGCTCCCATGTGTTCATGAGGGCACGCATGTTACTGCAGCTGCACAACCCAAACGCGCCTCATGTGCCAGCAGCCTGGAGCTTGCAAGCGCACGTGCCTGCTACTTGTTGGCTTAGGTGACTGATGTTTTAGTAGTGTTAATTTTCCATTGTTGTGGATAAAATAAAGAGTAGTTGGCCAGGGAGTGACAGCTGCATTGTTCACATTAATCAAAGAAGGCATGGAAAGGGGGTAAGTTTGGTTTAATTATTGTAATACGTTGTTAGGATGGTATATTTATAATAGTAAGTAAGGTTTTATGTTTATTTCCACTAAAAATTATCTTTAATTAAGTTTATTTGAATATCTCTGAATTGCTAATTTTGTGAGCATTCATGGCCTCCCATGCAATTTCCATACCCAAAAAGTTTGCCCACCCCTGTCCTATAGTCTGGGTTTGTCACTTAACATCTCTGTGCCTTAGTTCCCCACCAATAAAATGGGTATAATACTGAACTCGCTGAAGTGTTGTGGGGCTAAATTCATTAAGGTGGAGTTTTTGCTTAGGACACATTAATGATTAATACGCTAACTTATCTAAATTTGGGAAAGGCTTTTTGCAACTAGCTAACACTTTTGAATGAATATTCAGCATGTGAAACCCTGTTTCTTTGCCTCACAGTTCATGGTTAATGAACTATACATAGGATAAAACTATAACCATTTTATAACTAGAAAACTCCAGTTGAGTCTTGTGACTTTTCCTTTTATAGTATGTTTTTCTTCTGAAACTTTTTTTATTTTGCTTGAAGAATTTGGGATTATAGAACTCCTGCGTCTTTCGGGATTTGATAACATTTACTGTGGTGTGTTGGCTCAATCTGAAATTTACTCACTTTATTCAAAGATTAGGGCTTGATCCTGAAAGGTAGCAAGAACCCACAACTCCCATTACATAGATGCCAAGGCTTGAAGTAATCCAGAATGGGTTAAAACAATATTCCAACTTTTCTTATTATTGTAATTCAACCAAAGAGTGGTGTCACTTTCACACATGCTGTGCTTTATTACAGGATTTTGTCCATGCAAAGCAGCTTTTTGCTGCTTGTCTGGAGCTTGTGACAGAGTTTTCTCCAAAGCTGCGCCAGGTCATGCTGAATGAGATGCTGCTCTTAGATATTTACACTCATGAAGCAGGAGCAGGGGTTTCTGGAGAACGTCCTCCTTCTGATTTGATCAGCAGAGTCCGAGGATATTTGGAAATGAGGGTACCTGGTAAGAATGTAGCTGACTGATCTCTTAGGAAAGATACAGTAAAATGCAAAGGTGGTAACAGATTTGCAAAAGCGAGAAAATTCAGGGTTCTGTGACCTTCAGTACTTAGGTTATAACCAGGAACAATAATAAAAAGTAGTAAAATATTAAATATATTTTTAGTTGTCTTAGTGAGTTTTAGCATCTTGAAGTGAGCTAGCTGTCCTTGGACTGCACTTTGTCCATTTCTTTTAAATAGAGCTGGGCAAATAACTGATTTTTGTTCTCTGGCAACTTAGGGGAAAAAATTGGTTTGACCCAAACTGAAACTGATATTTTTTGCATGCTGTGTTTGTTGTGGCCATTTTGGTCCCAGGATATCAGAGAGACAAGGTGGGTGAAGTAGTAGTTGGTGAGAGAGACAAGCTTTTGAGCTTACATAGCTCTTTATCAGGTGACCTGAGTAAGCTCAAAAGCTTGTCTCTCTCACCAACAGAAGTTGATCCAATAAAAGATATTCCTCACCCATCTTATCTCGCTGAAATCATTTGGAATTTTTGGCAAGTCAAAAAAACCCACATTGTTTTGAATTGAATAATTTTTTGTTTCCAGACTTTTAAATCTGTTTTTATTTAAAATAATAATAATAAAAGGAAGTGAAAAGCTCGCTTGATGGAGGAGATGGTGGTCCTCTAATACCCAATAGTCCAGTAATTAGGACACAGCTGCAATGTGGGAGACTGACATTTGAATCTCTACTCTGAAGCAAGAGTTTGAATCCAGGTCTCTCCCCTCCCAGCTGAGTGCTATAACCACTGGCTATAAGGGGATTCTGGGGTGGATCTCTCGGTCCCTCCTGTTGAAGATGTTCTGCTTCATGTAAATAATTAAACACTGGATCAGGGGTTTGGATGAGGGAGAATCAAGTTCCAAGAGAGTGCCCTAATGACCAGGCTGGAGAGTCATATTCATTCATTCTCTCTCTCTCTTTATTTATTTATATATATATATATATTGATATATATATTGATCATTGGTATTTTAACAAATACCATTTTGGAAGCTGGATACTGCAACTTCTGTTTACAATCTTCTAAAGGCTATGTCCTGTTTTTTATAGGCATGGAACAGCTACGAGATTAAGTTAATGGAAGCTGCTGATGCTCATCTCCTCCAGAAATTAGGCCCCTCTGTATCTATCTACCATGTTTTCTACTATAAAATATAAGAAGCTGAAATGTTTTGATTGTGGGAATATATGTTTGGTACAGTGTAGGCTTAACCACACAACTCCTGGTCTTAACTGAAATTATTTCTAGATCTTCCCAGCTGTTTGTCATGTTTATAAATGATAGTGTTTCATGGGGGGAAAAATTGATCTAATATTTAGTTGATGAGCTAAACATTTTTTTTATAAATCTCTTCTAGATATTCCTCTTCGACAAGTTGTAGCAGAGGAATGTGTTGCCTTCATGTTAAACTGGCGGGAGAATGAATACTTAACTATGCAAGTTCCTTTACTTCTGGTTCAGACTAATCCTTATGTGAAGGTAATGGATGTTCAGACTGAAAGGGGCAAGATGCCATACTACGCCTCTTTTCTTCCCCCTTCTCCCCCCAAGGTTCTAGTACTTCTGAAGGCATGTGTCATTCTTCATTGTTTCTGTCAAGTTTAATTCTAACTGCAGTAATGAGTGGGAAGAGGTCTTCCAACGAACCAAATACTGTGTAGCAAAACTAAGCACTGTTGGTTGAAATTCAGTAATATCTAGAAATAAGGTTGATTTGTCTCTGGATTCCATCTGTGCTACAAGAGTAACTGAGACAGGAGATGGGACTTACACCACCTTTGTCCACTGACCTGGCAGCAATCTGGTTTCATCAGTATCTAGCACTGGAGGGACATAAACAGTAATGAGTTAACCTACCTATACCGAATATTGAAACAATGCTGTGAATGGGTCCCCTGCCTCAATTATATTTGGGACATGAATTATTTCAGTAGGAGGTTTAGGTGTGAAAAGGATTAAAGATTGGGCCATATGTGTATTGTGTTCATAGAACTCTTCATTTTCCTAATAAACTTCAGTGGTTTGCAGTTTCCAACTCATTACTGATTGTATGTTAAATATTACCATGGCATTCAAACACCTATCATTTTGGAGTTCTGCTTTTCAAAAATATTTGTTTTTTGTAGCAATGTTATGATTACGTATCAGATTATTACCTTAAAGCAAAATACACAAACATTGTTTTTAGTGGTGAAAATTCTTCTGATCCCACTCAGCCTGCTTTGCAGTTACTGTTGATATTTTTAACCTTTTTTATATTCATATTTTGCTTGCTAGAATGTATAGATAAATGCAGCCTTAGTTTTGCAGTGTGACCTGAATTCTAATTGGATCAAGAATGTGGAGCATTGTTTTCTTGGACCTGTTGTGGTTTCCCTAGGCTGCACCTTTCTATTAAAAATAAAGATGTCTGCAGTTTGCTCCCTTTTATGAAAATTAGTTGCAGGCCTCAAGCTCCTGGTTAGATGACCTGTGTCACAAAGAGTAGTCATCCCTGCTACTGTGGTATGAAATAGCCTATTTAGACCAATAATCCCTTTTATCCTTTGTAAATATGCAAAGAAGCTCTAGCCACTGTATTTTTGCTGTTTTGTTTTGCTTAGTTGGGGCAGCTTTTGGCTGCTACATGCAAAGAACTTCCAGGCCCCAAAGAAAGTAGACGGACAGCTAAAGACCTTTGGGAAGTTGTTGTGCAGATCTGCAGTGTATCCAACCAGCACAAGCGGGGGAATGATGGCAGAGTGAGTTTAATAAAACATAGAGAGTCTACATTAGGCATTATGTACAGGTATGTGTCCACGAATTATTTAATAAAATCAATCTTTGAATTCTAAATTTGGCCTTGTCTTCATTCAGGAATTGCCCTGTTTCAGCAATCAGTGGCCAGCAACTGACATAGCTACAACAGGCTGGGCGTTTTTACCAAAGAGCATTCAGTGCAAATCCCACCTGCTCTTGCTTGCTCTTAGCGGTCGGCATTGACACTGATTGTTAAATCAAGGCTATTCCCAAAAGTGGACAAGGGCCTTTGAATACTTAAGGTGAAATCCTGACTCCACTGAAGTCAATGAAAAAAATTCCTATTGACTTCAGTGTGCCCAAGATTTCACCTTTAATATCTAAGCCTCTGCTAATTTTATTTGATTAACCCAGAGGCACCCACACTGTGTCCAACTGAGAGCCATTTGCAGCTTGTCTGTAGCCAATGTTGTCTCCAGGCCTCTGCCCAGATTACAGTGATGTGTTACATGCTGGATCTCTGGTCTTCACAGGCCAGCGCGCTGTACTAAATCTTTCGCAGGGCTTTGTTTAAGAGTAAAACTTTGAGACATACTTTAGCCATCCTTGTGGTGATCTGGTTAATATGTATCTAAAACCAGGCTGCTTTGTCTTTCAGTATTATGTGATTGGCTGGAGGAGAGGGTATACAGGCTTGCTTTTTATGTTCTTGTGATTACATATTTTCTAAAGCAAAAGGGAGCCAAGGCCTAGGTGTACACTGAGATATTGAACCTGTTATGACTCCTCCAGTTCAAACAATAAAAGGTGATAGCCTTGTCTTGATATGAAAACTGTTTAGAATTTGATGGTAAAGGCTCCATCTCTTGTTTGAAATGCGTGATGGTGAGAATTTCCATGTCCAGCAGTAGTATTGGCAACTGCATATACAGTAAAAACAGCTACAGTGTATCTTTGCATATTAATCTTTGGCTCACTGCTTTGATCCCACCCAGCCTGTAGAATTATGAAAAAGTTGAGTAGTTCACACAGTAACTGTTTGTGGCCCATACTACCGTGCATTAAAAGTTCTCTTCACGTGATTGTATATGTCCATTCCACTTCAGGTGTCTGCACACCAGTACACTGGAGCTGGAGAACTTTTTCGCATAGCGGTATTCATCAGGGCAGCGCATGAGCTTTCTGCACACTCGTGCTGCTAGTCGATGGTATAACAAGCAAAGCTGCCCTGACCCTCAGTTCCTTCTCATTCCCCTTGGTCAGTAGTTGTCACACATGAGAGCTCTTCTTACTCCTTCCCTTTCTCTATAGATCCCCTCTAAAGAAATGATTTCTTGAGCAAAATTCTTTAGCTAAATTAAATTAAGTAGTTTGTAGTGATACTCATTTTAAGCTTCCTTTATACTTTTTTTCCCTTGAGCTTCAGCTTGGTCCCCAAAGTCCCCAGCTTTCAATAAGTCCCCAGCTTATTACCATTCAGTAATAAGTCCATGTCCATTAGCAATCCCCACTGCAGCTTCTTAAAGTATTTAGGAAAGGGTCACATTAGGCACAAGTGCCCTATATGAAAAACTGAAAAGTTGAAAAATTGGAGAGAGTTCAGAGGAGCCATTAGAGTGATTATAATGATAGACTTAAGGCACTCAATCTATTTATTTAATATTTAATTATGGATTCTTCAGTCTAGCTGACAAAGGTATAACATGATCCAATGGCTGGAAGTTGAAGCTGACAAATTCAGACTGGAAATAAGATGTAAATGTATAGCAATGATTAACCTTTAAAACAATTTACCAAGAGTTGTGGATTCTTCATCACTCACAATTTTTAAATCAAGATTGGATGTTTTTCTAAAAGATGTGCTCTAGGAATTATTTATGGGAAATTCTATGGCTAGGGTGACCATATGTCCAGTTTTGGCTGGGATAGTCTCTTTTTTTTTTTTTTTTTTTTTTTAAACCTCTGTCCTGCCGTCCTGCATTTGTCCTGTTTGCTCTTGCCAACTTGATCTGTGTACACTAGGGAGCTTTAATGCACAGCAGCGGGGTCCACATAGGAAGTTAGTGTGTGGTACACTATGTGCTATAGATTTACACTCCAGCTTGCTGTGCACTATTTCACCTCTAGAGTAAACAGTCCCTAAGGCTTCCTCGTGCTCCCATTATATTAAGCAATGGACTATGCTAAAATAAAAACAAAGGACAAATTAATTTTAAAAATATTGTTCTTGGTGTAACACTTAAAATGGAATAGTCCAACATCAGTAATGGAATAAATGAAGAACGATGACAAGCATTCCTCTTTAATGCTCCCTATGTATATGCAAAACTGAAATTAAGAATATTCCAATAGGTCAACAGTCTGTTTTGGTTGACCACCACTGTATTATTTCTGATGGACAAATGTTTCTATGCACTTTCAATTTTGTTTGATTCCTTATACATGTAACACGTATCTCTTATTTAGGAATGAATTACTCTCTTTTATCAAAAAGTTACGGGTAAGTTTTATGTTGCAGACTTCAACACCTATTGCTTTATTATTGACACTATCCTTTGGTATAATATTTTATGGATCATGTTGCCTATTACTTCAGAAAATGAGTATTATGTAAATATTATTTTTGTATGGCAGATGATGTAATTGGGAATTTGTCTGTCTAGCCATACAAACAATGGTTTGTTGAATAGCTTGCTTAAAATTCCACTAGCTTCTGATAGCAGAGATCTTATTAAGCGAATGGTCATAGAATGAGGTAGATAAACTTTAATAAATAGACAATAACCATAAAACCAACATTTACCTAAAGATGATATAGCTGACTTTGTTGTGTGCAATTAGGAATTCAGATGAAATTGTCTGTCTTTTCCGTTCAAACGGACTCCTTCCCTATTACCTTAAAGTCTAATGTGGACTGTATTTTATGCACCCCTCCCCCCCCCCCCCCCCCCCCCCATTCTAAACACTTCCATAGGGGAAGACAGACAGCTACTGTTTGGATCACAAGAAACACATGCACAAGTCAAAAAGTAATGCTTTTTTTTTTTTTAATTTGTGGAGCATTATAGTACACATTGCACTTTAGAGCCGGGGGGAATAAATATGCACAGTGGTCTAAAATAAATACCACTTATTTAACATCTTCCTGAGTAGTTTATTAGGGGACTGTCTTTTAGGGCTTGTCTACACAAGGAGCTATTCCTGATTAGCTCAGTGTGCTGGATGCTCTTCTTCTGAATTAGTTTAATTCATTTTGGAAATGGATTAAGCTAATTGAGAATAAAGCACTCTTATTCTGGAATAAGAGCATCCACACATGGAACTAATCAGGAATAGTTAATCTGATTTAAATTCACATTATTCCTTATCCTAGATTAATCTCCAGGGGTAAAAATAGTTGTATAAAGACTTAATGAGTCCATTTTCTTTGTTGCAAAAGTCCTTGTAAACCCCTTAAAAGATAGACCTGCCCTGGAAGAAATAACACTGATATGTGTTGGCTGTCCCTGATGTTGTTGTTGAGGACAGAGAAAATGGGCTATTGTGTAATCTTGTTTTTTTCTCCTCTTCTTCCATCATAGGAACCACTGGTTTTGACTACAATATTATCCCTGTTTGTTAAGCTTCATAATGTTCGGGTCAGTACAGTGTCCTCATTATCCTTCCTTTTTTTGAATTGCATATTTGCTTCTGTAACTCCTATTTTAATGTCTTTCTCCTCTTAGGAAGACATTGTGAATGATATTGCAGCAGAGCATATTTCTATTTGGCCATCAACTATTCCCAAGTAAGATAACTACTAATATAAAATACTGTTTTCTAATTATTCATGTGTATAGTGTATCTAGTTCCAGCTACAGGTCTGTCGCATCTTATGCTGGGGTTACATTCCGCAGTCAGCGCGTAAAGCGAAAATCGCGTATAGTCAAAATTACATTGAGTGTAATGGCGGGCGGAATCGCCCGCACTACAGGTACAGTATTTAAATTGTTATTTTTCTCTTTTTTTGTTTTTGTTTTGTTTTTGCCAACCGTGTAAAGCTGAAATTGCGCATGTTAAATGTGCGTAAGATGCGACAGACCTGTATTATGTTAACTGGTTTTCTATTAGAAGGCATAGTTGTAGTCATTCAAGCAGGATTCTGATGTAGCCTTACAATGGATCGTTGCTCACAGATATGTATGCCCCTGATAGAGGAGCAAGTACAAATGTAGTTTTTCATTAGTTACCTTATTTATACTTTTTATTTAGTAGCTCTAGAAGTTAGTGTTATGAAGTGTTAATTTTTCCAAAATGTTAACAGTGGCAAAGGGTGTGTGTGCTTATGTATATAATGTTATCTCTTGAAAACAAGCATGGAGTTTGATGCATTTAAGCTTTGTTTTATTACCTCATACACCTTATCTACACTAGGGCTATATCTGCACTACCAAAAAGGGAGGGAGGGGTGGGTGGGTGCGTGTGTTTTTTTACAGCAAAAATAACTAACAGCACGTCCCCACCCCAAATCCTGTGGTTAAAAACACACCTCTTCTTGGAAGAAGAAAAAAGGCTAGCTCATTTCCCTTCCTTCCTCCACCTCCTCACTCCCCCATTACAATTTCCCAGTGTAGCTCCATCAGTGGGAGCACTTGAGCATACACATCACTGTCAATCACCATATTATGTAGATCTGTTCTGAGCCAGGTTAGGTATTTATTATTATTTGTATTCTAGTAGCTCCTAAAAGGCCCCAGTTAGGAATCAGGGCTCCTATTGTGCTGAGTGTGCACATCAGTCCCTGCCCCAAAAGAGCTTACAGTATTAACAATGACTAAGCACACAATGGCTATACAATGATTAAAACTCCTGAAGCTGGTCTGCACTAGTGCTTTTACAGTATTACTGCCACTGGTGCCACTGCACTAATGCTCCCAGTATTACTGCCATCTAGGCTCATTCCTAAACCTTACCACAGGTAGTAGTTTCCTTTTCCCACTTTTTTCATGGAAGCTGAATTTTGCTTGGGACTGTTCTGCACTGGCAGGTGAAAAGTGTCAGATGGGTGGGTGTGGTGCAGTGATACAAGGTATGTCTCCAGATAGTACAGGTAGGTTTGTTCACTTGGGAAATTTTAAAGCAGATTCTTCTCTAAAGGGGTAAATTATTTTTAGGAGATAACTGACAAAGGTGCCGAGACAACTGAAAAGTCCTGAGGGGAGAACTGAGTAATTTCAGAGATGAGTCTTTAAATCAGTAGTACCTAAAATTTTTACCTTGCACTCCCTCTTTACCCCCTTCCACGCCCTCCCCACCTCCCATGGGGGCTGGCCTGGGTCCCAGTCCCACACCCCAGAATGGCATGCCCAACAGCTTGGGGACCTCTGCTTTAAATGAACACCTTTTGACTAGGAGACTAACCTTCACCCAAGTGTGCACCAAGGATATATATGATAGGAAAATCATGCAATTTGGCCCCCACCTGAATTACCGTATTTATAACTGCACAGGTCATAACTTGTTTTTCTAACAAGTTAACGAATATTGCAGTGCTGTTGGATGGCCAAATCAGAAGATGTTTTTTCCAATGTTTCCAAAATACAGCTGTAAAGTGGAAAACTTTTTTTTTAAATGTGGAGAAACTAACAACGTGCTAAATCCCTGGTATCACTCACTTCCCAATCAGTATTGCATGTCTGCATGCTTTCTACCACTGGAGGTTGCTGTTTGGGTTGTTGTGTTATGCAAATTCTGCAGTGAATCTGGACCAACGTGGGTTTGAAGTGTAACTTTTCTTTGTTCTTGAAAGTGAGACCCCATTGCTTACAGTTTACTTTAAGGGTACCACTTTCCCAAGGTCTAATGGTGTCGTAGTCATTGATACCATTCTAAACTTTGTTATCAAACTGTGATTGATATATTTGAAAGGTCTCAATACAGGAGATAAAATAGGGTAACAATAATCTTAATGGTGGTAAATCTTATTGGGAGAGGGTGTTTAATTTTTTTTTAGCAAAATGACTTCATTCTTAAAGTAGATCTGAAATCAGCTTGTTTGTTTCAGTATAGTGATTGATATTACAAAATTGCCTCTTTTTTTAGCCTTCAGTCAGTGGATTTTGAAGCTGTAGCTGTTACCGTAAAAGAGCTGGTCAGTTATGCACTGACTATAAACTCAAACAACCACTTCTGGTTAATTATTCAGGCAGATATTTATTTTGGTAAGTGAAACCAACGTGTGTGTGTGTGTGCGCGCGCTTTCGTGCACTGTGCTCTGTCTTAAGAGTTACTTACCCTCATGTATTTTTTGCATAAGAGCAAAAGCTATGTTATATCTTATACTAATCATTTATCAGTAAAAGCTTAAACAGCATAGAGCTTTTAAAAATGGCAGTGTTTTTGGACTCAAATATGTAAATGGGTTGGCAAGGGCAGATCTCAAAGTGCATACAATGTTAAAGTCAGTGAGATTCCATGTGGTCATGTGAATCACCCTGCAGGATGGGGGCTTTGGGTTCTTTTTCATTATTTTAAAAGCTGAAATAAGTAAGTGTGACTTCAAATCTTCAGTGCTAAAGGAAAAATTTAAGACACTAATACTCTAATTTATATACCAATCTATAGAATCAGGTGAATATTTGTATTCACTGATCCAAAAAAAATAGTGAAATGTAGTTATTATGAGGCCATTGCTGGAGTAGGGCTCAGAGATGGTAACTCCCTGCCTAAACTGGAATGTTTTGAAAAATAAGATTCTAATAACCCAGTTCAGCCCTGTCCATGTTGGCAAATCAAATAGTAAGGGAAAACCAGTTAAGCAGCTTAGACATTGTTCCTCAAATTCATTGTAAGGGTCAAGATAGGCAAGACATGATAAATCCTGCTCCCTAACCTGTTGGGTTATAAATGGCTGTTGCATTTTGAAGGTGAATGAAATGTTCTCTGTGGGTCAGATACCATCCTTTTGTGGGTAAAAGCCCACATGGGTCCTAGAAAATTTGAGAGTTTTCACTTGCAGTGTTTCATTCAAATTGTTTTGAGAGAACAGTCTCTCAGAATGACAAGGCACCTCTCAGTTCCATGAATCTGTGGATGTTAAAAGATTCAAGCAAATCTGAGTGTACCAAGAGGGGCTTGTGTGCAGATTTAACTGCCTCTGCATTGCTTCCTTGGCTCCCCACTTCAAAATAGAAGCATGTGACCTGCATTCTTTTTCCAAAGATGAGGAAGTTGCTCTTGGTTCTACTAAGAACAGGGGGTGGTACTGATACTAATAGTACCAGCTAGAGCCATAAAATAGTTGAGTGCCAGCACAGAACCATTCAGATAAGCGTCGAGTTGTGGTGGAGCCAGTGTTCTAAGCTGAGAGAGCAGTGGATGGGAGCATTGTGGGACTGCAGTGGGAAAATCAAATATATTAGTTCATTGACAATATTTGCCATTTCTGTCCGCATCTGTCCAATAGTTTGAACTGAATTAGTGCAGGGAGATGTTTACAAGATTTTTCTTTTTTTGAGCTTATGTACTAGGAACATCTGTGTAATATTAGGAGTACCACAGTGTATGAACAAGCATTTCAGGTGCTTGCACAGTTACTGGGAATGTCAACATTCTCTAATATGGATGGATAAGATGCCAGAGTCCAAAATCTACAGTCTAATTTCTAGCACCATTTGCCTATTCCTGTCACCCCTGTATCTGAGCTACCACTTGACTCTGTTCTTTCCATCCTGGACCCTGTAAATCCCCTTTGAGACCACTAACCTTCTGTGAAGCCTTGGCTGTGGCCTTGAACGCTTGAAATAAAAATCTATAGCAGCACCTGCTGACAGTCTTCAGTCCAGCTGTGACAGTGTGTTGGTGCTCTGATATTACAAATGGTGCACGTTGGAAACCCCTGTGTGTGGCAGAGAACTAATTCAGGGTGAGGTAGCAAAAAAAGGGGGGAGGGATAGCTCAGTGGTTTGAGCATTGACCTGCTAAACCCAGGGTTGTAAGTTTAATCCTTGAGGGGGCCACTTAGGGATCTGGGGCAAAATCAGTACTTGGTCCTGCTAGTGAAAGCAGGAAGCTGGACTCAATGACCTTTCAGGGTCCCTTCCAGTTCTATGAGATAGGTATATCTCCATATATTATTATATTATTAATGTGGCAAATAAATTAACCCCAGGGGCCAACATAGTGGTACAAATTAAACTATTTTTAAAAAGTCCCACTTGCCCTCCCCAACTCAGAGTGAAAACGTTTTAAAATATGAAAAATAATTAAGAGAAACTTGCTTAAAACCCTAGGCTTCATAGTTGTTAATGAGCTTTACTGATTAATCACTTCCTCGTAGCAGAATGTCTTATCACATAGTGGTTACAGTGTTGCCATCTCCATGTACATGTATGCATTTATACCTGGGTGATGAGTAATTCTTCAAGTAGAATTAAACTGTAGTGAACTTTAAAATTTGTCACCATTTTGTGTGTGTGTGCGTGTATGTATGTATGTATTAAATATTAGTGTGAATAATTCTGTAAATTGTTACAAATGTTTACATTTTGATTTCTGAGGTTATTCTAACTTTTTCCTCCCCACTGTAGCAACAAATCAATATTCAGCAGCCCTTCATTATTATCTTCAAGCAGGAGCAGTATGCTCTGATTTCTTTAATAAGATGGTACCTCCTGATGTATACACAGACCAGGTGAGTTATGCTATTAAAATATTTGGCACCGTGGAAATACTCTTCTGGATTCGTAGATGAGAGACAACTGTACGCTAATCGGGGTGGACCTTATCTAACCACATAAGTTAATATATAGTGTGTGTGAATGTATGGATATTTAGCTATTTTAAATGACATAGACTTAATATATTTCCTTCATTGCTTGAAACTCATAAAATCTGTAGGTTTCTACTGTGCTGATGCACGGGTGGGTGGGTGTGTTTTTTACTCATTTTTAAAGTAACTTGTAGAGATTATATGCTCAAACTACTAATGGAAAGCACACTAACTGGTGTTGAACTTATATATACCTGAGTGGAATCCTCAGAATATTTATGCAATTATACATTAGCAAACTAATAATCAACCTCTTACAAAGTTTGTAATTGTGTAGTTAACAATTTAGAAATGCACAGATACATATTTAAACTACCCCCTTACTGTAAAAGATGAGCACTGGATATGGATTATATAAATAGTGAGAGCAGTTTCTTCACCTACTCTAAGTATAACCATAGGCTTCTGTCTTTGAGCACAAAGTCACACTTTCTTTGGGGAATGCTGTGGTGAACAAGGGTGCCTTATAACATTGCCTCAGGGTGGTGAGGGTAGGACTATAACTTGGCCTCCTTTGGGAATAATGTTTTATGGTATGTCTACACAGCAATGTGAGTCTGTGCTCAAGTCTAACCCCCCTTGCATCCACACACCGATTCTTAACCTAGAGCTCAAACCTAGGATCCAAGCCCTATTGCTTTCCTGTGTGCACGCAGCCCCAGCTTGACTCTGGTCCCGGAAGTCCTCTGGATGTATCCCAAAGTTCCTTAGGGCAACTTCGTTTAGTCCTCTCTATTCCAACAATCTGTGGTGCAGTCTACTGCACTCTGTATTACAAACAGAAGCCACGCCTCCCTTTGCAAATGGACCAGCTCAGATCAGCAGTAACCCGATGTCTGCTGAACACCAGTCTGCAAGCACACTATTCAGTGGAGACTGATGAGAAGATGCTTTTTGCAAAGAGATCTGCTTCCTGGTCACAAGAGTGCAGCCATATTTTTTGTGCACGCTGTCTTGGTGCCCCTGCATATGCAGCCACAAGGAGATATGGGGGCAGAGAGTCGAGTTGAGACTAAGCAGCTGCCTTGCAGGGAGTGGGAGTGACAAAGCTTCCGGCTCAGCACGGCAATGCGAGGGATGACCCCCAACACCCAAGCCACTCCCCATCCCTGCCAGGGAGCCACTTGGTCCCCACTCCGCTCCCTGGGGCTGCATATGCAGGCGTGCCCAGACGCATGTGCTGTGAGAGTGGCAAATGGGAGTCAGCCCCTAAACCTCCCCACAGCCTCCTGGGGATCCTTTAGCCGTTCCCTGGGAATGCACTTCACCAGGCCACAGCTGGCAGCAACCAGACTGGGTGGGTGAGTGTGTTTTTCCTCTGAAACCTGTTTGACATAAAACTTCAAAACAAATAGACAAAAATAAATAAAAAAGCAAAGAAACACCTTCATTGAACATACCATTTTAAAAATTAAGAATTCCAAAAGTTTCATTTTAATAGTTTGACTGCCCTGGAGACTGTGTCCTAATTATCCTCTGAACAGATGCACATGGCATTTTCCTGCCCATGTGACTCCATCTAGAGGTGGAAAGCCCAACTCTCAGATTAGATGGTAATTCAGTATAAAGCCTTCTCAAAGGACAGACATTCTAATGAGCCAGCCACCAAAGGAGCTAATTGTGCAATTTATGTACTTGTGCTACTTATGGGCACTTGAGTCCCATCAATAGTGCTGTCTCAGTTAGGAAACAGGGTGGGCAGTAGAGTTTTCCCACAGTGCAACACATTTGTAGGGCTAGAGTGTCAACATTAGGTGAGAGGCGCTAGGCTCTCTAGGACAGGGTTACTTTGACTCAGGTCTGTGCACTGCAATGTGGACGCCAGAGCCCTAGTTCAAGCATGGGTCAGAAAATCCTTAACCTAGGTCAGTGGTTCTCAAACTGTGGGTTGGGACCCCAAAGTCGGTCACAACCCCGTTTTAGTGGGGTTACCAGGGCTGGCTTAGACTTGCTGGGACCCAGGGCCAAAGCTGAAGCCCAAGCCCCACCACGCGGGGCCGAAGCCTGAGGGCTTCAGCCCTGGGTGGTGAGGCTTAGGTTACAGGTCCCCTACCTGGGGCTGAAGCCCTTAGGCTTCAGTTTTGGCCCCCCCACATGGGGCGGTAGGGCTCAGGGTTTTGCTTTGGCCCCTCATCCTGGGCCGTGGGGCTTGGGTGGGCTCAGGCTTCAGACCCAGGCTTCGGACCCCCTCCTGGAGTCATGTAGTAATTTTTGTTATCAGAAAGGGGTCGTGGTGCAATGAAGTTTTGAGAATCCCTGACCTAGCTTTAAAATCCGAGTCCCACTAACCCTAGGCTTAATTGCTGTGTAGACATAGCCTTTGAGCCTTGGCCTCTCAACAGAAAGTCCCTGTGTTTGCCTGTTTAAGTCTGGGCTCCATTACATTTAGCCTAGCAAATTATTGTAGTTTCCATCAGGATAGATAGATCTTAATTGTTATATAAATAATTAATTTTAATCTTGTGTTCCATTCATACTTTTTCTTTTCCTAAAGAAAAGTTTTTTCTCACTGATTTTTATAACCATTAAAACATGTCAATTTGCCACCAAATGCAGACTTTACACTCGATTTTGTACCTTTTGCTGATCAGGAGGAGGGTATACTATCTATACATATTTATTTAACCACTTAGACTTTAGCATACATTTATTGAGATTCTTAATTTTTACTTTTTAATTATGATAGAAAATGGTGAATGACACACTTATTTACAGGATGGTTTTTGTTTTTTTACTCTCAATTTTTGTCAAGCTGCGTGTGGATGGAAACTGAAATTCAAATAATAAACAAAAACAGTATTTTAAGATTTTATTTATTAGTTGAATGAAACTACCTTAAGTGGCTGGATACATAAGAGGAAAAAAAAGCTTATCAAAATATATATTGCATTTAAAACGTAATGATTTACTGAAATATTAATTTAGTTAAGGCTATGATTTTTGGCGTAGACATTTTTAGTAAATTTCACAGCAAAGGTGCAGGGGAAAAACAATAAGTCATGTATCAGAGGGGTAGCCGTGTTAGTCTGAATCTGTAAAAAGCAACAGAGGGTCCTGTGGCACCTTTGAGACTAACAGAAGTATTGGGAGCATAAGCTTTCGTGGGTAAGAACCTCACTTCTTCAGATGCAAGTAATGGAAATCTCCAGAGGCAGGTATAAATCAGTATGGAGATAACAAGGTTAGTTCAATCAGGGAGGATGAGGTGCTCTGCTAGCAGTTGAGGTGTGAACTTCAAGGGAGGAGAAACTGCTTCTGTAGTTGGATAGCCATTCACAGTCTTTGTTTAATCCTGATCTGATGGTGTCAAATTTGCAAATGAACTGGAGCTCAGCAGTTTCTCTTTGGAGTCTGGTCCTGAAGTTTTTTTGCTGTAAGATGGCTACCTTTACATCTGCTATTGTGTGGCCAGGTAGGTTGAAGTGTTCTCCTACAGGTTTTTGTATATTGCCATTCCTGATATCTGACTTGTGTCCATTTATCCTCTTGCGTAGTGACTGCCCAGTTTGGCCAATGTACATAGCAGAGAGGCATTGCTGGCATATGATCGCATTTATAACATTGGTGCCTGCAGTACCTGGACTCTTGGGCGCTTCTTGATGAGGGCCACCTGGTGGCCAAGGTGGGTCTTCAGTCCGCCATGGATGCAGCTTACATGGCTTCCTGCTCACTTGCTACTCGAGCAGTGGTGCAATCCTGGGTGCAATCCTCTGGGCTCCCCAAATAGGTCCAGACTACTGTAAAGGACCTGCCCTTTGATGCCCAAAAGCTGTTCAGAGAAGAGACTGACAAGTCCTTGTACTCCCTCAAGGCCTTCTGCACCACGCTCTGGTCTCTGGGCATCTATACTCCAGCTCCCAAAGGCAGACAGCAGCAACAACCGCCATGCAGGCCCCCTATCCACCATATTATCATAGTCAGAAGGAGGCACTATGTCACCTACAGCGATCCCAGAGACCATGCTACTCCACCTCCGCCACAACCACCTCCTCAGCCCACCTCAGCAGCTGGCCAAGCACCAGTTTTGATATGCATATAGAGAACCACCACCCTCTCCTGCAGCACCCCATTTTGTCATCTTTGGGGGCTGCCTTGTTCTATTTGCCTGCAATTGGGGCAAGATCAACACAGACAGTTGGGTATTGGAGGTCATCCACAATGGATACTCCATAGAATTCCTGGCATTTCCACACTGCCAGCCCTTACCCCGGATGTGCCCCAGAGATCCCTCCCATCAGAGCACCTTCCAGCAAGAAGCTGACGCTCTTCTCCCCAAAGGCACCATGTAACTGATCCCACCTCCCTACAGGGGACTAGGGTTCTACTCCCCTGACTTCTTCATCCAGAAGAAGGGCAGAGGGCCATCACCCTGTTCTGGACATCAGAGTGCTCAACACCTTTATTTGAAAGCCCAAATTCCATGTGTCAGTTTATCCCATCCCTTCCCCGCAGAGTCTGGTTCGCAGCTCTCGACATGAAAGATGCCTATTTCTAAATCAATATTCACCTGGCCCATCAAAAGTTTCTGATTCAGAGTTGGACCTGGCCTCTATCCATTCAGGGTCCTGACTTTTGACATAGGGATAGCTCCACGAGTCTTCGCCATCATAGCCACGCACACATGCCATCTAGGCAACTCAGTCTTCCCTAACCTGGACAACTGCTCCTTGTCTCGCGCTGCTGCTAAACCTTGCTCTTTGCCATCCACACCCTCCATGCTCGCCTCACCTCTCTTGGCATTTGTATCAGCGAGACGAAATTGGTCCTTGTACTTATCCAGACCATTGCCTTCATTGGAGTATGGCTGGACTCTGCTGCTGCATGTGCCTTCCTTCCGACGAATTGCTTCACAACCCTAATCACGGACCCCTGCTGCAAGCTCCAGACCACCGTCCACCATTTTCTCCCCTTCTTGTCCACATAGCGGCATGTACCTCAGTGACACTGCACACCTGCCTCCACATGCGTTGCTTGCAACTCTAGCTCCTCTCTGTCTACCAACCAATCACAGACCAGCTAGACAAAGTCTTGATCCTGTGGCAGGTGTTTGCATCCTTCACTGGTGAACCGACCCTTCCGAGGTCCTGATTGGTGCCCCCTTTGCCCTCCCACACCATGAGCCATGATCACAACAAATGCCTCCCTGGCAGGTTGGAGAGCTCACCTGGGTTGTTATACGGCACAGGGCGTGTGGATGCTTTAAGAGACCAGGATATGCACATCACTATCCTGGAATTGAGGGCAACCTGCGTGACATTCCTCCTCCTCCTCCTCATCCAAACCAAGCACATCCAATTACTCTCAGACAGCATCACAACAGTGGTTTATCTTCCCCCTAATGTTTGGCACTTCTGTATTCACACACCCTACCATAGTCTGCTTCCTAAGGGGCCTGCTCCACACCTTCACCCCAGTCAAAAATCCCACATTCTCATGGGACCTTTAATTTCATTCTCACCGCTCTCACGAAACCACCCTTCGAACCCATGGCAAGATCCTCATTTTCACATCTCTCCCTGAAAGTAATCTTAGTGGTCATTATCTCAGCTAGATGAGTCAGTGAACAAGCGGCCATGATACCTGAGCCCCCATACACCATATTCCACAAAGACAGTGTCTTTGGGTTTACACCCTAAGGTGGTGTCTGAGTTCCACATCAATCAGTGTACGCACCTCCAAGTTTTCTACCCCAAACCTCATGCCTCCATGGCCAATAGACTCCCTCGACATACAATGTGCGCTGGCATTCTATCTATAATGAACCCGTGACTTCCATGCCTCATCACAACTCTCTTTGTAGTGATTGTCGAACGATGCAAGGGCCACATCCTCTCCTTGCAATGCATTTCTAAATGGGTCTCCGGGTGCATCTGTGAATGCTACACGTTCAGCACCATGAGGCCACCTGATTTCATCATGGTGCACTCTACCTGGGCTCAAGCAGCTATGTCGTCCTGCCTCATTGATGTCTTCTGGCAACATGGTTCTCTGTACATACCTTCATCTCATATGACGCCATCGCCCCCAGGGCAGTAGCAGATGCAGCAGCAGGCCAACCTGTATTACAGCCAACACTTTTGACCACATCACTGCTTGCTACTCATCCACATTTGGAATCTATATAGGGACCATCGCTCAAAGAAGAGGTGGTGGTTACTTATCTGTAACTGGAGGTTCTTTGCGATGTGTGGGTCCCTATTTGGATTCCAATATCTGCACTCCATCCCCTCTGCCCTTGACTGGAATACTCTGGTAAGGGGGTTACTGGAGAGGCATTGACTCACACAGCCTATTACAGTAAAAAAAAATTTTAACTGTCATGCTGGGGGAATGGGGGGTGCTGGTAAATTAAAAATGCCAGTTAACTCAGAGGGAGGGGTTTGGAGTGCAGGGGGAAGGGGTGCAGGGCACGGGCATAGGAGGGGCTGCAGGACTCTGGGAGGCAGTTTGGGTCCAGGAGGGAGCTTGTTGGGGCATGGGAGGGGGTCCGGGGTGCTAGATGGGGGGGCCCTCACCTCTGGTGGCTCCCCGTCCCTGCTGCTCCTGGTTGAGGCGTGGCCAGGCATTTCTGCAAGCAGGCACGCTGCCTCCATCCCCCCTCCCTGAGTGATGACTCCGTGGCCCCAAGTCCATTGGCTGGGAACTGCAGCCAATAGGAGCTGCAGGGGGCGGCGCCTGCAGACAGAGGCCATGTGCCTGCTTGCAGAGCTGCCTGGCCGTGCCACCGCCAGGAGCAGCAGGGTCAGGGAGCCGCCGGAGGTGAGCGCCGCACCCCGAGTCCCCTGCTGGACCCACACCAACCGCACTATAAACTGGACTTTCAATGCAGATCAGAAATGCAGGTTTATAGAGTTTGCCAGTTCCTGAAGTGTCAGATAAGACTTTACTGTATAATCTCAGATGGGAGAACGAGGTGACTCACGACACATGCAGGGTAGTAGACACTGCTATGAAACGTTCTGGTGCGTGCGCACCTGCATTTGGAATCCAAATAGATACCACACATCTTGAAGAACCTCCAGATACAGGTAAATATCCTCTTCTTCAGTTTATCTTTAAAGAAAAGGTCTGTACAATTATTTAACCATTTGTTTACAGGGTCAGATAAGTTGCTAGCAATGTGCTTAATATAAGCATCAGCATTTTGGAAGCTGTTGTAATTGTCTTGTGAATTTGTGCTCTATAGGTGATAAAAAGAATGATAAAGTGCTGTTCTTTGCTCAACTGCCACACCCAGGTAAGCGTGTATTCAGGTGCCAGTTTAAATAAGGACTCTTTTTAAAAAAACAGCCCATTTTAAGTCCAAACTCTCTCTTTAAAAGAAAAAAATTAACAAAATAAATCTGGTTTTAAAAATGTAAAAGTTTTGTTTATGTAAACATTCCCTGGCAGAGTTGGGAAACTAATCAAAATATTGTGATAATGCTTCAGAACCAGCCAATGAAATTTTAGATCTGAACTCACTTAGTACATTAGTTGAGCTTCTCATGTTTTTAAGCTTAAAATATTCATTTCCTTGCAACCTTTTCTGTCCCTGTCCCGCCCCCTTCAGATTTAATGCCCAGTCTAGCAGCTGGGGAATGCAATGGGATTTGTATTATGGGGGCACATCCTTGCCAGGGCTGGAGTCAGACTCTGCTCAACCTAATAACCACACAGGGCAGTCTAGCCTAGTCTAGAGATCAGTGGGCTGAGCAGGCATTCTAACAGGGCTGCACCCAAAAGTATCTGGATCCTTCTTGCTGAAAGGAAAAAAACCTGTCAGCTAGAATGAACCCACCCTCTGGAAAAGTAAGTTAGGAATAACCAACTCTGCAAAGACCAATGGCATGTAACCCTGTCTCCTCCCTCTCCCCCCAGGAGTTCCTTTTACCCTTCCCAGACTTCATGACTTGCAAGCATTTTTTTTTAAATCTGCACCTAATCAGTATATCTCTTGGAGCTACACCAAGCTATTATCCTGGTGGGGTGGAATAGAAGACTAAAAATAGAGGGTTGTTAGCAGGTCTGATTGACCTTTTCCCGCCTGCATGGTGTACTGTCACCTCTGCAGTCTGCTGGTATTACTCTGGCTTGAAAGGCTGTATTATGCCTTTAATTGGAGCAAAGCTACTTCATAAAGCTTAATTTACTGACCTTGTCTCTGATATTTTGATTCATTCTGCAAACACTAAGTTTAGACTACTGAGAAGCCATTTACTATTAAAACTTGATGTAATTATTAAGTTTCCCACATAGTGGAGAAACATTTGTCCAGTATTTCAGCATGAAAAGAGACAAGCTTTAAGGAAATAAGTTACAGTCTTTCTCCCTACAGGTAGCAATTTTATGTCAGTTCCTCAGAGAAATAGACTATAAAACAGCATTTAAGGCACTGCAGGAACAAAACAGGTAAACATATTTATGTTTAAAATTAAAATTCTGTATGTATTCCATGAATTAATTGATATTCTCTTTCAGCCATGATGCTATGGATTCTTATTATGACTACATCTGGGATGTTACCATTTTGGAATACTTGACATGTATCCTTTCATTAGAAATAGTTAAAGAAAAAGCAGCTTGTGGGGTCATGTTGAAAAACCAACACAAAGCTTAAGTGTATTGACAGTTGAGTTGCTGTTAAGTTTCATGCTAGAACATGTAGATGTTAAATAGGTTATTCCTAAGGCAATTCTTGGCCTAAAACTTACGCACACAATATTTTAAAATTTTGCAAAATTCTGCAAGTTTTGTCAATGAATAAATATGGCTCCAGCATGGCAGTGGGGAGCATAGGCCCCTGGCTGCATTAAGATGGGAGATCACCCTGAAGCCCCCAGCTCCCCTGGTTACAGGGACTCTGCAGTAAGGCTGCACCTGACCCTGACACAGTGCAAGGGCTGGGCCTGCCCCCTCTATACCAGGTGTGGGGTGAGGGGTTTCTGTGTGGGGCAGTCCAGATGCACAGGGACTTAGTGGGGAGAGGGGGGGGGTTCTGGGTGAAGGGACTCTGCAGGGGATCTAGGTGCGTGTGTGTGGGGGTGTCTAGATGTACAGGGGTAGGGTCTGTCAGGGTGAGGGTTCGATGGGCCTGCTTAACAGCAGCGCCCCAGTTGCTGCTGAGAGGATGCTGCAGGTTGGGCTCCTATTTCCCCTATTCCCCTTCCTCTCACTCCCCCCTTACCCAGCCTGACTGTGGGCACTGTGTTGCACAGAGAACAGGAAGGCTCCCAGCACACAGAATGGAAACATGACTGGCCTTAGAACCCATGTGGTGGTGGTCAGCTATTGTCAGTAGAGCCCAAATGCAGCCTCCTTCAGTTGGGCAGCTCTGTGCTTGCAGAAATGGGGGGGGGGGGGGAAGAGAGAGAGAGAGACAGGGGCATGTAACCCTGTGTGCCCCCCATGCTTCACCTGTTTGGAGGGGGCAATCCTGCCAAAAAACTGCACCCATGTTTGCCCCCCACATGGCTTCCCTTTGCATCACTGCAGAAAACAGGGAAGCAAAGTCCCCTCCTCCCCCGGAGTAGTTGTCATATTGCCTTGGGCAGGTTGTCTAGGTCTGCTGGGGTTGAAAGGAGGAGCATCTATACTACTTGCTGGCACAGCCTGTATAGAGCTTTTGACCTGACTCGAACTTGGGTAGAAAAGTAATTTTTAGTGTCCAAGTCTATGACTTGCTCAGCCATTAACAGAGCAACAGAGAGTTCTGTGGCACCTATAAGACTAACAGAAGTATTGGGAGCATAAGCTTTCGTGGGTAAGAACCTCACTTCTTCAGATGCAAGAGATTCAGACTAACATGGCTACCCCTCTGATAATTAACAGCAGTTATTGCTCAGGAAATACTATGCAAAGGTCTTGCATTTTAGATCACAGCTCATTTGTTGTGTTGCTATATTACACATGAATACTTTCCTTGACTCTTGTTCAGATCTCCATCATAAACGAGGAGAGACAGACAAGAGACAAATAGCAGTAAGTTAAAGAAGGGGAGAGGTTTGGTGCTAGGGATTTGTTAGCTTTGAATTTCATCTTACAGTTTTGTTCAGTTTTCCACAGCCCACCTGTAACTATGCAGGTGACTGTTGATGTGAACTCTGGAATAAGCATTTACTTTATAAAGTGAAATAATACTTGCGCTCTCTCTCTCTAGCCTAAATAAGAAACTGTCTTGTAACTAAACCTTCTTGTTCACTTGTATTAGAAAAAGTCTTGTTTTTTGTACTTTAAGATTAAAGCTATTGGCCAGACAGAGCTGAATGCTAGCAATCCAGAGGAAGTATTGCAACTTGCTGCACAGAGACGAAAAAAGAAATTTCTTCAAGCAATGGCAAAACTTTACTTTTAAATATTCTTATAAATGCTGGTGTAGAGTGGAAAATATTTCACTTTATTTAAGTTGTGTTGAGTATTTGAAATTTTTATACAATACATATTTACAAGCATATTGTGTGTTTTTTTTAAAATAGATGAAATATTACAAAACCCATTATCTTACAAAATTGTACAGAAGATCTGGAATACTCACTTAAGTAATGCTTTTAAAAAAAATCAATTTGAAGCAATGAGTTCAAGCTTCAGCTAAGTTAAACTAGTAGAGAATGCTGAGTTTAATACAGTTTATTAAGAATATGTACATTAGAGGCTTAATTGTGATGGTGTGTGCTCAGAATAAGCACAGCTCAGACATTGCCAGCAAAAGTCTTGCTTTGAGTTCTATAAAATTTTTTATACTTTACCTTACTGAAGCATGTAATTCCTCCATTGTTCAAAAAGATATGCTCCTTGCTGGAGCAGCTACTCATAGCAGGAGCAGAGGTAGTGAATAGAGTGGTGGCTAATGCTGTTTTAAACATTGATACCTGTACAGCTTCCACTTTAAGTGGCTGTAGACTTCTTGAAGTCAAGGTGTACTCTTGCTCAGAGCTCTACGTTTAAAAGGGGCCATGTCTAGATCTTAATATGTAGTAGAATGTTTTCCCTTCAATTACTTTTCCAGTTAAATTACTTCAGCAGCAAATTGTTACTTTTACCTGAGGTCAAATTTAGCACTTAAAACAAGTTCAGGTTAGCACCTCTTCAGCAGCCCTCCCCCCAAAGCAATCTGTCACTTTACTTTAGGTCTTGTCTAGACTGAGGATTTAATCTAGCCCTACCCCTCTAAAGATGCTATTTTGGCCTTAGAAGTTCATCCCCCTTGCACCAACATCAAGGTAGATAGCAGCTTTGCTTAAGTGCAGTCAGATTAAATTTCCAACTCAAACATAGCCTTCAACTTTAGATATTGCAAGTACCACACAAACCAGGAATAAGTGGCATGGGTACAGGTGACATCAGTTTGTGGGCTGCTTTTGTTTTGGTTGAACTCTGATTTAAAGGGTGACCATACCAAGAAAATAGTCACTATGGTATTAGGGAATTTGTACACACTGTTGCTTTAAGGAGCAATACATAGCTTTGTTTCTCCTGCCATCCAACAAAAACTGGTGTATGGCTCTGCTTCGTTAATGACTGCTATCCTATCCAACAAGATATTGTTTTAAAACAAGTTCTCAAAATCCATAATAGTCTTTAAATTATGAATTTTTTCCAGTTAAATTAATATTCCTACTATAGCAGAGATTAAAAGCAGAAGGTACCAAATGATCTATCATAACCCCCTCCATAACCTAGGGAGGGATAGGTGTTGTGTAACAAGTCTGCACAAGGCCAAGCTATCCATTATTCAGTTTGACATGTCTTTTTCTGCCTCAACATCCTGTATAGCAGTAAGTGTTCAAGGATTAGATTGAGTCTCTGCTTTAGGGTAGCTCTGTACTGAAGCAGTGTCCTGCTTTGGAGTTTCTACCAAAGAGTGTTCGTTGCATATGTCTTGTCAGTGGTTTCCATATTTTCACTTTTTCTCTGTGCTTTTGGGTGGTGTTATTATTCCTCCTATACATCCTGGAGATAACTGTCCTGGTGCTGCTGTTAGAGCTACTCCACAATTCACTTCATCCTATGTAAATTGGAAAAAAAAACAAACACACAATGTTAAAGTGGATTTCACATCTTCATTGTATAAGGGTTTGTGCTTAGTTCAAGGCTCTGTCTTCCATTGAGGTACTACAGTTACTATCTTAAGGAAATATCTGGGATATTTAAATATAGTAGTCTTTTAGTCCTTACCTGAATTTATCTTCAATTCCCCTCTCCTTTATAATCCCATATTAAGAAGGTATTTCAAGTGCTTGAGCACCTCAACCTACATTGAGAGACTGACAATTTGAATACAATGACCCATGTCTACTGTTTTACAACAACCTTCAGGTACAAGTAAAATGGGATTACAATTATAGGAGTAGTTTCCTTCTACAAACATGGACTTATACCATCACCATGTCCTTAAGGGGTTGGCAAAGCACATGAGTGCTTTAATCTGGCTAGGTCTGTGCTAGGACCATTTTACTAGAATACTAGATTTGGTTAAGTTGCATATTGTAGCAGTATAGTAAATTTCACTCACATGCACACACCTCCATTAGTGAAAAACTATACCAGTAAAAGTGCAATCTTATCAATAGGACATCTGGCACAGCTAGGCCGGTCGGGGTCAAGGGTAAGACAACATGTAAACAGCTGGCCCTACTGTCAACAGTACTTTTGAAAAAAGTAATCAATGCTGTTCCACAGATAACATTCTTAGCAACTCTGCCTGAAGGAGCATGACAAGGTAGTATAGGCCCTGTCCATACAACAGATCTTAATGAAATGTGCCACATTATAGCCAGGTGGGAGATAGTCATGAGCCCTAGCTATTTTGCTCCTCCCAGCAGCCTAGGGTGGTCTTCCTGCTGCTAGTTCAGCATCCTTTTGCAGGGGCAGACATACTCCTTCACCATGTTTGTGTAAACAGCCTGGCCTGTCATCCTTCCCCCAGCACTTGACAGCCTTTGCTACATATATAGATGTGGAGTAACTGGCTGTTTATCTTCCAGGTACTTTACAGATGACCTGCATGTTTTCCCTATGTTACAGTGATACAAGCAAGGTTTGATTGGGGGGGGAGAGGGAAGAAGAGTGAGTGTGAGTGTGTCTCTCTCTCAGACAACTCTGGTACTTGCCTCTAGTCAGCTAAAACAAGTGGTTTTCAACCTGTGGTCTACAGACCCCTAGCAGTCCACTAACTAAGATTTTTCAGAGGGGGCCACTCATCCATTTGAAATTTAAGGGTCTGCAAATGAAAAAAAGGTTGAAAACCACTGAGCTAGACCAATGAATAGGTGGACAGAGCCTTAGGAACTATACTGTTCTCCACCCGTTTTAAGCTTAGGCATCATACAAATAAGTGTTTGATATACAGACAAAAAACACCAAGTAAGGCCATACCAGCATGTCCAAGTAGTTTGTGTGGGTTTGGATATTATGTCTGTCTTCCACTGCAACCTTCTTAAAACTCTTCAATTTCACAGGGGCTTTTCTTGCCACCCTAACAAAAGGATCCATCCACGCTACACATTCTGAAATGCTGTTCCAATCTAAACCTAAGGAGAAAATAAAATATCAACTTTAGGCAGTGTGCAGCTAAACCTAGTTGCGTATCCATCCCCTACCCAGCATTGTAACATGGTAAATGAGAGGCTAAATTAGTTTGTTTCCACTTTCCTGTGCTTTGTGCATATTTTTATTGATAGTGTTGGCTGCAGATTTAAAATTAGATTAAAAAAACCCAAAAGCTACCATAAATGACTTGTTTGCATCCTGCACTATCACTTAGCAGACAAAGTTTTGTCATATAATCCCAGTGAATTAAGATAAACATTTAGTTTTACTCAAGGCCCAAACCATTATTAATGGTTATCAAAAAGCCATAAGAATGTGTATTAAAGCAGCTATGACATGTTGCCTTGTTTAGCTTATGAACAATAATTGCACTCCTAAACATAAGGACCCTCCCATAAGGCTCAAACTTTTTCCACTGGCCTTCAGTAATAGACTAGATGTGGAATCAGCAACCCTGGACATGCTAAGAGCCACTGCTCTGTGCAGGTCTTTATAGAAGAGCATCAAAGGGAAGGTACAAGATCCAATCAGTTTCATGCTCTTTTATTAGAGGGGTAGCAGAAAATGGGAAAGTAGTTAAAATCCAGTAGAAAAATATGATGAAGAGTAAGGCAGTCCTGTAGTATTCCACTTTTCTCAATATTTGCCAATGTTTGGTACCTTATATAGAGTTAGATTAAGCTGCTATGGGTAATAACCAGGGTCTCACAGCAGAAAATAAGGTGAGTTCCTGGCCTAGAACATCTACCAATTATAAACTCTTATTTTTATCATTTACTTTACAGCTGGCCTGACAGGAAAAATCTGATTTTAGGGGGGGAAGAAACATCTGTGGTAGCCAACAGTCTGCAATGGTAACAAATTGGGACCCAAATACTCAGATGCATCAGTGCTGCAGCTTCTGATTCACTTTTCCTTTATCAATATCACTGTATTACTCTTATCCCTGTGCATGAGATTAATCAGACATCACTGTATCAAAATAATCTTGCTACATTTTTCAAGTTATCCCCTTGCATGAAGATGAATCCCATTATTGACAAAGGCATACCATCTTGTGGGAGTCAACACAAATAAAACCCACATAACACGCTCATGCAAGGTTAAGTCACCAAAACTCCCCAACTTTTTAGCATTATTTAAAATTACTGTTTATCCTTTCATATCAACAACCTATTTCTGCTATGTCCAGCCATTCCACTTCAGAATCCTTTGCTGCAAGAGGACAGGTTGATAGGAACCACCACGAAAGTTTTTATCCTGGACTGCTGTTGTCAGTCAAGAATGACTGGTTATAAACAAATCACCTTCCCCAGGAAGAACTAGATACAGGCTACTGGAGCCAGATCATAAACTAATAGTGATTGCTGTTGAATTTTTAGTTTACAGAGCAGCAGCTACAGAAATAGCAGCAAACCAGGAGCAACAAAATATTCTGCTATATTTCCAGATACTTCACCTCAGAGGCACAACAATTTTGCGCTTCCAGTGGTTGTGACCCTAACATAGCATGGGGTGCAAGTGAATGAGGAATCTGTAAAATAAAATGGATCCAAAACTGAATCTATTTTAAATAGATCAAGTTGATGGGGGGGGGGGGGTGGAAAATAAGTAAAAAGCATGCTGTTAAAAGCAAGGTAATTTTAAATGACCTCAGGTTCAATTTTTATAAAGTTTTACAGTGCTCCAAGCATTTAAGGCGATGATACAGGAATGAATTGAAAGCACTTAGCCTTTTTAAGAGTTGTCATAGTAATAGACCACCTTACCTGAAGCTTTTTTGACTACCTCAGCTGAGGTATAGTGGCAGAGTGCAGCAGCAGCCAGTGTCCTATACTGGAAGTCCAGAGAACTGACATCTAGAATACATAGGTCTAAAAGCTGTGAAAACAACAGTAATGGTTACAAAGTTTCTTTTATGAGAGGGAGAATCCCAGGCCCATCATAGGACTAAACCACTAAAAGAGATACAGTGTACAGGCATCATTTATTTCCTCCACACACACAAAAATATTAGAACTTAAGTCTAAGGGACCCTTCAGTAAACTGATTTGTTACTCTGTTCTAAAATTTTGATTGTACAGAATCTACAGCTCCAGATAGGTGTGAGGAGGCCAATCCCTAAAACAAAACACCGGACAGCAATCTCAGTGACCCAGCATGAACATGGAAAGTGTCCATAATGATTCAATTATTTCAGTTTCAAGATTGTATAGATTTAAGGGAAGGGGAAAAAAAAGTTCTTGGTTCATATGCCCATCTAGTAACCCTTATGGTTCTTATACTGCTGATAAAAATGTGCACAGAGATTGGTTTAGTGCTCCAAGTGTTTTTTCATACAAAACTCAGTTCCTTCTTTCTCTTCTAAATAGAGGATGTACCTTATTTAAAAAAAAAATTAATTTATATGTAAAGCAACTTAACACAAACATCCATTTACACCTTTAAATCCTTTGCCACCCATCAAGCACTACCTTGTGTAATACTCTAGTCCTGTCCACCCAGAAGAAGATAGAAGTGTGCACTGTTGGGCATTTTTCCTCCTAGAGGCTTAGATGGTTGGCATTACACCAAGTGACATTATTGCACTTTTTATTTGTTAATTTAAAATAGTCACCAACCTTCAGGGAACCACTTAGATATTATCATAGAAAACTCTGCCTTGTTCCTTTAAACGTTAGGCAAGATATTTTTATAAGTCTTATTTTATAGCATACACTTCTGCCTAGGTCACCAACAGTGGCATGTTAAGTAGTGTGCATTGACTGAAACAACTACCTACCTGTGCTATTTGAATGAATTTTTCCTGAGAATACTGAGGTAGCAGCACTTTTGGAACATCTTTCAAAGCATCCACTTGGAGATAAAGATTGAGCCAGGAGATGATTGTCACTGGGCACAGTTCCCATTTTAAAGCCTACAGATATTAAAAACATGAGATACATATTTATATAATTTTCTAATAAAGTGCATAGCACCTCTTTCCATCCCCCCCATATACAATTTAAAAAAAACAAAACAAAAACACACACACACACACACACCATCAAGTTCTCTACCCCCACAATCTTACCCAGTCTCCTTTCCCCATTTTCATCTCCACTTAGGTCAGCCAGACCTTTTATCATGCACCTACATGCCTGAATCACATGCAGGATCCCCTACGATTTCAAGTACACATGCTCTGGAAATAAACTTCTTCTGACTTTTAGAAATAGAGCTGGAACAAGCCTGGATTTCAACAGCCAGAATATCTTTCCCACCCTTTTCCCCTCCACCTTCTCCAAAAGATGCCTCACAAATACTGAGCAAGTGGTCCTCATGCAGGACATGCACATAAGAGCAGGGAGGCAAAACATACATTCCCAAGATGTGCCATGGTCTTGGAACTGGAGCTATAGTAGCTGCAGCCTAGCACAGATAATTTAGTTTTGGAGGATTTCTAGGTTTGGTTTTGGTCTGACTTGGGATAAATACCAAAAATGTCAATTCTTAGCAGAACAAGATTACCATTTTCTACCCAACTCTTCTGGGAACCTTGGCATGGAGGCATTCCACCCGGCAGATGACCCAAAGCCAGGGACCCTGGAAGCCCCAACTGCAGGGCAGTCCACCTGGCTGGCTGCTGAGGAACTATAGGTCAGGACTCCAGGTTACCGGTCAGCCTGCCAGGTGTGCTGCTGAGTCTGGCAGGTAACCAGGTTTCAAAACCTGCCTGGTTTCTGGCAGAATTTCATCAAAAGGTGACATGGTAGTGCAGAACAATTAGATTTTGATGAAAAATTGTTTCAACAAAATCTTCCAAACAGGTTCTAATACAGTCTTTTAGACTATTTGTATGGGCTATTTCAATAGTTCCTCTCCACTCCCAGCCTGCCATCCTCCAGCCAGGCCTATGGGGGTGGTAAAAGCCACCTTCCATTACATACAGTTCTTGGGGGCCCGCTCTTTCTTTGCGGAAAATAAAAGTAGGACTTAGGTGGCAAAGAGGGGCCCTTAATGGAGACCTCCACCCTAAGGGTGGATGCCAACCTATGAGATTGAGTTCTTCAATTCTTCAGAAAGTTAGAAGTGAGGTACTTCTTTTTTCCTACAGATGGGGAAAGGGCACCAAGAGTGCAGTCATTAAACATAAGATGCTAAAATGAAAGGCTCTACTGGGCTATCACTCAACCAGTTAATAAAAATATTAAGACTGTTACATTACCTTTAATACAATGAGCTCCATTCTTATAATATCATCTTCGCTACAAGCGCCATCTGTGACATAGGCAAACTCTTGTAGTTTAGGAGCATATATCTCCTTTTAAATAAAAAATAAAATAAAAAAAACCATCAAGACCAGAAGGGTTTTTGTATCCTGCAAGAATGCAAACGAACTGCAGAAGACAGCTGTGAATCTTTTCAGATTTATACACAGAACCATTTTATCAACTCAGTTGAAGCAGCTGTACTTCAGCTATTTCTTATGATAGTACAAATAGCATAAGCCTTTCATACTTTAAGTGTCCACAAAAAGTGAGCTAGAAACTAGTAGTGAAAAACCATTAAATATTAATAGAGAAGATATTATGTATTCCACAGGCCATCATAGACTTTAATAGAACCAATTTCATGGATAGGGGAGTAATGTTGGCCAGAACAGAATTATTTCTTGCTTATATCACCTTTAGAGTCTAGGATCTTCACCTGCTCAGACAACTCTGAGAACCCCAGTGAAACAACTCTGTTTAATTCAAACACCATTTACCATATCACTCCTTGAAGATATAGCTATTGGTGTATATAGAATATATTAACAAATCATCTTAGTAGATGCAGTTTATACCAGCAAGAGTGCTTTTAACCAGTATAGCTGCGTCTATACTAGGGCTTTTGCCAGTATAAAAAAAGGTTTGTTTTTTAAAACCTGGTTTTAAAAAACAATCAATTTGAAATCTAGTTTATTTCAACAGTTCAGTAGTTTCGGATCCTACGCCTGTCCCTGTGATCACCTGCCAATTTCTGTGGTTTTGAAAAAAGAAAAAGCCCCTCTTTAAAATGTTTCTGTCCCCTACTGCTATGTAGAAGGCCCACAGAGGAAACTGATGGACTCTTGGATTATGCAGGGGAAACAGAGAAATGGACTACACACAGAAGGCTAAAAGAGGCATAAAGTTGAAGAAAATTTCTCTAATCTCAGATCTTACTTGTAACAATACCAGGTTATCAGTTATCTGAATCTCTTTTTATGTTGATAATTTCCATTCAAGAAGCAGTTAAGATATTCCAACCCCCAAAACACCATGCATATAGCCACTTACCTCAAGTTTGGAGGCAATGAATAATGAGGTAATTCCTATTAGTTGAAGCATATTTTTATTAATATTCTTTTGTGTCAACATGAATCTATCAAAAAAATCTTGAGCTAGGTAGAAGGTTTCTCTGTGAAGCATATACACTTCACATACCTAAGACAGAACAAAAAAACAAAAACAAAAAAAAAAAACTTAGTTCAGTTTTCGGTTCCACAGTGTGGTGCATTTTCCCCAATTATAAATGGGTTAGTAAATCTGTTTTAATGGTAAAACACAATTTTGTCCTTAATGTGAACAAAGATAGTCATGTTTCCAAATTTATTCGTTTGTTGTGGTTTGCTGAGGGGGGGAATCTGTCCAACACCCAGGGTTAAGCACAAGCTGCTAGCAAGTTTTCAAAAATATGATACACAAGGTCTTAGTTTTAATTAACAGAAACAAGATGAAACTATACACTGATGTTAGTTGTATGCCTGTTTGCCTTTAAATGAATTGTAAAAAAGGGGGAACTTCTTTAATCCCACCAAAACTCAAGCTTATTTAGGATTCTGCATTTCTCCTCTTAACTTCATGCAGATATTAAGTAAGTCGTTGCCCCCTTAAGATTAAATTTTACAGAAGCCTAATTAAAAAAAAAATTACTAAATTTCTCTGCAAACAACTTCAAACCAGCTGAAACAATAATTCAAGAGGCATGAACTCTTCCACCTACAATTAGTTTCAACTGAGTGCAAAGTCAGTACTTAATTTAAATATCAACGTCACTAGCTATTTCATAGTAGAAGGGGCTAAAAACCTGAAATGGTCTCATTTGTGGGTTTCCCATTCTAATTTTGGGGAAAAAATACCAGTTGGATCAAATACTGTTTAGTCTAAACTAGGGTAAAAGGTGCTATATTAGCTAGCGAATATCTAACATCATACCGTTAAATCCTGTGCTAGATAAGGCCTTAAACAAAAAGGTAGAGGACAAATCCATCCTGAAGCAAATAGATGGAATTCCTATAGCATTATCTGTATCAAATTCATAGTGACACTCAGCGTGGTGTTAAGTTACATATCAGGAGGGAAGTAACACAAAGCTATGTCTACACTGCGCAGCTTACAGCGGCACAGCTGTGCCCTAAGCCATGTCACTAAGGCATGCAGCGTAGCCACTCTTTGTTGGCAGAAGAGAGCTCTCCTGCTGACAAAATAAAACCACCCCCAACGAGGGGTGGTAGCTTTGTCAGCAGGAAAGCATCTCCTGCCGACAGCGCTGTCCACATCTCCAGAAGACAACAGTGAGCCAAATGCAGAGGTGGTGAATACATTAAAAGTGTTGGGAATAAATGGTGAGATCATGTGATTTGCATCACTTTGATGATGGGCTGTAGATTTTTCCCCTAAAATTTACCAGTGCAGTTCCATTGGTGATAGCAACAGTTGGCGTTCTAATGTAAATAAGGCATTGGCGGCCACATTTGAGGTCATGAAATTTACCATGTTTCACAATCTCACACAGATCTACCAGTGGAGCAGGGACAAGAATTTTGCACTACTGGCAACAGTTATAATACCTCTTGTTTTAGGGATGTCGAATACAAGAGCTATGTTCTCCAACCATTTCCAAAACAAATCCAGTCTCAAATAGTTTTGAATGTGATTTGGCTGCCAATGTGGAGAGGGTCAAACTGTTTTGAATAGTTATCAAGTAAGCCATTACCCCTTTAGGGCACTGCACAAGCAAACTGGTGAAATCTTTTGAGCAAAATTTGACCCACCCCCATTCACACACAAATCCATTTTTAAAGAGGAGTGGTGATTGAAATACTAAATATAAACAACATCAGGAGAAACAGCTACAAACACTGATCTTTCCTGTATGATACACAGGGCCTTAGCCATGTCCCCAAAACTACTCCTATTAGACAGTCCCAAGATTTGGGGGATGTGATTAAGGTCCGATATATAATCGTGCTATAACCATTTCAGTTTACAACCATGCTGAAGCATGATCCTCCACAACTAGAGATGGGCAGATAATTTTTCAATTTGGCTGCAGGTTTGTTGGTTGGGGGGGGGGGGAGGAGAGGGGATTTGGTTCAACTATAACAATCAAATTTCCAGTGAATAGAAAAAAAATGTCCATTTAGGTTCTCTTCTGGAACTGGAATTTGAACCTGGTTATCCGACATCCCAGGTGAGTGCCTTAACCACTGGGCTAAAGGTTATAGGGGAGAGCACCAGCACCACCTTCTCTGGCCATTTTGTGAACAGTCAAAACTATTCATGTCAAATTTACGAAGAGTTTCTAGAACTTCATTTTTCATTAAAAAAAAAAAAAAAAGCTTATTTAAAACACTCATCCCATTCTACCCACAATACTGATGCATTAAAAAGGAACATTACTCCCTGCTCTATTTTAGAGGTCAGCATTGTCAACTTTTTTGTTTCAAAATATGTTTGTAATTAATGTCTACTCTACATGATCACAGATATTAGCACTTTACATAAACTCTTTGTCTTTACACCAATCTATTTTACAGCCATAGCACAATGTAAAGTAACTCAAAATATACCTCCAAGAGCCAGTCCAGGAGTATTGATCTCATGTGTGGTTGCAAGTTAGAATGTAGCGATGTAAAATGTTTGCAGTGAGCATATTTGTTCTCCTTCTTCAGAATATTGAGCCAGACATCTTTAGAATTTCCCCAGCTATGGAATAAAGTCATGTGAAGTTTTGAGATCTCTTTACAAAAAAGAGATATAAATATTTATCTTAGTGTGTTATATTTTAAGTTAAATTTTTGATATTCATCTGTTTATATGCAATCAGAAAAAAATATTTTTAAGTTAGACAACTACAGGCATACTTTGTTCTGAAATCCCAGAATTAGCCTATCAGTCACCAAAACCCAAGATATATCTGATTAACCCAATGGTCAAGTACACACACAAGTCACCACTTGGAGCGCAGTTGCTTATCTCGCCTGTCCATCTGGTCAGACAGTTCAGATTTGATCCATTTGAAAACTTGGCTTCCTAAGTAGTCAGATAAAAGACAACTTAGACACCCCAAAAATAAATCTTTGACCTGATTTAGTGCTACAAGCCAGACCAAACTACGCGTGTTTAGAATTCAAGTTTAGTCCCCTTCCTGCTTCCTACATCATTTTCCCAGGGACTGGAAAAATATGGTGAAGAGCATAACTTAACAAAAAATAGACATTTTTAACAATGAAGTAGTTCATTTACTCACAATGAAGGTTTGAAAAATCCACTAGGGCAGTGGTCCCCAAAATTTTTTTCCTTGTGCCCCCTCCTTACCCCTGTCCACACCCTGCTGAGTCATGGACAGAGGCCAGCCGTGGACCATGGTGCACACAGGGCCAGGAACAGCTGAGTGGTGCTCCTTCCTTGCCCCCCAGGGGGGCTGGCCTGGGCCCCAGCCATGCCCCTCCACATTCCTCTGTGCCCCCCTAGGGGGCATGCCCCACAGTTTGGGGACCTCTACACTAGGGAGTAGAAAGCTTTCACTGGAGTAAGTGGCTGCTTATACCTTCATTTTTGTATCATTTTAACTTTGCATTATTATGGAGTGGTTTGGGTTTGGGTTTGTGTGTGTTTTTTAAACTACACATCTCACCATGTAGTCACTAATGGCTGGTCTACCCTGAAAAAGTTATATTGGCATCCACACACCCTGACAGACAGTTAAACTGACCTAATCCCTAATCCTGGTGTAGACAGTGATAGGTCAAGAATTTTTCCATCAACCTAGATAGTGCCTCTCAGAGGCAGATTACCACAGAGATGGGAGAACCCCTCCTATTGCTGTAGTAAGTGTCTATACTGAAGCGTTGGAAGCATAAACATAGCCTAAAAAAGTGCTCCAAAACGAATCACATTTTTTTTTTTAAAATGGAGATATCCCATCTCCTAGAACTGGAAGGGACCTTGAAAGGTCATCGAGTCCAGCCCCCTGCCTTCACTAGCAGGACCAAGTACTGATTTTGCCCCAGATCCCTAAGTGGCCCCCCTCAAAGATTGAACTCACAACCCTGGGTTTAGCAGGCCAATGCTCAAACCACTGAGCTATCCCTCCCCCCTTAATAAATTAATGGAGATATCCTATCTCCTAGAACTGGAAGGGACCTTGAAAGGTCATCGAGTCCAGCCCACTGCCTTCGCTAGCAGGACCAAGTACTGATTTTGCCCCAGTTCCCTAAATGGCCCCCTCAAGGATTGAACTCACAACCCTGGGTTTAGCAGGCCAATGCTCAAACCACTGAGCTATCCCTCCCCAATGTTAATTGATGTATTGTCATCTTCATCAGTCCTCACTCATACGATCAGTTTCAGTGTCTGCTGCTGCTCCTACTTCTTGCTAAGCAGCAACAGAATCAGATTAACAGGATGGGTCAGTTTCATTGCTTCCCACAGGATTCTGAATAGTACCAAGCAAAAGGCCATGTTAATTTTACTCAGCTGCTGGTGAAAGATATGAGAAGATGCAGAATTATTTGCTGGATTTATTCAAGGGAATGGGATCCCAAAAATGGGGTTAAAGTATCAGAGACCCCTTTCCATCATCTTCTTACAATAGCTAGGCAACTCTGGAAAGGGCAGAAGAGAAGATGATTTTCCTGTACTGCAGCTGAAGGGGGTTTATCAGATACTTGTTAGATAGATATGAAACATGGAGTCCACAGGGAAGAGTCTATGAACAGAACTCTGGAAGAAATCTTAGCACCCTTTTCAGAAACTGCGGGGGAGCATAAAGGAGTTCAGCTTCTCACCAAGGGTTCACAGAGATCACCCACCCATCCTCATCTTTGATATCTACTGTGGGCTATTAGGCATCTGCTAAATTTTCCACTCCTACTCACCTCATCATTGTGTTCTTTAGAGAGAGTGAAATAACTGATAAAATGGAACCTATTTACTCACCTCAGTGGAGCAGTAACTCAAACACCACGATAATTTATGTAGCAACTATTTCATAGCTGGACCATTTTAGCAGGAGTATCCAACTAATATGCTTCCCCAATTTGGGTGAATTCCTTAGACATTAGAGACTGAAGAAGGTTTCTTCAATCAGGTCATCTAGTTCTAGTCCATCCACGTGGGAAGTGCAGTATTGCTCCATAAAATATATTCTATACATTTTTCTAGACTTTATACACTGGGCTTCCACCATTTCTCTATCAGATCTACTCCACACTATAATTAGTTTCCACCATTAGGAGACCCTTCCTCTTCACTAGTGTCTCTGAATATGATGCTTCCACAATGCTTCCCACAGTCTGGAAAAACCAGGGCTGCGCCTAAAACTAGGCTTTTTATCAGCATAGCACTGTGCTAGCCACCAAGGCACTAGAATGAATAACACACTGTCTCATGGTCAAAACATTAGACATACTTTAGAGTCCCTAAAGAAAAAACGTAGGCTAAGAATGCTTTGGCTTCTAGGTTTTCCAAATGTCTGGTTCCAATAGCCATGAATACAGTTCATTAAAAAAATAAAAATAAAAACACCGCACACATATCCCCAAACCAAACACCATAATATTTGCAAATGACTGAATTTTACATTGGTATTTGATATTAAGCCATAAAGAATGTCTCCAATTAGAAAAGTTAATGTAACCCTCTTTGCATGTGTGCTTCCCCTCAAAAAAAAAAAAAAAAAACACCACCACACACCTGGAATTTTTTGGGTGGTCAGATGAGGAGGGGGGGGGGGGGATCAGAGTGGATGGGATGAAGATTTCAGTTGTCTCTGGTCATAAACTCAATATTGGACACAGTTAAAATTAATAGTGTAGAATTTGTTGTACAATAATTTGGAATAAGATGTAGATAACTTACCTAAGTTCAGGCAAAGGTGATGGATTTATGAAGAGGTTTCTGAACCTGTATTTCTTGAATCTGGAAAAGTCAGTAGCTGCCATTTCCTTGTGGGGTGTTTCAATAATTATGCAGGGGGAGATGCCTCCTGATATTGTGGGTGGCCAACAACTCTACAATGTAAATACAAAAAAAAAAATTTAAGTGCTGACTTCACCTGCCCAGTTTGCTTTTGAGATAGATACTAAAGTAGTAACAGAATAAAATAAATCAAGAAATTATTAAATAACTTCTATTGTGTACATGTAACCTATCTAGTTTCAGCATCCTCCAAAATGCTATAAGTAATTTCGAAAACATAAGCAAAATGTGTAAGAAGTTAACTTGCTCTTCAGAACTAAGAGCTAGTTTATTCAAGTGTTCCAGGATATACATACGGGTATTGAAAAATTAGAAAACAAAAGAATGACTTTCTAGTCAAGATGGAACCACCACATGCATATAATTCTGATAAAGGAACCTGGCTTTTGTGAGGTAAATAACTTGTGATTTACCAACCAAGGTGTAACTAATCCATTGCTTGAACCATCAATTTATTCATTTATTTGTGGAACAATGATGTTCTCGAGTACCTAAAATGTCATGGGAAACACGGCAGCCAATTCCACTATCTACTTTTAATCTGGGGAAAATGAGGAGGAAAAAACAGACATGAACTATCTACATCATCTCAGTGGAGACACAGCAACATATTATCTTCAATTACCCATTCAAGGGGAAAACCTATTTAGTGAGATGGAACTATCCGATTGCAACTAGTTATTAAAGTAACTTTTACACCTATATAGCACCTTTCATCTCCAGCTCTCAGAACACTTCACACTCAACAGGTTTAGCTTCAGATCATTCATTTGATATAGTAGTATTCCCATTCTTTTAAAACCAGAAGACATTGATTTTCCCCAAAGTCATAGTCAGGTCTTGTCTACAATAGTTAAAGTGCTATTTTAATCTGCCTTAGTTAAACCAAAATAAGAGGGCTTTCACTGGTTTAAGAGTGCCTTGTCTCGGTTCATTTTAAACTGATTCCTAAGAGACTTGAGGAAAAAACAAAATAAACCTGGTTTAAACTGAAATAAGAGCACCCACATAGCCTTTTCACCCATTCAACTAAATAGGTTTAGTTTAAGCTGTGGTTTTAAACTAGCGTAACATTCTTGTTAGACAAACCCTGAGATTAATCCCATTTTAAATCCACACCATACCTCATTCAAGAATAACTTTCCACATATAGATAAGCCTTTGGCCTAGGTGGGCATACAACCCAGAAGTCCTGTGCCTGAACAATGATACTCTCTACTTCAGTAAAGTAGTAGCTTCCCCTCACCACCCAACTTTTATATATATATATATATATAAAACGGGGAGACTCCTCCCCTCCCGTTCCAATCTGTTTTGTATGCATGAATGCATTACCTTAATCTCATACTGATGTCTTTTAATGACCTTTTCATCTTCTCCTTTCTTGATATCCTGTTGAGAAAGACATTAATTGATCAATGCCCTTCAACCATACTGTCATATAAAGCAGTGTGCAGAGTAAACCACCATTATCTTGCACCACTTCCTAATCATGTGTTCTACTGAGAAGAACACATTTCTTCCCTGTTCCCCCTACAGTGGCAGGTATAGGAAACAAAGCTTCCAATCCTGCATATTTCCAGGTAAATTAGTCCCCTGCTCACCTCTGTTGCTCTCCTTTTCTTGGTCTGGAGAGGCTCTGGTGCCTGCAGCTCTTGTGGAGACTCTTCCTGACAGGGGGATGGGGGTGGCGGCAGCAGCTGCTGCTTGGCTTGCAAACGACTACTGGAGAGGAGAAAAGCATATATAGCATGAAGAGAGCAGCTGTTGTTAAACAGACAGGTTAGTTTGGTTTATGAAGCGGACAGAAGTTACCTGCGTCTTGACATCTTCCTTGGGTTGTAGAATCCCTTCCTGGAATGAGGAAAGAACAATAACTTAGTCCATAGACACGAGAGGAGAAATATAGGACAAACTATGGAGCCTAACTCAGATTTAATACCAAGGTTTGTGTGCTGTACATTTCAAGCACTGGCTCTTACACCAGTAGGCATCAGTGCATTAGTAAAATATTTGTGCTAAGTATGTGTGCACATATGTACAAATATACAGTGTGCATGTATTTTATATCTACATAATCGCACAATGTAGGTTATACAGATGCACAATCAGGTTCACCACTAGTGTAAATCCATGGTTTCCAAAATACATGTGCCCATGTACACCAGTAGCAAATTTAATTCACTGCATTTGTACAGGGAATCAGGGGGATGCTTCATCTAGGTCAGTGGTTCTCAAACTTTTGTACTGGTGACCACTTTCACATAGCAAGCCTCTGAGTGTGACCTCCCCCCTCCCCCACAAATTAAATACACTTTTTAATATATTTAACACCATTATAAATGCTGGAGGCAAAGTGGGGTTTGAGGTGGAGGCTGACAGTGTGCAACCCCCACATGTAATAACCTCATGACCCCCTAAGGAGTCCCAGTTCTCCCCAGTTTGAGAACCCCTGATCTAGGTGATGGAGAGGGAATTCAGGGTATGCAAGGAGAGAGAGGGGACACTAAGCCCAGGCCATCTCCCCCACCCTCAGCGTGTTAGTGTAGCATATTGATCTATTATACATAAATACACACCCACATTAAACAAACACCATATATTTTATATGCGTTGCCATATTATTTTTATTATTACACATTCCTCTAATGTATACACACAGTGTAATGACATATTTAAACACACACACACACACACACACACACAGTGGTTGTGTGTACTCACCCACCCTGTGTACAGAGCCAGACATCTCTTCCTCGCCTAGCTATTCCTGTCCCCTGCACCCCGGAGCTGCTACGCCTCTCCCCACCCCAGCTCTGAGAGGACTCTAGCCGGGACCCCAGGGCTCCCTGCCCTCTGTGGCTCTGCGCGCTGCTCCGGCCCCTGAAATGCCGGTTCCGCGCCAATTTAGAGAGCGGGGAAGAGCAGGCGGCAGCGGCCTGGGGCTGGGCTCAGGGCGTCCCCCTGGTGCTGCCGGCCCCGCTCCACCCCCGGGACCTGCCGGGGACCCATCCCCCCGCGTGTCACAGGGCAGGGGGTCCACGCGGGCGGGCACTTTGCTCCCCCTCCCGCGCGGGGCCAGCTCCCTCCAAAAAGGCAGCCCCTTTCCCGCGGTGCCCCTGCACCCTCCCACCCGGGAGGGTTAACTAGGGAGCCCTCACATGCCCCCCCACCCTCTCTGGGCGGTATAATGGGGCCAGCCCGGGGCTGGATTAGCCGCCCCAGCCGGATTCCCCACCCCCTTCCCTCCCTGCACCGAGCCAGTCTCCCTCCAAAACCTCAGGCACGGGCGCCCCGGCCCCCACTCCAACGGGGGCCAGCGCGGGACGGGGTTACCCCAGACCTGGAGGGGGGCTGCAGCCGTCACCCCGCGGAGGGAGGCGCAGCCCCCGGCGTGCCCCGAGCCCCCCCATGCTCAGAAGGGCGCGCAGGGGGCGCCCCGGGGCTGGATGGGGGGGCGCCCGCCAGACACCTTTCCCCAGCCACTCTCCCTCCAAAACAGCGCCCGGGCAGACATCCCGCCGCGCCACCCGCCTCGGCCCCGCCACCGCGCGGGCCCAGTCCCCACCCATCGCCCCGGAGCGGGCCCTCCAGAGCCGGGCGCTGCCGCCCCCCCGAGCCCGCCACCCCCTCAGCCCGCAGGAGGGGGTGCAACAGGCACCTCAGCGCCTTCCCCGCCTCCCATCTGTCCCCCCGCCGCGCCCCAGGCTCGGCGACACCCCCCCCATGCATTGCCTGCATGCCCGCCCGACCCCCAGACCCTTTGCCCGGGCGCACCTCACCCGCTGCCGCCCGGCTCAGTGCTGCTCAGCTGGCGCCGGCGCCAAGCCCCTATATACTGCCGCCCGGGCCCTCCCCTGCGCATGCGCGTATCCCGGCTCCTCACCCCCCCCCCCCCGTCATCGTCCCTCCCTGCAACACCCAGGCCCTACTCACCCCCCCCCCCCCCCACGTGCACAGCCCCCTTCCTCCCCATGCAGCACAGGGCACCCCCAGGCTGCTGCACTCTCCAGCAGTCCCCCACCCTCCCTCTCCTACCTGAGCCCCACTGGACAGCCTTCCCTGCCCCATGTGCTCGGCCCCCAACACAGCCAGGGCACCCACTGGACAGCCTTCCCTGTCTCATGTGCTCTGCCCCCAACACAGCCAGGGTACTCACTGGACAGCCTTCCCTGCCCCATGTGCTCTGCCCCCAACACAGGCAGGGCACTCACTGGACAGCCTTCCCTGTCTCATGTGCTCTGCCCCCAACACAGCCAGGGTACTCACTGGACAGCCTTCCCTGCCCCATGTGCTCTGCCCCCAACACAGCCAGGGTACTCACTGGACAGCCTTCCCTGTCTCATGTGCTCTGCCCCCAACACAGCCAGGGTACTCACTGGACAGCCTTCCCTGCCCCATGTGCTCTGCCCCCAACACAGCCAGGGCACCCACTGGACAGCCTTCCCTGCCCCATGTGCTCTGCCCCCAACACAGCCAGGGCACCCACTGGACAGCCTTCCCTGCCCCATGTGCTCTGCCCCCAACACAGCCAGGGCACCCACTGGACAGCCTTCCCTGTCTCATGTGTTCTGCCCCCAACACAGCCAGGGCACCCACTGGACAGCCTTCCCTGTCTCATGTGTTCTGCCCTCAATACAGCACCGGCTAGGCAGCCTTCCCTGCCCCCAACATTGCCAGGGCCCCACCTAGACAGCCTTCCCTGCCCCCAGCACGGCCCAGGGCACCCCAACTCGCTGCTTCCAGGGGCAGGGCAGGGCACAGCAGCCTCACCCCTGCAGGGATATGCAGCCTCATCTCAAGTTTCCTATGTCCCCATACAGGCACCGACTTACATACAACACTGCTATGCTCCAGTCCAGCACACGACACGCCAGGCTGCTGCAACTCCCAGAGGAAGGGCAGCCTCACGCCCTGCCCCCCCTCCCCACACACACACACACTACGAACTCCTTATACCTCTCCCGTTGCCTCCGGCCCAGCCCGTACAGTGCGCCCGGGATTCCTGCTCCGGGGGTGCAGCAGGGAACAACACAGCTGTCAGCACCCGCCGCCTTCCCCTTACAGCCAGCACACGCCGCCGCCCAGCGCGGGCTGGCGCGGAGCTCCACCCCTGGGCGGAGCCAGGGGCAGCCTCGAGCCAATGGGGAGGGAGAAAGGGCCGACAACGTGGACCTGGCTGCAAAATGTAAACACAGATCTGTGCGCGGCGTGGCTCCCACAACAGTGAATTTAAAATCCGGCAGTGTGACTGTGTATCTACACATAATAATAGCATGGCGCGAAGCTGGCGTTTTCTCTGTGTCACCATTGCAGATATTTGTGTTTAAATAAGACATTTCTTCCTTACAGCCCCACTGGTGAATAAATTCTTCATATTTAACACTTGCCCTGATAGTTTGTATAGTACTTTGAACTAGTCCCCATCACACTCCTGCAGGGAAAGTATGATTTCTATAGATGGGGAAACTGAGGCTGAGTTGCTCAGATCCGCACAGCAAATCGGTAGACCTGCCGTTACAATACAGGATTTTCTGACTCAACCCTCTACCATGCTGTGGTCCCCTGACTGGTCTGGCAGTAACATCACTCCGTTGCCATTACCTGTTGGGATGTCACAGACAGATTTAGGATTTAATTTCAGGATCAAATGGGGGGGGGGGGGAAATAGTCTGTGAATATATAAACCACTTCTTAGTTGACATACATAGTAAGTTAGGAGAAACACAAATTCCTATTTAAGTCTGATATATCTGAGGGTTTTCCTCCGTCTAAGGTCTCTTAGCGCTTTAGAAGTCTGTGTTCTGTTTAACTAGAGAGAAACTAGCTTACACAATACTCCTAATACCGATGGCCTCACTGGAAGAGCACCTTCTCCCGTCCCCAGTTTCAATTAGATAGCAGCATTAGCATCACTATGTTTCAGCATAATTTGAGGTCCTTTAATTCTCATTACTCAGGTGCTGTATTAGTCTGACTGACATAAAAGTGCATGATATTTGATAGGAGTCTATGGCTAAATTTGGACCTTCTTCTTGGTCATCATGACTCTCTCATCAATTCACTCCTAAATCAGCAGCAACTTTGAGTTCAGAGTATCTCTTGAATAGGACAGACTTTTCCAAGTCACTCAGTAGGAATGGTGGGCAATTAAAATGTAAAAGTTCCCAAATGTTTCACAAAACATTAACGTGTTTTTAAAAGAGCTCTCAGGTCTAACTTCCACAGACATTTTGGAGACATAATGTAAGTTATAAGAAGAAAGCTTGAATGGTTATAGTTTCTGCAACTAGAACTCCCAAAAATGAACAGATATTCAACTTTATACACAGTTTAAGAGGATATTATTTTTTAAGATTCTACCCTAGTATTTTTCTTGTCCTCCTCTCTTCCACCTTCTGTGTCTCAGGCCTTGTCTAAACACAAACTTTCAACATCTTAAAATCCATTTTAAAATAGATTTAGTTAAACCAATGCAAACTCCTGTGCAGATATTCTGAAATTGGTTTACAGCTGGTTTATATCAATTTGCCTTAATTCAGTATAAACCAGCAATAAGCCTATTCAAGCGTGTTGCACAGGAGACATACTGGTTTCAATAAATACATTTTTAAAACAATTTTGCTTAAAATGGTGCAAGCTGTGTGTGTAGACAAGGCCTCAGGCACCCCCTTCCTATGTATTGTTGTCTCCTCTCCCATCACCTCTCTAAACACTTATGTTCCTCCTCCTTCCATTCTCTTCCCCCCCCCCACAGTGTTATATCACATAACAAAATTACACACAATTTTCTGATATCCTAAAGGCATGACAAGAAGTACAAATATATGCACTTTTTATTCCTTTCTTTTTATTGCTTTGCCATTTCAAAGCACAATAAAAAGCAATATATTATATCAAAGGTTAAGATGTTATAATAGTTTCATTGGCAAACAGACTATTTCAACATGTAGTAAGCTCTTTGGGGCAGGGACTGTCTTTTAATTCTGTGTGCACAATGTCTAATACAATAGAGCCTACATTTCTGTCCACTGCCACAATACAATAAACAATGTCTTACAGTAGTATGTGATAGATACCCAAGGCCAATGTCTTTCACAATTCTACAAAACTGCCACAAGATCTAAGCTTTAATTTTTGACAAGTTACATTGCTAGTCCTTCTGATTAAGAAGAAAGCTTCCAAATGTAAATCAAAGAAAAAACAAACAATGTAATATTTACTGTTCACATCTGTAAGTAGCCTAAAAGCAATCCAGGTAAGATGTGAACTTCCACTATTCATTCCAATGGAGTTAATTTTGAAAACTAGAAGGGAGAATATAAAATGCCATTGTTAACTATTTCACTACTGATCATTTTAAAATAAGCATTCAGTCTATGTGCTTACTACGGATAGGCACAGACAGATATTGGCCTTATTTAGGCAAGGATTGTATAACATTAGCACATGTTAATATGCCAACTAATACATTTTAACAGTCTATGGTAGACAAAGTGCACTGCCTTTAACACATTAGCTTTAGTTCAGCCAGGCTTCACACATGAAAGGCAGTGTGGCAATAAGTCAAACCAAAGAGCCATATTTCTTTGATTCTCAATAGTATCACCTACCTTCCTTCCTTCCTTCCTTATCTAGGTACATTTGGAGCCCTTGATCTTTACTCATGATGGGAACAGTCAGTAGTCCTAACCTAGAGGAAAACCAGTTTCTTTTGCTTCAAGTCTCAATTACAGTGGAAGAAGATGGCTCTGTCAGATAGTCTTACCCTTGTCTCTATGTGACTGAAAGTCTGGTCTTTCGCCTTCAATACTAATAAAGTTAATGGCTCCCCCAACCACAATCACATCCTTGTTATTCTCAGTTGCTCCTCCAAATGGCTTCTCAGCCTATTAGGAAGGCATCCATTTCCATATCCCCCCTGAAAGGGTTCCTCTGCAATCCCTACACTGAGGAGCAACACCTGTTAATAATAGTGTATTAACCCTCTCCTTACCTAACACTGCATATGATCTCACACTGACACTCAGAAAGGAGAGAACTGATTTTCTTCAAATTTTCTAGCACAAATTCACCTCTGAGCTGTGACTAAGCATGAGGAATTTCAGTTCAAGAAGTAGTTTTGGGAGTAAGTTCTAAGCCGCTGAAAATAGGAACATAAAAATAAAATACTGAATGCTTTTCATGATCGAAATACTTTACAAATATCTAACTAATTCCCACATCACCCCTATGAAGCAGGTAGAATACTATTTCCATTTCATAGAGGGGGGAAAGTGAGTTTGAGGTTAAGGGACTTGCTCTAGCACTGGGTTTCTTGTCACTGCCAACACCCTAGCCTAAGTCTTCTGAGCTGGGAATTATACCAAGATTGGTCTGGTTCCTGACTGGTGAGAGACCAGGCTGATTCAGACAATGCTATCAAACCTGCAGCTGTAGAGGACCCTTGTCTCTTGGTTTTTTTTTTTTCCTACAAAGGCAGGTTGAAGTTAGTTTAACATTCATTGATTACACTTCTCTGTGTCCTGGAGTATGACATAGTCAGTGCTGGCTGTAAGCTTGAAAGTGATAATAATTTGAGCCCCCGGGAATCTGAATTTTTCTAAATTCCCTACTCCTTATCACGGCCATGGCTGGGACACAATGCAGGTTTCCACTCACCACCTTTAACATAGGAAGTCCCCATCCACTATTTCCCATACTCACTCCACAGACACATGCAGCACTTCTAGACAGATTCCCTATTATCCCATCCCTATAGGTCTACACCTCTGCCCCCACAGCTGGCATGGGAAAGGAGTGTGGATCAAATGGGGTGGAGGATGTTGCACACTGGACCTTGGAGGGCAATCAAATTACTATGCAGAAACCAATGGATTTGCTTGAACTGGCCCTGATCAGAGTGGGGTGGTTAAAGCTGAATTGCAAATACCCACATTCCCTTTCTCTGTTTCTATGTGATGTGTAAATTACTGCCTAACAGACTTTCAGCTTTGACATTTGATTTCTGGGGTTACAGCTTAAAGTTAAATCTGGAATCTGGTCATTTTCAGCCATGCTCAGTGGCAATATTATGGCTATACCATGAATTTAATGCAGGTAGCATATGTTGAGGTTTGTGTGCCCACTCTGAGGCCTGGTCTACACTAGGAATTTCCATGATATAGCTACGCCTCTTGGAGTGAAAAAAATCCACACCCCTGAGAGACAAAGCTATACCAACCTAGCTCCCACTTGAGACAGTGCTAGGTCAATGGAAGAATTATTATGAACCCCTCCTGCCAGCGTAGGTAGTATCTACATTAAAGAGTTACAGTGATGCAGCTGCAGCGGTGCCACTGTAGCATTTTAAATGTGGACATAGCCCTTTTCTTTCTTCCCAGGTTTCAGACCCATCTCCTCCTCCACAAAGTGTGTGGCAGCTGGCCAGTTCCCATCTTCCACATGCCAGAAACCCTGGTAACCAGCAAAGATGCCCACCTGCTCTGTTCCCCCTCCCAAAAGGAGGTCTCTGAGAAGACCCATTATAGGGAAAATGTGAGTCTTCTAGCAGTCAGCTGAATTCTCCTTTACACTGAAGTCATATTTTTAGTTATACTTACTGCTGGGACTTCTCTTTGTGAGGCTGTAACAATGAGAAGACCATGTTTTGGGAGGTAGTGTTGTTTTGTGGTACTGCCCAGGACTGAGAGTCAGGAGTTCTGAATTCCATTCAGAGCTATGTGAACTTGGACAAGCCACAACCTCTCTCTGCCTCATGTTCCCCATCCATAACAAAAGGATACAGCTACCTGCCTCCCAGATATGGTAGAGGATTAGTTAGTGTATGTACAAAACTTTCAACATGAAAAGGGACATCTGAATGTTCAATATTATTTACATAGTGCCAGTTCAGTGCCCAATTCCTTGCAGACAAAGAAGTCAAGGAATTTACAATCTAAACAAAAAAAATGCAATATCAGACTGTGAGATTGTCAAAGGAAAGAAGATGCAGTGAAGGAAAGCAACTATTTTACAAATGAAGTCTTATGTTTCTTTATGATCAGGGACCAGATTTGGAGCTGATAGCGTCAGAGCTGCAATTAGTACACAATAACAAGCCACAGGTTTGCCAAATGGAGGAAAACGTTTTCTTAAGGATTATTTTCCAATCTTTATTACTATTTATGCTTTGGAAGAGGAGCAATATTTAAATGGTTAATGATAAATTGTAAGTGCTAATGGTAAAATTAGACGGCAGAATTCACATGCCATTGAGATGTACTGGTAAAGTTCCATACAACCCCCAAGTAATATGTTTTATATAATTCAGCAACCTCAAAAGAACAATAGGTGCCTCACTGATACTAGTTCAGCAAGGCTAAAGCTAATATTGCAACAAAGGGTTGTAAATGTCGGCCCTTTCCACAATGAGCATATCTACTGTAGACACTTTTGTATGTGTTTGGGTTTTTTTAAATGTTGAGCAGTCAGCTTAATAACTGTAAATTGCCATTGGTGCAGATCCTCCAGTTGAAGCAATGATGGAAGCCAGCTCAGGCATTCTGCCTGCTGCTCTAGACAATAGGGTGATAAAACTGCCAGTGACCAGTCTATCTTAGCACTCCCACCACTGGAACTGCACTACTGTTGGACAACAGTGGGAGATTTTCACAATACCTCCAGCTCTGTTTAAACTAGGGGAAATGTCAAAAAAATCCTACTGGTGTTAGCAACTGGGAGCCTGAGGCCCTTCCTACACTGGGTCGGGTTTATTTTTGCACCCTGTACTTACACCAATACAAACCTCTAGCATAGAGGCACTGTACCAGTAGCTTATGCATTTCAAATTGGAGTAAGGCACAGCTTACTCCAATGCAGCACACCTACATTAAGGGCACCAAAGCAGCTACATGATGCAAAATATATTGGAGAAAGTGGCTATCAGACAGACATAGCCCTTGCAGTGATGTTGGAACAATTTTTATAGGGGGGCTGCTGAGAGCCATTGGACAAAACTGTAAACCCTGTATATGATGGAAACCACTTCACACTAGGGGCTGTTGCTGCAGCCCCAGCACCCCTAGTTTGAGCACCCCTGAGCCCTGGCTTACGTGGGTTGTTTATTACTGCCATTGTTTCTAACCCCATGGTCTAAACCCATGGTGTAACTGACAGTATTATAAAGGCTGTTGGCAGCAAGGGATCCATTGTTTATATTTAAAAGACATTTTTCAAAATTTCCCCGTTGCTAACACTGGTTCAGCTGTACTAGCTGCTGCAGGCCTTTTAACAACAACGTTGTTAAGACCCGATCTGAACAGGTTTAGGTAAAACAATGATTAAATTGGTGGCAATAGTCCTTGCCCACTCTGCACTAGGACTCTCATTGTTGCTTAATTTTTGTGGGACTGAACTATTGTTAGCAATGATGGAAACGTTTTAGGAAGTGTACTTGGAATAGACAGGGCTCAATGTAGACCAAACTCAGCACATCATAACCATGTTTGGCACCATAGTACAAAAGCTCAGCGAACACTAGAGCTGTGGTATGGACCAGTGATGGTAGTAATCTTTTTTCTAGTTCTAACACTCCACTCCTTGTGGCTGCTTCTCTCAATAGGACCATAGAGTTGTTGAGAAGGTCTCCACTCCATGGGCCCCTGTGGCCACTTCCCTCACTATAGTTGAGCGGATTGTTGAGTCGATCTCTGCTCCCACAATCTCTTACTGTGACTGGGTTGTTAAGTAGCTCCCCACTTCCCTCCAGCTGCTGGTTGCTTCCCTCAGTGGGGCTAGGAAGAGGATTGTTGAGCAGCTCTCCAATTCACACCATGCCCTCAACCGTCTTGCTACTAGAATAAGGGAATTTTCTCAGCAGCCCTGATCCTTGCTATAACATGGCTAGGTGACTATCACATTTAGGCTGGGTGTATACTGTAGATAGGGCCTTATGGAGGTCGGATGAGATGGTGCCCTTCCCTTAATCAACATACTGGCAGACTATCAAAACTGAGTTTTATAATTCACGTTTCTCAGCCTGTGTTCAATCTCCTCTATTCTGAAAGGATGTCAAGGGGACAATGATGTCAAAAACATGTCCTAGCATGACTTTTCCTATGATAGAAATGACTCATTCTCTCTCTCTCTCTATACACACACACACACATTGACTCTCATTTGCATGTGTCATGGGGTGATGAAATGCGAAAATGGAGGTGGGCAGCTTCTTGTGGTTATGAATATGCACTAAAACTACAAAGTAAGAAAGCATACACTGCACAGCTGAATCAGAAAATATAGTTATTAGGGATCCATTACAGTTTTAACCATTGAAGAGGTGTATTTAAAATGATACTATGGTGATTAGAGCTATATTAATAGCTATGGGCTTGTCTACAAACAAAAGTTATACTGGTATAAGCTAAAGTGTTAATTTAAACAGATACAATTATGGACACTTTTATTCTGGTACAAGAGGGGCTTTTTTCTGTTTACTTTGGAAGGGGTTTAAGCCAAACTGGGGAAAAAAACCCCACTCTTATTCCAGAAAAAGTGTCCACCTGAGAAGCTATACCAGTATAGCTATAGCAGTTTAACTAGATGGGTATAATTATACTTGTATAACTGGTAAAAAAACCCTTTCCCTTTAGACAGGCCTCATTATTTATCTCCTTGTTTTCATAAGCTCATAACCCTCTGTGACGAACTGGGACTGTTCTTACTGTGGTGTGGGAATGCTGACAGGGGAGTGTGACTAGGATGGTCTGCATCGGGGGATGGGAGCCGGCCCAAGGGAACATACCTGAGCTTGTAACATGAGAACCCAGGAGGGGGTTGGAGGTCAGATGACTCCGGGGCCCGGGAAACTGAACAAAGGCTGTGGGAGGGGTCGCTGAAGGGAGAGTGCTGGAAGCAGGCTGGAAGGAGGCTGGAGAGATGGCTGGGAGGCAGAGATGGCTCTGACCCCCCAAGGGGGGTGGGCTGGCATGCCCTGGGACCCCAAGCTGGACCTAACTGAGGGGGGCCCTGTTGTCTGTGCCTGCAAGACCTGTCTTGGACTGTATTCCTGTCATCCAAATAAACCTTCTGCTTTACTGGCTGGCTGAGAGTCATGGTGAATCGCAGGAAGCCGGGGGTGCAGGGCCCTGAGTCCCCCAATACTCCGTGACAACTGGTGGCAGCGATGGGATCTACTGCACCCCGTGGACGGCGCTTCCTGCAGTAAGTGACTGGGGAGCAGTAAAACGAAGGGGGATTGACGGGGACCAGGCACGCTGAAGAGTGGGAGAGAGACGGTTATTACCCCTGGGAGTGTGTGACCAGCGAGAAGGACTTTTGCAGTAACAGGGTCCCCTGGGGGGATCGCAGCGAGTGGTCCCAGGGGCGGAGGAGTCTGCAGCTCGACCCTGGCAGAGAGGTGGTGACCTCGAGAAGGGCTGGCACACTAGGGGTCCCCCTGGGAACTGGGGGGAGCTGTGAGCACACAGGCCGGTGAGTGGCCAGCAGGAAGATGTATGCCAAGCGGCTTAAGAGCGACCTGGTGGAGCTGTGCAAGCAGAGGCGGCTGCGCATTGGGAGGCTCACCAAAGAACAGCTCATTGCCCAGCTGGAGGCGGAAGATCGCGCGAATGAACTGATCCCTGTGTCTCAGGGAAGCAGCCTGGCAAATGCAGCGCAGGCACCAGTGTCTGTCCCAGCTGGGAGTGGTCAGCCCGCTGCTGAGGGCTTCCCGAGACCCCTCCTTCCTATGCCTAGGGGAAGGGTGGGGAGGAGCCCAGCAAATACCGAAGGCGCTGTGACCCCCCCGGCCAGCAGGGGGTCCCCCCGGCGAAGCTCGCCGGCCAGCAGAGGATCCTCCCGGCGACGTTCGGCATCCGGGGAGCGGAATTGGCTGGAATGGGAGAAAGAGCTAAAACTGAGGGAGCTGGAGGATCGTGAACAACAGAGACAGCATGAACGGGAGGAGAAAGAGAGACAGCATCAGCGTGAACGGGAGGAGAAAGAGAGACAGCATCAGCGTGAACGGGAGGAGAAAGAGAGACAGCATCAGCGTGAAGAGAGACAGAGACAGCATGAACGGGAGGAGAATGAGAGACAGCATCAGCGTGAACAGGAGGAGAAAGAGAGACAGAGACAGGAGAATGAGAGACAGCGTCAGCATGACCTGGAACTGGCGAGATTGAAGGGCAGCGAACCCCCGGCTGCGGTGAGTGAGGGGGGACCCAGGACTGCACGGGGCTTTGATAAGTGCATCATGGCCCCATACAAGGAGGGGGAGGACATGGATGACTTCCTGGAGGCCTTTGAGACGGCCTGCGAGCTGCACCGGGTGGATCCCGCGGACAGACTCCGGGTCCTTACCCCCTTACTGGACCCCAAATCCGTGGCATTGTACCGCCAACTGGGAGAGGCAGAGAAAGGGGACTACGAACTATTCAAAAAGGCCCTGCTACGTGAGTTTGGGCTGACTCCTGAGATGTACCGGGGAAGGTTCCGGAGTCAAGATAAAACCCCTGAGATCTCATATCTGCAACTAGCCGTCCGCATGGAAAGATACGCCAGCAAGTGGGCTGGTGGGGCCCAGACGAAGGAGGACCTGATTAAACTGCTGGTACTGGAGCAACTGTATGAGCGGTGCCCATCCGACCTGAGGCTGTGGTTGGTGGACAGAAAGCCAGAGAACCCGCGACACGCCGGGCAGCTGGCTGATGAGTTTGTAAAGAGCCGGTCAGGGGGTGGCAGGGAGGAGCCCCAAAGGAACAGGCCCGCCGTGATGCAGAGAGAGAGTCACCCTGGGACCTCCCAAAGAGGGAATATGGGGAATCCCCTCCCACGGGGAATGCCCAGCGTCAGGGACAACCGACCGGCTCGAGGGGACCCACGGGACATGAGCTGCTATTACTGCGGCCGAAGAGGCCACGTTCGGGCCCAGTGCCCCAAGCTCAAGGACAGACTGAGCAGACCGAACCCGCACCGGGTTAACTTGGTAGAGGCCCAGACGGACGAGGGGCAGGCTTCTCACGCAAGAGGGGCTGGCAGCTTATCAACTGCTCAAGAGAGAGAAGGGCCCCAGGCCAGCTCCTCTAGGGGGCTGGATGCCCCAGACTCAGGGTTTTTGGTTTATACGGTGGGCGCGGGACTGTCCCTCCGGAGAGAGTACCTTGTTCCCCTGGAGGTGGATGGGAGGAAGGTCAATGGATACTGGGATACGGGCGCAGAGGTGACGCTGGCCCGGCCCGAGGTGGTGGCCCCAGATCAGGTGGTGCCCAACTCCTACCTGACCCTGACGGGGGTGGGCGGAACACCAGTCAAAGTGCCCGTGGCAAGGGTACACCTGAAGTGGGGGGCCAAGGAGGGCCCCAAGGATGTGGGGGTACACCCGTATCTGCCCACTGAGGTATTGATGGGGGGGGACCTGGAGAACTGGCCAAGCAACCCCCAAAAGGCACTGGTTGTGACCCGCAGTCAGAGCCGGCGAGGGGCCCTGCGCCCTGGCCTTGGGGGGGGTGCCTTGCCTGAGGCGCAGGACCCTAACCTGGTGGGGAGGGAACGCCCAGGGACGCGGCTCAGGGAGGCTGCAGCTTCGGACCCAGCGGGCGAGAAAGAGCAGGTGGCCATCCCTGTCCCAGCTGCTGAGTTCCAGGCCGAGTTACAGAGAGACCCCTCCTTGTGGAAGATAAGGGACCTGGCCGACCTCAATGCGGTACAGACCATGGGACGAGGTGGCCGGAAAAGGTTCCTGTGGGAGAAGGGGTTCCTGTACCGAGAATGGGCTCCCCCAGGGAAAATGGAGTCAGGGGGGATCAGGAGGCAGCTGGTGGTACCCCAGAAGTATCGCCGCCAGCTGCTGTGCCGGGCCCATGACATTCCCCTCTCAGGGCACCAGGGAACCTGGCGTACCCAGCAGAGGCTGCTACGGAGCTTTTACTGGCCTGGGGTCTTTGTTACTGTCCGACAGTACTGCGGATCCTGTGACCCCTGTCAGAGGGGGAGGAAGGCCTGGGACAAGGGGAAAACAGCTTTAGGACCCTTGCCCAGCATAAAGGATCCTTTCCAGAGGGTGGCCAAGGTTAAAAGGGCGGCTCTAAACCAAGAGAGCCCAAAGCACAGACCCCCAGACTGGAGCGCTGGGAGAAGACCACAGCCCAGTTGGAACCCCAGAGGTATGGGGGTGGGAAAAGGGCACAGGCCGCATAAACCTTCCCACATGCGAACTGCGAGTGCCATCAAGCACCCCCAACCTAAGGGGGGGCGTGAAACTGGAGGGGCCTGGTGTAATTCTCACCAAGGAACTGGAGGGATGCGGGGGCATCCATGGGAACGGGGGTAGGTTCGAACTTCCCCGGGTCACTGGCTAAAGTGACCCTGCTCAGTTCGGTCTCGAAGGGGGGAGAGATGTGACGAACTGGGACTGTTCTTACTGTGGTGTGGGAATGCTGACAGGGGAGTGTGACTAGGATGGTCTGCATCGGGGGATGGGAGCCGGCCCAAGGGAACATACCTGAGCTTGTAACATGAGAACCCAGGAGGGGGTTGGAGGTCAGATGACTCCGGGGCCCGGGAAACTGAACAAAGGCTGTGGGAGGGGTCGCTGAAGGGAGAGTGCTGGAAGCAGGCTGGAAGGAGGCTGGAGAGATGGCTGGGAGGCAGAGATGGCTCTGACCCCCCAAGGGGGGTGGGCTGGCATGCCCTGGGACCCCAAGCTGGACCTAACTGAGGGGGGCCCTGTTGTCTGTGCCTGCAAGACCTGTCTTGGACTGTATTCCTGTCATCCAAATAAACCTTCTGCTTTACTGGCTGGCTGAGAGTCATGGTGAATCGCAGGAAGCCGGGGGTGCAGGGCCCTGAGTCCCCCAATACTCCGTGACACCCTCTATACATTTTTTTCTTTGGGAATGAAAACTTCAACATTGTACTCTCTCAGCAAAGGGGTGATTTTTTTTTTTTCCTGGAAATTCAGTTTGACAGTTTTTGAGTTACTTGAACAATCATTAAAAAAAAACTCCACTGATTTTTTTCATACATAATAATTATACAGTCAAGTCATAGAACTGGGCTTTTTGAAGTTTACACTTTATTGGACACTACAAAGGGTAAAACATACCTGTTCATAGGAATGATCATATTGGGTCAGAGCAGTGATCCAGCTAGTCATGAGCCCATCTCTGACAGGGACCAGTACCACTAGTCCAGAAAAAAGTGCAGGAAACCCCATAATTCCAGAGAGGTTGCTGTCTTCCCTGGGAATAGATTAACAGTGAGTGTCTTCACTACAGAGTTAATTCAAGTTACTTCCCTTGCGTTTACCTAGCTCAAGTGCAAGTGGCCACACTGTGAAAATAACCCACTGGTGTGTCCACACTAGTGATACCCTCATTCATGTATGGCACATCTGGGTGGATCCTACCATTATTCTTTCCATTGCAGTAAGTTGAGCTGAATTTTTTTTCCTTAGGGAATTGGGGGAGAACTCATCTCTTCTTCTTCGAGTGATTGTTCACATCCATTACACATTAGGTGTACACGCGCCGCGTGCACGGACGTCGGAAACTTTTTCCCTTAGCGGCTCCCATCGGGCCGGCGGGCCCCCCCCCTTCCCGCCAGAGCGGCGCCCCGCTCCAGGGTATATATATCCCTGCCGACCCGACCACTCCAGTTCCTTCTTACCGTCCGTGGCGGCGTTGGAACAACTCTGTCTCTCGTCTGAGAGTGTCCCTTAGCAATAGTCAATTAGAGTTCTAACAGTTATCAGTTGGTTGTTGTAGTGTTTAGTCAGTAGTTAACAGCTCATTAGAGTACTTAAAGTTCCTGCCGGGGTTGTTTGTTCAGCCCCGGCACCGGCCCCGCCGGTGGGGTATGCCACACGCCCAAGGCTTCAAAGCTTGTGCCACGTGCCGCAGGCCCATGCCATTGAGCGACCCCCACGCTTCGTGTCTTCGTTGCCTGGGGGAGGCTCACCAGAAGGAGCGCTGCAAGATCTGTAAGGCTTTTAAGCCCAGAACTAGAAAAGAGAGGGACTTCCGTCTTAAGCAGCTGCTCATGGAGACGGCATTACCGGTGCCGGTGGGTCATCCGAAGACCGCGGCACCGACCCAGCGGGGAAATACACGACGCCGATCGTCTTCGCCGGCGAAAGTGAAGGGCCAACCTAAGGCCCGAGGTCGCTCCCCGCACAAGAGGGCGGCACCGGCAAAGACCTCGAGTGCCCCTAAGGCCGATACGGCCCCAACACGGACCCCGGTAGTGGCTCCGGCGCCGAAGGGCCCGTCGAGCCCCGGGATGGGCGCGTCGAGCGAGGAGGAAGGGCTGGAGGAGCTCGTGGAACAGCCCTCCACTCCGGACACGTTTGAGGCAGCTAAGGACCTCATTGCCTTGTCCGTCGAGGCCCCGGCACGCGCTGAAGGCGCCCCGCCTATGCTGCCGCGCAGAGGCAAGCCGGCGATGGTGCGCCCATCCCGGTCGCCGTCCCGGCACCGTTCCAGGGACCGGTCCCGGTCGAGCTCCGCCTCGGTGGACTCCCGGTTGCCCTCGGCGCAGGAAGCACCGCAGCAGTCGGGCTTCAGCAAACGGTCGGCACCGACTCAGCAACCAAGCACGAGTCGGCACCGCGAAGCGTCGGCGGTTCGTTATCCGAGGCCGACCAGCCGTAGCCGTTCCCGGTCCCGAGATCACCGGTACTGTTCCAGGTCCAGGTCGGCAAGGCACCGTTCCAGATCCTGGTCGCGGAGGCGCTACTCCCCAAGACCAGACCGGCACCATCCGACGGCGCCTCCGTGGCCTTCCAGATCACCGTCAGTGGTCTCGGGAGCTGACTCAGACCGATACGGCGGGTATGCCCATAGGTCACAGGACAGCAGGGACTACGGTCAGTCCCAATGGGGCCAGCCAAGCCAATGGCCATTCTGGACTCCCTGGGCCTACCATCAACAAGGGCCCCCATCGAGAGCCTCGAGATCCGGGCCATCCCGGTACCGATCCTGCTCCCCGCGGCACCGCCCGCAATCGTATAGGGAGGCAGCGGTCTCTAGACCACCGGAGCGGGAAGGAGTGGACTTGGCACCGAGTACGGTACCGTCCCAATCCCACACTGCGGGGCAGGCCGCAGAGGAACAATTGGCTGGCGCAGGTTCACAGGACAATGAGGATGGGCAGAAGGCCGCGACCTCTTCCTCCTCGCCAGATGAGGCGGTAGCGGGCACACTGGTGTCCGGCCCTCCCCCGATTGACCACCGGGCGCACCAAGACCTGCTTCGCCGGGTAGCCCTCAATCTGGGCTTGCAAGCGGAGGAGACTGTAGAGCAGGATGACCCCATGGTCGATATCCTGAGCCCAGAGGGCCCCTCCAGAGTCGCACTCCCGATTATACGGACAGTACAGTCCAACTATAAGACGGTGTGGCAAACACCGGCCTCCAGTGCTCCAACCGCAAAGGGAGTGGAGAGGAAATACTTCGCCCCATCTAGAGGGTTTGACTTCCTCTTTCTGCATCCATCCCCCTGTTCTTTGGTGGTCTCGGCGGTCAATGAAAAGGAGCAGCATGGCCAGCAAGCTCCTGCCCCCAAGGGCAAGGAAGCCAAAAGATTGGACTTATTCGGGAGAAAAGTCTATTCTTCGGGGGGCCTTCAACTGAGGATCGCCAATCAGCAGGCGGTTCTAAACAGGCACAATTTTAACTCTTGGGCATCAGTCGCCAAGTTTAAGGACTCCCTCCCATCTGAAACGCATCAGGAGTTCAAGGCCCTGGTGGATGAGGGAATGGCAGTGGCCAAGACCTCTTTACAGGCCGCGCTAGACTCAGCAGACGCTGCGGCTAGAACAATTGCGTCGGGAGTCGTGATGAGACATTCGGCGTGGTTGCAGGCTTCAGGTCTCCCGCCGGAGGTGCAGACCACGCTGCAGGACCTCCCGTTTGAAGGTTCGGGCTTGTTTTCCGACCAGACGGATGCCAGGCTGCATAGCCTTAAGGACTCCCGAGCGACCCTTAAGTCGTTGGGTATGCACACCCCGGTAATGCAGCGTAAGCCCTTTAAACCCCAGCCGCCGCAAAGGCAATACCATCCTCGACCCCGACACGAGCCGTACCGCCGTCGAGGCAGGGATAACAGGCGGAGACGTAACAATACGCCTAACCAGGGCCAGAGTCATGGCCAGGGCAAGCCACAGCCAGGAAATAAGCCAGGCTTTTGAAGTTACGCCCGAGGACAGCGTACCATATCCCATTCCGGATCCTCCTCTGTCTTTCAAAGACCGCCTGTCCCATTTCTACTGGGCATGGTCGCGCATAACATCGGACCAATGGGTCCTGCGCACAGTGAAGGCGGGCTATACCCTTCAGTTTTCCTCGCCCCCTCCCTGCCATCCCCCTTCCCCGTCCCTCTTCAGGGACCCTTCTCACGAGCAACTTCTCAAGCAGGAGGTTCAGTCCCTTCTCGCTGCTGGAGCAGTAGAAGAGGTTCCAATAGACCTAAGGGGAAAAGGATTCTACTCCAGATACTTCCTGATCCCCAAGGCAAAAGGAGGCCTCCGTCCTATTTTGGACCTGCGCGATCTAAACAAGTTTCTGATCAAAGCTCGCTTCCGTATGGTCTCCCTGGGAACTATTATTCCATCCCTGGATCCGGGGGATTGGTATGCTGCCCTCGATATGAAAGACGCCTACTTTCACATCTCAATCAATCCGGCCCACAGACGTTTTCTGCGCTTCATCGTCGACCAGCGCCACTTCCAGTTTACGGTCCTGCCCTTCGGCCTGGCGTCAGCACCACGAGTGTTCACAAAGTGCATGTCCGTGGTAGCAGCCTTCCTTCGAAAGAGAAGGATGCGTGTATTTCCGTACCTGGACGATTGGCTACTCGCGGGCAGGTCGGAAGCCGAGGTCCGGTCTCACGTGACGCTGGCCCTGCAGACGTTCGACAAGCTCGGCCTCCGGGTCAATGTGCCCAAGTCCACGTTAGTCCCCACACAGAGGTTGGACTTCATAGGCGCAACCCTGGACTCGGTAACCGCACAAGCGAGCCTACCAGAGACACGGTTCAGGTCAATTCACAGAGCCGTAAGCACAGTCCTAATGTTCCCCACGACAACGGCGAGGTGTTGCATGCAGATTCTGGGGCATATGGCAGCTTGCACGCACGTGGTCAGACATGCCCGCCTAAGGCTTCGGCCCCTACAGTTGTGGTTCGCCCATACGCACCGCCCCAACAGAGACCCATTGGATCAGGTAGTCACGATCCCAAACCAGGTGCTCGGCTCGCTAAGCTGGTGGCTAGATCACCAACAGGTATGCGAAGGGATCCCCTTCGATGCCCCACAGCCCACTCTGACGTTGGTAACAGACGCATCGGACTTCGGTTGGGGGGCACACCTGGGAGAACTGCGGACCCAAGGGCTGTGGTCCAGCGAAGACAAGCTGCTTCACATCAATCTGAAGGAGCTAAGAGCGGTTCGCCTCGCCTGCCAGACCTTCCGCGCCACCTTAAAAGGTCACAGCGTGGCAGTCCTGACGGACAACACTACCGCCATGTTCTATATAAACAAGCAGGACGGGTCCCGGTCTTCTCCCCTCTGTCGCGAGGCACTCCAATTATGGAACTTCTGTATAGCCCATGCGATACACCTCATCGCGACGTATCTTCCGGGGATTCAAAACGGCTTAGCAGACCGCCTCAGCCGATCCTACCGAATGCACGAATGGACGTTGAAGCGAGACGTCCTGCATTCGATCTTCCGGAGGTGGGGCTTTCCCCGGGTGGATCTATTCGCCACTAGGGACAACAGCCAATGTCCTCAGTTCTGCTCGTTCCAGAACCTCAGCCGGGGGTCATTAGCAGACGCTTTCATGATTCCATGGGGAGGGAGCCTGGGATATGCCTTCCCTCCATTCCCACTCATACACAAGGTTCTCCTCAAAATCCGCAGGGACAGGGCGACGATCATACTTATCGCCCCGGCCTGGCCACGCCAGCATTGGTTCACGTCCCTGCTGGAGCTGTCAATAGCCAACCCAATCACCCTCCCCCTCCATCGCGACCTGGTCATGCAAGACAAAGGTCGCCTACTCCACCCGAACCTGTCTTCACTGCATCTCACGGCATGGCTTCTCTCTGGCTGAGTGAGGCAGAGCATAGGTGCTCCCACCAAGTCCAGCAAATCCTCCTTAATAGTCGGAAGCCCTCGACAAGAGCGACCTACCTGGCAAAGTGGAAAAGGTTCTCCCACTGGTGTGAGCCTCAACGCATACAGCCGTTACAAGCCTCGGTTCCGTCGATCCTGGACTACCTTTTGCACCTAAAGAATCAAGGGCTTGCGCCCGCCTCTATTAGGGTTCACTTAGCTGCAATCTTGGCCTTCCATCCAGGAGAGTTGGGAGTGTCAGTGTTCTCCAACCCCACAGTGGCCCGGTTTCTCAAGGGGCTGGAAAGGGTGTTTCCCTACTCGCGCCCGCCGGTCCCGACGTGGAGTCTGAACCTAGTCTTAACAAGACTCATGAGTTCCCCTTTTGAGCCCCTAGCCACTTGCTCCCTTACGCACCTCTCGTGGAAGGTGGCGTTTCTCGTGGCCATCACTTCGGCCAGAAGGGTATCGGAATTGAGAGCCCTCTCTTCGGAACCACCCTATACAGTGTTCCATAAGGATAAGGTGCAACTGAGGCCGCACCCCAAATTCCTCCCAAAGGTGGTAACACAGTTTCACATGGGACAGGACATTTGCCTACCGGTGTTTTTTCCTAAACCCCATACGGACCCTCACCACCGCAGCCTACATACCCTGGATGTCCGCAGGGCGTTGGCTTTTTACCTGGAACGGACCAGGCCGTTCTGCAGATCGCCCCAGCTGTTCGTTGCTATTGCGGAACGTATGAAGGGCTTGCCTATCTCGTCACAGCGCTTGTCGGCATGGATTGTGCATTGTATACGCACTTGTTACGAGCTCGCCAATGTTCCGGCCCCGGAGATCCGGGCCCACTCGACTAGAGCCCAAGCGTCCTCAACGGCCTTCTTGGCGCAGGTCCCTATTCAGGAGATCTGTAAGGCAGCCACCTGGTCGTCGGTGCACACGTTCACAGCCCACTACGCGATCCATCATCAGACCAGAGAGGACGCGATGGTCGGTCGGGCCGTGCTACAGTCAGTTGTATCTTGACTCCTACCCACCTCCAATGGTAAGCTTGGGAATCACCTAATGTGTAATGGACGTGAACAATCACTCGAAGAAGAAAGAACGGTTACTTACCTTCTGTAACTGTTGTTCTTCGAGATGTGTTGTTCACGTCCATTACACTTCCCACCCTCCTTCCCCTCTGTCGGAGTCTCCGGCAAGAAGGAACTGGAGTGGTCGGGTCGGCAGGGATATATATACCCTGGAGCGGGGCGCCGCTCTGGCGGGAAGGGGGGGGCCCGCCGGCCCGACGGGAGCCGCTAAGGGAAAAAGTTTCCGACGTCTGTGCACGCAGCGCGCGTACACCTAATGTGTAATGGACGTGAACACCACATCTCGAAGAACAACAGTTACAGAAGGTAAGTAACCGTTCTTTCTCTCTGGGCACACAGGAGGAATTATGGGAAGGTATTGGAGGACTAGCAGCGCTCAAGCAGAGCTAGCCTGGCTCCATGCTACAGTGCAGTGGTGTTAGCAGCTGATAGATTGGCTGACTCATTGGGGGTATAACGTAAAGCGAAGATGAGCGTAACCTAAAGTAGATACCAACACAAGACAAGGGATTGTGTGTGGGGATAGGACTCAAGTGAGCAGCAACACTCAAATGTACATTACTTTTGAAGTCCTATAATATAATGAACTTTTATAATTTATTTCAGTGAATAAGTACTGTAGGTTAAATACTGTTTTCAAGTGTCAACATACAGAAATTTATTGATACATCTATTTTACAGGCAGATGGGGTCACTCTACCATTGGATTAGCAAATTGCCCGTTAACTCAAGGTAAAGGCTAGTGCTCACTTATGGGGCCAAGTCAGCTGTAAAGTGTCCACACTTGCTTTCACAAAGGTGTTAAATACCTTGAGTTAACAGTCAATTAACTCTAGATAAAAGTCTAGTGAAGACTTCCTTACAGAGGAAGCACGCCCTCTACCTTTGCTTCCCAGACAACCCCTCTGCAAATGAAGTTTTTGGCTCATATCTGCACATTGTCTCTTCCCATTCCAGGGCCCTCAAGACTATGTTATTTGGCTAAGGCATAGCTCAACATGATATGGCATGAATTATGTATAATACATAATGTTCAGCTATATGTTACCATCCACATAAGGAGCTCATTGCTGACAATGAGTGCTAGCAATTCTCCCCCCCCCCAAAAACTCTTCTTACTGGTACTGAAAGTGGTTTAAATTGCAAGGGAAAGGAGTACAAGACTTTTAGCACTATTATGTGTAATAAGGACCTAGTAGAACAATGTTTTGATGATGCTTGCTATAGTGGGAGAAAGCTATTTACAATACCCATCTACAGCAGCAGTTAAACCATTTTCAATACCAGGTGAAGGGAGGGGGCAAAGAAGAGACACTCATCAGCCCCATCTCCACTAGGATTCAACGCCACGGACGTTAACATCAGCAAATGTTAAGAGAACAGCATCAGCTAGTCCTATATGGAGCAAGTCTAATCAGTATGGTGATCGCAACTGCCAGCAGCCAGTGGGATGTCTAGACCAGAGTTCCCAGAGCTAAAACTGATAGGTTAAGTTAAACCAGTGGGAAGTTTTTGAACATTTTGCTAGCAGAGACAAGGCCATTGCTCACTGTATCCAGCAGCAATGGGCAGGGCCAGCTCCAGGCACCAGCCCACCAAGCTTGTGCTTGGGGCAGCACCTGGAGGGGGGCAGCGCGGTGCTCCGGCCACTGGGGAGAGCGGAGCCCCGGCTGGGCTCTCCGGCCTCCCCCCGGCACTCTGGCCGCCGGGGAGAGCGAAGCCCCGGCCGGCACTCCGCCCTCCCCCTGGCGCTCTGGCCGCCGGGGAGAGTGGAGCCGCGGCGGGCTCTCCGCCCTCCCTCCAGCACTCTGGCCGTCGGGGAGAGCAGAGCCCCGGCCGGGCTCTCTGCCCTCCTCCCGGGGCTCCGGCCGCCAGCGGAGCCGCGGCAGGCTCGCCGCCCTCCCCCCGGCACTCTGGCCGGTCGGGGAGAGCGGCCTGCGGCCGGGCTCGGTGCCCTCCCCTGCCGCGTTGGGGGGGCGCGGCGGGAGGCTTTTTTGCCTGGGGCGGCAAAAAAGCCAGAGCCAGCCCTGGCAATGGGCCATTTTCCTAGTACAGGCCATACCTTCCTGTATCCTAAACGGTATCTCAGAATCCTCACTTGGACTAAGGGCAGGTCTTCACTACAGGTGGGGGGGGGTCGATTTAAGATACGCAAATTCAGCTACGTGACTAGCATAGCTGAATTCGACGTATCGGAGCCGACTTACCCCGCTGTGAGGACGGCGGCAAAATCGACCTCCGCAGCTCCCTGTCGACGGCGCTTACTCCCACCTCCGCTGGTGGAGTAAGAGCATCGATTCGGGGATCGATTGTCATGTCCCGACGAGACGCGATAATTCGATCCCCAAGAGATCGATTTTACCCGCCAATTCAGGCAGGTAGTGTAGACCTAGCCTAAGATTCTGTGGCTTTTGTATGGTAATTTGGCAAACAGTTGGAGACAGACACCCCTTATAAGGAAGGTTGGGCCATACATCATTGGAAAGGTAGAATCCTCACAGATCTTTTAGATCTTTAATATTGAGTTGACATCGGCTTGAGCAGATAGTGTAGCCACTAAAATATACAAAAGGAAGTTGAGCCTGAAATTGTTAGAGTTGGAACTTTGTTTACCCTTTGCCATTCCCACTTATGGGCCCCAAGAACACAATTTGTTTCACAGCTGACTGGAAGAGCAATGTAGACCATTACTATTATACCCCCAGAACAGAGAGAATTTTGAACTACAAAAGGTCATGTTGTAGTGATAATTGTATTTATAGACAGTGTCCAAAATTAGTGCTCAAACATTTGGAATTTAACTATAGTATGGAAAAAAGACTCAGACAAGCCACTTTAATAGGCCAATTTTTATTGATAGTTAAGATCATATGTTTCTTCATAAAGTGCAAGATGCACCATGAAATCAAAATAGAAGGAAGGTGTGTTATTAAATACACATTGTTTAAGCAATGCTACTTTTTGGCAAAGTGCTGTATTTTGTTGTTGTTCAGCTTGTATCAAACTGCCTATTCAAACTAAGAGCCAGACAACCTTTGATATCAAAAGAACCGCTACAAGTAGAGAAAGTGGCTCCAGAAAGAAGCTGCCATATATGCATAGACTGATGTACAGTATTTATCTTAACTGAAATGTCCCTTTTGAATTTTCAAGTTTGCTGTGTACAAGTTAAACCTAGAAGGCACAGGTTTGTTTACAACACATCTGTCTATTGACCGATACATACGGAAACACAGTTTCAACAAAATTAATGAATCAGCATCTGAGGCAGTGCAAGGCCTCCACTTTTACAAGAAACAATATGTTTTACTACTGTTCAAAAACCATATAAAAAGCCACACAACTCACACACTACTAGAGAACAACAACAAAAAAACTGCCCAAGAACTCCAGGCACAAAATAGAACTAGTAACATAAATATGCAAGACAAAACTAACAAAAAAAAGTTACTGATAAAGTATTGATAGATAGAGATATCTATCTCTCATACAATATAGCATGGTTTCCAATATTAAGAATTGAGAGGCACAGCTTTTGTGCAACAAAAAAGTTTATATCCTGAAAGATATAGGATTTCATCACTAGAAAGTTATCCAGTAATATAGTATAAAAAAAGATTAGTATCTCCCAGTTTTTAGGAGCAGTCTGACATTGCGTTTACTTGCCAATTGAAAAAAGGCGGCTCCACTTATAATGCTTGGGAGCCATGCACTTCCCCACCCCACCCCCACTAAAAAGTTAAAGAATTACAAAACCCTTTTAATTCAAAGGAGGTGGAGATGCCATCTTCCTTCATTTAAACTTTAGGAAAATTAAAGCTGAAGGAAATTAGTTATTTAGGAAGAGAAAAATTAAAGCAAGGAGTCTCCTGAGCTGGAAAGTAAGTGGGGGTGGGGGAGGGGGGGGGAAAGAGATGAAAGAAGGACAGAGGAAAAGTTGAAATGAAAAGGAATGATACCAGAAGCAACATTAAGATCTCAGTGAGCAAATGAGAGAGATACACTAGGAATTGAGATTGGTGAAGCTACAAAATTATTCTTGGATAAATAACTGAGAGTTTCTAGCCCAGAGGAAAATATCATTGTATATATATATATGGATATGCATCACTAAAAAAAAGAAGAGGTAAGATCATAAATCATCTACATTCTGAATTGGCATTAAGCACTTAGACTCACACAATCACTCAAAGAAAAACCTATGTTCCATATCACTGGAAATTTTAAAGAACAGGTTAGACTGAACACCTTTCAGCGGTGATACAGGCTAAGTGCAAGGGGCAAGACTAGATGACTTCCCGGCATTTCTAGGAATATACCCCAGTAAGATGACAGGAGTACAAACAAAAGCAAGGTAGATAGTGCTACATTTATAGATACACATGGCAGTTAAACTGTTAACTAAAACCAGGAAAAAATGGAGTATTTGAAGGGAATTGGGGACCAGAAGGCTATTTGCTACAGGATTAGGAAGATTACTCTCCACAAGAGTTCAGGCTGCATCTATTATATGCAGTGCTACTCATACTGCAAGATTACTACAAGGCATTAGGTTTTTGTATCAGCAAAATTGAAACATTTGGCCATATTTCAAAGAACATTTCATAGGTTTGAAATAATTCTTAAGCATTATCGGTTTCATCTAATCACAAAAATTAAAGCCAACCATATACATGTTTTATAGTGTTGAGGCTTTTCCACATGATTTCAGCTGGAAGACACTGTTGAATGTGACTAACATTGATATGCCTTAGCAGCAAATGCAGGAAAAGCAGTGATCACAGATGAAGTACTGGAAACAAAAGAGGAAGAGTAAAGCTTCACTGTTCTCCCCTGTTCCTTGATTTACTCCAATTATCTATCATGGTTGATTTTGTAGTGTGGCTGTCTGGAAGTATCTGCACTGTCAAATTTGGTACCTTTGCCTTTCAAGGCATGCTTTCTTCCAGAAGATCATGCAAGATTTTAATAACTTTAAGAGAATGTTTAATGTTCTGTACTTTCCCCTCTCCCCCACTAGTCTAGAAAATTAACATCAAGTTAGATATTTTTCTGCTTTTATGCCACATGAGCAATGAAATATCCACTGTTAATATAGCTCCTACATCTCCACTTTTATATACCCTCCTAGCACTGCTTAATTCCGGAAGACCAGTAGTGTTAGAATGTTTTTATAATGTTATGCCTTTCATCACTTCCAGGCATGGCCACCTCAACTTTATTCTCTCATTGGGAAAGAATTGGGAAGGGTGCAAGACCTCATCTGGAAACAGGTTTTCCATCCAGTAGTTTGTGAGCCATTCCTAATCTATCACTTGAAATGAATTGATTTATTCGAGGCAGTAATCAGCAGCTCAGAAACCCATCCGTACTTGCCATCCACCAGAATAGGTTCTGTAGAAGGTGTTTCAGCTATGGATGGACCTATTACAGAAGACAGTCAGTCTAGCCCTTTCTCCTTGGATCAGACTACAGATAAACTAAACCAAGTTTTGGGAGGTATGTAATGGATGCATCCTCTCCCAAAGAAAAGTGGAGACAGGAAAAAAGAAAAAAGGAAAAAAAAGAGCATGATCTAAAATACTGGTGGAATCTTTGGGTTAAGTGTCTATATTTAATAACCCATAGGTCTACTTTTCATTTCACTCCATATAAAGGCACAAAGTTTGTCCCTCTCCAATACCTGTGACATTTGTGCCACCTCTTATTCCAGTATTATCAGGTGGACATTTTACTCTCTTCTGCTGCTTATATGAAGTAACTGTTTAATGAAAGTAGATAATATCTAGTTTAGATTAAATCTAGAGTTATCCTTCTTTCAATAAGAGTTTAGAGACATCTACTTCAAATCCATTGGCAACTATAGCCTTTTAATGCTTATGTTAGAGTATAACTGTGTACACAGTATATACAGACATACAAAGCTGTCAAAAGCACTGGTTATTAAAGTGTATGGTTGACCCCAATAATTTTGTAACTTCATACGACTGAAGAATGCATGTTCCATCTTTGTTAGAATTTTCTTTAAAAACCCATCCAAACGTCGTAGTAAAGTTAAAAACCACACTCACACACATTTCCAAAACACTGAAATATTTAAGATAACCATTTAGGACCTATAGCAAGGCATTTTGTGATACACTATATGTAAATGTGGTTTCAAACTAATTAACACTAGTCACGATTGTATTCAAATGATTGATCACACCTTCATGATCTATACATTAAAACAAGAGCAAGCTAAGAACAATTAACCGATAGGATTAAAACCTCAAAAGCCTTCAGTAATTGTACTGACGCTGGCAAGGCTGGTGAACAAACAATCCATTGTGCTTGATTTGCCGAGAGTGGCAATCCCTGGTAAGATTTTGGCGACGGAGACTGTTCCTATTGAGATGGTGTCTTTCGTTATGTTCTTTTACCCACTGGGTCGGACGAAAACTCTTGGTTTGTTCCAGAAAACTTGAGTGAGCAGCAAGAGTGGCAACGTAGCAATGAATATGCTGCCCCATTTCATTTCGTGCTTCCATTCTAAAATTTAACATACAAATGTTAGTTACAGTTCAGCTAGCACTCCGAGATCTAGGTAAGTTTATTAAGGGAATGTATTTTCTTCTAGCTGAATGAATATAGATAGGCTTGGAAGGATTAGTTTTGTATCAGTAAATGTCACTAAACATCAATTTCACCACACACACATACACACACAAATATTTCTATCAATAGAAATGTACAAATAGGTAAAGTAAGAAAAATGCTGCTTCGAGAACTTAAGAGCTTGATTTCAGGATATTTACTGGGTATACTTTGAAATGTAATGTTGACAGTTTGTATTTTAATGGTTAGAATGCGTTGACTTTTTGGATCTCAATGTGTAATGCCATTAAATTATTGTCTGACATCCCCACTGCCTGGCCCTTCCACCCCTAATAATCTCCTGCAACTGGGAGAATTTAAATAGATAAAGATAAAAAAGTGCTTAAAACACAGATCTAATCCATCAAAGTTATTTAAAAATAATCATATTCTGCCAAGCCTAAATATAGATGTTTACACAAATCACTTCCAGTAGTTGACCCTATCCTATCACACTAGGCATGAAGTTTTCTGATGTAGTTCTTTAGCATGTTTTAGGGAGTGAGTTGATAATAGGTCTGTTTCCTCTACCCTCATCCCTCTGTAAAGGACTGTGCTATATTTAATCTTTTGGGTATAATGCACTTTCCAGCTTGCTATTATACATGAACTAATGGTATAATGCCCAAAAGATTGTATAATGTATTAAATACAGAAGGCAGCATGTATTTCACTATCCTCAGACGAATTAGTAAATATTTACTAGATGTTATGGTTAAAGGTCATCTTGCACAGGATAGTTTAGGCTGTGTGAAAATAAAGGGCACTAAATAAAAGATTGTTTGGATTTTCTTGCATGGCTGGCAACCAAAACATGATGTTCATGCATAAGACCTGGAAAGTTAGACCACTTAAGCCACTGAAGTCAGACCAGCTGTGTGAAATGCCATGAGTAACTAAAGATCTTTCTTCAGCCTGTCCTTTTGATTCCCTCAATGCCTCTCAAAGTCAGACTGCTGTAGAGACATCCCATCGCACAGTATGGGGTATCACCAACCTATGCAAGGGTGGGAGAATACATCAGTAAAATGTCTCTTGCCTCCCACCCCCACAGCCTGACATACGGTGTTTAAGGGTTGGTGTTGTTAAGTTTTGTAACATAAGAGCTTTCCAGAGCCCATGCAAATTTTTAAAAACAACTTCCATGAACCTCTTCATCAAGGTGGCATGATAGTGGTGACATTACCTGTATAGCAGACGCTTTTATGGGACACGACGTGGTAGTATGCAACTTTACCACCACCCTTTTTGGATGACTCAAAGTTTAGGAGCCCATGCCTTCCCTGTGCTCAGGGGACAGAGGATGGGGCCCTCAGGGAGTCAGCTATAACAAATTCAGCCCTAGCAAGTCTGTTTCCACTAGTGGAAGAACCTTACACTCGTGGAAAATCTGTATAGTAGAACATACTGCTATGCCCCCAGCAAAGAGTTGAAGCCAAAACACTTTCACTTTGTGCCAGCAGAGCAGCACAAAATGAATGGATTGAAGGATATGGGCCCCAAGATGAATTATGCATTGAATGCCTATCCCAGAGTTACCTCCCTTTACAGATTATTAAAACTGACAGACAAGAGCCAATCAGTATAAATGTCCAAGTTGACATTCTGCCCTTCACTCACCCTAGTCATTTCACACTGGAATTGCTCTTATTCTTTCCTTTTATGCTGATCAACTGAACTTGCATGTAGGCGCCTGTAATTATGGTACTACCACTGGCTACACGTGATGCATTAACATGTTTTTAGAAGCAACATGTCAGAGCTGAAACTCTGAATGAAGACAGTAATAAGGGAAGTTCTGGAACAAGCACAGTTATGGTAGCACAAATACAAGCATTACAACTATAAAACCATAATAGATCAGGCATTAGTAGACTAATTGTGTCATCAGCCACAGAAGTGCATCAATAGTTCACTAATACATACATGGATTTCATATTGTCCAGAACAATAAGCCACAGTGTATGTATTAGTGAGCTAGTGATGCACTTTGAGACCCACCCACCTACCCACCCCCCTCACCTGGGCTTCTGATGGAAGGGGAATGTAAACATAGTGGGAGATGGAGTCAGGCGATCTGGGCTCTGACACTCAAGTGGGTGTTTTTCTCCACTGGAGATGTACCCCCAGTGACTTCACTGTTTGCACATAAAAGCTAGCAAGATTGGAACCCTAAAGATTCTTAAACTGATCATCAACATTTTTAAAAGCCACTATTATAATAATATAAAATATAATAATATTGAGATATACCTATCTCATAGAACTGGAAGGGATCCTGAGAGGTTATTGAGTCCAGTCCCCTGCCTTCACTAGCAGGACCAAGTACTGATTTTGCCCCAGATCCCTAGGTGGGCCCCTCAAGGATTGAACTCACTACCCTGGGTTTAGCAGGCCAATACTCAAACCACTGAGCTATCCCTCCCCCCTACTTAGCAGTATATTTTGCTTGTTATAGCAGAATTAGAATTGACCAAATAACTTAAGTTGACACAGAGGTTAGTCTTAAAACTGGTACAGTTTTGATAGACAAGTCTATTTACAAAGCAGACCAATCAAACAAAAAGTACTGTCCCAAAGCAGTAGTACTTACTGTGCCAGTGTGCCTTAAGCAGCTTTTCCTGGCCCTACAATGTTAAATGGCCAACCATTAAACAACTAGAGACTTCAAGACAACATTTTATTGTATTGTCAGCTTAGTTGAACAGTTATTACATCTTCTCTCAGTTATGGTATTTCATCTCAACTTTAACGTTTTAGAGTGAAACAGTTACAATTTTGTTCTCCAAAATAATTACCTTGTACAGGAAATTATGGACAAAATATTTAGCCAAGATCGTCAAAAAGGCATTTAGGCATCTAATTCCCATTAATTTAACTGAGTCTTAGTATTTAATAGCGTTACTTGGGCCACATCCTCAGTTGAATGCACAGCTCCATTGAATTCAGAGGAATGATGCTGATTTACACCAAGTGAGTATCTGGCCTTTTAATTTAATTTTATATTTAAGTAGTGCTGCATTATAAAGAGATGCAAGATATAGTTCTGGAATGGCTTATACCAGCATCCCTAAGTTATACAAAGCCATCACAATAATTCAATATCTGAATTTGAGGAAAGGGGAAGGCGACAGATCCATCTACTCTTGAATGACACAATTCTAACTCAAATTTCACCATCTCCATTTTGCAACCATTTCTGTTACATTGCTGCTACTGACTGTAGGTTCTTACAAACTAGTCTATTCTGTTTTCATTGTATTATGTCCATCCCCATGGTATTAGGGTACTCTACAGTTGACAGATTTCTTCAGAGCCCAATTTTCAGAGGTGCTGGGTACCCACCGCTCCCACTGACTTCAGCCAGAGCTATGGTGCTCAGGATCTCCCAAAGAAACAGGCCCCTGATACCAAAAACACAGAGTTTCAGTGTCAGCCCCATGCTTGTTAGACACGGGCTTAGGTCGCTTTACCAAAAATCACCCATTTTCTTTAAAGTGTTGCAAACCAACCAACTACAGGTATGGGAACTAGGCTGCCATTGAAGTCAGTGATAATTACTTGCACGTTGCTACACACAGAACCAAACTCACCATAAGATGATCCTTGTTCATTCTTATTAAAGAGGATGAACACTAGAAGCAGGCCAAATTTGTCCAGCCCTTCTGAACAAGGGCCCCAGAAGTTACGTTCATATTTCTCAGAATTTGACCATATGGGAAAAACGTGTGGGGTCATAAAGGAAACATGTTTGCTATCTCAACAATAGCTTTTGCTACCAGGCAAATATTGCATGATAGGTTGGAGTCTGTGGCCATTCTGCATGGTTACCTCCTTAGAATTCAGATCCTAGTGGAAGAATAAATTTCTGACTTTAACAAGAGAAAATAAATTGTTTATTGGTGGCCTTCCCAATTCGCAGGGTCCCAGAGCTTGGGCTGAGCCCAAAAGTCTACACAGCAGTTGAATAGCTCCTTAGCCTGAGCCCCATGAGCCTGATTCTACTGGCACAGGCCAGCCGCGGGTTTTTAACTGCGATGTAGGCATATCCCCAGACTTCATGTGACCTGACCTTGGATAAATCACACGTGTTTCCCCCCTCGGGTTCCTAGTCTCTGCAATTGAGATAGTACTTCTCCCACCTCAAAGGGTGGTTGTGAGGACATCATCTATGTTTGTGAGGCACTTTAGATACTACAGGGGTGGGCACAAATACCTTTTATCATTTTTATTGCTCTCTTCTGGTTTAGAAATCCTGCTCTATGAGGAAAAGTTAAAAAACTAGGCATGGTTAGTCTTGAGAAAAGATGACTGAGGGGAGACCTGATAACAGTCTTCAAATATCTTAAGCACTGTTATAAAGAGGAGAGGAAAGTGATAAAGAGGAGGTAAGGAGGGTGAGGACACGTTGTTCTCCATGTCCGCTGAAGGTAGGACAAGTAGTACTGGGCTTAATCTGCAGCAAGGAAAATTTAGGAAAAATTTCTAATATTTAACCTAACTATAAGGATAGTTAAGCACTGGACTAGGTTTCCAAGAGAGATGTGAAATCCCCATCATTGGAGATTTTTAAGAAGATGTTAGACAAACTCCTTTCAGGGATGTTCAAGGTATTCTTGGTCCTGCTTCAGCTCAGGGAGCTAGACTGGATGACTTCTGGAGGTCCCTTGCACTCCTACATTTATAGGAAGCACCTAGATAGACTATCCTATCGTATCAGTTGTGCAAGTAACTTCATCTGACTTCAACAGGAATGGAGTGTACAACTAATGGGATAATTAGGCCCCAGAAGTATTAATTACAATGCCAAAACCGGACAGCTGATTATTCACTCCCAGCTCAGCCACCATGTATACGAGTTTTAAAATCAGGCATAAAGCTATGATCAGCTTATCTTAAAATGTTGGGAGAATTTGTGCTTGGTTCATTCACTTAAAACTGAAGCTTCTAATGACTTCTTCAGGCATTTGGGCTAAGCAAGTTGTAACCAGGTATTTTACTGTACTCCTTTGCACTCAGCAGTAATTCATGGCCTATATATTTACATCATATTGCCAATAGAAAAATAAAAAACTTACCTTGGACTACTCGGATTATGAAATGCCTCATCTCCACAGCTAGTCTCATTTAGACTGTGACAGGTATTATGGACAGCATATACAGACATGCTGGGATGTTCAATTAGAAGGTTCTCCATAGGACTGGTTTCCACCTTGATAGTGGTTAATCCACCTGCAGTAAAACATGGGGGAGGGGTAATAAACCAGCTCTCCTCCATGGGACACGAGTCAAACTGGATGAAGCAAGACTCGCTGGCATCAGCCAAACACTCTAAGGAAGTCGGTAAACAAGAAAAGACTGGGGAGTGGTCAGCAGCTGATGTTTCATTGATGTCTGCTTCTTCTGTTGAAAAGTTAGTGCAAGTGTCTAGTGGAGGTTGTCCATTGTTCCAGTTGCCACAGTTGAGATTAAGTCATCACAGATAGATGAATGCAGGAGATGGAGATCAGCAAGTTCATGTGGAGCAAGTAGGGGATAAAACAAACAAAAAGGTCTATCATCAGCATGTACACAAGCATTTTACACACAAACAAATAAAAGGGAGGTGATCAGGAAACTCTTTCCCACGTCAGATAAAAAAAAAAAAAATCAGGAGTATTGCCAGAAAAGTGATACAATTGTGTAATAGAGATTGCTCAGTGTCAAATAAATATTATCTGTACAAGTTCAGACCGTAAGTCTTATGAAACTGACATCAGTTTCCCTAGTCAGCTTACACAAGATGTTTTGTGGTTCATTGTTTTACACAAATCCATGTTATTTACGCTTAGGCTAAAAATTCCTTTGGAGCTACTGGCTTCCTTATACAGAAGTGTGATAATATAACTGCCTGCTTCCTGCTGTAGAGGTTATATTTAACAGACATCTTACCTATAAAGTCAACCAGAATCCATTCATCATCTTCTTTTTCACTGAACTCTGGCTCTTGGCTGGACAAGTTATTGATCTCTCCCACAAACATATTATTCAGCCTCTGGAACATTACTAAGGCAAGAATGAGACTTTGGCTAGTAAGTCTTTGTATCCAAAAATTCAAGACACGGGCTCACACTTATACTAGCAAACTGGCAGAGATAGGAGAATAAAGTGCATAGATGCTTTATCAGCTTACGTATGGAACATGGAGAGTCATGGTTTGTAAACAGTTTATACAAAACCTGCAAAGAAGAAAAGAGTGGTCTTAATGCTAAAGCAATTAATCTATTTGTAAATAACAAATAAGAACTCAGATAGGGCCAATTCTTGACTGCAGGTTTTGGGCAATGACCTACATGAGTGGTTTTCACCTTTTTCCTGGAGACCCAGTTGAAGAAAATTGTTGATGCCCGTGACCCAACAGAGCTGGAGATGGGGGTTTTGGGATGTGGGAGGGGCTCAGGGCTGGGGCAGAGGGTTTGGGTGTGAGGGTGAGGGCTGCAGGGGGAGGGGCTGGGAATGAGGGGTTCAGGGTGTGAGAGGGGGCTCTGGGCTAGGGTGCAAGGGGGGTCAGAACTCTGAGCTGGGGGTGCAGGCTCCGGGGTGGGGATGAGGGGTTTGGGGTACAGGAGGTGGCTCTGGGTTTGGGGGGGGCTCAGGGCTGGGGCAGGGGATTGGGGCACAGGCTTACCTCAGGCAGCTCCCAGTCAGCGGTACAGCCGGGGTGCAGAGGGAGGCTTCCCACCTGTCCTGACACCGCAGACCACGCTGCGCCATGGAAGCGGCCAGCACCAGGTCCGGCTCCTAGGCGGAGGCACGCAAGCAGCTCCATGTGGCTCTTGCCCACAAGTACCACCCCTCCCAGCTCCCATTGGCTGGGAACCGGCCAACGGGAGTGCGGAGCTGGTGCTCGGGGTGGGGGCACCACATGTAACCATTTGGCCCCCCTGCCTAGAGGCCGGACCTGCAGCGCGGTGTCGGAACAGGTAGGCACTAGCCTGTCTTAGCTGGGCAGCACCACCGACGGGACTTCTGGTGCTGACCAGAGCTGCTAGGGTCCCTGGGTGCTGAGCAAGGTGACCCAGTGCCTAACATGCCGCGACCCAGTACTGGGTCGCGACCTGAACTTTGAAAAACACTGGACTACATGACTCAAAGTATGTGCCATGAGGTGATATTACACTTTCATTGGCCCATAGCATCCCCTGCCAACAAGCTGAACCACAGGAAGAAGCCTGATGGAGGAAAGGCCCAGCAAGGCTCGCATCACAGGGTGCCTAAAGCCCTCCATCTGAATTCTGCCCCACATGCAAAGGTCTGCATAGCTCCTGGCCCCATCCCCACAGATCTGCAGGAATGGGAGAGAGGCAAGGGCCATCTATGCAGAGACCCTGTGCTCTAGAACCCCTGGGATCTTCCGGCCAAAGTGGCAACATTACTTATGACCTCCCCTGGGAACCTTTCCTCCTTCTAAGTAAGTGGGGGGGGGGGGAGGGACTCTACAGAAGAAGTGATACAGTCTGAAGCTGTATTACATAAGTAGTCCATGTTGTGGGGGTGGAGGGAGGATTGTAAACCTATGCACATGCCCCAGTCCTGCAGAGAGCCCTCTGCAGGGTCCCATTGATGTAGAATGTAGGTAGCTGACCCTCTCTGTATTGAGCAGAGAAGGCATACACAGAAAGTACCACCATCCTTGTGCAGTTCAGGGGCTCTGCTTGAACATTAAACACATTACAGAAGAAAACATAATCAGGTTCACAGGCGCACTAGCATGGTTATTAAGTGGGATCCTTTTCACAGTGATTAGTTAAATACTACTGTGTTCTGTGAGGTTCTACTTAATTAATGCAAATGCTGGCTGCACCACCACAATTTGAGAATAAAGTTGCTTCCTTACATTTCATGATAAGCAACATTAATTTCCCAACAGAAGACACTTCCCTAAATGTATATTTAAGAGACTATCAGTTTCAGCCTGGACTCATATTTATTTATTTATTTTGTGGTTGAAGCTGAAAAAACATTAGCCATTTAACAATAATTAAAAAAAAAAAAAAGTCCAAGTTCCTGGGATCACCACAACTGCACATGAGATCACCTGTTGTAGTCACTATATTTGAACCATTAACAGAGTTCAAATGATGGTGTCAAAATGCTATACTTTAACAGAAATATTCAGGTATTTAAACTACAGTCATTTATTTTAAGCACCTCTAGCTATATTTCCACCTATTAAGTTAATTATTAGAATGTGTGTGTAAACACAATGTATCACTTATACATCTCTCCTCTCTTCCTGGAACTAGCCTATGTTTATGACAGACAAGGTAAATTAGAGACATTTACATAAAAAGGTATGAATTTCTATATTCAGATAGTTTTATCTTGCACTCTCACAAGCTATACTAGAGAAGACATTCAAAATAACTGTTCAAAGCACAGCAAAACAAAGTACATAAATTTAATTTAAGGGAGATTATGTTTACAGAACATGAACTCCAAATTTCTGTCTTGAACCAAAGATGCCTTTGCATTGGATACCAGAAAGAGAGACTTTTGCTGGTTACTTCTGTTTATCATTGGAGTGTCTCTCCTGTTTGTTAAGCCACCTAGGAACTGGTTTACATTCTGACATTGGGATCCAATACTATTGGTGCTTCTCAATTTGTTGTACTTCTGCAGCACATGGGATGTCAGACAGAGGCTGAAAAATAAGAGTATTAATCAAGAACCATTGTAACCCTAGATAATTAAAGTGTCAATGGTTCCTATAAATATAGCTGGGGGCAGCATAAACTGGGGTTGGTGCTATTTGGTTTGCTATGCAGCTCTAAGTGTGTTTACTGGGTAGGCTAAGCAGTATAATAGTGTATTATAGTTGACTGAGAGTTGTGTGTGTGAAAGGACAGCAAAATAAGGTCTAGCCAATTCTTGTATGCAAGAACTTGGTTCCTAAACTTTTATCCCCATGCTAAAACCACTAACAGTGTCTTGCTCAGCGGTCTCTTGGCAACCACCACGAGGCTCCAAAAAAGCAAGTTTTAATCAAAACTGAAAGAGGTACAGGTAACATTAGCTGTTACTGCTCAAGAAAGATCTTGGAATCATAGTGGCTAGTTCTCTGGAAACATCTACTTCATGTGCAGTAGCAGTCAAAAAAAACCTAACAGAATGTTAGGAACCATTAGGAAAGGGATAGATATATATACACACCATACCACTAAATAAATGGTACTCCCACACCTTGAATTCTGGTCACCCCATCTCAAAAAAGACATATTAGAATTGAAAAAGGTACAGAGAAGAGCAACAAAAATGACTAGGGTATAGAACAGTTTCCATACAAGGAGGGATTAAAGACTGGGACTGTTCATCTTGGAAAAAGAGAGGACTAAGGGGGGGATATGACAGAGGTCTACAAAATCATGAACGGCGTGAAGAAAGTAAGTATTTATCTTGTCACATAACATAAGAACCAGAGGTCACCCAAGGAAATTAATAGGCAGCAGATTTAAAAACCAAACAAAAGGAAGGACTTCTTCACACAACGCACAGTCAAGCTGTAGAACCTGTTGCCAGAGGATGTTGTGAAGGCCAAAAGTATAACTGGGTTCAAAAAAGAATTAGGTAAGTTCACAGAGGATAGGTTCATCAATGGGCCAGGATGGCCAGGGATGCAACCCTATGCTCTGTCCCTAAGACTCTAATTTCCAGAAGCAAGGACTGGATGACAAGGGATGGATCTCTTGATAATTGCCCTGTTCTGTTCATTCCTTCTGAAGCATCTGGCACTGGCCACTGTCAGAAGAGAGGCAACTGGGCTAGATGAACCATACTAGGTCAGACCTTTCTTATGTTCTTACTATGACAAAGTGTTTCTCCATCCACCATAACAGCTTTCAGTGCATTGACTTGAACAAAGTGGCCACCATTTTGTAAACTTAATTTTCTACCATACAGTATAGTTACTGCTTAGGTATTTTATCTGCAGTCAGGTTCACTGTATTGTGCTTCTTACAAGTAGAGATATCTACACAGAAGAATGTCTACAAGGTAAGGTTGTCAGCCCAAATATTTACTGACCACAACACTGGTCCCACTGTAAAATTCCTATCAAATCCATTATAGTTCTAGAGAATGCAATAGCTTAACATGTATTGGGCTGAAAATATTACAAATGAAAAAACTGAAACTTCACCAGGAGTCAGTAAAAGTGATGCATGTTTTCTAGCTCCACCTTAATTTATGTACTGTTTTCAGTTTGTTGGGTCAAATTTTACTTTTTAAACTTTCAGCCAAGGAAATACTAGGTGTGGGGAAGTTTATAAAAATTATTGTTGTTATTTTGAGAGGGGAAGAACAGGAGAGAAATAAAATGGATTCTTAAAGGAAAGCTTAAAATAAGACACCATTTTCATGGCAGGTCAACAATTAGGCCTAGCAGACTTTATAGTGTTCTTTGATGCATAAGGCAACAAGTGTGATTCTGAATAACTCAAACTTACTGTAGGTGGCATAATAGCCTCTCTGAAACAGTTATCCAGTTTCCAAGATGTGTTTGGCATTCTGAATATTGGTGGAATATGAAAAAGGAAGTTCCGCTGAACTGCTTTCAGAGGTAGATGATACAAAGGTATATATGTAAAATGATCAACTGATCACTCTACTTCAAAATATTTGCAGTTTATAAGACACCTAGCTTTTTGAGAAGCTATTGCAAGTGTGGTTTCTGGAAGTCTCCAGGTTCTCTCAAAGAAATCATGAGAACTTATCCATTCAGTGCCAATACTGTTATTAGAAAGGTCCAGTTGGAGTCATTGCTGTTCCTTACAAGATCAATGACAGTGAATAGACTTACAGGAAGTGTCTAAGAAACCACAGAACTGCTTTTTGCTGAAAATATGTAGGTTCTCAAATAAGACACCTCATCCCTCACACAAGGATTTAATAAAAATGAGAGGAGGTAGACAAAATATCAAGTACTGGATTGTAGCTCTGACTATGTGGCCACAGAGGAGTAAGGCCTACTACCCCTTACTCACTTGCATGGCTGTGTTAGCCATGCCCAGATCAGATCTTCAAACGTAGCTGTGTGGGGAGCAGGCACTGCACACCTGACACTTACATGCATACGTCACCTGTGAACAACTGGGTAGTAAAGGGGGAGATAAAGCAATGGTTCTGCCCAATATGCACTGGCCAGCAGAGCTGACAGGCTGCAGTCTGTACCACAAAAAGGGAAGAAACTTACTACACTTCACCTTCCAAGCAAGAGGGGAGCCCAGAGAAGAGTGCCGCCTTAGAGGGGGAAGCTCACACGAAGCCTGTTCCTCTAGGCTGAGGCTAACAGTCCACCCCTAAGTGAGACGAACGTTTCCAGGTACATTTGCACAAGTAAGCATTATGCTTTAATGGTTAATTGGCTTCCACAACCTCTACCTCACTCAAACATCATAATGGAGGGGTGCCAGCTGTTATGCCTGACAGAGGATTGTGATTTCAGGTGGAAAGTCCCCAGCAGGTGCAGATTAATTCTCCAGACAAAGAGCTTGCTTTGGGGCAAACAACAACAAAGAGGAAGGTGGGACCGGGCTGCTTCTGAGGGGCGTTTTTGTCCAGGTCTCTGGCCACCGGGGTCAGGCACTTTCCCTAAGGACTCAGCCCTGGGTTTAGATGACCTGACCTTGCAATCCGTTGCCCTCTCGCCTGTGGCTGAGTCACATCCTCTGGTTTGTTTTGATCGCTCGGAGCCCCCCTCTTCTAGGGCGGTGCCTGCAGGATGGCTGGGTTTGTCACACCTGACTAGCGCGCAAGCAAACACTGCCTTGAAAGCAGGGGCGGGGGGGAAGGTCCCTCCGCAACCAAGCAAATAGGCTCCGCACTGGCAGGAGGCGGCAACCCGACACCCCTCCAGCCCCTGGGCGGACCGGCCGCCCCGAACTCCTCCTCCCGGGGGAGGGGGGGGGGGAAAGAGAGAAAAGAGACAAAAGGGTCAAACTAGCAACGCAGCTACTTCGGCGTCTGCGAAGAGGAAGTTCAGGGAACAAACAAACAAGCGGATCGGTGCCTGCCCCCAGCAAGTCTGGGCCTCCCACCTCCTCCCATCTCTTCGGGGCAGAACTCACCCCCGCTGCGCGGTCCCACCTGAGCCCCAACTCCACCGTACGCGGAATCTCCCCGCGAGGGAGCGGAGGCGCGCGGGCAATCCGCGCAGAGAGCGGGGCAGCGCGTACCAGGAGCTGGGCGGAGGTGGGCGCTCCCCCGCACTCGGGCTGGGGAGTCCACAACGCAGCTCGCTGTCCGAGACATTTAGGGACACCCACTGCTCCCGACGACGAGTGGCAAAGTACAGGGGCAGTGCGCATCCCCCCACCCCCCAGAGGCAAAAGGACCCCCACTGTTACGCTGCTTGGGGGCAGCGTGTGCTCACAGTCACTCCATAGGGAAAGACCCTCCCATAAAAACGACATAAGCCTCTATTTTCAAAGGTGCCGAGCACCTGCGAGTTCCCCTAGGCTTCAAGGGAGTTTGCGGGTGCTCAGCGCCTTGAGCAGTCAGGCCACTGTCCCGATCGCCTGTAACCACGGAGAAAGAGATCTCTTCTGTTTCATAAAGTTTCTATCGAGCTAGTCTCCTGTCCAGGACCTAGGACTACTTTAGGAGTATAGTGGGGGGAGGGGGAGAAATACAGATCAGCCCCACACATAACGGCGACACAGACCGCTCTGCTCCCTCCCGGACATAGGCAGAGCCAGGGGTACGCTACTGGGCGTGGGGAAGACGCTCCAGTCCCGAAACCGTAACACCCCCGCCGCCAGCCTACCCTGTAGAGGACGCAGTCTGGGCATAGGGAACCTGAGGTGGCTGCTGTGTCCGGGGGGGTCCGACTCGCACTATCAAGCTGCCAGGGCCACTTCCAGACTGGATACAAATCTCCACTACTCACCTTCCAGAGACAGGAGGAGGCGGACGGCAGCAATGACTAGTGAGGTAGATGAGGGGAGGCAGCGATTGGCCCCGGGCTCTGCAGAACCGTTCCTGGGGTCCCGGGTCTTGTTTCCACAGCCACCTCCGTCCGACTCGGTTCCCTGCGAACCTTTTGTTGTTATAGAATCCAGCGAACAGCTGATCGGCCCCGGCCGCCCCAGGCCCCGCCCCGGCTCCCCGGGGCCGGGCTAGGGTTCAGACCCCACCAATGTGAGCAGAGCGGGGCTCGGGGCCGCGCCGGGACAGGCTGTCACTAACGCACGTGATCCGGCCCAGAGCCACAGAGAAAGTCTGCAGCTAGGAACAAGCCCAGGCAACAAAAGGAGAGGGAGAGAAAGAGAGAAGGGGGGAGCGGAAGGGAGGGAGAGAGAAACTGCAAAAAGAAGAGATAAGGGAAGAAGAGGGGACGAGAGAGAGAGAGATTGAGCGAACAGATGCAGGGATAAGAAGAGGGGGAAAAGGGGAGAGAAAAGATTTGAAAGAAGTGAGGAAGCACTCAGATTCCATGGTGATGGACCCGGAGTAAGAGCCTAAAAAGAGAGCGAGCAAAGGGGAATAAAATGGAGCTAATAAAGAGTCAGACAGATAAGGGGACACAGCATCAATTTGCAAGTTGGTATATATGTACAGACACTACTGTATGCATAGATACATTATTTAGGCTGAACCTAACTCCCTAGAGTTTGCTTCATGCATAGACACATCAACTCTAACTTCACCACAATCAAACTGATCTGCCTGAACTTTCATTTGCAAGCTCTTTGCTTAGAATGGAGCATTTCTAGAATTTGGGACAAATTGGACAAGGCATATGGGAGATATAATTGGACAGGAGTTTATGTGCATTTCAGTTGTGAGATAGTTTCCTGAGTTGTGGGTTCTGATTTTTTATTTGTTGGGGTTTTTTTAAAAAAATTTTTTGGCTTGTCCTATTTCCAAAATGACTTGGCCTAGAAAGTGCTACATTGTTTTGGCGAGAGATGTGACACTTTTGACAAGTTTTGGGAGTGGTGGAATTGCTTACTTATTAACAATGGTTTCCATATACTTTAAAAAGTCTGCTTGGACCACTGCAGAATTAAGCATCAGCGGGGTAGCCGTGTTAGTCTGTATCCACAAAAACAATGAGGAATCTGGTGGCATTTTAAGACTAACAGATTTATTTGGGCATATCTTTCTTGGGTAAAAAACCCACTTCTTCACATGCATGGAGTGAAAATTACAGGTGCAGGCATAAATATACTCACATATGAAGAGAAGGGAGTTACCTTACAAGTGGAGAACCAGTGTTAACAAGGCCAATTCAGTCAGGGTGGATGTGGTCCACTCCCAATAACTAATGAGGAGGGAATACCGACAGAGGAAAAATTGCTTTTGTAGTGAGCCAGCCATTTCCAGTCCCTATTCAAGCCCAAACTAATGGTGTTAACTTTGCAAATGAATTGTAGCTCAGCAGTTTCTCTTTGAAGTCATTTTTTGAAGTTTTTTTGCTGAGGAATGGCTACTTTTAAATCTGTTATTGATTGTCCAGGAAGATTGAATTGTTCTCCTACCGGCTTTTGTATGTTACCATTCCAGATGTCTGATTTGTGTACATGTATCCTTTTACGTAGAGACTATCCGGTTTGGCCAATGTACATAGCAGAGGGGCATTGCTGGCACATGATGGCATATATCACATTAGTAGATGTGCAGGTGAATGAGTCTTTGATGGTGTGGCTGGTGTGGTTGGGTCCTATGATGGTGTTGCTAGAGTAGATATGGGGACAGAGAAGGCAACAGGGTTTGTTATAGGGATTGATTCCTGAGTTAGTGTTTCTGTGGTGTGGTGGGTAGTTCCTGGTGAGTATTTGCTTCAGGGTGGTGGAGCCATCTGTAAGCGATGGCCCCACCAAGGCTTGTGAGAGTGGGGGATCATTCTCCAGGATAGGTTGTAGATCGTTGATGATGCGCTGGGGGCTGTACGTGATGGCCAGTGGAGTTCTGTTATTTTCCTGGTTGGGCTTGTCCTGTAGTAGGTGACTTCTGGGTACCTGTCACTGCATATTTGTAGCTATACAATCATAACTGATTGTTGTAAGAAACAACAGTGGGGAAGAGAGGAATAGATGGGCCCAGTCTGAAAGGAATATGAGAGGAAGCCACATAAGAACAGGGGAATCCAGAGTCTGGTTATAGGTAGCTCAGATGCAGATGACACAAAGACTGGGGGATTGGAAAATAATGAAGAGGAGAGAGAGGTACAGAAAAATCTAGATTGCTTGCACCCAGCTTACCAAACAATGTGTATTTTAATATATCCAAATGTAAAGTCATACATCTAGGAACAAAGAACACGGGCTTTACTTACAGGATGGGGGAGACTTTATTCTGGAAGAAATGAATCAAAGAGACTTGGGGACCATAGGGGATATTCAGCTGAACATGAGCTCCTTGTGAAACATTGTGGCCAAAAAGGGCTAATGTGATCTCTGGATGTATAAATGGGAATACTAAGTAGGAGTAGTAAAATTATATTACCACTGTATTTGACAGAGATGTGAATGCTACTGGAATACTGTGTCCAGTTCTGGTGTTCACAATTCAACAAGGATGTTGAAAAATTGGAGAAGGTTCAGAGAAGAGCCACAAGAATGAAGAGACTGAAAAAACACATGCCTGATAATCTTGGACTGAATTCCTTCAATCCTTGTCTAAGGGGTGACTTGATCACAGGCTACAAAGATCTACATATGGAACAGGGGTGGGTTGGCTGGCTGGCCCAAGACACCACTACTAGTGGTGGATCAGGAGTTAGTGGGGCCCTGTGCGCAGCTTCATTTTTTGCCCTCCCCCCAGGGCCCAGCCAAGAAAAAGAACATTCTCTTATCTTGCCCCCCACCCCGTTATTCATTCTTTTTTCTTCATCCCCCTCCTATATTATAAGTAATGGGAAGTAAATGAAAATAAAGTGAGGTACGTTGATTGGGGCAGGGGGCTGAAGTGCAGGAGGGGGTGCGGAAAGTGAGCTCTGGGAGGAATTTTGGGTGCTGGGTGCAGGCTCTGGGCTGGGGCAGGGGTATGGGAGGAGGGGTGAGGGCTCTGGGAGGAAGTTTGGGTGTGGGGTGCAGGCTCTGGGCTGGGGGTTGGGGTGTGGGAGGGAGGCAGGGGGGCAGCGCTTACCTCGGGCGGCATGACTCCCAAAGCGACCAGCACACACACCCCTCCAGCAGCGGCTCCTAGGTGGGGGGGCCAATAAGGGCTGCAGAGTTGGGGCGGGGGCAATGTGTGAAGACACCTCCCCCCCCCCCAAGGGGCTGCAGGGACATGCCGTCCGCTTCCGAGAGCAAAGCGATGCATAGGGACGGGGGCAGGGAGCCGCCTTAGCCATGCTGCTGGCACATCTCTGTGCACACCTTGGGGGGAGGGGGGTAGTGGGTCTCTGTGTGTTGCCCAGGGAGTGGGCAGCGCGTGGAGCCGCCTCCCCCCCCCCCACCGGGGCATGCACAGACGTGCCAGCAGCTGGCCGCTTCCAGGAGTGGCGTGGGGTCTCCAGCCATGGCAGGCAGGCAGCCTGCCTGCCTGAACCCTGCTGCACCGCCAGCCAGGACTGAGGGGCAGGTTATTAGATATTTGTCCTGCATTTTGGGGGGCCCCCTGTTGGGGGGCCCATGCCACCGCATGGTTTGTTTCATGGTAAATCCGCTCCTGACCACTACCCTTTAAAGCAGACAGACCACTGTTACAAAGCACCACTTCCACCAAGCAGCTCACATACCATAGTTTGAGAGCCCCTGGACTAGATAATCACAATAGTCCCTTCTGGTTTACAATATGTGAATCTATGCAATCAAGTCACCTGAGCTATATGGGTGTAAATGATAGGAGAATCAGGCCTTTATTCTGAGGAGCAGGAGAGAGGAAGCCACATGTGTAGGTGGAAATTTTCTAGAAAGAAGCAGAGTCCATCTGTGGCAGCTTGCAGGGACTCCTCATTAACCAATTTTAAGACGTTCTATAAAACCTAAGGAAATTCTCAGGAAAAAAAAAACAATAAGGGTAGTTAAAATTGAGCAGAGGAACAGACTATTTTTTGAAAAAAGTAACAGAGGGTCCTGTGGCAGGACCTTGTAGGTGTTGGTCTCTGTCTGAGGGGTTGGAGCAGATGCGATTGTACCTCAGTGCTTGGCTGTAGACGATAGATCGTGTGGTGTGACCGGGTGGAAGCTGGAGGCATGAAGGTAGGCGTAGCGGTCGGTAGGTTTTCGGTATAGGGTGGTGTTAATGTGGCCATCTGAAGAAGTGAGGTTCTTACCCACGAAAGCTTATGCTCCCAATACTTCTGTTAGTCTTAAAGGGGCCACAGGACCCTCTGTTACTTTTTACAGATTCAGACTAACACGGCTACCCCTCTGATACTTGACACTATTTTTTGAAAATACCCTAAAGTAATGTTACTGTAAAAAATACAAACCTACACTGTGGAAAACCTGGTCACTCAAAATTAAGGTTCAGCTAAAAAACCCCAAACACCTACACATTATAAAGTATGGAAATACACAGTTAAGATTATGCATATAATCTTAACTCTACCCCACACCAATGCCTCACTCTCATATTCCATCCTTCCTTCCTAAGTCATCCTTCTCTTCTTATCTATTTTGTAAGTCATGGTGTATATTTAGCAAAGACTTTTCATGAAGCTTTTTGTCTTCATTTTCATAAGGGCTTTAAGAAGTCTACAACCTTCAGCTACAGACATCTCATGCTTGGAAAAAGCCATTATACTTATACAGTTTGTGCATGGACTATAGTAAATGTGTACATTGTGTATTACCAATACTCAGTATAATTCTTTGTCAGTTGACTAATCTGCTCTTTCCATGTAGATCCTACAATATAAGGATCTGGGTCAAAGATATTTGTCACTGTAGTTACTAACTCTGAACCTGATTTTCCTCTCATTTACACTAGTGTAAACTGAAAGTAATTCCATAGATGTTAATGGAGTTACAACTCCCAGTTTAAATTAAAGGGGAATCAGAACCTCTGTTTCTGTTGTCATTTTTACAATTGGTGACAAGAAGTTTGAGAAAAGTGGGAAATGCTGTCCCTTGGTGTATTGCTTTTGAGTCAGGAAGTGGTAAAGTGTTCTTTCTGTGGACTGTGCAGTGCTTTGAAGAATGCAGGCATACTGGCAGTTAGTGATGTAAATAAAAAGGTGCAGTTTGGTTTAAGTTACACGGTAGTGTGTAACCACAATGGCCTCACTTCTGCCGAGAGCTCATTGTAGAATCAGGGCCTAAAAGCATTTCAACAATAAGGAATTCAACTAAGAGATGTTCTTAATTTGGGGGGCAGGGGCTAACTGGAAGGAGGCAATGGTGAACAATCCAGGCCATCTTTGTCAACTTTTGAAAAAGCAGAACTGAGCACACCCGGACAGAGACATTCCTGTCACAGCACCATCTACCTTAGTCTGGCTTCTGTCTAGCTGCTACCTCAGTTTCCTCTCACTCACGCTGAATCTCCTCATCTTCCCAGGAAGGACTCACTGGCTCTCCGAAGTCTCTCTCTGGCCAGTTTTATTCCTCCAAACATAAAATTTAGGCAAAATATCCCAAACCAAACAAAAGTTCCTCTACTCATTCTGTCTTTTCCCCACCCCTTGCCTCTCTCAGTTCTGAAAGGAGAATGCACTATTCCTTTCAGGGCCTGCTGCAGAAGCCATGTTCTTCCTGCAGCTCCTCTCAACCCTTTACAGGCTCTGACCCCTTCTTAGGTGGGTCTGATAACCAAACAGGGCTGGCTGGCTGGCCCCAGACCCCTTGTTACAGTTCCATTCAGGTTCTCAACCAGGGGTATGTATACCCATGGGGTTATGCAAAGGTCTTCCAGAAAGTACATCAACTCATCTAGATATTTGCCTAGTCTTACAACAGGTTACATAAAAAGCACTAGCAAAGTCAGTAGAAACTAACATTTCATACAAACAATGAATTTATACTGTTCTATATACTATATCAGCAGTTCTCAAACTGTGGGCAAGTTCATTTTAATAGGGTTGCCAGGGCCAGTGTTAGACTTGCTGGGGCCCAGAGCAGAAAGCTGAAGCCTGAGCCTGACTTTTTAAGAGAGGTGAAACTTGGGGTAGGCAAGACAAATCAGACTCCTGAAAAGGGTACAGTAGTCTGGAAAGGTTGAGAACCACTGCATTAAGGTGTTAGCTACTCACGTAATAATGGTGGCATTTTCAAGGCACGCACAAATAATTGAGTGTAGTTAATTAAATATGCACTTGTTACTTCAAAGAACCTCCAAGGTCAGCTGACTTGTAAGATGCACAAGCCAAGAACAGTTGAGGACCAAAGAACTTCAAGCCCTGGAATCCCAGAAGATCTGTAAACTGGGCAAGTCAACAACCCCCAGACTTTTTTCTTATTTTTTACTTTAAAAACAAATAAATTAAAAGCAAAAAACTCCAAAGAACCAAAACGCATTTATGCAATGTTGCATTGTGAGATAAATAATTAAACAGAAAGGAAAATCTAAAAGTTAAACTTATGCTACAAGGGTTACAGTGGCACAGTCGCAGCTACACCACTGTAGCAGACACCTACTACAGTGACAGAAGTGGTTTTTCCATCGCTGTAGTAAATCCACCTGCTCAAGAGGTGGTAGCTAGGTCAACAGAAGAATTCTCCATCAACCTAGCTACTATGTCCATGGGGACAAAGGGGCCGAAGTCACCCTAACTATAACGCACAGGGCATGAAAGTTTTCACAGCCGTGAGCAACGTCTCTAGGTTGACCTAAGTTTTAGGTGTGGACCAGGCCTAAGTTCCAGGAAAGTTGGCACAGCCACATTGCACATATGGTTTATATTTAATAAACACTAATTAACATATTACAACATTAATAGTCTGTGTTAGGCTCCAATCCTGCAATGAGTTCTGCGTAGGCAGACTTCTGCATGCATGCAAAGACTCATTGAAGTTAATGGGAAGGTGCCATGTGGGCCTGGGACATTCCCACATATAGCACGTTGCAAGATCAAGGCCTTAGCTTGTAAATTCATTGAGACAAGGGCTGTTTTTGTTTGTATCTTGTATTGTGCTGAGTTTTATTAAAATTGGTTTTTAATAAAAACACTAATAATAAAGAAAGAGATACAAGATTTGCAACATAAATGAATTACTGTTGCTTAAGGCCAGGGTAACTTTTGATATTTCTTGATTCTGCGTGCTTGTTCCTATAACCTTAATATTGCATCAACACTTTTTGTATGCATTTTTCCCCCTTTATGGGTGCACACAAAACTTACATGTAAAAGAAAAGCTTAGAGAAACTATCACATAATAATGGCTGAAAAATGTGTTCTTGCAGCTGGGAATGGGCTTGAAGGAGTCTGTCCAATATGTGTAACTTGATTGACAGAATTTGCATAGCATTTATGGTTTGCAATGTGCCTGTGTAAACTTTGACTGTCTGGGTATTTTAGGACACACATTTCTCTAGGCTGCACTATCCCTTCCAGAATTATGAGATCAATTTTAAAAAAAATGGCCATATGAAGGTGTGAGTGGGTGGTCCACTCACCGCTCAGTGGTGCCTCCCATATCTCATCTGGGGAATTAGCTCTGCCACCTGGTCTGATGCCCCTTCCTGCAGTTACTCAGTCCATCATTCCCTTCAGTTACTCCATGGCCTCTCCTGCACCAGGAGTGGTAGCAGTGTCCTCTTCATAGCTCAGTCCTCCAGCTAAGTCACATTAAAGTTCTCCCCCCTTCCAGGGTATCACAAGGCCTTTGAGGCAAACTGTCCCAAGCATTCCACTCCCCACTCCCTGGTCTCTGCTACTTCTCTGGCGGCTGATGGGGGAACCCAGGCTTGCCCTCTACACCCATTTCCAGTCCAGGGACCCTCAACCCAGCAGCTCTGGACTTTTACTCCCCCAACCCTTATTGAGCCCTACTCTCTCCTTGCAGCTTCCTCCTCTTTCCCCTTGTATCAGGCAGTGCAACTGCAAGTTTCCTTTTCAACTTACTCTTTATAGAGTCTGTCCAGCTCCTCCCCCCAGCTGAACTTCATCTGCAGTTAGACTCTAGCACACCATAGGTTTTTTCCAGGTGAAGCCTAAGGGTAATTGGCCTAACTTACCCCATCAGGCCTTGTGTGTGGTGGACACCCCATCACAAAAGGGTAATTTGACAAGGTGGAAAATAACCTAAGAGCTATAAACTCAGTTATTTTAATATATTACATTAACTTTCAGCTCACTACCAGAAGTTTTTAAAGAAACTTAAAAAACAAGACTCAGCTCTGCATATAGGAAAAACAAATTAAAATACCTTTGCACTTCCAAAACACTGGTTGTGAGATGGGTAAGGGAAGGAAAGTGGTTGGTAAACAGCACATGTATTTAGATCACCACTATTAAAGAGAGGTGAGACACAAATTAAACACAAAGAGTAAGTCCCCCTAAGGGCTTGTCTGTAGAGGAAAATTACAGTCTGCTAGAACATGTGTTAATTAAGACAATGTTAACCACTCAGTATAGTGAAATATTGTCATGTTTAGTATTGTATGCTGGATCACATAGGGTTAGCTATGACCAGCCAACTCATTGTTAAACATGATAGTTCTTGTCTGCATTGAGTGCCATATTATGTTAAGTCATGTAACATAATTAACTAAGATGCATTTTAACATGATGAAATTTTCAAGTGTAGACAAGCCCTAAGAAGGTTTATATTGTTGTGTTTGAAAGCTGGCTCCAGGAAGAATTAAGGAGGGCAAGTAATATATTGGCGGTCCCCAGCAAGATACTTCTTGGGGTAGAGATCTCCCATTTCCTGAGCTGCTCCCCTTAGTTTCTCTTTCTACTCCTCTCATCTCCCTAATCTTGCCTTTTACTTCCTGTTTCCATCATCAGGAAAGGATGAAGACAGTGGATTTTCCTCACTCCTTTCCCCAAACCACACAATCCTTGGCAGGAAGGAGACAGGCCTGAGAGCGAGGTCTTGTCCCAAAATGGGCCAGCTGACCACAAGTTGCTCTCGCCAATCAATGCTCTATTGACCCAAGTCAGCAAGGTCCTTAAGCATGTGCAGAGTCCCATTGAAGTAAATGGGACTATTAATAAGTTTAAGGTAAGGCATGTGCTTAGATATCTTGCTGACTTGAAGTCTATGGGCTTGAATCTGCACTCATTGAAGTCAATAGCAAAATTCCCATTGACTTCAGTGGTGCAGGATTAGGCCTTAAATCCCTGACCCAAAGCTCATTGAAGTCAGTGGGACTTTTTCCATTGACTTTAGTAGGCATTAGCAGTTGTCCATTGGCCTGGAGGTGGGCAAGAGGAGTCCCACATGAATAGAGATTACAGGCTGCCCTATCAAAGTTAGCATCTGATCTGGACATTTGAACCAGAGAATAATGAGGGGTAAGTGTATGTATTGAGCTCCATGTTGCTGCTCTACATCTCTCTGATATGAGGATGCTACCCAAACAGGCTGCAGAGACCTCTTGAGCCCCACTGAGATGAGCCTTAATATGTCCATGGAGATGTTTCTTGGACAAAATTAGCAAGTCTTAATGCAGTTGAGAGCCACTTGGACAGGCTCTTAAAGGACATGGGTTGCCCCTTAATCCTTTCCGCAAATGTCTGTGGAAGGAAAAGAAACTTCAATCCCATGTTCGTTGTGGTTGTCCTGCAAATTGAGGTCCCTTATAAGTTGAAGAGATTCCTTTAGTCTTGGGTTTCATGGGCCACAAAAGCTGGCCCTGGATCTGACTCCCCCTTATAAAGATTTAAATTTGTGACCTGTGTTGGAGAATTTCTTCTCATGTTATTAAGGAGGAAAAAAGACACAGAAGAAATCACTGAAGCTAAAAACCAGGCGTATCTCCCCAAATTGTGTATAGTTGTGTGATTATGAATTAGGGTTAGTGGTGGAAATAAGCAGACCATCCACTAGAACTTCCTGTGTACCCAGAGACAGATTAATGGTATGGCCATGGCTATAAAACACGATGTGCACATCTAGGGTGCTATATAGATGTAATAAAAATAATAATAGTCTGGGGCTCTGACATCCCATATTTTCAAAACTTTATATTTATTGATTTTCAAGATCTGAAACATTAATGCCAGGCATGACATACTGTACATGTAACACTAGCACTTACTATGAAGAATATATGACTAGCCATGGTGCACAGAAACAGTGACCTTTCTACAACCAGATCTGCAAATTACTATGAATGCATTGAGTTTCTAATAAAGAGCTCCCATATGTAGTGTCTTTTGGAGAGGCCCCACTACTCAGACATTCTTCTTAAATGGTAGGTGAGAACACAGATAGATCTACATATTAGAAATACCGAGTAATAGTGGAAAGAATAGTTCTAAATAGAATGTATGCAGATACAAAATGTGAAGCAGTTCCACCTAACTTTTGGAAAATAGAATGTTCCTCCATACAAAAAACCAAATCAAAACAAAATCAAATGTTATGGACAAATATGTATAAGATTACTTTAAGTAGTTAGCCAACCAAGTTTATAAAACAAAACAATGATTCATCAGCAGAGAGAAACTGGCATAGCTACATGGTAATGTCCTGGGAAGTACTCCTAGGTCCTCCATTCAATGCATCTTCTCCCATGGGTCAGCCAGTGGTTTAAGCTCAGTGGAATACAGCTGCCAAAGCCAGTAAATGGTTCAATAAAATATTCCATTAAAGACTAGTGTCCTGAACCTACAAATCCTTAATATCCAGTGCTTCACTAAGTACCAGGATTATTTATGGTAGGAAGTACTTTGCTGGATAGTATGTGTTTGCAGGATCAGGCCTTAATGTTGTAAGTCCTGATTCAAAGCCCACAGAAATAAATTGAAAGACTCCCATTGATTTCAATGGGACTTGGATAAGTCCCAAAGTACACATATAGGTGGAGGTTTAAGTTCATAATCCTGTTGCACTTAAATATTTTTTAAAAATAAAAAAGTAACAGCTATTCAAATGATTTCAAATCTCTATTACTATTTAGAAAAAAACCTCTGTATATTCAGAATACTAAGAGCCTGCAAAGTGCAAAGCCTAAGAAATGACTATAGTTGCATAGTTCAGGTACTTCTTTTGCAAATGGAATATTGTTCATCTTAGATTCAAGCATCAAACTCAACAAATATTGTCCATTCCATTTCTGCTCACCGTTTTTGGACTTCGGCAAGAGCAAAAGTCTCCGCAACTTTGATTTCAAAAATCTAAAACTGGCCACCCCTTTCCTAGGTATAAGGCAATAGCTTATGTCCAAGTTTTTCAAATAAGTTTTTGGGCTGAGGCAATGCCTTTCCATCTTTTTAGTAAAACAGATGTTAAAGTCAGGAGATATATTTTAGAGTTCTGGAACATTAATTCACCAGATATTCTGGCAGTTTCTGGAACCAAATTATGAAATGACAGTGAACCACATATAATCAAAACAGTACATACCACAGAAAAGAGCTGAGTCTTGCAATTCTACTAGCAGAAATCATTGGATTAGAGTTCTCCAAACCAGTCAGCTGTTACAATTCACTCAACCATTTAAACAAAACAAAAAACAAACAAAATAGAGGATTCAGTTGCCTCTGGAACACCTGCACTGTTAAAGTGTCTGAACCAAGATGTATTTTCGGTTTCATCCATTTCAGAAATCAGTCTTTTGTTCTCCCTCACTGCACAGAAATGTATTTCAAAACTAAAAAAAACCCACAAAACTTTCAAGCCTTCTTTACACATCATAAGGGAGCAAAAATGGGCACAATATTTTTAACTTTTGTAGGAAACTTTTATTATCATCCATGGTCAGACTTGGAAAAAATAAGTAGTAGTATTCATCCATGCTTCACGCACAACCAAAATTCTGTCCCCTTTTCTATGATGTCAGAAAAAGAAGTCCTTCACTGCAGATTGTTCACATTATAAAAATATGCACAACTCTCATTTTTCTTGAGTGCTTTGATTGATGACATTTTAATTGTCATACTAAGTCTGATAGATAGTACTGTCTAGGTTTTAAAATGTAATTTCAGGCAGGAGGGTTAGGCAGAGGTGCAGGGGCCTGATTGTGTGTCAACATGGCAGTAATTCCCCCCCACCCCCAGGTATTCATTAAAACATTCTCCATCGAAATTGTTTGTCTTCCTTTCACATTTGTTTCTTATGCTGGATTTTTTCCAGTACAATTTCCCTGTCCTCCTGCCTCAACCTGTCTTATGTCTCAGCATTCCATCTTCTCTCCATGTGGCCAGCGTTCATATTCATAACTCCATGTATGACCAGGAAATAGCTCTTTCTTGCTAATCTTCTTTCTGAAGCTGAAGTTTGAGAGCCTTTCTATTATTGTGACTCTAGTCTGCCTAATTCTAGTAACATGTCCTTATCATCCAAGGTGGAAAGAGGCCTGAAAGCATTGGAATTTGAAACTGAACAAGTGTTACTTTTATTATGTTCCTAAGTATTTCAAGGGATGGATGCGTTAATAACTATAGCATTTCTTGTTTCTAATTTCAGTGTCTATTCTAGGACTGTGGGCATCCCAGAGTAGGTGTGAGCGCAGATGTACTAGATACACAATGGTGGAAAGGCACTCCAGGCTCAGCCCCAGTAAAAGGACCTCTTTTCCTCCCTTTGCAGGTAACCTTTAAGGATGCAACCTCCTGATTCCATCCTTTGTTTTCATGTAATTAATGTTTTAATCATTGTCTATTTGTTTACACTTCTTTGAGAGGATGAGGAGGGTCCCTATGCCTGAGAGAGCAAGCATAGTTAACTGTGTTTTTAATAATCTGTAACTGAGAGATGCTGATGAGGCAGTGATGAGTTGCAGCAAAGCCTCTTTTTAAAATGTCAAATTGAAACAAACCTTTGCAGTGTGGTTAGCCATGGTTATATATATATATATATATTTTAAAAAGCCCTTTTGCAATGGTATTGTGATAAACATCAGTCTAAGTAAGACCAAAGCCAGTAGCACTCTTCATTGCACAGCTGCTGATTCTACAAACACACAAAACTACATCTTTGTGGCATTTTAAATCTTACCTGTTCACCAGTTGTTTCCTGTTAGCTCACCCTGAGTGACATTCTTCCTAAAATACTAATAATTAACAAGCTCTAATTTGTCTCATTAATAGAATATTGAACTTTAAGAAAGTAGCATAACTGGCTCCAAACCAAGCTAAAGGGCATTAGATTTTTTTTTAATGTGCTTGGATTTCAAATGTAGGACTCTATCCAGTATCAAGTCACCTCAATCTTTCCAAGGTTTCAAGTTTCCTGGGTTGCAAAGTCATGTGCCCCAATTCTGAGCTGCACCCCTTTAAGCTATTTATGTCTCTCATGAATTCTGTACCAAGGTTTTAGTGAAAGTTAGAACAGCCCCCGTATATGAAGAGTGCCAAACATTGCTGGGAGAGGATCAAGTCACTTAGTCTGCTACAGTAGAGCTTGGGAATAATTATCATGGTGGGGCAGAAGAGACCTGTCCTTTCGATGATTAATTGCACTTTGTTCTGGGAGAGAAAACACTAACCCCAGCCCTTTTGCATACTCGGAGCATATATTTCTTTGCCTTCTTCAAGAGCAAGACCATCTGTGAGGAACGAGATAGAATCCTCTTGACTCTGATGAAAGGGAAACAAAGTCTTCTGTGACTCAATGATCAGAGGTAGAAGATGATAAAGATGACTAGTTAGCAGTTGAGATGAGGAGTGCTTATTCCTAGAAAAATATATATTGTAGTTTTCCGGAGCCTTAACAAAACAAAGTACAAAACTTAAGGCCTGGTCCAAAGCCATTGAACTCAGTGGAAAGAATTCCAATGACTTCAACGGGCTTTGGATCAGAACTTAAATTGGAACCTGTGCACCATTATTGTTAGTGTTGGACTGGCCATTAACACAGTGACACATTAACGTGACTCCCAGCCAGGAATAGCTGGTTCTGTAATCAAATTCTCCCTTCTGCAGTGAACTGAAAGATATGTGCTGCCATTACTGTTGCTGTAAGAGTTTGAACTGATAGCCAATGAGGGTAGAAGTGCTTTGATTCCAGGAAGTTAATATTGGAAAGCTAATCAATAAGGCAAGCAATTTATTCTGGTAAATTTTCATGCAGCCTCAGATACCATAATACTAACAAAGCCAATCAATGTGTTATGGTGTCCCTGGCTGGTATGTTCAGAACTGATTTTTTTTAAACCACATGTAAAAGTTTATCTTGGATTTCAAGTATTTATTGACAAATTTCCTCTTCTGCTCAGGTCATGCTCATCAGATGCCAGCACTTTGTGCCAACTGGGCCTCTGCTGAGAGAATAAATGCTGTGGGAGGTCTTGAAATGCTTTGTGCAACAGATATGGACAAAAGCCAATGAGTCACCAATACCTATGGAAACACTGCAACTGAAGACACAGTTTTGCATTAATCTTAAAATAGTTCCTTTTCAGCTACTGTGCCCCTTTGAAAATTGATTATGCACACATTACAAAATGAGCAAGGTCTCAGAATGCAGTGTCTGGAAGATGACAGTTGATTAATCCTTTAAACAAATGAGTTGGATCATGTGGCGGATACATGGCATTCAAATCCAGTATATGAGAGTTTTTAGAACAATAATGTACTGTGAATACCAAATGAGTGGCCTATTTCTTATTAAACTTATCAACAAGGGAGTGTTATCACTTATTAGGGCCAGATATTGGAAGTTAAGACTTCTTGGTTTTGTTCTGGGCTCAGCTGCTGACTTTGTGTGTTACTTTGCACAGATTACCTAACTCTCTGCCTCAGTTACCTCATTTGTAAATTGGAAGTGATACTACTACTTCACAGGGATATCGTGAGACTTAATAGTTTGCACTTAGCATGTTTCATCTGAGACTGGCAAGGAACATTTTCAAAGAATAATAAAAAAAATCCATAATTATTGGAAAAGCTCTTTGATCATAGTTGAAATAGCAATTATTATTAGCAAAAAGAACGAGGAGTACTTGTGGCACCTTAGAGACTAACAAATTTATTTGAGCATAAGCTTTCGTGGGCTAAAACCCACTTCATCGGATGCATGCAGTGGAAAATACAGTAGGAAGAGAGATATATACACACAGAGAACATGAAAAAATGGGTGTTGCCATACCCACTGTAATGAGAGTGATCAGTTAAGGTGAGCTATTATCAGCAGGAGAAAAAACCCTTTTGTAGTGATAATCAGGATGGCCCATTTCCAACAGTTGACAAGAAGGTGTGAGTAACAGTAGGGGGAAAGTAAGTATGGGGGAAAAGTTATATATATATATATCTTCCTACTGTATTTTCCACGGCATGCATCCGATGAAGTGGGTTTTAGCCCACGAAAGCTTATGCTCAAATAAATTTGTTAGTCTCTAAGGTGCCACAAGTACTCCTCATTCTTTTTGCTGATACAGACTAACACAGCTACCACTCTAAAACCTGTCAATTATTATTAGAACATTCCCACTGCTATTGGTTCATCTTTGTAAGCATCAGGCTGGAAGAGAGAGGGTATTTGAAGGATGTTGTGACTATTAATCTCTGGGTCAAAGTGGTAGTGCTGGTGCTGTGAGTGACAATACAGATAACGGATTTATGTTTTCACCGTTCATATTACATATAATTAAATGTTTCACGTACAGCTAAGGTTACATAGCAAATGGTTAACAGATTTTGAGAAGTTTATGTATAGGTTATGTTTGGGGCTTTTTATTATATATACACATTTAAAAAGGGGGAGGGGTTATTTTCTCTCACAGAGGGCCTGTCTGTGGGATGGCTACTAAGGGAAAAATCTCAAGGGTTCACCCAAACAGCTAGCACATGTTAAGAAGAGACACCTTTCCCTGTCTATGCTAGGGTTCTAGAATATGTTGCTAACACATTTTGAAAGTACACATTTTATCCTAGTGTAATGCAGCTGCAGCAGTGTGACACAGCACCCCATATTTGTCATAATAATATTATGATGATATGATTATGACATAATTATGATGCATTTTGTACAAGATAAGTAATGTGAGGTGTCATTGGAAAAAAGTTATGATTTTCTGAATATGATTATCTTATTTGTATGCATGTATCATTTTTGTATCTGAAGTTATGAATATTGACTAGGGATCTGTATTTCAAATGGGCTTACTCTGGAAAACAGCCAGCTTTTCAGGTACAACAATGAAGAAGCCAGAAGGGGCTAATGGCCCATCAGCAAAGACAACGGACTGTGGAATAGTTTAACCTTCCTATGGGCATTTTGGCCACCCTGTAAGCAATGGCCGCTCTAACTCTGCAAGGACCAGATCACGTCTCTGGACTCCATCTTGGGACATCAGTATTTTTCCACAAAGTGGTCTGGGAATCAAGTTTTGAAACAAAGGGTTCCTACCCTAGGCTAACGCTATATAAGGCAGGGAGTGACGTCATCTAGTTTTCTTCACTCCCCACACAAGAAGATACCTGGAAACACCTGAGAAACAAAGACTGAATTGGGGGAAGTGCTGGATCCAGGCTAAAGGGATTCCTAGCCTACGTAGGAAACACCTGGGAATTCCAAGCTCCAAAGCAAGTGTAACTTGTGCCTTAAGAATCTACAAGTCTGCCTGTACCATCAGTTAGATTGGATATGAATAGCAGATTCTCACCCTATCTAGTATATTAAGCTCAGGTTGCATTTTTGTTTATTTGCTAGGTAATCTGCTTTGATCTGCTTGCTATCACTTAAAATGTATCTTTTGTAGTAAATAAACTTATTTTATATTTTAATCCAATGCAATGAGCTTTGACTGGAGCGCTTGGGGAAAATCTCTGCTTGGTTACCACAAGTTTGCAATGTTCTCTTCACATTGAGGGAGAGGCAGACTGGGTATTACATTCATATACTGGTCAGATTTGACCAGAGCAGAACAGTACTGCTCTTGGGTTCTAGGCTAGGAAGCTGGTGGTTAGAGAGCCTGCATGTAACTGCAATTGGGTATGTCCCTACCTGTGTGAATGCTGGTGAAAGTGCAGGCTGGAGGACTTTGCAGCTTGTCACAGCAGCACAGTGCGAGAGGGAGCCCTGGTTGGTGGGTCAGAGGGCTCAATGGTACCCCAGTTCCAGGTGGCACCCGGGGAGAACCTGTCACAAGCAGCATTAACAATACTGAGTATTTTTTTTCCAAAAAATCCCTACTGTAGATAAGGCTTTTAAGTGCCTCCTAGGGTTTTTAGGAAACATCATGACTGTGGCTGAGACAGAGTCAAGAATTTATTGTCAGAAAACTGACAGCTCAAGAAAGGAGCTATATAAAATGTACTTAAAGTGAAAGGGCTTCTTTCTCTGTGCCTGAATTTAAAGTATCATCAATCAAATGTCAGAGTGCTTGAATAATTAAAGCGGTGTAAAGAGATGTAATTGTGAGACTTGCAAAGACAGCACACAAAGCTGTCTCATTATGAGGACAAGCTGAACTCTTAGTGGCATTACAAGTCAAAGAGTTAAAAATGCACCAGAGTATTTGAAATGGAATAAGTGAATGGTGTATGTGTAGACTGAACACAAACATACTGAGCTGCAGAACTCTTACTAGAGGAAAGCTGCATGTTACAGGTCTTGGACTACAAAACAGGATGATAAACTACAAGGATGTTGGAAATAACCTGGAAGAAATATAGCTTGAACATTCAAAGGGGCAGCAGCAGGTTATAAGTAATATTTAAAAACAAACCAAGTGTCCTTAGCTGTGTAACTAAACAACACCTGCAATTATTAAGACTGTGTTTGTTTGTATTTGTTTTGGGTTTTTTTTTAAGTTTACTTCCCCAGGCATGTGTACTGTTTATTCACTTTTTCCACTTCATCTTGTGGACAGAAATTAAAGTCTGATCAGTTTCAATTTCAGGGTCTCACTCTATGGTAGATCAATGCTACAATGTTTGAGTTGCAAACACTGCATGGAAATGCCTAAAATTATTTTAATTAAAATAAAAATATGTTCATATGTCTAATATTGGGTTTGAAACAATCAGAGCTGTCCCTCTCCCATTAACCCAGAAGCTAAATATTTGGTAAACTACCTGCCATTGTCCTTTAACACTTTAGAGACACTGCACTGTTTGGCTGCAGGGCTCCATTTTGATGGGGAAATGGAAATGAAGACTGCAATAGAAATGTCTGGCACAGTTTTCCAAGGCACTTGGTTCTGCCCTGTTCTGCTGCAGGAAGCAGCTGCAGATCTGTTACCATCTTACCACGCTGATGGTGCCTTTGGCACTAGATCCTGCAACTGGATCCCTGGGCAGCCACTTATAGCCACATGAAGTCCAGCTAAAGTAAATGGAGCTCCAAATGGGTTCAAAGTTGGCTTGCACTGATCTGATTGGAGGACTGGGACCTTTGATAGAGTCCATGTTGGAGTAAGGTCTCATCCTGCTTCCACTGATCCTGATGGGGACTTCTGCCACTGACTTCCATGGGAGGAAGTCAAAGCCTTGAAATGCAGTGAACAGGAGAAGTGAACATTACTGCATATACTGACATAACCTGGGAGATTTTGACAAAAATATTTAATATACTTCCATGTCCACATCATTTTGGAAATTACTACAAAGGAATTGTAGCTTGTCTGAAAATTATTTGAACACCATTAGAGCCATCCTTGTTATAACATGCTGAAGTACTTGACTCCTGAGTAAGAGTCTTTTTTTATAAGATTAAGTGCCTTTAATTTATATTATTTTGCTAAATGTGATTGGGCACTCTGACTTTTTTCCCGTTGCTATAGTTCCATCACATCTGTTAGGAGTAGCTCTTTTAATTGCATCAGTTAGGATTACATAAAAGAGTATTTTAATGATACAAAGACTTGTATAAAGCACAGTCTGAAGTCTGGCTGAAGAAGAACCTCACACACAAACTTTGACTGGAGCAGTTTGAAAGCTGCAGGCATACACACAAACTTTCCAGACAGAGATGCTTTCTTGTGTAAGAAAAGTAATTTTCTTTCCACATAGTAAAATGAAGTGAAGTTTGTGCTAGTCAGGCATTTCTTTGTTGTATAACCTCTATCCTCACAATTTTTTTAATACAACCCAAACTGTGTGACTAACAAGACAGTTTTGTTAACATTCAATCTACAACAGAGTTGTCATTAAAACAAATTAGAACATGATATTGAGTTGCTATTTCATGACATTGCATCACAACATCATGATGTTGCATTGCCTTGTCACTGTGATGTGAGCTATCTTAGGAGTTAGCTAGATATTGGCTGGGGTCTTGCTATTGTAAAACTGGACTGAGCGGATTACCATATTTGTTGTTGAAACTTCCTGAAATAGAGCAACTGGTGTCTGTCCAGTGGTAGTGCTGTTTTGTAATTACAGCATATAAATCATATACAGCACCATTCATCCCAAAGAAGTCAAAGTGCTTTATAAACTAATACATTAACTCCACAGTGCTCTTTATCCTCCGTTGTAATGCAGCCACATCTAGAGTGAAATATAGGTTACAGTTTAAGATATGGTGGGGGTGGGGATGGGGAGGATTCAGTGGGAGAAGTGGTTGGCCATTGTGTAGGGAGAGAAACAAGTTCTCTGGAGTTGCCAGTCTAAAAGAGACTCTAGTTCACAGGGATTACAGTACTCTCTTTTCAAAATGTTTGTAATTCTTATTCCTAAACAAAATATCCTCAGGGTCTTTGAAGACCTTAGTCCTCACTGATGATGGAACCCATATTTAATATGAAATTTTAAGCACTGGCTTGAGTCAGTATGCAAAACTAGCACTTGAAAAAGTTCCCCGATGAAAACATCAGATTTTCATGCTCAGATATTTCAAAACAACCAAAGTTTTATCTAAACTTTATGCACACATATAAAATCTCCAATTTTGCCTCCTCAATTTTATCTAATACAGCTACCATGCTGCTACCACACAATAATAGTCTCCCAATTAAAACAGAGCTCTAAAATTAGGTTAGCCTTAACATTTCTGGTGTTCCAGGAGATATTACCTCTTTTAGATAGGAGATGGGAAAGTTTGCCCCTACAGCCACATGTTCAAAGTCCTATGGATATGCATACTAAATAACTTTTCATAGGATAAATAATTATGATCCACCTTACACTGGGCATCTTGTTTTATCTTTCCATAGGACCGCTAAATGGCGAGTTCTTTGGTCAGGAACTATACTGTACCGAGCTAAACATTTGGCAAACTGAATCAATGTTTGGATATTAAAACATGGAAATAAGTTAGCTCCCTTTGTTCAAAAGGGAGTGGGAAACAGCCAATATGAAGGGGTGGGGGAGGGAAAAAGGCAACAAGAGGAGTTTCCTGGCTTAATGTTTTTCGTTCAAGCATTGTCTTACATTGACCTGCCTCACAGAACTGAAGCTTTGCCACACTGATGCAGAAAGGATTACTTCCCCATGGTTTTTAGTTGTCAATCTTCCACAATAAAGCTCTTTTCTCCTTTAAGGCTCTCAATAATTCTTTTGTTTCAGCATCAGAACGGCCATACTGGGTCAGACCAAAGGCCCATGTAGCTCAGTATCCGGTCTTCTGACAGTAGCCAGTGTCAGATGCTTCAGAGGGAATGAGCAGAACAAGGCAATTTATCCAGTGATTTATCTGATCAAGTCCCAGCTTCTGGCAGACAGAGGTTTAGGGACACCCATAGGATGGGGTTGCCTCCCTGACCATCTTGGCAAATAGCCATTCATGGACCTATCCTCCATGAATTTACCTAATTTTTATTTGAACCCAATTATACTTTTGGCTTTCACAACATTCCCTGGCAACAAGTTCCACAGCTTGACTATGTGTTGTGTGAAGAAGTAATTCTTATGTTTGTTTTAAGCCGTCTGCCTAAGAATTCTAATAGATTGGCAAGGCATGATTTCCCTTTACAAAACCCATGTTGACTTTTCCCCAACATATTGTGTTCATCTATGTGTCTGGTAATTTTGTTCCTTACTACAGTTTCAACCAATTTGCCTGGTTAGGCTTACTGGCCTGTAATTACCAGGATTGCTTCTGGAGCCTTTTAAAATAAAGTCTTTTAAAATCCATCAGCATTACACTAACTATCTGCCAGTCATGTGGTACAGTGGCCAACTTAAACTATTTACATACCACAGTTAGCAGTTCTGCAATTTCATATTTGAGTTCCTTTAGAACTCTTGGGTGAAGACCAACTCATCTTAGTGACATATTTAATTTATCAATTTGTTTCAAAACGTCCTCTACTGACACTTCAATTTGTCACCTAAAAGAATGGCTCAGGTGTGGGAATCTCCCTCACATCCTCTGCAGTGAAGACTGATGCAAATAATTAATTTAGTTCTCTGCAAGAGCCTTGTCTCCCTTGAGTGCGCCTTCAGCATCTCGATTGTCCAGTAGCCCCCATTGATTGTCTGCCAGGTTTCCTGATTCTGATGTACTTACAAAAAACCTAAACTGCAACTTTCCCCCACCCTTTCTTTCGCTGGTTGCTGTTCAAGTTCTTTTTTGGCCTGCCTAAGCACATGTTTATACTTGACTTGGCAGAGTTTATGTTCCTTTCTATTTTCCTCAGTAGGATTTGACTTCCAATTTTTAAAAGATGTCTTTTTGTGTCTGTCTCTTTTACTGTTTAGCCAGGGTGGCATTTTTTGGTCCTCTTACTGTATTTTTTTATTTTATTTGGGATATACATTTAGTTTGAGCCTCTGTTATGGTGTCCACAGAATCACCACAAGTCCCTGTTCAATTCAGCATTTCCTCCTCACTGCCCGCCAGCCTTCTTAGAGTGTTTGGTCATCTATTTGGTTATCTGGTTTTCCCTGTAACTCTTTTCACTGTTTAGCTACATTTAATTAGGAAGATTATTTATAATGCTCAATGAACTAAGGATTGGGATCTTAATATGTCTTTCAAGAGGATGTTTTAAAAATGCATTAGGCTCTGTATCAACAAAAAACTGGGGTGTGTGGAATGGTGAGGTGACTGGGGATCTTGTGTTCACAGCTGAAGATGCACTTAACTAATTAGTTTGAATAGCAGTTACAGGGGCACATTTGAGGGAAATGTATCTATGTACCACTTAGTATACTTAATATTAAAACCTCAACCATGTTTATTCCCAGAGTTCCTCTGCAGCGGATCTCCCCATATTTCATACCCGTTTAATCCCTAACCCAGACCCCATAATTTGGTAACCTTAATTCAGTCAAGGAAAGTTGTCAAGAGGTCCCTTCAAAGATCAAGGTTGCCTGTAAATCATTGCTGAATGACATGACCTTCCCTCCCCCCGACGCCTAAGCAGACTGTCTCTGCAGTGCTCCCAAGATCTGATGGCCTGGAAAGAAACACAAAACACCCCACCCACGAATAAATTCTTCATCTTTTTCACAGCTGTGTAGAGTGCTTACCATTTGGCCAGCTCTCCAGATATACTGGAATGTTTTCTTCAGTTATCTACACACTCCCAAACTTCTACCTCCTTGTTTCCTCTGCAACATTATATAATACTTCATATTTCTACACTACATTCAAAGGATTTAAAGTAGTTTACATCAAGCCTCACAATTTCCTGTGAGCGATGTATTCATATTTACACTTTAAAACAAACAAATAAATAAATAAATGGGGAAAACAGGTTCAAGGAGGTTACGTGACTTGCCCAAGGTCACACAGTGAGTCAATGAGAAAACTGGGAACAGAATCCTCTCCCCACTCCTCACCCCACTGCCCAAAATGCCAATTCCCCATCCTGTGCTTTAATCACTAGCTAGTGCTTCCTCTTACTAGTTTAAAACAATATGCACTGGAAAATGTAGAAATCCCACAATAAGACAAGTTTCTAGGCCCACTTATTCTCCATTGCTCTTTGCTGCTAACCTCCCCACCCAGATTCCTCAAAACAAGTCTCTGTAGCCTGATTCCACACACGTTTGCCCCAACAGGTGTTTCACTCTGGTCCACTCCCAGTTCTTGAAGGCAAATCCTTATGGGACACTCTCTCCCACTATTCCCCATCCCCAACTGGAGCTAGGTCTGGCCTGCAAAGTTCAGAGCTGAATATGAAATTCCTTAAAGCTTTTGAGGGGATTCACAGACATGGTTTTGGTTTAGGTCCCACTCTACTCTTCACCTTACTGCCAAAGATAAGCTTGCACACAGCCAGTTTTGTCTCATTTCTCTCCCTACAACTCCTTCACAAAAGTTTCTACAGCCTAACTGAACAAATAAGAAAGGTTGGCAACATTTTGAAACATGAAAACCCTGACCTTGCTGGCCAGGGGAAAAAGAAAGAGGTAACTTATCTGTGCAGTAACTAATGTTCTTGAAAAGGGGTAGTTTGTATACATATTCCACAGCGGGTAAGCACACATCCAGCATGCAGATGTCAGACAGTTTGCTAGTCAGCAGTATCCAATGGGAGGGCGCATACACCCTTCCTGTCCTTGTGAGCTTCACGAGGGTATAAAATCCAGAGCCCCCTCCACCCAGTTTCTTCAGCACCACATGAGCCTGCGACATTAGAACTCTAAAGTAGGGGGATGGTGGGTAGGCATGGAATATGTATATGGACTACATATTTGACTCAAATAACATTAGCTCCTATACCGGTAAATAACCTTTTCTCTTCCCCCTTTGTTGAGCGCTAGTCCGTATACATATGCCACAGCTAGTGACTCCCAAGCAGTCGTTCTCACTGGGGACAGGTACAAGAAGTCTCCGTAAATATGGACTATAACAGGGATCTTCCAAATCTTGCATCATCCCTGTCTGCTTCCACCAGCACGTAGTGCTTCATGAACATGTCTACAGATGACAAGGTTGCTGGTCTGCAAATATCCTGGATTGGCAGGTTTGCTAGACATGCCACGGAGGTGGACTGCACCCTGGTGGGTCTAGTCATTCACTGATGGGCAGCTATTTGCCTGCTAGTTGGTAACGTGACCAGATGTACTAGGCAATCCAGCTAGATATTCTTTGCATACACACAGCTTGTCCTTTGACTCTCTCAGTGTCAGCCAGAAAAAGCCTGGGAGATTTCCAGAAGGGTCTTGTCCTGTCTAGATAGAACAATATGGCTCTACACACATCTAGCATGTGTAGCCTTTGCTTGGATCTCTAGGGTGACACTTGGGAGTAACACAGGCACATGGATGACCTTGTTGATGTGAAATTTTGACACCACCTGGAGAAGCAATCTGGCCTCCTGGATATATTGTCTCTATGAATGACTATATAAGGTGGCTCCCCCATCAGAGCCTGCAGCTCCCCGACTCGCCTGCCAGACATGATTGCCAGGAAGAAGCCATTTTCATGGAGAGATAGGGCAGTGAGCATTTAGTCATAGGTTCAAAAGGTGCAGCCATCAGTTTTGAGAGGGCCAGGTTAAGATCCCATGCTGGGGTTGGGGTTGGGGTTGGGGTTGGGACTGGGGCCCTGACTCTCAGGTATAAGCTTTCAGGAACCTCTTTACCATGCGGTGGGAGAAGACTGAGGATTTGTCAGTCAATGAGTGGATTGTGGAAAATGGTGGCCAGGTGAACCCAGAGAGAGCTCAGTGAGATGTCAGAGCGTTTCAGCTACAACAGATAATCCAGGACCTCCTGTATTCCAGAATGTATGGGGGATTATCAAGTGCTACTGCACACAGCTTGCCAACTTTGTCTAGAAGTAGGTGGACCTAGTAGCATTTTCCTGCCACTAACAAGGATGCACTGAACGTCTCATGCACAGATCAACTCTGCTGGTGTCAACCAGTGAGCATGCACACCACAAGTGGAGGGAGCTCAGGCGCAAGCCCAAGCCCCTACTCTGGACTAGAAGGTTGAAGATCAAAGGTAGAGAGATTGGTGGTACTAGAGAAAGACTGTAGAGACCCTCAACCACGTTTGCTTTGGTCATGCAAGGGCTTTGGGGATAATTCTGGCTTGGTCGCTCCTGATCTTTTTCAGCACTGTGGGCAGAAGAGTAATGCATATAGTCTGTCTGTCCATCTGTGGGAGGAAAAAGCCATCAGAGAGCCAGGATTGTGCCCCTTTGCCCCCTCAAAAAAGAAGTGGCAGCACTTGTTTTCCGGCTGTCAGAGAAAGGTCCATGTGATGAAAGCGTCCTCCCTCCAAATCACTGGAAAGATGTCCCGCAGGACTCTCACATGCATCACCCACTTGTAATTGTCTCAGAAGTGCCTGCTCGGGTCATCTGCCTTCACACTGCCACTCCACCCCCCCACCCCCCCCAGGAGATTACCTAGTCAGCAGTCCATATTGTTCCCTATGGCAAAGTCCCAAAGCTGGATGGCCTCCTAGCCCCAGGGACAAGGCCAGCAAATGGCCCCTCCGTGCCTGTTTAGGTAGAAGACTGCTGCCATATTGACTACTACCAGGTCTATCTGGCTGCAAATGCCCAGATGCCCTCTATATGGCCCTAAGTTCTAGAACATTGATGTGTAAGGCCCTCTGTGACAGACCACGGGACCCAAGCCATGAGGTCACCCATATAAGTCCCTCCACCTGAATATGGATGCATTATTGATCATGAACAAATTGGACACTACAGTTCCTGGGACAGGAGAGGAGCTGGTATTACAGAAGTGGGTGGGTGAGGTTCTGTGGCCTGCAACATGCAGGAGGTCAGACTAGATCAGGGGTCGGCAACCTACAGCACGCATGCCAAACACGGCACGCGAGCTGATTCTGAGTGGCACGCTGCCTGCCCGGTGAGAGGAGGAGGAGGAGGAGGAGGGGCCGGAAAGCACCACGCTGGGGGAAGAAGAGGGAGGAGGGAAGCTTGGCTGCCGCAGGACCAAACTTCTGCCTCCTGCCCCTGCAGGAGAGAGTGCTGGGGGGGGGGGGGGGGGTCCCGGCCCCCCACCCCACTCAGCCCCCCCCGCCCACCACTCTCCCCTGCGGGGGCAGGAGGCAGAAGCTTGGTCCTGCAGCAGCCAAGCTTCCCCCATCCTCCCTCTTCTTCCCCCAGCGTGGTGCTTTCTAGCCCCTCCTCCTCCTCTCACTGGGCAGCTCAGCCCGCTGCAGGCCTAGGTGAACAGAACCCCAGGCTGGAAGTGGGCTGAGCAGGCTGGCGGTGTAAGATCAGCATTTTAATTTAATTTTAAAGGAAGCTTCTTAAACATTTTGAAAACCTTGTTTACTTTACATACAACAATAGTTTAGTTATATAATATAGACTTATAGAGAGAGACCTTCTAAAAAATGTTAACATGTATTACCGGCACACGAAACCTTAAATTAAAGTGAATAAATGAAGACTCGGCACACCACTTCTGAAAGGTTGCCTACCCCTGGACTAGATGATCAAGATGGTCCCTTCTGACCTTAAAGTCTGATTCTTAAGGGTGAACTAGAGCTGTATAGGACCACCTTCCATATACTGCCCATGTCCCTCCACCAGTCTAGCAAATGGAGGACCGCTGGGGGAAGAGAAAAAACCCGGTCTAATTAGTGTCTTTTTGTGTGGTGGACTGCAGATAGCTGTGCCTGAAGTTGCCAGAAGTAGATCCTTGCATACAGAGTAAGACCCAGCAGCCTGAAGCAGGACCCCACTCATATGGTGGGGCAGGGGGCTGCAGATGGGAGCAGAGACTCAGGGCCGGATTTCCAATTGGACACAGTAGGCATGTGCCTAGGGATGCCTATGAAAGTTAAAAGTTTCATTTTTTACAGAAAACACAAAGGTCAGCTGTAGGCACGGGGGGGAGGGGGAAGGGGGGTGTTGAAGATGCTGTGCCTAGGGGCGTGTAAGGTATAAATCAGGCCCTGCAGAGACTATGTAAAATCTGTCAAGTGAGAGGTAGAGAGACCAGGGGGGTGAAGTAATATCTTTTATTAGACCAACTTCTGTTGGTGAGAGAGACAAGCTTTCAAGCCCCACAGAGATCGTTGGTAGTAGGTAATCAATTGCTGTCTCTGCATTGAGTACAGCAGCCAATTAACCCCTGCATGGCTGATGGTAAATGAAAAGAAATCCACATGAATTCATTAACTCAACACACCAACAGTTTAAGAATGGACAGTATTAACCCAGGCTTGAGATTCTGAGTAACCCCTGGCTTAAGTTCCCTCTAAGCTACGCAGCCACATGGCTGCACAGCAGCCTATTAAGCACCGAGCAGGTGCTCAGGCTGCAGTGGGGAGAGGTGCCCCTCCCCCAGCCCCAGCCCCGCCCTGGAGCTGCTGCGGCCAGGGGAGAGGCACCTACCCTGTGGCCCCAGCTCTGGAGCTGCTGCGGTGGGGAGGGACACCTCTCCCCTCTAGCCCAGGTGCTGGAGCTGCTGCAAGGAGATGGAGCTGCAAGGAGTCCTCTCTCCCAAAATCTCCCAAAATGCCTGCACCCCCAAATCCCTCATCCCCAGCCCCACTTCACAGGCCATACCCCCAGCTGGAGCCCTTCCCCCCCACACACCCCAACCCTCTGCCCCAGCCCTGATACAGTCCCAGCCTCAGCCATTACCTGCTTCTGCCCACACACCAGACTCCTCACTCTGACTCTCAGATACACTCCAGTTAACCCTTTGGTTTAGGCTTAGGCTTTTGCCTCCCAGCTCTGACCCTTGTCAGATGGGGCTGGTTCTGAAGCAGAGGCTTTGGCTCTAACTGGTAAGCCAGACTCTTGCTCTAGCCCCTAGGCCAGACTGCCCACAACTTGTTTGTTGACAGGATCACAGAATAAAAAGGGATGGTGTCTTTGGGCACCAAGTCAAGTCTGCTACCTGGTAAATGCACTTGAGGGGTAGACCTCCCCACACTGGACTTTCTTCAAGGGGCCTTTGCCTGTGGGGCTCAGGCAGCCTATACTGGAAGAACAGCTATTGCTGACAGGGCTCTCTACAAGGCAGCACTTTAGACCTCAACCCTTGGGATCAGAAGGATCTCATTGCCTCAATCTTCTCATAGAAAATCAAGCAACACTCAAACAGCATGTCCTGAGTAGTTGTTTGTAACTTCAATGCCAGGTCAAGAGGTGCGGCACATTGTGACCACTGTAGCTATCACCACGGAGGCAGTGTTTGCCAGGTCCAAGGCTGCCTGCTTTGCAATTTTGGTCACCACATGATCTTCCACCAAGGTAGTCTGAAAATTATCCCTGTAATCTGGTGACAGTTTGTCAATAAATGGTTGTAAAGCACTCCAGTCAACATGGTTGCATTTTGCCAAGAGTGCTTGGTAGTCTGAGATCTCATCTGGAGACTCAAAATGAAGTAAGATTTTGGCCCAGCAGGTAGACGCGCTTTGTCTCCTTGTCTTTGGGATCACTTTCTGCCATCAGCACTAGAGATCCCAGTACCAGATGCAACTAGAACTGTCCATGCCCCATAGCTGAGATTTGGTACAGTCTCTCTGCTCATTTGGACACTGGTGCCAGTGTCTGCCATTGGCACCCATTAAAGCCCAATAACTCCTTGTTGATCGTGATTGCTATGCATCCTAGTACTGATGAGCATAGGATATCAAGGCATTTATGTGGTATATCCTGCACCTCCTCAGTAGGTATCTCATGAGCTCTTGGAACATATTGTAGTTCTCAGAAGAGGTAGCAGACTGATCTGGAGCAAAGGAACAACGTTTTCACATTGCAAGGCACCCCGAAGGTGTGGTTAGTAGGGAATCATCTGGACAGGAGGTTGTAGCTGGTATCATCTGTCCCTCACTCTAGATCTGTTGCACTGGAGCAGCCTACTCCTGGCTCTGGTCTGAGGGATGCAGTGGGGACAGGTCCAGTAGCTGGAGTGGGGACGATAGTCTATGCCAAAAGTACAGTATAGTAGCTAGTTGTGGGTAGTACTGAGATGTTATGGAGGCCTAAATGCTCCACATGCCATGATCATATGACATCGGACCCCCATGATGTTTGGTCCCAGTGGTCCCAGGACCAGGCTGGGTCAATACCCCACTTTGCCATCAGCCGCTAGCCAGTGGTCTCGCCGACTACCCAGCTATCAAGGTGGCTAAAATGGCCACAGCAGCAACAGACGGGGGTGGCCAGGGCCACTCAGCTGCATGGGCTCCAATGCTCAGGGAACTTCTCTTAAGTTTTAAGGCACCTTTAATGTCTGACAGCCTGGTGGCCTTATGCAGCCCCAAAGTCGGATCCAGAGAGGAGGATCTTCAGATCTTCTCCTTTGAGGATTTATACTTTAAGTCCAATTTGTCTCGGCTTCCCAGATGAGGAAGCTGCAGGCCTGAGTGACTCTTCAGTAGTTTGACATTGAAGCTGGGGCAGACTGACAGCCTATGGGCTCCTGAGGATCCAGGTGCCCAGAGACCATGATCAAAGACCAACCTCACTGCCTGTTCCATGAAAAAAAGCTCTTGCGTGCCTCTACTTTGAGCGCTCGGTCCATTTTGAGAAACATCTGCAGATTTCACAACTTTCCAGGATATGCCCCTCACTGAGGGAGAACAGATCTCTTGTCTGTGGTTCAGAGGCATGACTGCCTCGCAGGACAAGCAGTTCTTAAAGCCCAGGGACTTGCCATGGTCAACCATAGAGGCTGGTACTGCCAGCAACTGCAGGGAAGGATGATTTCTCTCCCCCTGACCCTCCCACCCCCTCAGCATCCTGTAGGCCTAAGTAAGAAACACTAAAGTAGAGGTAAATCCTGAAGGGAGTTGCTCCAATATATACCACAGGCAGTGAGAAGGAATGGGTGTGGTGGGGCAGCTCAGCCCTTTATACCCTCACAAAGCACGGAAAGAAAGGAAGGGTACATGTGCCACCCCATTAGATACTGCTGACTAGAAAATTCTCCAATGCATGTGCACTAGACTTGCATCCACCTGTACTTTTTAGTGTACATATTTCTTGCTAGGAAGTGCTAACACTTTTTATCTGGCCAGAGCATGTCATTTGGCAAGATCACCTCAGAGGCTTTTTTATGTAACGAATAACAGGTGCAAGATAACAGATGCATACAATAGAGTTAATAAGTAATATATTTGCATACAACACAGAGGCAGAAATATTTTGATTATCTAAAGAAGCATATAAGTTGTGAATTCCATTCAAATACTCCTCATTTACATCTGCCCTTTGCAGCGTGTCACCGGAGGCAACAAAATGGAACAAAAAACAGTGCTTGCTTCATCTGCACTTTCATGCAGGGGCAGCCAAACTAGTGATATCCTATCAATCAAGGCTCCACTGAGTTCTGAGGAGGACTCTCTAGAGAGGTCAAATTTTTAAAGAACACAGCACCCATGTTGAGAGCAAATGTTTAAGTGAGCTCAGCTCCCATTTAGACATCAAAATTAGTGGTCACATTTTCAAGAGAACTCAGTACATGGGGTGCTGCATGCTTCTGAAAGCCTGGCCCTTATTTAGGTGACTAAGTGGGAGATGGGCTGTTTTGAAAACCTGATCCCAATTGTGATTGCTGAGTACTTTTTAAAATTTTGCCCTAACTGCTTCACTATGGGTGGTCAGATTTTGTACTAGAGATGACAGCAACTCATTTTCTACATCATCTTGTTGTACAAATATCCTTTTTGCACAACCGTCTAGCCATCCACCATCTGAACCTACGAAGACTGAAGAGCCATCTGTATAGTAAATTTACTTCATGCTGCAACATTCTATGCTTCACTGAAATTCCTCAAAAAAGGCAGAATGTTGAGCCTTTCCAGAAAGGAAACTACACCTTCTTAGTTCCCAAGCTGCCTTTGTTAAAGTTCCCATTACAGAGTAACTTTCAATTTACACCTGCTGGGGAATAAGGGCCTGATCAAAAGCCCATTGTAGTCAATGGGAGTGTTTCCATGACTTCAATGGGCTTTGAATCGGGCCCTAAATTCAATTAGGGTGAAAGTGAATTGTACTAAAAGGGTTACATTTGCTGGGGAGTAAATAGGAGACGAGAGGTTATGCATGAGCTGAAGGACAATAACATCAAGGAAGGTTTATGGTGACATGCTTGTCACTTAAGTGGTACTTTTCATCACACATTCATGGATAACTAAATTTGGCATTGGAGCTGCTGGCAATTAACAACTTGGTTGGAAAATCCTTAACAATGTTTTAAATTTCAGATCAAGTTTATTTTAAAGTAGCATATCCATTAGGGTTGCCAAATTTCTAATCCCTGAAAACCGAGCACTCCTGCCCCACTCCTTCCCCCAAGGCCCCACCCTGTCCTGCCTCTTCCTCTGAGCCCCGCCCCAGCCCCACCTGTTTCTGCCCCTCCCATCACTCACTCTTCACCCTTGTCCTCGTTGCTTACTCCCCCATGCCCCGGGACTCACCTGCTGCCTGCAGAGCTGGGCTGGAAGGAGCTGACGCAGAGCCTGCCCGATCGGGGCATGACAGGTGTCAGCCCCAGATGGGGTGGGGAAATCAGGGCACAGCCAGGTGCAGACATGTTACACACACACACCCCGCCAGTACCTACCTTGGAGCCCGGTCAGGGAGCCAGACAGTTCTTTTTGTCAGGCTGGGGGGTAGGAAGAGCAACAGCTGCTAAGCAGAGCCACTCTTCTAGGCTCCAGCAGCAGCCAGCGACCTCCAGGGGAGTCCAGTCACTGCAGGTAACTGGACTTTTAGCATCCGGTCAGCTGTGCTGACCTGACGCTGCCAGTTTCCCCTTTCGACTGGATATTCTGGTAAAAAAAAACAGACACCTGGCAACCTTAACATCCCCTAATTTTTAAGAGAAAGGACACAAAAGTTTCAAATCCTAAATCCAAACTGCTTTTGAGTGTTAGGTCCTCCACCAAGAAAGGAGCTTTTTTGGAAGTCACACATATTAAATTGACTATAACTCACACGTAGCTTCGTCAGGATCATTCAAAATTTAAGAAGATTTTTTTTCCATGCTGAGTTTCAGGGAAAAAAAAAAAAAAACAGGTCTAAAGGACGTTTTTGTGTGGCCCCAGCTGGTGAAGCCAGTAACCCAGGAATTCTTCTTGCATGGGGGGGGGAAATCCCTGAATGACAGAGTCAATGTAAGGCTCTGTGCCACTACTACAGTACTTGCTGCCCTGTATAGGGAACACAGAAGGCCTGGCCAGAGTGACACTGCTTTCCAGCTCTTACTGGCTGACCAAAAGTCTCCTTGGGGTCATGGTCACCAGGCACAAGTTATGACAGCCCTTGGCACAGTCTAAGTGGAACTAGGACACAGCCAAAATTGACTTGTTTATGGCTAGGTCTAATTGAATAATGTAAACGATATTTGCCAAAGCATATAATCTTAGTACAAGACAGATTAAGACAGGGGTTCTCAAACTGGGGGTCGGGACTCCTCAGGGGGTCACAAAGTTATTATATGGGTGTCGTAAGCGGTCAGCTTCCACCCCAAGCCCCGCTTTGCATCCAGCATTATTAATGGTATTACATATATTTTAAAAAGTGTTTTTAATTTATAAAGGGGGGGGGGTCACAATCAGAGGCTTACTATGTGAAAGGGGTCACCAGTACAAAAATTTGAGAACCACTGGATTAAGAGGATCTTTAAAACTCAGTAGCCAAATGTACAAAAGAAGGGTACAGACAAGTAGTGGGGATGTCAGCAAGTGACTCAGGAGTTTGGTAATGGGATGCAGCATCCTTCACCACAAAAATTGTCATAAGGGCTGATTCTGAGTGCATCTGAGCACTGGTAACTCTTATTGCTAACTATGGGCCTAATCCATTATAGTCGGTCTCAAAGACTTCAGTGGATATGGAGAATGGAGCTATTTTCTCATTTCTTTAGGTCAGTGTTGAGATACATTGGCAGGGAAGTAGGTAGTGCTACACTCCTGGTCTGTGACTAAACTGCAAACTTCGTTTTCCAGCATCTTTTGCAAATATTACATATGCTTAAAGTTGTGACATTAATGAATTTCTTCTTTTTTTTTTTTTTTGTTAAATGATTTGAGCAAATTGTGACCCAAGAATCTCTTAACCTGGCAAAGGGGTTACAAGAATATCCTGATTCTGGTTCACCATTTGAGGTCTCAAATGAAAGCTGGGGACACACGGTTCATAAATATCACTGTGAAATGTATGCATGTATTGCATACTGAAAATATATTCTTAGACTCTTGTATCAAGGTATTAATCACCAGCAAATGTGAAAAACAAGATTATTTCAGATAAACATTTCTTATCTCTGTCCTGATGTAAATTAAGCATTGTAAGCCAACACAATGGATACCTATTTGCATACGAAGTAAAATGTAAACAAGGATGTGAAATCAACAAAAAAGGAACACACAGGAAAAAACAGACATGTACAGAGGGATGTTATCCTGGCTATGGAGTAAAGGCAATGAATTTTGAGGGTATCTGTAAAACAGAAAGAAGACACCCGGGTATCCTTAGAAAGAAAGTAAATGGACAACATGTTTGTATTAATGAAAGCTGGGGCCATGGGCAGCTGGTGGACCCCTCCTTTGGGGACACTAGCTCCTGGCCCCACCCCTTCCACATGAGGCCCCACCCCCCTATGGCCAGAGCCGTCTCCTCCTCAACCCCCCCCCCCCCCCCCCACAACTGGAGAAGCCCCCATGGACTGGCTGGAACCGCAAGCCCCCTCCCCCAGCTGTGCCAGCAGGCTGACCTGAGCGGCCCCAGTAGTGCCAGTGGGCCGACGCGCAGGCTGGCCGACCCAAGCACACAGCCCCTGCCACCTGACCACCCCAGCTCCAGACCAGCCTGAGCAGCCCCGGCTGGAGAATGAGAAATGTGGCACACCTCCCGCTCCTGAAACCCCCAGATGCTCAGCGGAAGAATGCTGAGCTTTTTATATGTGCCAAGCAGGTTCCAGGGTGGCTGAGGAGGCAGTATCTGCTACTCAGCTTCCCGGGTTCATTAGTAATCTCTCTGGAGTCCAGGGAGATTATTAATGAACCCAGGAAGCTGAATAGCAGATACCGCCTCCTCAGATGCCCCGGAACCTGCATAATACTAAGTAAAAACACGCAACCCGGCATTCCGCAGTAGCAGCTGCGCTAGGGAAGGCTGAGCCTTCCCTGGCCTATTGTACCTGCTGCCTATGGCTGGGTCTCAGCCAGCCTTGGTTGAAAAAGTGTTAGAGAGAATTTTGGGTGAGAAACTTTTCTAGATAGGAAGTTAACCTGTTATTTAAGCTTAGTCTCTTGTTACGCTTGGTCTCATGTTATGGTTTTGTTTGATATATAATCATTTCCCCCCCCCCCCCCCCCCCCAATATCGGTGTACCCTATCACCTGAATCTCTAGTCTTTGATAGTAAACTTATTGTTTTCACTATAACAATATCTGAGTGCTATGGCGTTAAGCAAAGTACTGGTTCTGAGTTGAATATTAAAAGCTGGTGTCTAGTGTTCTTTTGAGTATAGCAGGCCTGGTAATACTATCAGTGTTCAGTGGATAAGAGGCTGGACACTGCAAGGAATGCTCAGGGGGGAGGAGGGTTGATGTGTGCCTGTTGCTACAGAGAGTGAGGTCTACAGATGCCTGGAAGGTAGTGGTTACGTTGCCAGAGACTGTTGGTTTCATGGAGCTAATCCACAGCAAGCAAAGACAAGATTCCTTGACGCTAAGGGCAGGGAGTGGTGAGGATCCTCACAACCCAGGCTGCCCTTGGAGAGCGTCACATATACTATGGCAAAACCATAAAACTAACCAGATAATGCAGGGACAACGCTGGTCACTTACTGCTCCAACCTTTGGATCTCTAGCAATAGATTTGAAAGTCTGAGGTTTCTACTTTGTAATTAAAGTCTTAGAGGTTACATTATATGAAAGACACACTGGGCTTAAAAAGGTCTTTGTTATTACATGTATTAGTTTATTACGGAGTTAAATAAGTGAAATTACTGCTGCTGGTCATGTTTTGTCAGGGCACTCCTGTAAGTTACGCGTCAATTAAGGCTTTGGTTGAATAGTTTTAGTGTTACCTATACAAGTATCAGGTCTGTGACAGCACATGGCTGCCCACTTTAGAACAGAGTTCTACTCCCAGATTTACCAGACATTCTTGTCACCAGCATTTTGGCCAAATGAATACAACAATGGATCTGAGGACATTAGAAGGTGCAGAGGTTTCATGAGACTTTTTTTTTTTGGTAAAAAGAATGCACCAGGTATAGCTATATTTTTGAGAGATATTGAAAACAGGGTGATGAAGCAAGATCATTGAGGAGTAAAGGATCTGCAGATTCTTCCATTATGAGATCACTGAAAACCATTATGTTTTTTGTAGAAGTCCCTCCTCACCTTATTACGCTTTTAATGTGTTTAAAGTAAATGCAACTCATTGAAAGATTAACTCAATTCACTCTATTTGACAATACAAAGGGCTAACTTGTTAGTATCAGTACAGTCTTGTAGTACCTTTTCCAATGCTGATACATGATATGTGATGTCTCTGTTTAAAGGAAACTACTGTACCTTTAATTAGGTCAATAAGCCACAAAATTCAATGCACTGAGAATAAGGGCAGCAACGCTATTTAATAAAACACTCAGTTTATTCTTTTCTTGTCAATATCAAAATGACAATAACCTAGTTAAAATTATTAGCAAAAGTCATTTAAATATCTTCTAAGATTTCATTGCTAATAATACTTTCAAGAAGATGAAAGTTCCCTTTGTAAAACAGTGTTTCTGCTGCTTAGCTCACTGAAATATAGATTTGTCTATTTATCTAACTCCTTTTCTATTGGAAAATAAAATCAAAGAAAATGTTTGTGGAAATTTTCAGGGAGTTAGCCAAGGAAGAAGTAACATTACACAGTGCATACATTTCATAATATTAGAACTAAAGGTGTGGTGGGTTGGACTTACCTCTTTGAGCACCCCCTAGGATCCAGACATAGTACTACCACTCTGCAGCTCCCAGGAGGCTGTCAGCCTACTTCTGCAGGTCTTCTTTGGCTCAGCCCACCGGCCGGATCACATAGTCCAAAACCTTTCCAGGGTACAGTCCCTTCCTGTTCTGGGCCAACTATAAACAAAACAGTTTCTTGAAATTTAGCTCCAAAGGGTCTCTCCTGAATTGGGTCAGCAGGATTCCCTCTGAATTCCTGCCACTGATTATAGCCTGGGACCGGACTGGGGCCCTTTAGTAATAGTTTAGGGAACATCCTTCCTCACTCCTCTGGCTCTGGCCACAGACTGACTTGCTGATAATAGGCAGCTTCTTTTATTTCAGTCTGGTTGGCCTTGATTGGGTGTTGCTGGCTCCCAGTCCTTCTAGCTGCTGGAGGACCAAATCTCACTGGCTTCCAAAATGGCTACTCTTCTAGGCAAGCTGGGAGGTCCAATATTTGCTGTTCTTTTCCTCTCAAGACTGTTTCCTAGGGCAGGATGCAACGGAACAGCCAGTCAGGGGCTTCCAACAGAGGGCTGTGAAGGCCTGGTACACCCTGTCACAAGAAGTTTTAAATCCAACAGGAATATCACTGTTACTTTATTTTGTGACCGAGTTGGGAATAGGAACATAAATATCACCATTATCTTATTTTGTGATTAATTTGGGAATAGGATCAGAAATGTTATTTTTAATTATACTGCATAGAAAATGTAAATAATGCTTTTCAAACCACAGAATAAGGGCTTGTCTTCACTGAAACTGTAACTCAAGTTAATATTGCCACTAACTTGAGTCCCATGCGCGCGCACACACACACACCCACACCTTAACTTTAGTGTGATGGTGCTTTTAAATCAAGTTGGCTGGCCCATCAGGGGGTAGAAGCTAAAGCTTGAGTGACCATAACTAAGGCTACGTTTTAGTCACGGGTATTTTCAGTAAAAGTCATGGACAGGTCACGGGCAGTAAACAAAAATTCACGGCCCGTGACCTGTCCATGACTTGTACCATATACCCCTGAATAAAAATCTTGGGGGAGGGCCGCAGTGGGGTGGCCCACAGGGGCACCGCGGGTGCTGGGGGCAGAGGGGTGGCGGTGCACAGCCTGTGACCCCCGCTGGCAGGGTGGATAAAAGTCAATAATTTAAATAAATAAATAAATGAATGAATGAAAAAAAATGGATTTTTTTTCTAAAAAGGTTTTTTCCCCCTCAAAAAAATCAATCTAAAGATAGTTTAATTAAGAAACATTATAGCTCAGAGATATCTCATCATGGAATAGGGATTATAAATTCTAATTCTATAGTATGAGACAATATATTCATGTAATTTTAAGGAAAGTTTTGTAAACGAGTTCCAATAGTTCATAGATTAGGGATCCAATCTTATGGGGTTCCAGGGGCTTCTGTATAGATTATTTGTGTTAATCTTTCTATCTACCCAATGGGACTCAGTGCTCAGTCTAGAAGATACCATCAGAGATGCTTAGTTTTGCAGTTCTCAAACTCTGAATGCGTGTCTCCAGAGATAACATGCTTGTTAACAGCAAAAATGTTTTTAAATAAAATAAATAAATACATAGGGGTGAGAAATAACAGACCTGAACCCTATTGTCCCTCTGCAAATTTGTGTACACAGAGTCAATCCCTTACCTCTCTGTGGTGCAAAGTGCAAAGTTTCAAAAAGTTCAATGAATAGAAGATTGTTGGGAGCGGAATAGATCTGGATAAGGAGAAGTCTAGAGATAAATGTGGGAAGGGAGGGACAGGCAGTAGAAACAAAAGTGAAACTGTTTGAGCAGCATATTCCAGAAGTCTTGAGGTCTTTCTGAGTGTAGCCTTCACTGATTTGAGATCTACCATACCATTCTTTCACTAGAAGGGAAAACCTATAATGGCAGCAGGCCATAAAAGAGACCCAGTTTGGGAATATTTTAATGAAGTTCTTCAACCTGTGGGTAAGACAGGCATGCGTGCAAAATGCAAACAGTGCAACAAAGAAATGCAAGGCCTGGTTGCCCGAATGAAACAACGTCATGAGAAGTGTTCCTTCTCAGGAGGAAGCTGCATTGAAGATGATGAAAGGAACATGTCTGAACATGCAGGATCTTCAGGTTGGTATACTTTATTTCATACTTCTTTCTTAAGGAATGCCTGTCTTCCTTCTGGACTATTCTTGAATTCTCATGTTTGAGCAAAAAATATAGTTGTTGCTCTATGGTACTATCATTTTAGATGCAATTGTGATAAAAAATAAATAGCTGAAATAGGCAGAACTTCCTTTTACAATTTCACTTTTAAAAGTAGTACTGTATGTCAGTGAATGCAATGAGTAATACTAAATGAGCAGTTTTGTAATAATAATTAAATAACTGCATTGACTTATTTGTTTAGGAGAAGCCATCCTCAACATACAGGATTCTGAAGACTATCCACCTTCAAGATCACCATCATTTTCTTTAGTTTCAGAGTTATCTGCCAATGATAGTGTTTCAGTCACATCATGTATGTCACATAGCCACAGTGTTAAATCTGTTAGTCTTTAAGGTGCCACCAGACTCCTTGTTGTTTTTGTAGATACAGACTAACACGGCTACCCCCTGATAATAGCCATAGCATATCACCTGTAGCAAAAACAAAAAGAAATCTCCATCATCCAGAAACAACCATAGATAAGTTGTGATAAGAACCAGTAGATTACAAAAAGAGGTAATTGATGAAAAAACGGTTTATTGTGCAACAAACTCTCCTTTCCATATGATTGAGAACCCATACTTCATTAACATGGTTCAGTCATTAAGACCAGGATACTGTCCACCCAACAGAGCAGATGTCGCAGGCAAATTGCTGGATAAAGTATATGAAAGAGAAATTGAGCAGTGTGCAAAATGTCTAGAGGGTAAAATTGTTAACTTGAGTCTTGATGGGTGGAGCAATGTCCACAATGATCCTGTTGTATGTGCTTGTGTGACAACAGAAGAAGGGAATGTCTTCCTTACAGAAACAATTGATACATCAGGAAATGCACACACCGCAGAATACTTACAAGAAGTAACAGTAAAAGCTATAACAAACTGTGAAAAAAAAAATTCAAATGTCTAGTACGCAGCTTGGTCACAGACAATGCTTCAAATGTATCCAAGATGAGAAGAAACTATTTAGAAGAGTCCCAAGCTAACAACATACAGTTGCAGTGCTCATTTGATGCACATCCTAGCCAAAGACTTCAGTGTTCCAGAAATAAAGGCTAATGTTGAAATTGCAAAATACTTCCATAACAACCACTCTGCAGCAGCTGCTCTGAAAAAAGTGAGAGGAATCAAGCTAACTCTCCCACAAGTTGTGCGACGGAACTCAGTAGTGGACTGTTTTGAGCACTAGATCAAGAACTGGTCTAATCTGATGACAGTTTGTGAACAAAATCGTGAAAAAATAGATGGCACTATCACAGCCAAAGTTCTCAATATTGGGGTTAAGAGAAATGTTGAACACATGCTGAGTACCCTGAAGCCTATTTCTGTAACCTTGAACAAAATGCAGGAAAATAGCTGTTTTATTGCTGACACTGTTGAAATTTGGAAGGAACTGAGTGAGATCTTAAAAAGAGAAATATGCAATGACAGAGTTAAATTACAAGCATAAAAAAAAATGAATGGGGCAAGCACTCTCTCATTTTCCAGCTCATTTTCATGCAAATATTCTCAATACTTGGTACCCGGGTCAAACCTTAACCGCGGAAGAAGAGGAGTTGGCTATGACATGGACATCCAGCAATCATCCCTTCATAATGCCAACTATAATAAACTTCAGAGCTAAGGGTGAACCATTCAAGAAATATATGTTTGCTGATGATGTTTTAAAGAAAGTCACACCAGTGAACTGGTGGAAGTCACTTAAGCACTTGGATTCAGAGACTGTTGAAGTGATATTCTCACTTTTAACAGCTTCTTCTGCCGGTGTAGAAAGAATATTTTCTTCCTTTGGACTAATTCATTCCAAATTGAGAAATTGTTTGGGACCTGAAAAAGCAGGAAAGCTTGTTTTTCTTTTCCAGATTATGAACAAACAGGAAAATGAAGGTGAAGACAACTGAGTTAGCTGCAGAACCCAATATTTTAAGTTTCTCATGTTGACCTGGCTGATATAAGTCTATTTATTTCTTTATTTTAAAATTCATTTAACTATTTGAGTTAAACAAACAAAAACAAACCTGATTTAAAAAAAACTTGAATGTTTAACTAAATTCAGAAATTCATATGCTTGTTTTGTTAAAATATTATGTTTGCAGTTGAAGAAAAAAATCCAGAATACATAACGTTGATTTAGTTAAATAAAACAATTTAAATGTGTGTCTAGTGATGTTCTCCTCCTAATACAGCATGGCAAGAAAATCCTCTAAATATTAATGGATTAACCTGTTGAACTGGAGATATTTTTAAAATCATTTGCAGGTAAACTATCTGCTTCAATTACCTTTGGTAAATGAAATAACCAAACAATCATTCATTTTCTGATATAGTTGTAAAACTAATCTGAAAAGTTTTCAAAATAAATCACTGTTTAAAAACGTATAGGGTGTACCTTCTAAAAATGAAACCTACATCTATCTCTGAGTTGTGAAGAACAGGCATTAAAGTTATAACAACCAACAAGAATGCACTTCTATGTAGAAATCCATGATTAAATTGAGTCTTCCTGACTAGTGATTTCAATCAATTTGATTTAAATCAAATACATCCTGCCCACTGGTGCCAGGGGGCGGGGGCGGAAGGGTTGGTGGGGCTGGCAGGCTCCCTACCCAGCTCCGTGGCTCCCTGGAAGTGGCGACATCCCTCAGCTCCTAGGCTGAGGCGTGGCCAGGCAGCTCTGTGTGCTGCCTCCGCCCCGAGCACTGGCTCCGCAGGTCCCATTGTCCGGGAACCGCGGCCAATGGGAGCTGAGAGGGTGGTTCCTGGAGGTGGAGGCAGCATGCAGACCCCTGCACCTCCATGTAGGAGCCAAGGGATGTCACTGCTTCCAGGGAGCTCCTCCCCCGAGGTAGAGCGCCGCCCAGAGCCCTTGCCCCCTCCCGGGCCCCAACCCCCAACTCTTAGGCCCCCCCAATCCCCACAAACTCCTGCTGCTGCTGGGGAAGGAGGGCGTGGTGGCCCAAGACTGCCCCAGCAGCAGCCAGTTTGGCTGGCCCAGGGGCTGCCTGAGCTACTTAGGCGGCCCCCAGGCCAGCCACACCGGCCACTGCAGGAGTCACAGAGGTCCCAGAAAGTCACGGAATCTGTGACTTCCTTGACAAACTCGCAGCCTTAACCATATCTCCTCAGGAGCTAATATGACACTCTGCAACATGAATTAAGGCTAGCTCCACTTGAATGCTGGTAGTCCTCTAATGCCTTCCCCCAGTGTCCTCTGTGTACCCAGAAAGGGCAGACAAGTTTTCCCACAATTCACTGGGAAAGTATAGAATGCCTCATCTTACTGTAGTGCAAGGAACTGTAGGACATGCTCCCATAAGTCTTAGTGCCACACACTAGTGAGTGCAGCACTAATGTAGATACAGTGGTTCAAGTGTTATTTTACAATGTGGCTGATCGAACTTATGCTAGGCTAATTTGAGAGGAGTAACTCCAGTGTAGATCACACAAATTAACTCTGTAGTGAAGACATACCCTATAACAGTGATACTCAGACTGAGGCTCCAAGCTGCAAGTGGCTCTTTAATATGTCTCCTGCAGCTCTTTGCAACACATAATATTAAAACACTGTGTGATTTAGTTATTAATGAATCTAAGTTATTACCGAATCAGGATGCTTTTACTATGTTATTAACCAATTGTAATTGATAAAATAATACTTGGTCAGTCATTTTGCTGAGAGAATAATTTATTTTTTATATAGTTTCCCTGTCATACTGTTTAAATATTAATATACAGTGCTATCGTAAATAAAACTATGAGTTCACACTACTGTGGCTCTTTTGGGTAATGTTGATCGCTAATTTGGCTCCTGAACCAGTGAGGTCTGAGTATCACTGGCCTACAACAACTGTTCCTGCCCCCAAGAGTTCATAATCCAAGGCCCCAATCCTGTAATATGACACAAGGAATACCACTGAAGGTATTGGTGGGTCATCCCAGGTGAGGTACGATGGATTATCAATTACAAAAACTAAAAAGAGAAGATTTGATCAGGAGTAGAGAGATGAATTTTGGATTCATAGGCATAATTGCTGTGTCATATAGTGGACTGATCACAGGAGTGGTTGCTGCAAACTTCTGAATTCTAATCCCAGCTCTTCCACTGGCTTCTTGTATAGACTTGAACAAATCACACACCGAAAAATTTTCAAAAGTGGCTAAAAATGTTGTCTCTGTTTTTGTGTGCCCAATCTCAAACACAAAGGGACCAAATTTTAGACTTGCTGAGGACCCCAGCTCCCATTGACTTCAAATAGAACTCAATATTGCTAACTGCAAGAGATAAAAATTAATGAGTCAGACCTCCCACCCCCCCTCATCATTTTTTTTTTTAAATAAAATCAGGTTTTTAGTCTGTCTTTAGACTTTTTAACTCCCCTCTATTCTTCTGCCAATGCATGTTTGATAATTTCAGGTTGAAAAGTCAACCTTTAATGCATACAGAAATGCACACCACTTCTTGACAGCCCAGATGGAGACTTCACTTACCTCTCCCCACCCCTGAGGTAAGGGAGGCCATGCATTTCCTAGTACTGTCTTCCTGACCTTCTCAGCAACATTTCTTTGCCTCCTGCTGCCCTGGCACTTATTTATCTGGGACCCAATGGCACCACTTTTTTGACTCCTCACTCCCTTGGGTCTTCTCTGCCTGGCGCCCAGCAACAGCTTCCCGCCCCCCCAACTCCTTCCTCCGCTGCCCCAGGAGCTCCTTTGTGCTCTAGGGCCATACCTGAAGGTAGGGCCTAGTGGCAAAGTTGCTGTCATGTCCTTAGCCCAGAGGCTCTTGCAGAGAGCTCTGTCTTCGTTCCCAGCCCTGCAAATGGTGGGACCAGAGTTGCTTTTTGTGTCGTTGTAACAGCTCCTCCTGCAGGCGGCAAAATCCGTGATGCACGCTCACTTCGTGAGAGCTGGCAACACTGCGGCGGCTGCTTGGAGGGCATTTTTCTCACCCACCAGTACCCCCAGCTGGGGAAGCAGCCATTCTACCCTCTCCATCTCCTACCCCGTCACTATCCTTTGCAGCCCCCCACACCTACCTCCACAACCCTCCTGCTCCCCACTCACCTTTCACAGTGTCGCTGTTGCTCCTCACAGTTCCTGGCATGTCCCGTCTAGCCCCCTGGACCATGGTGTGGCACAGCTATGGTGCCTGAGGGCAGGCTTCAACCTCACTGAAAACAGCGGCAGGTGGCAGCCAGCTTTATTACGGGCAGCCTCACTCCCGATGTAGATAGACTGTAGGGAAATGGCAGCCATCTTACGTGCTTCAGCCCCATTAGCAGTAATAGGAGATGGCGGCCATTTTTAATAAGGGAAAATTCGAGCGTTGGCAGCCCTTCACTATATTTTCATGGGACAGGTAAAAAAAACCAAACCACCATCGCCACCAAAATTGCTAGATTAACAATCAAATTGTGAGAGTTGTGAGCACTGAGAACTGTGAGTACCCACTTTTGGGAGCTGACAAAGAGCTGCACAAAGGAAACCATTTACAGTGCACACATTTGATGATTTTTACAAGATCTGTGCTACATATTCTTGAGTGCCATCTACTGGCACCTTATCTATTCTCTATTTACACACTGATAGAGCTCGCTGGTAACACTCTACACTTGTGAACAGCAGGCCCAATGTGCCTCAAACTGAGCAACTGAAAACTCTTCTATTCTACATAGGTTTTAATACCATGCTCATCCCTGTAGCATCTGAGCACCTTCCAGTAGTGCATTAAGCCGCCTGAATACACATCTATCACACATTGTTTAGTCTCTCATCCTTTCCCCAGAGGGCGAGGAATCTGTAGAGAAGCTTCTTGTAGGAGTGTGTTGTCTTCTTTTTAGATATGTAGATATAGATATATACACACACATCTGTTGCTATGTGTTTATATGAGAGAAGGCAAGATCAAAGAAAAGAACTTGCACTTGGAGTGAAAGGTGGTGAGGTTTGTGATGGTCCTTAGCTCCTGGGGAGTTCATGCCACAGTTCTGGACTGCCCCTGGAGAGAATTCTGTCTCCTACACAGATGAGCTTTACTCTTATTGTAGAGAGGTCCACTGTGCCAGACAAGTATATCAACTACAGTCTTCAGCCCAGAATTTTAGATGATCTTTTAGATGTTGTGGACACAGGTCATGGAGTGCTTTGAAAATAAAGACTAAGACCTAGAACTTGATTCAAGGTACATGAGGTTAGTGAATACTCCCCCACCTCCCAATTCTCTTAAGTTCTCTGTCTCAGCTTCCCCTTCTGTACAATGGGGGTAATGATTCCCTTACCCTCATGGGGGATTAGAGACAAAGAGGGTGAGATGATATTATTTAGTGTAGCAGTTCTCAACTGGGGGTCTGTGGAACCCCGAGCCCTTTCAGCAGGGCCACGGGGCCCTGCAGTTGAAACCAGGTGCCCCAAGCCCTGGCACACACACACACACCCGTGGGGCTGAAGCTGGGAGCGGCGCAGTGCTGAAGCCTGCTCTTCCCCCCAAAGCCAGGAATGGTGTTGGCCCCCCAAACTGCAGTCCCTTACCCAGAGTGGGGCAATCCGGGGGCAGCTCCACCCCCCCACACCTCCACGTCTCCCCCAGCCCTCCTCAGGCCCAGTTCTCTGGCCAGGTTGTAGGTGGGAAGCCAGAGCCAGGCAGTGCGGGGCAGCTGCTCCTCTGGCTGATGGTGTCATGGAGTGGACAGCTGTGGCATTCCCCCATCTGCTGCTGGTGCCCAGGGTTGCAGCTGCTCCTCAGCTCCCAGCACTTTAACTGCTCACACAGCCGGTAAGAGCTTCCCGGACAGGGAAACCCGGCTTGGGCCAGCAGAGCCCTCGGGGAGCAGCCACCACAGGGGGAGCCCTCCTGCACACAGCCCCTAGCTACTCCCTCCCTGCACTCTGAGCTACCTCCCTGCCTGCACATAGCCCCTAGTTACCTCCTGCCTGTACCCTGAGCTACTCCCCTGCCTGCACACAGCCCCTAGCTTCCCCCTCCCTGCATCCTGAGCTACCCCCCTGCCATCACACCCCCCCTAGCTATTTCCTGCCTGCACCCTGAGCGGTTTTCAAACTTTTTGAGCTGAGTCCCATCTTTGAGTTATATTTTTTGGTTACGGCCCCGCACAACGCAGACCAGCTGGGTGACCTGCTGAGGTGAGTCGGGATGGAGGTAGCACTCACTCCCTGGAGCCCGTTGTACGGAGCTGGCCCAAGCCCCATCAGCCTTTGTGCCCCCCCCCCAATAGAAGTCAAACTGTACCTATGCCCCAGGGTCCCCTCCCGGCCCAGAGCCCCCACCCCCGCTGGGTCCTGGAGTTTTTATAACATGTTAGGGGGAGATCTCAGCAAGAAAAAGGTTGAGAACCCCTGGTTTAGTGGACCAACTTCTGTTGGTGAGAGAGAGACAAGCTTCCAAGTCACACAGAGCTCATGGAGGATGTAAGAATTAGCTTATTTAGCACTCGGAAGATGTTAGAAGCAGTAGGTAAGGGCTGAGCATCTGGATACAGGTGCGGAGAACTTCCATTGAACTAAATGCCTAGGTAGCATGTATATTCCTCTTGGCAGTGGGGCAGGGGAGGTGGGTGATGTGTAAGTGACAGGTCAGGGAGCAGGCTTGCCCTGTGCTCTCAGCAGCCCTACAATTGGTATCCAGCCTGTGAGCTCCCGGGGCGGGAGCTAGGGGCAAGTGGAGAAGAGAGACACAGATGCCCAATGCCCTGGCAACCTGACAGGTGTAGTGTGAAAAACTGCTGTCTGACTCGCTATTTAGGGTGAACTGAGCACGCTCAGTAATATCCGCTGAAGCAACTGCCCTTCACCCTGCCCCTACTTGGCATCAGATTCTGCGGACAGCTTTTTGGCTTAAAAAGGGGCAAAGGGGACACATTGGAGGGGGGTGGCGGCCAGGGTCTGAGCAGGAGATGGAAATGGACTGGCTGGGGGAGTTCAAGCAGCTGCAGGCAGGGTTAGGATAGGGGCTGAGGAGAGGCAAAATCAGGGAGCTGGAGTTAAGCTCAGGGGTCAGAGGCTGCCAGAGGGCAAAACACTGCACAGGGTAACAGCTATACCCCTGTGGACTGAGACACCAGTGTTTGCAAAAATAGGGTGGGGGAAAGTGGGGGCAGATTTTTTTTTATTTGGTCAGAGGGGCTCTTTTATTTCCCGTCCTACAGGACAGTCCATCTCAGCATGGGCTTCTCAGGGCTGGGCATCCCAATGCCTAGTCACCTCAGCTCCTTCCTATCTGATATAATCTACTGAGGCACTGCGGGAGACTTAATTCAGGGAAATATTTTACATATATCCTCTCAGAAACAAAGAATTGCTCATCAGTTTATATGACTGCATAAAGTCCCATAGTATCGGGGGTATAATGCCTGCATCTGTAACTTTCACTCTATGCATCCAAAGAAGTGAGGTTTTTACCCACGAAAGCTTATGCCCAAATAAATCTGTTAGTCTTTAAGGTGCCACCAGACTCCTTGTTGTTTTTAAAGTCTCATAGCAGTTTACAAATTTGTCTTATCTGCTGCTGGGATTCTCTGAATTGCCGCTCCCTTCCTTGTCATCTATTTTAAATATACTTTTGCTCCTTTCAATTGATTACTTTTTAAAATGTTATTTTCATTACTCTTAGCACTTCATCATTTACCTTTGTTATCATTGAGCAGATGCATGTCATTGTACTATTTAATTTATATTTTAATAACATACTAATCGAAAATATGTATAAGCTGCATAATACATGATGTTTAAATGACCTCACTCTATTAAGAGGTAATTGATACATTGGTACAGGAGGCAGGGTTGTTTGAAAGCTGAAGACTTTATGCTTCCATCCCACACCAATGTCAATTTTTTTCTTTAGACACGCTTTGTTGCATATAAAAGAAAGTTAGTGTAGCCAGTGGTGGGCAAAATAGGCAGATGTACCCCGATCGCTCACAATTTGCTGTCTATCCCAGGATCAGAGGACGGGAAAGGTGGGAAGGTAGCAAATTAGGACAAGTCAGCAAATAAGAACAACTTTGTATCAGTAACTGTTACCGGTAGCAAATCACACCAGAAGCAGTTGTTTACATTACCGGTCTCAGAGACCGGGCGGAGGCCCAGACCGGCACTGCAGGCAGGGGGTGATTGACAGGAGGGGCGGTGCACCAGGCAGCATGGCGGCCGCCATGGCACTGAGCTGCGGAGCGCGCTACAGGCCCTGTTCCCGGCAGCTGCTGGGACCAAATGCCCGCGGGCGGCTCGTGCGGCCGGCGGTCTGGGGAGGGAGCGCGGCGCCAGCCTCCAGCCGGCCCGGCCCCGGGGGAGAGGTGCAGTACTGCGCCGAGCTGCTGCGGTGAGTCCGGTGTGGAGCGGGCGCAGGGATGTAACCCCCGCCCCCACTCTGCGCACGAGCCCCGTGCGGGGGAGGGGCTGTAACCCCCGCCCCCACCCTGAGCCCCAGCCCCGTGGTGGAGGGAGGCTGTAACCCCTGTCCCAGTGAGCCCCAGCCCCGTGGGGAAGGAGGGCTGTAACATACTAAAAAAGCAATAAAAGGCATGACCCTAATTGATTTAGTAGTTGTTGTAAGTCACCTTTAAAATTAATCCTCATTTTGCGGGAGGTGAAGTAACACAAGCAATGTAAGTCTTATAGACTAACAGACGTGTTGGAGCATAAGCTTTCGTGGGTGAATACCCACTTCGTCAGATGCATGATCTTTCCATGAAATCGATGGGTGTCTTTCCATTGACCTCAGTGGGCTTTGGATCAGGCTCTAGAACAGGTTTAGAAAGTAGTTGCCCAAGGTCACCCAAAGTGCTTTCAGGGATTTGTTTTGAAAATTCACAGTAGATTTCCAGTTACTGTTTTTATCTCCACAAAGTACTTGTTTGCAAACCTAGTTTTCTTTTTGCCTTGACACTCATAATTAAATAGTTAAAACTTGCCCACTTAGTTTTTATTTTTACCTCATCTATGAAACAAACATAACTAAAATGGGGTGGGAGGGGATCAACAGTTATCATGAAAGTGAGTAAATGTGTGTCCAGATGTCTCTCTCTTGAAGTTAGGGGCTGAACCTTGAATGCAAAGTTTCACCCTATAAATGCAAGGGCTGAAAAAACAGGCACCTTAACCATATAAAGAAGAACAGGAGGACTTGTGGCACCTTAGAGACTAACAAAGGTGCCACAAGTCCTCCTGTTCTTCTTTTTGCGGATACAGACTAACACGGCTGCTACTCTGAAACCTTAACCATATAGACAGTTTTGAATTCTGCTTGCAATAAGAATAGGTGAACAGAACTATGCATTTTATGGTACGGTTTTGTGTGCTGTAGCTGTTTTTAATTGGGAGGGATAGCTCAGTGGTTTGAGCATTGGCCTGCTAAACCCAGGGTTGAGAGTTCAATCCTTGAGGGGGCCATTTAGGGAACTGGGGTAAAAATCTGTCTGGGGATTGGTCCTGCTTTGAGCAGGGGGTTGGACTAGATGACCTCCTGAGGTCCCTTCCAACCCTGACATTCTATGATTCTATGATAATGGCACTCCCAAGTGGCCAAAGGAGTGTACATCAGTTTAGATCAGCAGCATGCTACCTATAGTCAGTATGCCACAGCTGTAAACTTTATGCTGTGATTGGAATTGCAAACAAACAAAAGGAGGTATCTGCACTTCAAGCTGGGAGTTTGATTCCCAGTTCGAAGAGACATTCTTGCATTAGTGCTCAGTGAGCCTACATGCTAAAAATAGAGTGTACACATGGAAGCACAAGTGGCAAGAGAAGCTAGCTGCCCCGAGTACATGCCCATCCAAGACCTTAGGGGGTGGCTAGCCCGTCCAGTGGCTCGCACTACTGCAGCTATATTATATGTTTAGCTGTTAGTTTCATCAGAGCTAACGTGGGTATGTCTTCTCAAGCTGGGAATCACACCTGCAGCTCCAGAAGTAGACATACCCAGAAACTCCACAGGTTAAACAAACTGTTCTCTGCCAAGCTCCAAAGAGTGTTGTGTTTTATAATAAAATATTACAATCTCTGTAAGCGTGGTTTCATTAGAACACAAGATTGGAAGTCAGGAGATCTGGACTGTAATTGCAGTTTTGCCACAGACTTGCTTTGTGACTTTGGGCAAATCTCTTAAAGCCTGATTCTGAAAGGTGCAGCTGCTCCCGCTGGTGCACTGGGTGTTCAGATTACTTCCCAGGGGGGAGTGAATGAAATCTGTTCATTTAACTGTTTAAAATAAAAACATCTATTTTTGCGTTGGCCAGAGTTACTAGTTGATGTCACAGTTCACTCCTGTTAGAAGTAAGTTCAGTGCTGACCAGTCAAATGCTTAATTTACATATATTAGAGGGGTAGCCGTGTTAGTCTGGATCTGTAAAAGCAGCAAAGAGTCCTGTGGCACCTTATAGACTAACAGATGTATTGGAGCATGAGCTTTCGTGGGTGAATACCCACTTCGTCGGATGCATGTAGTGGAAATTTCCAGAGGCAGGTATAAATATGCAAGCAAGAGTCAGGCTAGAGATAACGAGGTTAGTTCAATCAGGGAGGATAAGGCCCTCTTCTAGCAGTTGAGGTGTGAACACCAAGGGAGGAGAAACTGCTTTTGTAGTTGGCTAGCCATTCACAGTCTTTGTTTAATCCTGAGCTGATGGTGTCAAATTTGCAGATGAACTGAAGCTCAGCAGTTTCTCTTTGAAGTCTGGTCCTGAAGTTTTTTTGCTGCAGGATGGCTACCTTTAAATCTGCTATTGTGTGTCCAGGGAGATTGAAGTGTTCTCCTACAGGTTTTTGTATATTGCCATTCCTAATATCTGATTTGTGTCCATTTATCCTTTTACATAGGGACTGTCCAGTTTGGCCGATGTACATAGCAGAGGGGCATTGTTGGCATATGATGGCGTATATTACGTTGGTGGACATGCAGGTGAATGAACCGGTGATGGTGTGGCTGATCTGGTTAGGTCCTGTGATGGTGTCGCTGGTGTAGATATGTGGGCAGAGTTGGCATCGAGGTTTGTTGCATGGATTGGTTCCTGAGTTAGAGTTACTATGGTACGGTGTGTAGTTACTGGTGAGAATATGCTTCAGGTTGGCGGGTTGTCTGTGGGCGAGGACTGGCCTGCCACCCAAGGCCTGTGAAAGTGAGGGATCGTTGTCCAGGATGGGTTGTAGATCACTGATGATGCATTGGAGAGGTTTTAGCTGGGGCCTGTGTGTGATGGCCAGTGGAGTTCTGTTGGTTTCTTTCTTGGACTTGTCTTGCAGTAGGAGGCTTCTGGGTACATGTCTGGCTCTGTTGATCTGTTTCCTTATTTCCTCGTGTGGATATCGTAGTTTTGAGAATGCTTGGTGAAGATTTTGTAGGTGTTGGTCTCTGCTCCAACCCCTCAGACAGAGACTTTCAAAGAGAAACTGCTGAGCTTCAGTTCATCTGCAAATTTGACATCATCAGCTCAGGATTAAACAAAGATTGTGAATGGCTAGCCAACTACAAAAGCAGTTTCTCCTCCCTTGATGTTCACACTTCAACTGCTAGAAGAGGGTCTCATTTCTCCCCCCCCCCCCCCCCCCCCGATTGAACTAACCTCGTTATCTCTAGCCTGACTCACTCTTGCTTGCATATTTATACCTGCCTCTGGAAATTTCCACTACATGCATCCGACGAAGTGGGTATTTACCCACGAAAGCTCATGCTCCAATACATCTGCTAGTCTATAAGGTGCCACAGGACTCTTTGCTAATTTACATATAGTTATAAATAAAATGTATAATCTCTTTTTGTTTGTCATATATAGGAAACGTGACTATGAAGGGTTTTTGTGTTCTCTGTTGTTGCCTGCAGAATCCCGCACCTCTGCTTTTGCTCTGAGAGCCTTCAACGTTGAACTGGCCCAGGCAGGTATTAAAATATATTTGTGAAATACTGAACTATAACAATCATTTCAAGACTCTAGGTTGAACTGTAAAAAAGTGTTATATGCTGAGATTAAAGTTTTGTGTTTCAAAGGGTGATAAACAGATGGTCCACCACAAACCCCCAGATCTAAACACCTGTAGAAACTGAGGAGGCTTAGAATCTAAACTTAGGAGTCAGCTGCACAATTCAGATCCATCTGGAGAGGATCAAACCAAAAACCTTGAGGGCAGATTCATTTCTAGGTCTATGCTGGCAGAGCCTTGGCAGACTTTCAGGAGGGAAGGTTGCAGATTTAAAAAATAACAACAATGTGGTTACATCTTCTCTCTGCTAGATGGCTGTAGTAGGCTATACTTCTCTAATGTCCCCTTGGGCAGAGGGTTGGCAGTACTTCTGTCTCTGGTGCACAGCCCTCCAGCTGTGCTGTTCAGGGCATCTGCCCCCTGGTGGGAGGAGTTAAAGTAGTCCAAACAAAAAGTCAGTATGCTTCCACAGCTCTCAAAAAGCAGAGCCCTGGGCCTTCAGGAAGCCAAGGAGAAAAATAAAAGAGAAAAGTACCTGCCCTTCTCTTTCCTGAGAGGGCTTGGGCAGCCAAGACTCTCAATCCATTTTCTGGTCAGCAACCCCTATTGCAAGGTGCTGGGGAACACCTTCAGAGTGCCACCCTACAGGCAGCAAGCATCATCCTCCCTTTTAAGGACCTGCTTATCTGCAGGCTTGACAAGCTTCACAAGTGTGCTGCTGTGTTAAGGCTGATTTTGCCCAGAGAAGCTCTTTAACTCCTTCTTGACTGGGTTGGAGATCTGCCCCACCACAGTGACCCACAAATTGCCTGTTGATGCTTGCAAGGAAGGCCTGGCTAGAACAGCCCAGGGGATGTGCTGGTTAAACATAATCCTGTTCGGCCTCTGTTGTCAGGACTCTTGGCAAACTCCTGGCAGAATTTAAAGCTGCCCTCCCTAGCAGTGGGAACGCTGCCTGTGATCCCCTGGCGTGGATTCCTCTGAGGTGAAACTGGTCCAGGACCTGAACTTTGTGTGATTGAAATCCAGATTCTGATCTGGATTTTGTGGTTCAGCCCAGTCTCATAATATGTGTGCCTTCAGAAGAATATTTGAAATAGCTGCTGGTCTTTGGGTTTCAGTAGTGCGATGCTGAATCTTTAAAAATATATTTTATATCTGTGATTAAAAAGCATAAGAAAATCTCAAGAGCAGTAAAACAAATACTAATCACAAAAACAAGAATTACATTAGCATGCAATAGCTTGCTGAAGTTTAGTATTTTAATTGTCAAGTGATACATATAAAAATATTATCTAGTAGCAATGTTTAAAAATTGCTTAGTAATCTAGTTGAACTGAAGTAGGTAGATGTGATTTTTGTGATAGGTAAAGCAAGTGACTAAGGTGAAATGTACAACAAAACAATCTTTTATAATTTACAGGAAGATTTGGGCAAAGTGTTTGATCTTCGCTGTGGAATATTAGATACATTTTTGTTTGTCAGAGGTATTGGCCCTTCCTGCGAACAGCTTGTCTATAGTCATAGACTTCTTATTGGAAAATTGCATGACTGGAGAAAAGCTGATTTTTACACAGGCATGATCGATGAAAAATCTTAATTGTTGCATATTTTGGTGAACTGAAGGCGAGCCAGTTGAAACTTTAAGTTAACTGTCAATTTTTTTAAATAAAATACCAGAATAACTTGGCAAAATGTTTAAAGAATAAAATTGTTCATTTAGTATGCTATGTCTGTGGGGTGAAATCCTGCCCCGATTATTTCCCCCTCCCTGAGTTTTGCCATTGATTTCAGTGGGGCTAGGATTTCACCCAACGTGTGTTGTTTCATTTGGGATATATGTGGCCATATTTTTGAGAGAAGCTGAGTGCCCACAGCTCCTGTTGATTCATGGGTAAGCTGCTGGTGCTCAGCACCTTTGAAAATCAAGCCGTTAATTATTAGGGGCTTGTCCCTGTGAGATGCTGAACCTGTAGGTTGCATTGGGGAGCTGAAAACTCAGCATCGCTGGCAAGGCACTTAGTGCCCAAACCTGCAAGATGATAAGGTATCCAGACTGCAAATAATTTAACATTCTGCTTTGTACATCATCACAAACAATTGAACACTGGAATCCAAGCTCTGCTGGCAGTTTTCTTGTTGATAGATATGTCACTATCTGACTTGTTCTCTTGCAGCTGTTGAAATCCTGATAGTAGTAAAAGTTTGACTCACTCTTGCAAGCCCTCAGTGTCTTTAGTGCCTTCATTTTGAAGTCATGTTAAAAAAAAGAAAAATAAAAAAGTACGTGTGTGTGTGTGTGTGTGTGTGTGTATAAAAATTGTATGTATTTTATTTTCTCTTTCTCCTACTCCTTTTGTATGTTGCTCACTGTTTTAGATTGTAAACTCTTTGGGCAGTGACTGTGGCCTAACAAATTAGGTGTTGTGAGGCTGAGTGTCACAACTTCTAACTTTTAGGCACCTAGAAAATCCCTGTGATTCACAAAGCGTGACCCCTGATTTACACTCCATAATTACTTTGGTGTAGCTACGTCGCTCAGGGGTGTGATTAATCCACACCCCTGAGTGACATAGTTATACCGATGCAAGTGCCAGTGCAGACAGTGCTATAGTGGCAGGAGAGCGTCTCCTTTTTGTAGTGGTAGAGATATAAAGCCAACGGGAGAGACCTCTCCCATTGTCTTAGAACATCTTCACCAGAAGCTCTACAGCGGCACAGCTACTGCTCATAGCTACTGTGCTGCTGTAAATTTGTAGCGTAGACCTGCCATGAGTTAAGTCCCTAACCTCCTATACAATTAGTGGGGAGAGACACCTTCAACTGTGATTCACAAAAGCCATCATGCTGGGCCGGGAGCCACCCAAGCTAGTCATCCAATAAGAGGGGTGTGTGCTACAATTCGCCCTTGTCTTGGAGAGAGGCACCTAAGTCTGGGCTGCAGGGAGGCGCCCATGTTGTCTTGGCATTCTCAGTTGCAAACACTCTATTTACAGTAGGTGCCTACTCTGTTAGCAAAAAGCCACAGAGGAGGAAGAGGACTTTTCTCAACTTTTAGCCCAGTGGTTAGGATACTCACCTGGGATATGGGAGACCCCTGGTTCAAGTCCCTCCTCTACCTGAGGGGAAGAAAGGATTTGAACATTGATGTGACTCCTCTTAAGTGAGTGCTCTAACCATTGGGTTATGGGATATTCTGATGTGGGGCTCCCTCAGTCTTTCATGTTGAAGTTGTTGCACTCTGACTAAATAAAGTCAATGGATTAGGGGACTAGATCCTAGGTCTCCCACTTCCTAGGTAAGTCCTTTATGAGTCCTCAAATGACCAAGTTGGTCTACACTACACTGTAAGTCGATCTAAGTTATGCTATTTAAGTTATGTTTGACTTCAGTTACATAACGGAGGTCGACTTACAGTAGTGTCTGCACTGAGCTATGTTGACAAGAGATGCTCTCCTGTGGACATAGCTTCTGCTTCTCAGGGAGGCGGAGTAGAGACTTGATGGGAGAGCACTCTGCCATCAATTTAGCGTGTCTTCACCAGACCTGCTAAATCAACACCGCTGCATTGTTCGCAGCAGTGCCAATTTAGCTTGGAGTGTAGACATGGTCTTACTTGTGAAAGATGCATACTGATGGCATGTGATCAGAAAAATCATTCAGGAAAGATGATACTTAGTTATGCTCTTTAAGTGTCGTAAACTAATTGCCTCCATTAGACTGTAAATTTCACTCGTAAATATATTCTTTCCAGATTAAAGACTCCATAACACAGAAGACCATAGGTTTGATGCGAATGCAGTTTTGGAGGAAAGCTGTGGAAGATATATACTGTGATAACCCACCACATCAGCCAGTTGCTATAGAACTGTGGAAGGTAAAATATCTTTCCTGTCTTAAAATTTACGTACAATTATTCTTTTACCTGCGGAAAATGTTTTGTTGTTTTGCATGTGCTATACTGCATACTAACTGTATTTTGTGTTATATAGATATTGTATGATATTTTGTATGTGTTATACTAAGAGCAGCCTGAAGCAAAAAAGGGAGAGATGGACAGTCATGAAGCTGATATCTAGGGAGAAGTTACCAGAAAAATGTAGCAACTAGTCAGAACTATGTTAATCAGAGAATTTGCCTTCTAACCAGGTGAAGGGACAAAATCATTAGAGTGACAATTGTAAATCAGTACCAATTAAAGTGTTTAAGTAAACTTTCCTCAGCCTCTGCTAGCCTTTTCCAAAGGTTTAAGAACCAAAAGAAGACTGAAATTAGTGTGATCAGAGACTAAAGCCAGAAAGGAGACCATACAAAGAAAGATACACTATCGGAGGCCCACACCCTCACAGTCAAAACTATAATGCACACTATTTCGTATTCCAATGCACTCTGACTCCCTAGAAAACTGCATAGCTGACAGTTGGTCATTTAAAAAAAAAAACTGGCACAAAATGCAAGTCCTGATTTGGATGCTGAGTCACAGGGATTCTATGTACCTGCCAACTTTTGAAATATTTTCTTCAAGACACCTTTATGTAAGTTCATGGAAGCTCCAGAACAACGAATTCAAGCATGCCTACAATTTAGCATCTCCGCTGGCCATGGTTGGGGACAAAATGACCAGCTGACCAAACCTGTTCGCTCTATTTAGGACCCCCACTGCACCAGATAACTGGTGGTTGCCTGTACTTAACATGGGAATAAATAGACCCCAATATGTTGCTTTACAGTTATGATTTCCAGCTGGGATAGGTCACTGCCTTAGGACCACAGACTAACATCTTAGACTCTCCATCTAAGGTATCATGTGCCTCTGTCCGTGTTGAAAGTGCAGAAAAAACAGGGAAACCCCCTGTAATGGTGGGTTAGTATACTACAATTCCTGTATGATTAGAGGGTTCACTTGAGGGCATCATGGCTCCCCATCTACTGCCTGTTGTTTATGTGAGGTCAGGGATCACAGCCCTTTACTATCCCCTTTTTCTGATGTTGGCACTGCTGAGTTAATGGACACACCTAGTGTGCTCTTCCTCCTGTGATGCCAAGCACAAGTCAGTACTTGTTTCTGTCAACAATCCTATTCAAATTATAAATAAGAAACTGTTGAAGAAAGAGAGAAAACACTGGTAATGCCAAGAAATAAACAGCATCTACTTGAGTCTCATCTAGGAGATCCAACATTATTCCCAGATATCTCCAACTCAGAATTTATTTATTTATTTAGCCACAACAAAGCTCTAATATAATTAAAACAGAAGCTGGCAAGTATTCTGGACCTTAGTTATAGATTACACTGGTGTACAATTTTTGAGAAGTCGTCTGCTTCAGAGATAAAATGTGCTATTTATTATGTATTTTGATGTGCTGAATTCAAATATGACAATGAAAACAATTGATTGGCTACTGTTTCTAAGATATTTAAGTTTTTACATTTTATGTCTATGTATGTTGTGTAGATAGTAGAGTTTTAATCATAAATTGTAAACCTAGATCTTTTCATGTGTTTATGGTTGCTTTACATGATGATGATATTTCACCTGTCCTGCTTATGTAACACTTTAAAAATCAGCAAAAGGGTTATATAAATAAAATTGATTATGAAACAAAAGGCAAAAAACTATTATGTAAATAGTTTAGTCCTATTCAGTGTCTACTCGGCGCTTCTTGGCTTGTCTCTTGTATTCATTAAATGGAGCATCTCTTGTCTCTGTCCAGCAATAGTCTGCAAGCATTGATGGGCTCCATTTGCCCTGATAGCGTTTCTCCATTGTTGCAATGTCCTGGTGAAATCGCTCGCCGTGCTCGTCGTTCACTGCTCCGCAGTTCGGTGGAAAAAAATCTAGATGAGAGTGCAAAAAATGTATCTTTAGTGACATGTTGCAACCAAGGCTTTTGTATGCCTTGAGGAGGTTTTCCACCAATAACCTGTAGTTCTCTGCCTTGTTGTTTCCGAGAAAATTTATTGCCACTAACTGGAAGGCTTTCCATCCCGTCTTTTCCTTGCCACGCAGTGCATGGTCAAATGCATCATCTCGAAGAAGTTCACGAATCTGAGGACCAACAAAGACACCTTCCTTTATCTTAGCTTCACTTAACCTTGGAAATTTTCCACGGAGGTACTTGAAAGCTGCTTGTGTTTTGTCAATGGCCTTGACAAAGTTCTTCACCAGACCCAGCTTGATGTGTAAGGGTGGTAACAAAATCTTCCTTGATTCAACAAGTGGTGGATGCTGAACACTTTTCCTCCCAGGCTCCAATGGCTGTCGGAGTGGCCAGTCTTTCTTGATGTAGTGGGAATCTCTTGCACGACTATCCCATTCGCAGAGAAAACAGCAGTACTTTGTGTATCCAGTCTGCAGACCGAGCAAGAGAGTAACAACCTTCAAATCGCCACAAAGCTGCCACTGATGTTGGTCATAGTTTATGCACCTCAAAAGTTGTTTCCTGTTGTCATAGGTTTCCTTCATATGGACTGCATGACCAACTGGAATTGATGGCAAAACATTGCCATTTTGCAGTAAAACAGCTTTAAGACTCGTCTTCGATGAATCAATGAATAGTCTCCACTCATCTGGATCGTGAACGATGTTGAGGGCTACCATCACCCCATCGATGTTGTTGCAGGCTACAAGATCACCTTCCATGAAGAAGAATGGGACAAGATCCTTTTGACGGTCACGGAACATGGAAACCCTAACATCACCTGCCAGGAGATTCCACTGCTGTAGTCTGGAGCCCAACAGCTCTGCCTTACTCTTGGGTAGTTCCAAATCCCTGACAAGGTCATTCAGTTCACCTTGTGTTATGAGGTGTGGTTCAGAGGAGGAGGATGGGAGAAAATGTGGGTCCTGTGACATTGATGGTTCAGAACCAGAAGTTTCATCCTCTTCCTCATCTTACTCAAGTGAGAATGATTCTGGTGCATCAGGAACCGGCAGTCCTTCTCTGTGGGGTACTGGACGTATAGCTGATGGAATGTTTGGATAATGCACAGTCCACTTTTTCTTCTTTGACACACCTTTCCTAACTGAAGGCACAATGCAGAAGTAACAATTGCTGGTATGATCTGTTGGCTCTCTCCAAATCACTGGCACTGCAAAAGGCATAGATTTCCTTTTCCTGTTCAACCACTGGCGAAGATTTGTTGCACAAGTGTTGCAGCATACGTGTGGGGCCCACCTCTTGTCCTGATCTCCAATTTTGCAGCCAAAATAAAAGTGATAGGCTTTCTTAACCATAGTGGTTATACTGCGCTTTTGTGATGCAAAAGTCACTTCACCACAAACAGCAGAAGTTATCTAGACTGTTCACACAAGTACGAGGCATCTCTGCTCACTTTGGCTAAACAGAAATGTGTCCCTTTGCAAAATCAAACACTGACAAATAAGAGAGCACGACACTGTATGATTTCTAGAGCTGATCTAGGGCAATTTGTTCAGCAGAGTGATGTAAGCTTCGTTATGATTGCATCATCCATGACTTCTAGGAATAACATGATGCAATTCATATCATGTATGACGCAATACCAGCTTCAGATTGCATCATTCATTGTTTTGCCTAAAAAGCAAGTACTGTCCAAACCCAGTCATAGATTTATTCATAGATCCAGTCAAAGATGTATTTTAGTCATTTCTGGTATAAATTGAGATCCCTTCCCTTTATAACTCACTTATCCTCTGCCATTCCCAAGTCAAGGGTCGTATATACTGACCCAATAGCATATCTTGAAAACTAGAGCCAATCAACAATTTTAAGCCTCATTTTCGTTCTCAGTGACCCAGAATTAGTAAAGTTTGACTGCATTTTATTTCAGAAGCATTTTGGCTGTAGAACAGTGTTCAAAGCCCCAATAGAACAGACTAAATGTCTTTGGTGCAAAGGGTAAAATTTGATATTGGTAACTTCCGGGCTCCAGGCTCATTTCCTTGTTTGTCCAGTGTCCCGACCGCACGTCGGGAAATAATCGGGACGTCTGGTCACCCTACTCTCTCTCTCTCTCTCTCTCTCTCTCTCTCTCTCTCTGCCCCAGTACATGCCAGACTGCCCACAAGCAAGCTGGTCTCTTTGTTCTCCCACAATGTCTGTGCTTCCAGGAATGGATTTGGTCCTCGGTTACTCTTTTTACGTTCCAGAGGTCCCCTCCTGTGTGGTTGTCTCTTGTCTGGCTCTAATAGATTCAGCCTACACTGGCTTGGAGTATTTCTAAACATGTTCTTCCCAGCTCTCCTCATCGGGGCCTGCTTGGATGAATAAGAATGGTTTCTTCTCAAAGGATAATTGTAGAAAACATCATGTGGATGAGCATCTGTATAAAATGCCAGATTTTGAGATAGTTAGACCTGCTGGTCATATACCCTCTTTCCAGGGAGCAAACCAATCTTGTAATGGGGGGAGGGGAATAGATCCATTTCTGCACCAAGGGTTGCTCTCACACCTGGCTTCTCTATCAGGCCCTTCAAACAGAATCAATTGCCAAATGAGCTAGTGAGAAATAGTTCAAAAAGCTTAAAAGCATTTATTGGATGTTCAATCAGCTTTGGGGGGCAAAGAGAACACTGAGGCAAACTAACAATCTCCTTGGATTACCTCATAATGGTGCACTCATATTGGTTCCTGGAATTGTTGTGATTTTATTTCTTGTGTTGTTGGACGCATTTGGAATGATCCTGTATGGTCATTTCAGTCTTTGCAGAGAGTAGCTGCTCAAAAAAGGACAGGTTGTTATAAAAATAAAAAACAATTCCTGTAAAAAAATAACTTGAAAAAGCAGTCCAAATTCATGGATAACCTGCAGACCTCTCTCGTAGCCCAATTCATAGAGCTTCTTTAGTTAATGTTTCTTCTATCAAAAACATTGCATACTATATTTTCATTACTAGGTTTGCATGGGGAACAATTGCAGTTTTACACGAGTTATCAGTTTGGTATATATTAAATATCTATTCCCAAATATTTTATATGCAATATGGCCCACATTTTCAAACTTGGTTCCCAAAGTTTGGTGAACAAATTCATATGAAGGCCCCTAAATAAAACTAGTCTGATTTTCAGAGGTGCTGAACGCTTGCAGCTCCCTTTGATTTTAAAAGACTAAATATGGATTTAGGCACTGAAGTTTAGACACCCATGCTTGAAAACTCTGATCTTTGAAAATGTTTTGTATTTTATCAGGAAACTCATCAGATTGTACATGAAATTACAATGTATGTGTGGGCTATCTTTTCAAAAGTGACCTCTAACTCCATCTTGAACGCCAGTTGAGACACTGAGAGCCTAATTCTAAACACATTTCAGTGGGAATTGTCAGTGTTCAGAACTTCAGTCAGGACCTGTATGTCTGAAGTTATGCACCCAAAATTAGAAGTAATTATTGACAATTTGGGCCATAGTATCTGTAATTCAACAGAACTCAACTTGCTGCTTCTTGACCACTATGGCACTGTTGCAGTCAATGCACTTACCAGACAGTTAGTGCTGACAAACTGGGAAACCAGTTGGGCATCTAAGGCCTAATCTAAAGCCTACTGAAATCATTAGAAAGATGTACCTTTGCAACATTTTTTTTAAAATATCTGCAGAAATAGTTATTTAGGGTTTAAATTAGATGTAAAGAGGCAGATAATGATCTATAGAAAGCCTTGATTCTGAGAACAGACTGCTCCTAAACTTCTATCATAAACAGTTAATCATGTCAGACTTATTATACTCAACAGGACATACTGGCTGCAAAATTGAGGGTGATTTTGAGGGAATTATTGTAAATAATAGGATTGAAAAAAACGGAATAGAATGGAGCAGCTGTGGAAGGAGGGCAAGAGTTTGACAGAGATGAGTGGCTGAACAGGAGATGGTAGAGGATTATCAGTTTTCTATATTAAATGTAATAATTATAATTAATATAAAATACTCATGTATATTAGAATATTATGTATAAACAGTATCTATTGACATAACATATATACTCATACTACTTACTGTTCTCCTGAAAAAACATTTGGGAAGTGAACAATGTGATCTGCAAATATTTTGTGGAAAGTTGTAATGGAATGAATGAGTAGACTTAATTACATTTTAAAGAAAATATATTTTTTAAAATTTCTCCTTCACTTACATGTTGGCTTGAGGCACAAGATTCTGTTTTTTCTGTAGCAGTAGTAAAGAGAGATCAGTTGAAAAGTTTTATACTTAATTTTCTTTATTACACACATTTTATTCTTCCATTTTGATTTAACCCAGCTGATACTGAGCAAGTCAAATCTTACTTTTAATAACAAAAAGATCATTAAAAAATTACAGCCTTGATCATACCTTGCTTTCAATAATTTTCCAAATTTTTCTTTTTTCTAAACTGTAACATAGCTTTTCTTTGTTCATTTCCAGGCTATCAAGAGACATAACTTGACTAAAAGGTGGCTTCTGAAGATTATTGATGAAAGAGTAAGTAATTTTTTAATCTGTTGTATGCATTTTAATTTTTCCTCTCATTTTTGACTTTTTGAATCATGTGTACCTAACCAAAACTTAGAGCTCATCTTTTCTGTTTCTGTATGGTTGTATTCTCTTCTTTGAACAGGAGTGTCCTATATACTGGCCCTTGGTAGTTTTTAAAAATTTCTCCCTTGCTTTAAAACTCCACTCCTTGAGACTCCATTTCATACTCTGTTATCTTTGTGGCCATGGTGGAGAGGGTAGAACTTCAATTTTTTTGCTTTAAAAACTAGTTTTTATGAAAGCTTGCAGATTGTCAGCTCTGAAAACTAATGCCCTCACTTTCGCAATATCAGTGCAAGCTTCCGAATGCCATCCTGCAAATTTATCTCACTGCTGACTGGAGGGTCTAGGGGTCTGTGGGCTTATGTGGTGCTTAGACCTTGGGCTGGCCCTCTGCACAGAGGTGAGTTTCCCTTCAAGAGATCAGAGACAGTTAGCTCTCACACACAGCTGGCTTCCAGTCAATTCTCATTTCTAAAAGATGCAGTGCTCTGCAATTTATAAGAACTCAAAGTGAAAAACTTTCTCAGACTGCCTTTTCATGCCATCCTATTCCTATCCACTTACTACATCATAGTCTCCTGACAGCATTCTGTGACCTTGTCTGTTTGGCTTTTAGAAATTACTTTAAAATATTTCTATATTGCCTCATATCAAGATGAGTTATGAGCTTAAAATCTCAAACAAATGTCATTTATGATTACATGCACTTTTATATTGCCTTCCCTACAAGATCTATATATATATAAGGTACTTATATGGCCCTGATTACCTTAGTTGTCTGAACGCTTCACAGTCTCTAATGTATTTATCCTCGCAACACCCCTATGAGGTAGGGAAATGCTAATATCCCCATTGTACAGATGGGGAACCGAGGCACAGAGAAGTTAAGGGACTTACTGAAGGTCACACGGGAAGCCTGTGGTGAAGCAGGCTATTGAATCTGGGTCTCCAGTCTCCTGGATCATAAATAAATTAATTATAAATTAATGGAGATATCCTATCTCCTAGAACTGGAAGGGACCTTGAAAGGTCATCGAGTCCAGCCCCCTGCCTTCACTAGCAGGACCAAGTACTGATTTTGCCCCAGATCCCTAAGTGGCCCCCTCAAGGATTGAACTCATAACCCTGGGTTTAGCAGGCCAATGCTCAAACCACTGAGCTATTCCTTCCCCCATCATACTTCCTATCAGAACACTTTATAAATATTTATTACTTTAACATCATCACATTGGTGTGAGGTAGATAAGTATTAATACACACATTGTGCACTGAAACTAAGGGACTTGGAAGTCCAGTGACTCGCCCAAGCACACACAAGCCATCTATGGCATAGACCATCCAGGTCTCTTGACTCTCAGGCCTGTATTTTTTATCCACAAGACCAGCCTTCCTGTCATAGTGAGTGAATGTTCTATTTCTGATCGCATTTGCATGAGACAGCCAAGTACACTCAGTAGTTTAAAAGTGCTTTTAAAAAGCACACACTAGAGGAACATATTCTGATATCTGTAATTTTCTTTCACTGAGATATAAGCCTCATTCACTGACAATGGAATAGAATTGGCAGTTAATAGTGTAAACATACTGTAAAGTACCTTCATCAGAACTAAGGGTGTGAGTCTGCAGTAGCATGGCATGAAGACTCCAAGGCCAGGTCTGCACTACAAAATTTGGTTGGCATAGCTGTGTTGGTCAGATGTGAAAAAACCACACCTCCTAGCTGACATAATTATACCAGCAAAAATCCCAGTATAGATGCACATATGCTGACAGTGTGCTTCCATCAGCATAGTTAATATTCAGTGTTGTTGTAGTCATGTCAGTCTCAGGATATTAGAGCTCGTCTCTTTCAGCAACAGAAATTGGTCCAGTAAAAGATATTGTCTCACCCACCTTGTCTCTCTAGCATAGCTAATGTCATTTGGGAGGGGTGGTAGTGTTCTTGCCAGCAAAAAAACTCCTGTTGGTATACAGGATCTATGGCGGGGACTCTGTCAGTATAGCTATACTGGCAAAGCACTTGTAGTGTAAACAAGCACCAATTGATTTAATGTTAATGCAATATTGCAAGAGAGAATTTAAATCCATAACAGTTGTGGTTCCTTCAGCAACCTTAGCTGGTTGCCCTTGCACATACATAATATTTTGTATTGTTGGAGATGTTTTAAAATGTATTCCTTAATGTGTATATGGTTTTATTCATATATACACACACACACACGTGATTCCTCCCCATCCCTTAATGTGAGTTACTTTTGTCCACTATACCCTAATGAAGGATTATGTAGATCTGCTTATAATGATCAGTTTGCACACAAAAAAACATATTCATGTTGGAATACAGACTCATACATATTCATGTTCTGTGCTCAAACTACAGGAGAAAAATTTGGATGACAGAGCATATCATAACATCCAGGAACTTGAAACATATGCTGACAACACTCATAGCGCTCTCTTGTATCTCACCTTGGAAATGCTGGGTATGTGCTTTTTCTTTATTTAGGGTTTTATGGAGAATTTATCAGTACTGCTACTATATTTACTAATGGGGAGGATTTTCAAAAGTGCTGATGGTCGAGCTAATTCTGCTCCCATTAAAGCCCGCAGTAAAGCTTCCATTGACTTTAACGGGAGAAGAATAGGTCAACGCTCAGCACTTCTGAAAATCCAACTTTAAATCTATAAAATTAAGGGCTGTCGATTAATCGCAGTTAACTCACATGATTAACTCAAAAAAATTAATTGTGATTAAAAAAATTAATTGCGATTAATCGCAGTTTTAATTGTACTGTTAAACAATAGAATACCAATTGAAATTTATTAAATATGTTGGATGTTTTTCTACATTTTCATATATATTGTATTCTGTGTTGTAATTGAAATCAAAGTGTACATTATTTTTATTACAAATATTTGCACTGTAAAAATTATAAACAAAAATAGTATTTTTTAATTCACCTCATACAAGTACTGTAGTGCAATATCTTTTTTGTGAAAATGCAATTTATAAATGTAAATTTTTTTTGTTACAAAACTGCACTCAGAAACAAAACAATGTAAAACTTCAGAGCTTAGAAGTCCACTCAGTCCTACTTCTTGTTCACCCAATCGCTAAGACAAACAAGTTTGTTTACATTTGCAGGAAATAATGCTGCCCTCTTATTTACAAAGTCACCAGAAAGTGAGAACAGGCATTTGCATGGCACTTTTGTAGCTGGTATTGCAAGGTATTTATGTGCCAGATATGCTAAATATTCGTATGCTCCTTCATGCCTCGGCCACCATTCCAGAGATATGGATGCTGCAGTAGCTGCCAGGTCACCTGCATTCTGAGTAACTGGAAGATCAGGGATCTCCTCACCACTCACATCCTCACTGGGGCCGGAAGGCTCACCGTGAACATTTGTGTCTATGTATCTCAGGAGAGCTCCTTCCTGCTTAGATAGAAAAGCTTCCTTTGCTTTTTGTTTTTTTCTGAATGCTGCCCCAGAGGGGTGTTTTCTTCTTTCACTCATGACTGCTGTTCTGTGCCAGCTACAGTAGCTCTCAACACTCAGTTGAAGGGGACAAATAAGCAGGCTGGTAGCAGGGCCTGAGTGAGGGTAGATATCAGCATCTTAAGGGCCTAACTGGCTTCTACTACTTCAGTTGACTGCCTGCTCTCCTGAAGAGGGTTCAGGGAAGCAGCAGGAAACAGGAACCTACCTGAGAAACTGGTGTTAATCAGTCCAGGCTCCTGGGGGTGCTAGAGAGATACATAAGAGGCTCCTCCTCCTCTCTCTCCCTGCAGCGCCTGCTGCTTTCTGTTATTCCCTTTCACCTTTTCTCTTGTCTGCCTGTTATGTCTCTTGTGCCCTCCTTCCTCCAGCACAGCACTCCACCATCTCTCTGCATCTAGAGCAGAGAGAATACGTATGCACCAGCAGCAGACACAATTTTCTACACTCTGGGTCCTAGTGGCGCCCCCCCACAGTCTGGCACCTGAGGCGGCCGCCTCAGTTTGCCTCATGGTAAGGCCAGCCCTGAACATATTTGAACCCTGTTATCAGGACCCAGCTCCCAGTCTTCTTTTCTCAAGACTAAACATACCCAGTTTTTTTTAACCTTTCCTCAGAGGTCAGGTTTTCTAAACCTTGTTTCGTTTTTGTTGCTCTCCTCTGGACTCTCTCCAGCTGTGGCCTCATCAGTGCTGAGTAGAGCAGAACAATTATTCCTGTATCTCAGGGGTTCTCAAATTTCATTGCACTCCGACCCTCTTCTGACAACAAAAATTATTCCATGACCCCGGGGAGAGAGGGGGAATCGAACCCTGAGCTTGCTGGAGCATCACTGCCCCAGGCATGAGGGCCAAAGCCTAAGTCCCACCAACCTGGGTGTAGGGACCCAAACCCAAACACAAGAGCTTCAGTCCCAGGCAGGGGGCCTGTAACATGAGCCCCACCCAGGGCTGTATCTTATAACACTCCTGTTAATATACCCTTGAATGGTATTTGACATTTTTGTAACTGCATTGCATTGATAGCTCATATTCAATTTGTGATTAACTGTAACTCCCAGATCCTTTTCAGCAGTACTACTGCCTAGCCAGTTATTCCCAATTTTTTAGATGTGCATTTGATTTTTTTCCTTCCTAAGTGTAGTACTTTGCACTTGTCTGTATTGATTGTCTTGTTGATTTCAGACCAATTCTCCAATTTATCAAGGTTACTTTGAATTCTAATCCTGTCCTCCAAAGTGTTTGCAATCTCCCATCTTAGTGTCATCTGCATATGTGATAAGCATGCTCTCCACACCATTATCCAAGTCATTAATGAAAATATTGAATAGTACTGGACCCAGGACAGACTCCTGCAGGATTCCCTGGATACACCCTCCCAATTTGACAGCAAATTATTTATAACTACTCTTAGAACAGTTTTTCAACCAATTGTGCACCCACCTTATAGTAATTTCATCTAGACCACATTTCTCTAGTTTCTTACAAGAATGTCACATGGTACCATGTCAATAGCCTTATTAAAATCAAGATATATCATGTCTACTGGTCCCCCCACCTCCCCATATCCGTTAGGCCAGTAACCCTGTCAAAGAAGGACATTGATTTGGCATAATTTGTTCTGAAAAATCCATGTTGACTATTATCCTCTAGGTGCTTACAAATTGATTGTTTAATAATTTGTTCCAGTATCTTTCCAGGTATCCAAGTGAGGCTGACTGGCCTATAATTCCCCAGGTCCTCTTTGTTCCTATTTTTAAAGATATGGTATTATGTTTGCTCTTTTCCATCACTCTGGGACCTTATCTGTCCTCCATGAGTTCCTAAAAATAATTGCTAATGGTTCTGAGATTGTTTCAGCTAGTTCCTTCATTACGCTAGGGTGAATTTTATCAGGCCCTGCCAGCTTGACTACATCTAACTTATCTTTAACCCATTCTTTCCCTGTGCTAGCTTGTGTTCCAACCCCCTTGTTGTTAGTGTTAATTGTGTTAAGCGTCTGGTCACAATTAACTTTTTTAGTGAAGACTGAAACCAAATAGGTATTAAACACCTTAGCCTGCTTGATGTCATCCATTATTAGTTCTCCTTCCCGCTAGGTAGAGGACCTTCATTTTCCTCCGTCTTTCTTTTTCCTAATGTATTTATAGAAACTCTTTTTTTATTGCCTTTTATGTTCCTTGGTAGGTGTAACTCATTTTGTGCCTTAGCTTTTCTGATTTTGTGCCTATGTTCTTGTGGTATTTTTTTGTACTCATCCTTAGCAATCTGTCCACATTTGTAGGATTCCTCTTTGATTTTCAGTTAATTAAAGAACTATATTGGCTTCTTACTATTTTTTCATCTTTCCTTCATGCCTGGATAGTTTGCTAATGTGCCTTTAATATTGTCTGTTTGAGAAACTGCTAACTGTCCTGAACTGCTTTTTTCCTTAGATTTTCTTCCCAGAGGACCTTACCTACTAATCTCTGAGTTTGTTAAAATCTGCAATTTTGAAGTCTGTTGTTGTTGTTCTGCTGCTCTCACTCGTTCCGTTCCTCAGAATCATGAATGCTATCATTTCATGCTTTCTTTCATTCAAACACCTTTCCACCTGCAGATTTGCAACCAATTCCTCCTGTTGGTCAGAATCAAAACTAAAATGGGTGCCCCTCTGGTTACTTCTTCCACTTCCTGAAATAAGAAGGGGCCCCCAACACATTCCAAGAATTTACTGAATGTTTTATGTTTTGCCATGTTGATTTTCTAACAGAAATCTGGGTAGTTCCCCATTTTGTGTTTTGGATATTTCTGTTATTTGTTCTAGAGATGCCTCATCCTTCATCTCCCGATTTGGAGGTCTACCTTGACATCGCTTCCCTTTTTCCCCCCTCCATTTCAATTTCAGAATGTCAAAATGTTTTGTTTGATTTCAACATTTTCTACTAAAACAATTCAGTATTTCTGAATCAAATTTTTTTAGAAATGTTTGTTCTGCAAAAAAAAAAATCAAAATTTCAAATTTTTGTCTAGATTTAGGACAAATCAAAAGTTGAAATGTTAGAATTTCCTTTGGGACCGAAATTCTGAATTTCACTTGGCTTTGCTTAGTATTTATTGCTGAAATTTGATTCCTGGTTTCTTGTTCACTGGGGTAAGGGGTTGCACTGATGTAACTACATTGATGTACTAGGATAAACTGTACCAGTGGAAGTCAGTTTTCACACTGGTGTAGTGTATCTGTAATAGGAGTTTGAACTGGTTTAGCTACATTGATATAGCTACACGAGTGCAAAAAATGCATTGTAGACTAGCCCTAAGAGATGTCTCACTCCAGAATGTAGTAATCAGTCAGCTAGTTTACTAACTTTCACCTCTGAGATTAGGTCTCAAGGACAATCTGTGAACATATGCTGTTTGAGGCAAATATATTCTTAACAGCTGTAATACAAAAGTTGTGTAGTTTCTGCTCATGAGACTTGTTAATATGCTACACTCAGACTATTCTATGGTTGTTATGTGGTTTTAACCTTTATTTCTGAAAATACAGGTGTGCGGGATATCCATGCAGACCATGCAGCCAGTCACATTGGGAAAGCACAAGGCATTGTCACCTGTTTAAGAGCAACTCCGTATCATAGTAAAAGACGAAAGGTCTTTCTTCCTATGGACATTTGTATGTTGGTAAGAAAGTATAGACTGGGAACAAACAATATAGTATCTCTAACTACATCTCTCAGCTTTAGATAGATAGTATTTTCTGTTAGACCAGAAAGTAAATGTCGAAGAGCCTAGTTGCTATTAGTAGAAGGTTCACTTCCTGTGGCTTGCAGTACCCCCAGCATGCTCTTTCAGTGATAGGGCTTTTCTTGGTCTTGTTGCTTTGCTTCTTTTGGGAGGTATGATTAGAGTGATTTTTTTTATTTATTTTAGTACTAGCTCACTGAAATTTTTTAGTACTAAAATGCAATTCAGTAGCATTTTAGGATTTTTCTTCATGTGCAGAAAGACCCCTGGAATGGGAATCAATTCCTTCCTCTCAGCACTAAATTTTCTAGTGTTGTTCCCTTTGTTTCAGAATGAGCTCCCTAGCCTCTCTTTGCTGTGCTGTGGTCATACTCTTGCTTTTTCTGTGCAACTCAATAGTAACTACAAGTATTTGCTCACTCATTGCTATAGCACGTGGGGTCTAGTTGTACAATTTGAGAGAAAACACCTAACTGGCACTGGAATTCAGCAGCCCTTACACTAACAGGTAATTGTCAGTGACACAAGGATTAAAACACAAGTTTCCCATTAATGTTCAAATGAGTCTGTGGCTAAATCTATAGGCATAGGCATTGAATATTTATTTAATAATTTATCTGTTTGCATTTTCAAATTATGACACCATTCTCATTGCTCTTATATAAATCCATCTAATTGTGGCAGTGCTTAAGGCACATGCACTAGTCTTCTATGAATATCATTTAAATGTGAATTAATATCCTTGATTTGCAAGTTTTGGTTGTTTTGTGTAGAATAATGAAGAGCTCCAAATTTGATAACCTTTGGCTTTGTTTTCCTGCTAGGTCAGTATTATGTGAATGGCACAGAAGCATAAAATGGCTGATACGTCCATCCCAAACAGTAACTCATGATGGGGGCTGATTAGGGCCTTCCAACTTTCATATCTTTGTTTCAATATAACTTAATATCATATACCCAGGTACACATACACACACCCACACAGAATTGTGCTTGTCCCTGCCATCACAGCCACGCATGTGACTATGAAACTTTTCAGTCATTGGTGGGTGTAGGAGATGGATGCAAAGGTAATCTCCCTCTTACCCAGACTGAGAGTGTTGCAGAGACAAGAGGTATCTTGGCAGCTAGTCAGAGTCACCAGATTGCTCTTGAATCCATATCCTCTGTGTGGCTTTGTCTTTACTATAAAATTTTACCATATTCAATCAGCCTTGTGAATAAGTAAGTTAGTTGACATGATGCTGAACAAAACTTGTCTTAGTCTGCATTAACCACAGTGTCATTGTCACCATTGTGTCACCTAATTCAATTCTCCATAAGTGTTCAAACATGGTACCATTTGTAGTATAGACAGGAGCGCCGCCAGCTTTTCTGCCACCCTAGGCGGCGGAAGGTCCCGCCCCGAAATGCCGCCCCCCATAGAGGCGGCGGAAGGTCCTGCCGCCGAAATACCGCCGCGGTCGCCGCCCCCCAAATTGTAGCACCGGCCCTGAGTATAGACCTGCACTATGACAATACCTTTCTTCATGGACCAGCTGTTTTTCCGGTGAAGCCGTAACTTTTTCCTTTACCCTGCGCTTAGCCTCAGTTGATTGTTTTTGTTTTGTTTTTTTTAACTTGACACGCAAGAAGTTGATTTCAGATTACCAGAATTTAAATTCTAGCTCAGTTATCCCTAGTTACTACAAAGTATTCAGAGAGTCAGTTTATGCAAAGACTGAGTTAGTTACTCTTTCCTGTCTTTTCCTTCACTGAGCTTTGCTTCCTACTGACTACTTTAAAAATATGCATAAGCGTTTTTCAGATTTTTGATTGTAGTCTGGCTGCCAGGCAGGCTTCTGGCTTTCCTACTCTCTTGTTAAGCAGAAATGGGTGTTTTGTTTTTGCTCTTCACTCTCAGCATGGAGTTTCGCAAGAAGATTTCATAAGAGCCAATCAAGAGAAAAATGTGAGAGATGTAATTTACAACATTGCCAGCCAGGCGCACGTTCATCTAGAACATGTGAGCTTCCTCTTTTCTTGTTGATAGCATATAATCAATTTTCATGTTAAGAAGTGTTGTCAAAATGTGGTGGTGTCTTGTTGGGGACCTTATTTATTGCATCAAATATTTTAAAAACACTTTTACCTTCATGTAGAAGATCAATCTCCCAGCCTATTCAGTCCTGGGTGCCTATGCTGAAAGTGATCATAAAAGTGCTGATTGCAATTACATTGAGGAGTACAGCCTTGTAGTGTTAAACTGATTGGTCCTTTGAGTTGGAGAATAAACCCACCAAAAAACTTATTCTAAAACAATAAAATAATTTTTGAATGGAGGTTCTCTTTATGGTAACACACTTGCATGAATTTATCTATATAGAGATAGCTGTATGTGTGTATAACTACTGACTGAAAGCTTTTGCACATACAGTAGAACCTCAGAGTTATGAAGACCTCAGGAATGGAGGTTGTTCATAACTCTGAACAAAACATTTTGGCTGTTCTTTCAAAAATTTACAACTGAATATTAACTTAATACCGCTTTGAAACTTTAGTGTGCAAAATAAAAATGCTGCTTTTAACCAGCTTAATTTAAATGAAACAAGCACAGAAAGAGTTTCCTTATCTTGTCAAATCTTTGTTTTAAACATTCTGGTTTTTTAGTGGTTTATGTGTAACCCACTGTTACTGTATTTGCATTTTTATTTTTTTGGTCTCTGCTACTGCCTGATTGTGTACTTCCAGTTCCAAATGAGGTGTGTGGTTGACTGGTCAGTTTGTAACTCTGGTGTTCATAACTCTGAGGTTCTATTGTATGTCATTATGAGATGTAGGTTATGCAAGGGTGTGCCTGCACAGATCAGATTCCAGGATCACAGCCATAGACTGTGTGCATGAGTTACTTTGTGTATTTTGGACACAGGTGCAATAATTATTAGGCATTCAGATTTTGCCTTTAAGTGCCAAACTTTTTTTTCCCTGGAAACTACCTACTATATGCATAGTGAGCTACACCAGCAATGTTTCTCTGGTTTTGTTTTTGCCCCACAGCCAGTCTAATTGGGATCACTGTTTCAAACTTCACTATTTGTGCAACGGCTTTATCACAGGTTGTTATTCACATGGATCAATTAGTGGATCTGAACTTAAGAAGCCACACTGAGACCTACTCTTTACCTCTCTGTTGCTATAAATATTGAAAATAAAACATACGGGCTATGCTTATAAAAAGCACTTTGGTACATACTACATAAGCACTTGTACATTTCCCCATTTCTCCAGAAAATATACATAGTACAAGAAGTGCTTTTAACCAGATGTTACAACAATTTGTGTGTGTGTGTGTATACATTTAATTAGTTAATTGCATTAAAAAACTACATTAAAAGAACATTAAGGTGCAAAGACAAGCTCTCAAAAGTTAAATGCCAGAATTAAGGTTGCCTGTGCAACATTAGTTCAGCCCCCTTGTGCTTATGCATTGTGATATTCTTTAATTACATAATTATACATAATGACAACCCCCAGCATCCCTGCCTCATTTAATGAATGGGTCTTCAATATTTCTTTTTATCCTTCACAGTTGGCGTGTGACACCAGGCCTTATTTAGCACCATCCAAACGCTGCACTAATTACAAAATTATTAATTCCCTCATGGGAATTTTTATGGTGCTCTCACTATAGTATCTGAATACATCACAACATCTTTGTGAGATGATGATGATGATTGATGATTATTATTATTACAGCTGGGCAACAGAGGCACATAAAGATTAAGGTCAAAATTGTCAAGTGTCCACTTAAATTTGTCTCCCTCCAATGTAAACTCTGAGAAAGTACTGCGGTCGATGCAGTGCGAATGTAGACGCTGTGTTACCTATGTTGACCCTAACAGTCCTTCAGCAGCTGTTCTACAATGCCCAACACTGACTGCTCTGGTCACAGTGGAGAAGTCCACTGCCTGGGTGTCAGAGACTGGAAGTTCCTCCACTTAAAACCCTGCGAATTTTTTAAATGCCTTTTCGTGATTGTCCATATTGGCGAGCACACCTAGCAGCTCTCCATTATTGTGTGCAGCTGCCCAGCTGACCATGCAGGCTACGCATTCCAGACGCACTCCAGCCTGGAATGGACAGGAGCTATTGGGTCTCCTGGGCCTGTGGGGAGAAGAGGCTGTGCAACTATGGCTATGGACAGGTTTCAGAGTAGCAGCCGTGTTAATCTGTATCCACAAAAAGAACAGGAGTACTTGTGGCACCTTAGAGACTAACAAATTTATTAGAGCATAAGCTTTCGTGGACTACAGCCCACTTCGCATCCGAAGAAGTGGGCTGTAGTCCACGAAAGCTTATGCTCTAATAAATTTGTTAGTCTCTAAGGTGCCACAAGTACTCCTGTTCTTTTTATGGCTATGGACTAGCCGTAGAAACATGGACATCTATGAGCAGATTGCTGAGGGGAAGCAGGAAAAGAGATATGATAGGAATTGACAGCAGGACTGTGTGAAAGCAAAGGAACTGTGTCAGGCATATCATAAGACCAGGGAGGCCAATAGTCAATCCTGTGCTTAGCTGCCACTCTTACAAGGAGCTGCATGCCATACTTGGCGGAACATGCAACTGGGAGGTCCAGCTCTGCCATGAGCCAGGACATGTTTGAGACTCCATCGCAGTCCAGTTTATCCTGGCAGTCGAGCATGGGTGAGTCTGATGGGAAGGAACCTTGGGTAAGTGTATACGTTTTTTCTATTACAGTGATGGCACCTCCCAATTTAGCAGGACACAGCTATTGACTTTTCATTAATTTACTTGTACTAGAAGAAATAGCGGTACAACAAAGAAAGGTAGCGTTATCTGCTTTTCATTCCCCTGTAGAGTTAGGTAAGGGGGGCCACAACATATACTACAGAACGTCTGGTGGTAGCGAAAGTACCCTGTTAGTTATGGTACACTATGCCACAACTCATAGGATTAGTGACAAATACAGTGTAATAATCATATAGGTACAGCAAGCACCACAAAATTAATAGGTGCATTGACAATGTTATATTAATAGATGTGTACCAAGCACCACACAATTCCTAACAGGTCTTCAGACTGCAGGGCCAGCTAGAGCAAAATCCACAGTAATGTGTTGTGGTGTATTGCCAATAAAGTCCTCTTTCAAAGCATCCCTGAGCGGTTTTGCTCTGTGCCTTGAGAGTAAATAATGCCAGTGCCCCTCCAATCTACCAAAAGCACATTAAACTGTCGTTTTTCACCTGCTGAGCTGGTAGTTGAGTCTTTCCTTGTTGCTGTTTAGGTGGCCAGCATATGGCTTAATGAACAAGGGGTATGCTGGCTCCCGAAGGATCACTATTAGCATTTCAACATCGCCAATGGTAATTTGCTGGTCAGGAAAGAAAGTCTGGGCTTGTAACTTTCTGAAAAGTCCTGTGTTCTTAAAGATGCGAGTGTCATGCACTTGCCTGACAGGACAACATTGATGTCAGTAAGGTGTCCCTAGTGATGCACCAGCGCTTGCATAATCACAAAAAATAGGCCTTTCTGTTGTACTCTGTGGCAAGGTGGTCTGGTGCCAAAATAGGAATATGTGTGCTGTCTATTGCTCCACTGCAGGTCAGGAACTCCACTGCTGCAAATCCATCCACTATGTTCTGCATATTGCTGAGAGTCTCAGTTCTGCATAGCAGATGATTAATGGCCCTGCACACTTGTATGACAACCACTCCCACAGTGGATTTTTCAACTCCAACATGATTTCCCACTGACTAGTATCAATCCAGCGTTGCAAGTTTCCATAACATGATAGCCCCTTGCTTTTCCACTGTCAGCGCAGTTCTCATTCTGGTGTCCCTACACTGGAGGGCTGGGGCAAGCTTGGCACACTGATCCCTGAATGTGGCCTTACGTGTCCGAAAGTTCAGCTCATCATCCCAAGCTGCATTAGGATGGAATCCCACCAGCCAGTGCACCTTTCTCGGGCCCAGAAGCAGTGTTCCACTGCTTGCAGCTGCTCTATGAACACCACCAGCCATCTTGAATGGTTTTATGTCCTACAGCAATATGCCCACCAGGAAATTGTGATGTTTCTCCTGGCTCCTCTTGTGGCTCTGCAGATATTGGAGGATCATGCATCCTGTGCATGCAGTGCTTATGACAATACCGCAGGCTCCGTAGTTCTGTCAGAGATAGCAGATGGTGACAAGTCCCATGTGGGTTTGTGAGATTTTCATAATAGGCACAACAGTTCTGGGATAGAGGTGGAGAAAGTAGCATAATGGGAACTGCACCCTGCAGTCCCAGTCACCCTGCATGACTTGTTTGTGCCCCACTGTGCATTGTACCGTCTTTTGGGAAGTGTTGGCACTGGATGGGGGCGAGTTGTACACTGGCATACTTACCCATAGTGCACTGCATTGTGCATCGGCACAAACACTCCTTGTGAGTATACACACTGCCAACACAAGGAGTCAGGTATGCACATTCACAAGCAATATAATAACTGTGGCGGCTTTATGCCAATGTGACCTGTGCCGGCAAGTTTTGTAGTGTAGACATGCCCTAAGTGATGTGATATGCTCCTGCAATGACAGTTACTGCAGATACTGAGGGAGTGTTAAATTTATAACCAGTAGAGGGCAAAATAAGCTATTGAAGAGAGTAAATTTCTTTAAAAGCTTTGTGATTAAAATACAATGAAAACAATCAAAATTGTATTGAATACAAGTGAAAGTTCTGTTGCAAAGGCAGTCCCTTTTAACAATCTTAAGTCCTGCTGACACCTTTTTTTTTTCTTTTTAAAAATATAGTTCTATTCTGAAATGTAACTCTGGAAAGATGGCTTCTCTTGTTTCTTTGTATGCTTCTCAGTTGCTCAACATCAAATGTGCTCAGTTTACCAAGCAAAAAGATGTTTTTCTAACTGTCAGCCTTGCAAGACATGGAAAGTCAAGCTGGATCCTTTTCTGGCTCATGCATCATGACCAGTAAATAGAACCAACAAAAGTGTATTGTAGGTTTAGTTAAGGGTGAACTTAGCCCCCCAAAACTGGAGGGTGGAGGGGGGGAGAAATTGTCCTTTATTTCTCCTGTTTAACCTCAAAGGTTAAAATAAAAAATCCTGCTCTTTGGAATATTTAAGGGATATTCCTTTCAGTTGAGGGCTGTTAAAGCTGTAGTTCAAGATTCAGCCTATTACTATTCCATTCTGTTTGTCCAGTTCTCCAGGGGGCTGTTTAGAAAAAACAGGGAATTCAATCATTGATATTCTTAGTATTTTTAAAGTTAAAAAAGCAGAACAAATGTTTTTGGAAAAAAACATTGATCCTGTATTTATAAATAAAGAAATATTAAAGGACAATTTTTTCTTTGTGGTTTTTCTTTTAGGTTCAATACCTTGATTTAAAAATAATGCAACTGCAGTTTATGCTCCAGTCCTGCAGTCAGATCTGTTGTCTCAGACCCCCGCAGCCATGTGGAGCCTCATAGAAATCAGTGGGGCTTTGCCCAGACCCAGTGGTCTGAGCTAGTGGATCTGATTGCAGCATTGGAACCTAAGGGTAGGTCTACACTTACCTCCGGGTCCGGCGGTAAGCAATCGATCTTCTGGGATCGATCCCGGAAGTGCTCGCCGTCGACGCCGGTACTCCAGCTCGGTGAGAGGAGTACGCGGCATCGACGGGGGAGCTTGCCTGCCGCGTCTGGACCCGCGGTAAGTTCGAACTAAGGTACTTCGAATTCAGCTACGTTATTAACGGAGCTGAATTTGCGTACCTTAGTTCGAAGTGGGGGGTTAGTGTGGACCAGGCCTAAGGCTATGTCTACACTACAGATACTACAGCTACTGTGCTACAGCTGTTCTGTGGTGGTGCCATAGTATAGATACTTGATACAGTGAGGGAAATGTTTTTTTTCATTGCTGTAGTTACAGCTGGTAGTTAGGTCGATGGAAGAATTCTTCCAACTACCTAGTGGTGCCTACACCAAGGTGTAGATTGGCTCTGTCTCTCTCAGGGATGTGAATTTTTTGTACTGCTGAGTGACATAGCCAGGTCAACTTAAGTTTTTGGTGTAGACCTGCCCCAAGTTATTAATTCTTATGATGTGGAGACCAGAAGTCAGCCCCCCACCTCCCTCTCGTACATTGCTAACAGGAATAAAAGTATTCAAACAAGCAGAACACATGGGGAGCAGATATGTGGAATAAAAATATACCAGTTTACCTACAGTTTAAGCCTGCGAAAAGGCACAGGAATGGTAACAGGCATCTCACAATATTAGACACTTGGTTTTGTAATTACTTCTATATATGCTGAAGGATGGTGCTTGGTTTTTTATATAAAGAAAGTTGTACTCTTCATTGCAGTATATTCAAATGTGAAAGATTTAAGCTCATAAGTTTTGCCAGTTTCAGCCATAAAACTCAGTATTTGAAATTCACTTTGACATGGTAACTTCCCTACTCAATATTTTTTTTCCTTCTCCTTTCAGGCTAGGTCTTTCAGTAAAAATGTTCCTGTTAAAGCATTTCCTGCGTTTCTCTATACAGTAAGTGTGATAACAGTGCACTCTTTAAGTGGTGAAGTAATTTGTGACTAGTTCAAGTTTATGAATGGTAATGCACCAAGTTAATTGTTAATTAGTAATAGTTTTTTTTTTATTTCAATGGGAGTCCTGGGTGCTTAATACATCTGAAAATTATGCCACCTAATTAGGTGCCTAAATATAGATTCAGATGTCTAACTGACCAATAGAAAATAAAACTATTTTTTAAGGACACAATTTCTCAAAAGGGTTTCCATGTATTCATAGACTGTCAAGAATGGTTTAGATGTTTATAAAATAATATTTCATATACTGCTGTTTGTATCTGATAGCTATTTGTGTACGGTATACATACTAAACCTTTTTTTCTTTTCTAGGTTGCTTTAGAGGATTATTTATATAAAATACAGAAAGTAGATTTCAACATATTCCATCCAAGCTTACGTAAGAAGAGTACGTTACTACCATTGTATTTATATATTAGATCCTGGAAAAAAAAATATTAAAAATAGACTTAACATGTCAGACTGAGAACTGCTTTTTTTAAACTGATAATTTTATAGAAATGTTTTTGTTAAATAAGCAATTTTGTTATACATTCTGTGAACTATTCTTAATTGGAAGTAACATATGAGCGTGACCTGTATTAGCTTGCTGATCATAGGAAAAGCTTGTTCTTGTCAGTAAATTAGGCAGATGTGATTTGGCAAACACATAGATATGAACTGTTCTAAGGTTACTCTTGTAGTCATTTTTTTTTTGTAATAACCACACTTATTATTTACTTAAAGCCAAATTTTACTTGGGATAATCCCCCATTAATATTATTTACTATTTATTCCTGGCAGCATATGCTATCTGCTAAATGCTTTCCTAACATAAAAGAAGACCTGATTCCTGCGCAAAAGAGCTTACAATCAATACTCTCGTATTCAGCTAAGCAACATTATTTAGTATTTTACAAATTACACATTACACAAAGCAACATTTCTTGTGTATGCCATTGGTTTGACGACACCACCACTTAAATCCTTCTCGATGCCTTCATCTTGTCCCCAAGTCCTTGCTCTTGAGTCCCCACATGGGCAGAAACCTGCTTCTGAGATATGCTGGATGTTGACACTTCCAACTCTCGATGGAGTTCCTCCATATTTCAGTGGGAATTGTTAGGTGCTCAGCATCTCTAAAGATGATAACCTAAATGCTCAATATTTCTGATATTTGTTTTCTTTCATAAAATGGTGCTTCCTAATGTCCATTTTTGTTTGTTGCACAAATCCTGTAGTTTCCTTTGCTATCATCCTTTTCCTGTTGCATAGATATTTTGCATTTAGAGGTTTTTCTTTCTTTTTTTTTTTTTTAAATCAGGATTAATCTCCCCAGATGCTTGGTTGCATAACAAGATCCTGTGTGTTTTATTGCACAGTGCTACATAATGAATTTCTGAGAGCATGAGCCTTAGCTTTTTCTGTCACAGGATCTGTTACCATGGAGGAAACTTTGGGAATCCAATATTAAACATTTAAAACAATTCCATTGAATGACAGACTAAAGCTGTGCTTCTTACCTTGATTATATGTTCAGTGATACAAGTATTTATCAGTCTTGCAGTTCACTATTTCTGAATGAGAAATTTCAATTTGAAGCAGTTTCTTTCAGGACTTTCTCTGGACTCTGTATTCTGTGTTGTTACGAATGCAGTAAGCAAAGTCGGCATGAAAGTAAAAAGGCATCTTGGGCATTATGCTGTCATGTATGAATACACTGGATTCTTCTTCCCAGGACTAGAAGTCAGGAAATCTTAAAGGTTCAGTATTGCGATCACCATCCCTTCAGTCAACTAGCTCATCATTGCTGTTTTTGAATCTGCCAAAAGGGTCTGCTTAAAAAAATAGTTACTGTTGCCACCACAGTGCTCCCTAATGCGCTACTAACAGGCCAGCAACACATTTTCTCTGATTTGTTCTGTTTTTTTTATAGAAAGCATTACAATTGGCTCATCCTGCAATTGGTCCACAACCGTCTTCCTACCATGCTGAGTCAGGGCAATAGAAGCAGCCCTATCTGTCTTTCATTAAGAGGAGTCTCTCTAGAAAGTTGAAATGCAGCAGGAAACTGATACAGTAACTTAGTGCTGAGTGGGAGAAGACAGGAAAAACCCTGCAGTATAGCCAACATATAAGTTGTTAACACTGAACTCGTGGCTTGGAAGCAGAGCAATGCCTTGCTTCAGTGCTGGATCTGAGGAGAGTTGACTGCCATAGCTACAGAAGAATCAATCAAAGGGCTAATCTGTGCTAATGTTAGTAACCATGTGATATAGTGAATGGCTAGCATACTGGTAGAGAGAGCTTGTCAGTGAATTAGTAAAAAGAGTATGGAATAAATCAGTTAGTGTTCTGTTTGGTCACATGAGAGTTTATGGTGACCTTAGAGAATAAAGCAACATGCTGAATCACAAATGGCAGTAGGCTTTTTTTAATGATACAATTTATTTTATCTCCTGTATACCCTTTAGGAGACCATTTTCCCCTTTCATGTGCATGCATAATTCTGGATTTAGGAATGATGTGTGTGCATGGAGTTGAGAATATGCCCTAAAATAATTTAAGTACCTCTCAACCTCAGTACAGATCTTAATTTGCCAGTGCCCCACCATATAATCCTATCGTTTATTGCTTGTAATCATGGCCATCAGAATTGGTGACTGAAAATAAATCTTTTTCCTTGTATAATGTAAATTAATCCCACATTCGTGGGATTAGAGTCTTTCTATTTTTAGTTATGTTCTGGATCTCTCACTTAAATATTTTCTCATATTTGTGCACTTCATGAGAGTTATGAACAACCAGCTGATTTGGTGTCGGTACTTCAGTAGACTAATTGGGGGACATTTTCAGAGACACAAATAGTGATAACTGCCATTAGTGCCTTTGAAAAACTCTTCCATTGCCTGTTGACTAGTAAGCATAAAACGACTGATCTGGTTGCCCAAATTCTGTTTTGATTCTGGAAGTGAATGGTATAAAAGCAATAGGTTGCATGTCTTTGTTTCAATGGCTGCAAAAATTAATCTGCTGGTCATATAATTTATTCTTAGAGGGCCCAGTCATAGAATCATAGGACTGGAAGGGACCTCAATAGATCATATAGTCCAGTCCCCTGCACTCAAGGCAGGATAATATAATAATTAGATCATTCCTGACAGATGTGTGTCTAACCTGTTCTTAAAAACCTCTAATGATGAAGTTTCCACAACCTCCCTAGGCCATTTGTTCCAGTGTTTAACCACCGTGACAGGAAGTTTTTCCTAATGTCCAACCTAGACCACCCTGGCTGCAATTTAAGCCCATTGCTTCTTGTCCTATCCTCAGAGGTTAAGGAGAACAATTTTTCACCCTCTTCCTTGTAACAACCTTTTATGTACTTGAAAACTATTACATCTCTCCTCAGTCTTCTCTTCTCCAGCCTGAACAAACCCATTTTTGTTTAATCTTTCCTCATAGGTCATGTTTTTTAGATCTTTAATGATTTTTGTTGCTCTCTGCTGACCTTTCTCCAATTTCTCCACATATTTCCTGAAATGTGGCACCCAGAACTGGACACAATACTTCAGTTGAGGCCATATCAGCACGGATTAGAGTGGAAAAATTACTTCTCATGTCTTGCTTACAACATTCCTGCTAATACATCCCAGAACAATGTTTCTTTTTCTTTCTTTCTTTTTTTTTTTTTTGGCGCAACAGTGTTACACTGACTCATATTTAGCTTGTGATCCCTTTCTGCAGTACTCCTTCCTAGGCAGTTATTTCCCATTTTGTATGTGTGTAACTGATTGTTCCTTCCTAAGTGGAGTATTTTGCATTTGTCCTTATTGAATATCATCCAATTTACTTCAGACCATTTATCCAGTTTGTCAAGATCATTTTGAATTTTAATCCTATCTTTCAAAGTACTTGCAACCCCTCCCAGGTTGGTATCATCCACTAAGCTCCAGGTTGGGACCCCAGGTTCAACAATTCCTAACCTGGGGTTACAAATGAGTGTAGACACTCAAGCCCTAGCTTAATAAACCATGGTCTTCTAACTTGAGTTCTCCTAACTCAAGGGTTTATATTGCAATGTAAACATACCCTGTGTACCCAGCAGTTGAATTCAACACAAAGTAGTGTGGAGACTGACCCTATCACTTCCATCCAAGGATCTTAACCATTGCTAATAAATTCTCACAACAGTTGTAGGAGAGAGTTGTTCGTATTCATTGTACAGATGTGACAACCAAACCATGAAGAGCTGAGTGATTTGCCTAAGGTTACATCAGAAGTCTGTACTGTAACAAAGACAAGAGGTTCTGACCTATACTCCTATATTTTAACCACAATACTATCTTTTACTGTCTAATGCTGTCTCAAGAAAACAATGTGAAAGGGTTATGGTCTACCTCAAAATGCTAAAAGCACTTTCAGTGTCCTCTAGAGTCAATTGCTTCAGCAAGGACTGCCTTCTAGGGGGAATTATGAGATCCATTCTGCTCCTACTCTTATTTTAGAAGGGGGGAGCAATTTTGTCCACTAGTTTTGCAAAACAACTGCAGTTTACAATAGTAATACCACTGTGCTGGGGACTGTTTAGAGCTAGATTGTGCCTTTTGCAGTAAGCCTTGCATAGAAGGTGGAATGAGGCTGTGCTAACCCAGGAATCCTGGGAGCCATTGTAACTCAGTCACAGCTCCCCATATGCTCCCCTCTTGCTTCAGCTAGGGAGTAATTTCCAGCAGCTCTTCAGAGGGTACAATTTACCACCACCTCATATTCCTAGCTGGCTCTGCTTTGCTGGCTGAGAGCATGGATGGGGCAGAGCCAACGACAGAAGAAGGTGCAAGAAGCCCTGCAGGAGGTAACTTTGGCATAATCTGCCAATAGGGAAAATGTATTCCTAATGTTCATTGCTGTGAGGTTGACTTGTGTTGTATTCCTTCAAAATCATTTTAAACCTGAACTATAGTAACTCTGGATGTTATATCCATATAAGTGTTCAATCTGTTTTTACAGTGTCCCTACCATGAAGAGTTCCATTTTTCACTATTGCATATTTTCCAAGGATTTACCTCCCTTTTCTCACCTGATATGTGTCCATCTTTATTTCAGGGGCTGTGAACCTTTGCTGTAAACTACTGATTTATTTTTAGAAGATAAGTTCTGTGGCCCTTAAGTATCCTCAGATCCCATTGAAGTTAATAGTGTAGAATCCTAAGCAATTATGACTAATATCCACAGTTACATTAAACAGAATAATAAAAAAGGAGATTAACCTTCACGCTTTAGGGTATAAGATGGGTGACCCTACTTGCCTGGAGCTAGGAAGCAACTTCCCTTAAGGACAGATTATTAATGCCTGTGCCTTGATCTCTCACATCCTCCTCTAAAACATATTGTACTTACTACTATTAGGGACAGGATGGTAACTAAATGGACAGTTAGTCTGCTCTTATATTTCAGTTGTTATATTCCATATTCTCTGGGCCATTTTGTATTTGCATAAAATCTGAAATGCAAGAGAGAACTGAATTTCTGCTCCAGGGTTCAGATTTCAGTCCACTGAAAGCCTGTAAGTGGGAGTCTTGAACCCCTTTCTGCCCACTCTACTGGGTGACTTCTGCCATAACAGTCTGTGTAGCAGTGAATGGTGGAGCATTGTGAGCACCCCAGAGGAAGTGGCGGGAGCATAGCTAGCAGATTCATGCAACTAGGGATTCACTAGCCTCCAAATTCCACACATGAAGAGTAGTGGGATATATCTCTTGTTCTATATGCCTGCTGTAGAGTTCAGGGAGCATCTACGACCCACTTACTGCAGGCTGCGGCTAAGGATTACTCAATCCTGTATGCATTACTCTGAGCACATGGCCCATTTACGCCTGCTATGAACTGGGGGCCAGATCAAAAGAGATGGAACTGTAAAAAAGTCTACAAATTATCTAATTCTCAACAACCCACGCACATGGCTGGAATTTGCCTAGAAATAGAAATCCTTTCCTTGACACGGTGCACAATCCACAGCTCATTTTAAACTGTATGTAGGCAGGATGTGACAAGCGAGGACATTTTTCTTTAATTTAGCTCTAACTGATTTGTCCTTTTTTAAAATTAGTTCAGTTGTCAGCCTGAACCCAAATATCATAATTTTTCCTTAAGTACCCAATGAATCAGTCTGCCCCCTTAATCTTCAGATTCACTGGCAACCTATAATGAGTTTCAGGATCTCCTTTACTAAACATGCCAACCCACAATGTTTTCCTAGAATCAAAACCAGACAGGAATAAACACTAGACTTTCTTTAGTAAGCAAATCTATTATACAGACATCCCAATGCTGTTTTCAACCTGATATACATCCATGATGTCTATAAATGGCAGTGTTCAATACTGAGGATTTTTTATATGTCAATTAAGGATATGTCTGTATTGCAACTAGAAGATGTGATTCCCAGCACAAGTAGACAGATTTGTGCTAGCTTAGCTCTAGCTTGTGTGCTAAAAATAGCTGTGTGGACATTGCGGCACTGGTGGCAGTTTAGGACACACTCAAGTCCAAGCCCACCTGATCCCCTGGGTCTGAGCTCAAGTGTCTGGCTGAGCTACTGCCAGAGCCACAATATCGCACTGCTAATTTTAACCCTCGAGCTCAAGCTGAGCTATCTGCACTGGGAATCGCACCTCCTAGCTGCACAGTAGACATACCCTAAAAGGCCCAGATTGATACCAATATCTATGGTATTTATAAGGTGTCTTTTACAGTGGTATCTAAACACAAATACTAATCAAAAACTGGATTTGTACATGTAAACTGGCACTTAGGTACTTATCTGATTTTCACTGCAAATGCAAGATATATCTATGTAGATATAGGATAAGTCTAGCTATATGCACTAGAGATGAGCAGACGGGAGGGGAAATATGTGAGTGCAAGAGACTCATTAGGCCAGATTTTCGGAGGCAGGGTGCCTGAGGTGTGGCTACAGAAACTGCATACAGACCTGTTGTGCCTGCAAATCTTGCATTTGCAAGTGAAAATCAGATAACTGCCTAAAGGCCAATTTGCATGTACAAATCCAGTTTTAAGAACAGGAATTGGTATTTAGATACTAAAATAAAGACACCTTATTAATACCATGATAGATGAGTTTAGATTTACTGATTGTCATGGATGTACACAGAAACACTCCAGGCACAATATAAGGACTTGCTGATTTGAAATTTTGGTCCAAAACGTTTTGCAAGATTTAGGTTTGCTGTGTTTTAAACATTCACTGAAAAATAAAAGGGAGCCACAGTACACGTGCAGTAGACTTCATAGCTGGTGACAGTAGTTCAAATCTTGGTTTGTTTATAAAAGTAAAATCAGCTAGGTGGCTTAATCTATTATGTCTCTATGAAATATTGTCCACTAGCCAATTTACCATGATTGACAGAAGAGCTGATGATTATAATGGTTAATATAGATAGGCTATTCAGGTCAGGATTGAGCTGCATTAGGAAAGCTTGTAGAGAACCTGCCTGCGCTATGCCTGGTTATAAACTCCCAGTGTTATTAGTCTCCTACTTGCATAGAATTTAAAAAAGGTCCAAGAAAATCCTCATTTAGTCAGTTAAAAACAAGGTAAAGTAAGTCTGAATCTCTTTGAGTTGCAAAGACAGCTCTATGAATGTAGTACTGTTATGCTTGCAATACAGACTGAAATGGTACAGAAACAGGTATGAAATTCCTCCATTTACATGAAACTGAATTTAAAAGCCTATTTTAAATAATATAATTTCTAACATTTTAAAGATAGATGATCTAAAATCGGAGCAACTGGCTTCAATCATTGACACTAGATTGCATCTTTAACCATTACATTACACAGTAATATTTAATATCTCTACGTGTGCATGTTTTTTTTTAAAAACTTATAATTTGCTCCTGACCACACAGACTAGTTCAAATTGTGCTGTGGCTTACTGGTTTAAGTTCTGTGGCAGATAGTGCTCCTAACATCAGAATTCACTGGACTGCTGCGCAAGTGTAAATTTTCTTTCCAAAGAAAGTGTGCTCCTCAAGCAGAAAATGAAGAGAAGGGGAGAAGATTTGAGATTGTAGGACAGATTAGTATCCCTCCTGCCTCAGTTTAAATATGGCACTTAGCAACCAGATGGGAACATTTCACAAGTGCACTTTGTACCCTCTTGTGTGGGAAATCCATTTCATATGCTTGCAGTGTTGGCAACCATGGCAGGAGAAATCTTCTCAACTAGCTATTCCTAGTGAAAAGGGTGCTTTCAGTAAGGGTATGTCTGCACGAGAGCTGGTGTAAATTCCAGCACAAAGAGACATACATGAGCTAGCACGCTAAAAATAGAAGTGTGGTCATGGTGGCACATGCATTGGGAAGGGCTAGCCACCTCCAGGACAATCCCATCGGACCATACATCTCCTTGAGTTGGAATTTTCACCTTCCAGTTCCAGTGTAGACATTTCTTGAAGGACCGAAGACCTGCAGTGGTCTTTTCTTGCCATCCAATAATCAACAGTAATCAGATGCTGTTTCTACTGTTTAGGCAAAGGAAAAGATACAAACACAGCATAACATCCACAATAAACCTGCTTTATTTGTCTCTTCCTACAGGTAGGAGCAATAAAATGTGCAGAGAATGCACCCCAAAGATAGCAGCCAATACATTCCTTTATATTTAGTTAGATTATGCACACTACAGTTAGAATTCTTGTTCACTGCAGAGCAGAATTTGTCCTGTCAAGTCTATAACTCTGAACAAGATAACCTATGAGAGGAATTCCATAAACTTCAGTTTATGATTTATACAAAGATAAATGGGGTTGATTTCTTCTAGGTAGGGCCCCAGCAAATTCACGGTCCATTTTGGTCAATTTCACAGGATTTTAAAAATTGTAAAAGTCATGATTTCAGCTTTTTAAATGTGAAATTTCACAATGTTGTAATTATAAGGATCCTGACCCAAAAAATTATGGGGTGATCACAAGGTTATTATAGGAAGGGTTGCAGTATTGCTACCCTTACTTCTGCGCTGCTGCTGGCAGCATCTCTGCCTTCAGAGCTGGGCAGTCAGAGAGCGGCAGCTGCTGGCCAGGAGCCCAGCTCTGAAGGTAGAGCTGCTGCCAGCAGCAGCATAAGAGTAAGGATGGCACGATATGGTATTGCTATATTTACTTCTGTGCTGCTACCTGCAGAGCTGGGCTCTCAATCAGCAGCCACCACTCTCTGGCTATCCAGCTCTGAAGGCAGCAGCACAGAAGTAAGAGGGGCCTGGTATGGTATTGCGACCCTTACTTCTGCACTGCTGCTGGCGGGGCACTGCCTTCAGAGCTGGGCACCTGGCTAACAGCAGCCACTCTCCAACAGTCTCTGAAGGCAGCACAGAAGTAAGGGTGGCAATACCAATATTGCGACCTCCGTAAAATTACCTTGCAACCCCCCTGCAACTCCCTTTTGGGTCAGGACCCCTGGTTTCCCCTGTGAAATCTGTATAGTATAGGGTAAAAACACACAGGATGTACTTGATTTTAACTGTTTTTTAATGTAAAGTAACAGTAACAGTCTTTTAAGATATAAGTAAGTTTTCTGTAGACTGCCTTTTACTCATATCAGTATCACATGTAAACACCATAACTGATCTATTCTATGTATGTTAAATTGCAGTTCTACTCTAAAGTGACTCTATAAAAATGGCATTGTGGGGCTCCATTCTTGTCTCAATGATTTCCATAGCAAATATGCAGATGACACTAAACTGGGAGGAGTGGTAGATATGCTGGAGGGTATAGGATACAGAGGGACCTAGACAAATTAGAGGATTGGGCCAAAAGAAATCTGATGAGGTTCAACAAGGACAAGTGCAGAGTCCTGCACTTAGGACGGAAGAATCTCATGCACTGCTACAGACTAGGGACCAAGTGGCTAGGCAGCAGTTCTGCAGAAAAGGACATAGGGGTTACAGTGGACGAGAAGCTGGACATGAGTCAACGGTGTGCCCTTGTTGCTAAGAAGGCTAACAGCATTTTGGGCTGTATAAGTAGGAGCATTGCCAGCAGATCGAGGGACATAATCATTCCCCTCTGTTCGGCATTGGTGAGGCCTCATCTGGAGTACTGTGTCCAGTTTTGGGCCCCACACTATAAAGAAGGATGTGGAAAAATTGGAGAGAGTCCAGCGGAGGGCAACAAAAATGATTAGGGGGCTGGAGCACATGACTTATGAGGAGAGGCTGAGGGAACTGGGATTGCTTAGTCTGCAGAAGAGAAGAATGAGGGGGGATTTGATAGCTGCTTTCAACTACCTGAAAGGGGTTCCAAAGAGGATGGATCTAGACTGTTCTCAGTGGTACCAGATGACAGAAAAAGGAGTAATGGTCTCAAGTTGCAGTGGGGCAGGTTTAGGTTGGATATTAGGAAAAACTTTTTCACTAAGGGGGTGGTGAAGCACTGGAATGGGTTACCTAGGGAGGTGGTGGAATCTCCATCCTTAGAGGTTTTTAAGGTCAGGCTTGACAAAGCTCTGGCTGGGATGATTTAGTTGGGGATTGGTCCTGCTTTGAGCAGGAGTTTGGACTAGATGAGCTCCTGAGGTCCCTTCCAACCCTGATATTCTAAGATACTGTGATTCTATGGTCAGTTTACCTGTAAAAACATTTTTTTCTAACTAGTCCTGGGCTCAGAGGGTGAAATTCTGGCTCCATTGAAGTCAACAGCAAAACTCCCACTGATTGCACTGGGGCCAGGATTTCAACCCAAGTCAAGCTGTGTTCTGTTCTTTTCATACACCATCAATAATAGAGCTCTTCTGTTCAAATTGGGCCCTCACTTACATCTGTGCATTGCCTTCAGTGGGTTGGTATAGGTGTAATTGATTAGAACTTGGCAAACAATTCTACTGATGTCCAGGTTGGAGTAGAATATAACTCTCACTCTTGGCTGTGCTTATAGGCATGTGACAATTCTCCAAAAAGGGCCTTATTTTTGAAATGTAATGTGCCCACGCTACACACACCCACATCATATATAATTTGAAAGCTCATTTTATGTACATTTAGATGAGGAGCTGTCAAGTGGTGCGGTAAGCCTCTAGACAAGGTGAAACAATGGTACCCAAAATGAGAAAATGTCATATTTTTCACAGTGCCAGAAACACTGTTTAACATGATTATAACTTTTTACTGTTTAATTTAATTTCAACACCTTAATGTGATCTTTATTGGTCAAAGCTAACAAATGACAATGCTTTAAAAGATTTGTATTGGTTTTGTATGGGCAAGTTTTGTGTTTTTTTGTTTGTTTGTTTGTTTGTTTTTTCCAGAAATGAAGAAATTTTTTTACCATGGGGCAAAAATGACAGATATCAACATTTTGCAATGTACTAACATGAAATGTTTCACACTGCACATTCTGAATTATCAAAGTATCTCACAAACAATTATAATAATTTTCTGTATTTTCAATTGAAATTTGCTGACCAGATCTGTCTCATTATATGTTGTCCACCAGAAGCAGATTGCATGCCCATAGTTTGTACTGCATAGTGAGTAGATATAAATGTATGTGATTTCCTAATATAATGCTGTAGCAGCATATTCTTCAAGGTTATGATTCACTGAATATGATTATCCTATTTGTATGCATATATCATTTTGGTATTTGAAGTTAGGAATATTGTCTATGCATCTATTACAAATATGTTTATACCTGGGGAAAGTCCATTAGGCAGAATGCAATCAGTCTAGATGGCTGGCTGGGAAGGGCCATTAGGGAAAACAATAGGTCTTAGAAGATGCTAATCTCCCACCGGGGAGCCTTCCTGAGGACCCTACAAACAGCCTCTGAGTCATGGCTGCTGTGTCCCTACAGGGGTATGTGACCAAGTCACCTGGCACTGGACTCCATCTTGGAATACTAGTGTTTTTGCACTGACCCGGCATGGGAACCAAGTGGGGAAACAAAGGGTTCCTGCCATATGCAAAAGCTATTTAAGGCAGGGGAGTGACATCATCGTGGTTCTTCACTGACTCCCCGCCCAAAAAAATTGCTGGAAACACCTGAGGAACAAAGACTGGACTAGGAGAGAAGGGCTGAACCCAGGCTAGAGGGATTTCTAGCCTGTGAAAGGAATACCTGGAGTTTTAAGCTGCAAGCAAGTGCAGCTTACCCTCAAGCATAGGTGCTGGAACTAGAGCTGCGGGGGTGCTGTAGCACCCTCTGACTTGAAGTGGTTTCCATTATATATAGGGTTTACAGTTTGGTTCAATGGCTCTCAGCACCCCCCTATAAAAATGGTTCCAGCTACTCTGCCTTCAAGAATATCTGCTAACTGCCTAAAAAAACAATTAGGGTGAGAATTTGCTACTTATATCCAATGTCTTTAGTATATTAAGCTTAGATTGCTTTTTTGTTTATTTGCTAAGTAATCTGCTTTGATCTGTTTACTATCTCTTATAATCACTTAAAATCTATCTTTTGTAGTTTTTGTACCTTGTTGTACCTCTTTTGTACCTTGTTTTTGTTTTGTCTAAAACCAGTGTGTGGAAATCATAACTGGGGGCAGAAAGCTGTTGCATATTTTCATCCACATTGAGGGTGGGGGCAAATTTCATGAGCTTATGCTGCACAGTTCCCTGTGCAGCGCAAGATGGTATAATTTTGGGTTTACACTCCAAAAGGGGGGTGCGTGCTTAGGAACTGGGACATGCCTTATCTGAGCCTTACCATGCAGAGCTGATCTCAGCATCTGTGTGTAGCTGCAGCTGGCTGTGTCCCTACCTGTATGTATGCTGGAGGGGGCTTGAGGGCCTGTCATAGCAGTACAGTATAAAGGGAGCCCAGGCTGGTGAGTCAGGTGGGCTCAGTGGTATCCCAGTTCCAGGTGGCACCCATCAAAAATGCTGCTCCATGTGTAAGCTTTTGTACATAAAATGTAGCGTTTAGTCCAGTGGTTCTCAACCTTTTGTACTGGTGATCCCTTTCACATAGCAAGCCTCTGACTGCGACCCTCCCCCCCCCATAAATTAAAAACACTTTTTAATATATTTAACACCATTATAAATGCTGGAGGCAAAGCAGGGTTTGGGGGTGGAGGCTGACAGCTTGTGACCCCCCATGTAATAACCTTGTGACCTCCTGAGGGGTCGTGACCCCCAGTTTGAGAACCCCTGATTTAGTCTACTGGGTAGAAGGTTTTATTTTGTATTTAATCATAGAATCATAGGACAGGAAAGCACCTCAATAGATCATCTAGTCCAGTCTCCTGCACTCAAGGCAGGATAATGTAATAATTAGACCATTCCTGACAGATGTGTGTCTAACCTGTTCTTAAAAACTTCTAATGATGGAGATTCCACAACCTCTCAAGGCAATTTATTCCAGTGTTTAACCACCCTGGCAGGAAGTTTTCCTAATGTCCAACCTAAACCTCCGTTGCTGCAATTTAAGCCTGTTGCTTCTTGTCCTATCATCAGATGTTAAGAACAATTTTTCTCCCTTCTCCTTGTAACAACCTTTTATGTACTTGAAAACTGTTATCATGTCCCCTCTCAGTCTTCTCTTTTCCAGACTAACCAAACCCATTTTTTTCAATCTTCCCTCACAGGTCATGTTTTCTAGACCTTTAATCATTTTTGTTGCTCTTCTCTAGACTTTCTCCAATTTCTCCACATATTTCCTGAAATGTGGTGCCAAGAACTGGACACAATACTCCAGTTGAGGCCTTATCAGCACGAATTAGAGTGGAAAAATTACTTCTCGTGTCTTGTTTGTTACAAACACTCCTGCTAATACATCCCAGAACGACATTTGCTTTTTTTTTTTTTTTTTGCGCAACAGTGTAACACTGTTGACTCATATTTAGCTTGTGATGCACTATGATCACCAGATCCCTTTCTGCAGTATTCCTTCCTAGGTAGTCATTTCCCATTTTGTATGTATGCAACTGATTGCTCCTTTCTAAGTGGAGTACTTGCATTTGTCCTTATTGAATTTCATCCTATTTACTTCAGACCATTTCTCCAGTTTGTCCAGATCATTTTTAATTACAATCCTAGCCTCCAAAGCACTTGCAACCCTTCCCAGCTTGGTATTGTCCACAAACTTTATAAGTGTACTCTCTATGCCATTATCTAAATCATTGATGAAGATACTGAACAGAACCGGACCCAGAACTGATCCCTGCAGGGCCCCGCTTGTTTTGCCCTTCCAGCATGACTTTGAACCACTGATAACTACTCTCTGGGAATGGTTTTCCAACCAGTTATGCACCCATCTTATAGTAGCACGATCTAGGTTGCATTTCCCTAGTTTGTTTATGAGAAGGTCATGCGAAACAGTATCAAAAGCTTTATTAAAGTCAAGATATACCACGTCTACTGCTTTCCCCCATCCACAAGGCTTGTTACTCTGTCAAAGAACGCTATCAGGTTGGTTTGACACGATTTGCTCTTGACAAATCCATGCTGATTGTTACTTATCACCTTATTATCTTCTAGATGTTTGCAAATTGATTGCTTAATTATTTGCTCCATTATCTTTCTGGGTAGTAGTTAAGCTGTCTGGTCTGTAATTCCCTGGGTTGTCCTTATTTCCCTTTTTATAGATTGGCACTATATTTGCTCTTTTCCAATCTTCTGGAATCTCTCCTGTCTTCCATGACTTTTCAAAGATAATCGCTAATGGCTCAGATATCTCCTCAGTCAGCTCCTTGAGTGTTCTAGGATGCATTTCATCAGGCCCAGGTGACTTGAAAACATCTAACTCGTCTAAGTAATTTTTAACTTGTTCTTTTCCAGTTTTAGCCTCTGATCGTACCTCATTTTCACTGCATTCATTATGTTAGACGTCCAATCGCCACCAACCTTCTGGGTGAAAACCGAAACAAAGAAGTCACTAAGCACCTCTGCCATTTCCACATTTTCTGTTATTGTTTTTCATCCCTCATTGAGTAATGGACCTATCCTGTTCTTGGTCTTCCTCTTGCTTCTAATGTATTTGTAGAATGTTTTCTTGTTACCTTTTATGTCTCTAGCTAGTTTGATCTCGTTTTGTACCTTTTTGTCCCTACATACTTGTGTTATTTATTTATATTCATCCTTTGTCATTTGACCTAGTTTCCACTTTTTTAGGACCCTCTTTTGTGTTTTAGATCATTGAAGATCTCCTAGTTAAGCCATACTTCCTATCTTTCCTGTGCCCCAAATAATATTTGTTTGAAAAACTGCTAATGGTCTTCAATTGTTTTTCCCCTTAGACTTGCTTCCAATGGGATCTTACCTACCAACTCCCTGAGTTTGCTAAAGTTTGCCTTCTTGAAATCCTTTCTCTTTATTTTGCTGTTCTCCCTCCTACCATTCATTAGAATCATGAACTCTACCATTTCATGATCACTTTCACCCAAGCTGCCTTCCACTTTCAAATTCTCAACCAGTTCCTTCCTATTTGTCAAAATCAAATCTAGAACAGCCTTTCCCCTAGTAGCTTTCTCCACCTTGTGAATTAAAAAATTGTCTCTAATACATTCCAAGAATATGTTGGATAATTTGTGCCTTGCTGTGTTATTTTCACCAACAGGTGTCTGCGTAGTTGAAGTCCCCCATCACCACCAAGTCCTGTGCTTTGGATGATTTTGTTAGTTGTTTAAAAAAAGCCTCATCCACTTCTTCTTTCTGATTAGGTCATCTGTAGTAGCCCCCTACCATGACATCACCCTCATTTTTTACCCTTTGTATCCTTACCCAGGGACTTTCAACAAGTCTCTTGCCTATTTCCATCTCAACCTCAGTCCAAACGTATACATTTTTAATATATATGGCAGCACCTCCTCCCTTTTTCCCCTGCCTGTCCTTCCTGAGCAAGCTGTACCCTTCTATACCAATATTCCAGTCATGCGTATTATCCCACCAAGTCTCTGTGATGCTGTGACGTTGCACTCTGTACAATTGTATGAAGATATGCTAATGAGTGTGAATATAATGTTACTGGAATATGCTTCATGCAAAAAGTCTCTTGTAAGATATCATTACAAATCTTATAATCTACTGAGTGTGGTCATCCTATTTGTATAAATGTAACACTCTTGTATCTGAAATTAGAAATAGGATATATAATTCTGAACTGGAATCCATCTTTAACCTGGTGCTTTTCCATTTAGAAGGAGGGGTGGGAACCCAGAGAGGGACAAAGGATTCCCGCTTTGTGCAAAAGATATATAAGGGAGTGGAACAGAACAAAGGAGGCTGCAGTCATGAGAAATCCCCTAGCTACCACCTGAGCTGAAACAAGGATTGTACCAGGGAAAAGGATTGGGCCCAGACTAGGAAGGTGTCTAGTCTGTGGTAGAAGCTTATTAAAACATCTCTGAGGGTGAGATTTTCATCTGTAATCAATTTCTTACTGTATTAGGTTTAGACTTGCATTTTTTATTTTATTTTGCTTGGTAATTCATTTTGTTCTGTCTGTTATTACTTGGAACCACTTAAATCATACTTTTTGTATTTAATAAAATCACTTTTTACTTATTAATTAACCCAGAGTATGTATTAATACCTGGGGGGGCGAATAGCTGTGCATATCTCTCTATCAGTGTTATAGAGGCTGAACAATTTATGAGTTTATCCTGTATAAGCTTTATACAGGGTAAAATGGATTTATTTGGGGTTTGGACCCCATTGGGAGCTGGGCATCTGAGTGTTGGAGACAGGAACACTTCTTAAGCTGTTTTCAGTTAAGCCTGCCGCTTTTGGGGACGTGGGTCAGACCTGGGTCTGTGTTTGCAGCAGGCAAGTGTATCTGGCTCAAACCAGGCAGGGCACTGAAGTCCCAAACTGCCAGGGAAAATGGACTCAGAGGTAGTCTCAGCACATCAGTTGGCAGTTCCCAAGGGGTTTTCTGTGATCCAACCTGTCACAGATGCCAACTATGTCACAGTTGTGTTTATTTATTAGCATTTCGAGTTTTTGCTTATTCCCCATACTTCTCGCATTAGTGTACAGACATATAAGATTTGATTTGATTCCCCACCCCGTTCTGTCTTGTTTCTCCCTTATCCCTGCTATAACAGCTCATGCGCCCCCCCCAAATTCTGACCCTTCTCCCAGGTCTCCATGTTTTTTACTTACCTGTGGGCTTTGGTCACCTGCCCCCTTCGAACCTAGTTTAAAGCCCTCCTCACTAGGTTAGTATCCAAATATGCTCTTCCTCTTCCTCCACAGGTGGACCCCATCTTGTTTAGCAGACCTTCTTCCTGGAACAGCATCCCGTGGTCAAGGAAACCGAAGAACTCCTGGTGACATTATCCTCGCAGCCAGGCATTCACCTCCAGGATGCCTCTCTCTCTGTCTGGGCCCCTACCCTTGACTGAAAGGATCGAAGAGACCACCACCTATGCTCCGAATTCCTTCATCCTTACTCCCAGAGCCCTGTAGTCACTTCTGATCTGCTGAGGGTCGTACCTCGCAGTATCATTGGTTCCCACATGGATGAGTAGCATGGGGTAGTAGTCAGAGGGCCAGATGATCCTCAACAATCCCTCCCTAACGTCTCGGATACGGGCTTCTGGCAGGCAGCATACCTCCTGGGATGCCATGTCAGGGCAACAGATGGGTGCCTCTTTCCCCCTCAGAAGAGAGTCACCAACAACCACTACCGTACGTTTCCTCCTGGGAGTGGTGGCTGTGATCCTCCCAGCCTTGGGGGTACATGTCTTCTCCTCCTCCACCTTTGGGGGTGATTCCTCATTGCTCGTTGTCAGGACAGCATAACAGTTCTCTGAGGGATAGCTCAGTGGTTTGAGCATTGCTCTGCTAAACCCAAAGTTGTGAGTTTAATCCTTGAGGGGGCCATTTAGGGATCTAGGGCAAAAATCTGTCTGGGGATTGGTTCTGCTTTGAGCAGGGGGTTGGACTAGATGACCTTCTGAGGTCCCTTCCAACCATGATATTCTATGATTCTATAACCCATTTGACCCTGAATCACATCCAGAGGTGCTTATCAAGATACCTACTGGACTGCATGTAACATCAGATGTACAAGAGATCTGAAAATAGCTGATATTGGTGAAGAACAAATGGAGAGATTTGTGAAAGATGGCTTGATTCTGATAGGACGCGTAGCTTCTTCAGCCCAGTCAAGAAATCTGGCATCAAAACATTTACTGAGATGGCCAATAAGACCATATTTAAGTTTGGCAAGGGAGGGACAATCACAGAAGCTATCAGCCCAGAAATTGTTTTCTGCAGAGCCCTATTCTTAGCAAGATACAGAGATGATGTTTCAATGGCAACTGTTCTTAGTCACTCACTTGGACCAGTGCCTATGTCCCTCTTCTATGGTGATGGAACAATGAGAAGAACAGACAAAGCTGAATTAGAGCATCAGCTGGAAGTTCAAGATGAAAGAATCTGTGAGCTAAAAGCATGCAACAAAGAAACCACATTGTACATCAGAGATGTCATGGCTGTCATACAAATGATGACTGGAGACAAATTCCTTGCATTCAGTGAACTGGCTGTTGTGTACTTGAGGCAGTCCTAAAAGAATTTGAAAAAGCTAATTCGGTCATCAAAGTCTTTGACAGATATGACAACAATAACTATGTGAAAACTGCAGAAAGACAGTGCCAGACAGGACCTAAAGTTGGATGCAAGAAATACCAGGTGATTGGTGGACATCCTGTACCTCCATGGAAAAAATTTCTACACATGGCCTCCAACAAGCAGCCATTTGAAAATTTTCTCTGTGAATATATAGGTCAAAATACATGAGAGTATAGGAGCACACCCAGCACAAACATGCCTTCATGATGGAGGCTTTTCCAATGGTGAAGAAGTAAAGTCCATTACTAGTATAGGTGCTGAAGAAGCCCAGGACTTGTACAATACTCAGGAGGAAGTGGACATAAGGATTCTTCTGCATGCATCTTAAGCAAAGTAACCTGTCATGGGCTAAGAGGGAAGGTTCTCTTATGGATTGGTAACTGGTTAAAAGATAGGAAAAACATCTGGTCTACACTACGGGTTTAGGTCGACTTTAGCAGCGTTAAATCGAATTAAGCCTGGACACGTCCACACGACGAAGCCCTTTCTTTCGACTTAAAGGGTCCTTTAAACCGTTTTCTTTACACCACCTCCGACGAGGGGATTAGCGATAAAACCGGCCTTTGCGGGTCGGAATTGGGGTAGTGTGGACGGAATTCGACGTTATTGGCCTCCGGGAGCTATCCCACAGTGCTTTATTGTGACCGCTCTGGACAGCACTCTTAACTCAGATGCACTGACCAGTTAGACAGGAAAAGACCCGCGAATGTTTGAATTTCATTTCCTGTTTGCTCAGCACTCTCTCACTGGAGAAACACACAGGGAAGACGGTTCGGGGAATGAGGAAGATGAGGCTGGAGGTACTGTAGGTAGCTCACAGCAACAAGGAAGCGGAGAAACCGGTTTCCCCAACAGCCAGGATATGTTTGTGACCCTGGACCTGGAACCAGTAACCCCCGAACTCACCCAAGACCCTCAGGGCACACAGGAGACCTCTGGTGAGTGTACCTTTGTAAATATTTGTAAACATTACACATGGTTTAAAAGCAAGCGTGTTTAATGATTAATTTGCCCTGGCAATCGCGGCCAGTACATCTACTGGAAAAGTCTGTTAATGTGTATGGGGATGGAGCGGAAATCCTCCAGGGACATCTCCAGAAAGCTCTCCTTTATGTACTCCCAAAGCGTTTGCAAAAGGTTTCTGGGGAGGGCTGCCTTATCCCGTCCGCCATGGTAGGACACTTTACCACGCCAGGTCAGTAGCACGTAGTCTGGAATCATTGCATAACAAAGCATGGCAGCGTATGGTCCCGGTGTTTGCTGGCATGCAGACAATATCCATTCCTTATCTCTCTTTGTTATCCTCAGGAGAGTGATAACATTCACGGTCACCTGGTTGAAATGGGGTGATTTTATTAAGGGGACATTCAGAGGCGCCCGTTCCTGCTCTTCTGAACAGAAATGTTCCCCGCTGTTAACCACGCGGTGGAGGGGAGGGGTGAAGTGATCATCCCAGAGAATCGTGTGTGTGTGTGGGGGGGGTGGTTTACTTGTTTGTGCCGCATGTTAACCGGGAAACCGCAGCCCCTCCTTTTACATTGAAAACCCATTTTAAATGGACAACCCAATTCATCCTTGATATGGGAAATGCGCTGCTGTTTGCAACCTTTCCCGCATGTTAAGAAGGTTAAAAAAGCCAAAACACTGTGGCCTACCATGGCTGCCTGCAAGCCGAAATATGCGACCTTGTAATGAAAGAGTGTACCCATTGTTCTCTAAAATGTGTCTTTTTTAACCACCTCTCCCTTCTCCTCCACCAGCTGCAAATGTTTCTCCTTCGCAGAGGCTAGTGAACATTAGAAAGAGAAAACGTAGGACGAGGGACGATATGTTCACGGAGCTGCAGATGTCCTCCCACGCTGATAGAGCACAGCAGAATGCGTGGAGGCAGTCAATGTCGGACATGAGAAAAGCACAATATGAACGAGAGGAGAGGTGGCGGGATGAATGGCGGGATGAAAAGAGCAAGTGGCGGGCTGAAGACGATAGGTGGCGTCAGCTTGCAGACAGACGGCAAGAGTCAATGCTCCGTCTGCTGGAGCATCAAACTGATATGCTCGAGCGTATGGTTGAGCTGCAGGAAAGGCAGCAGGAGCAGAGACCGCCGCTACAGCCCCTGTGTAACCAACAGCCCTCCTCCCCAAGTTCCATAGCCTCCTCACCCAGACGCCCAAGAACACTCCACCCCAGATGATCGCCCAAGCATCAGAAGGCTGGCCTTCAATAAGACTTAAAGTTTTAAAATGCAGTGTGTCTTTTTCCATCCCTCCTCCCCCACCCATCCCAGGCTACCTTGGCAATTATCCCCCTACTTCTGTGAGGAACTAATAAAGAATGCATGAATGTGAAAAAAACAATGACTTTATTGCCTCTGCAAGCGGTGCTCGAGTTGGGGAGGGTGGGGTGGGGTGGGGGGGTTGGTTTACAGGGAAGTAGAGTGAACCGGGTTGGGGGGGTGGTTTGGAGGGTTCATCAAGGAGAAACAAACAGAAGTTTCACACAGTAGCCTGGCCAGTCACAAAACTCGTTTTCAAAGCTTCTCTGATGCGCACCGCGCCCTGCTGTGCTCCTCTAACCGCCCTGGTGTCTGGCTGCGCGTAATCAGCGGCCAGGCGAGTTGCCTCAACCTCCCACCCCGCCATAAAGGTCTCCCCCTTACTCTCACAGATATTGTGGAGCGCACAGCAAGCAGCAATAACAATGGGGATATTCTTTTCGCTGAGGTCTGAGCGAGTCAGTAAGCTGCGCCAGCGTGCTTTTAAACTTCCAAATGCACATTCCACCACCATTCGGCACTTGCTCAGCCTGTAGTTGAACAGGTCCTGACTCCCGTCCAGGCTGCCTGTGTACGGCTTCATGAGCCATGGCATTAAGGGGTAGGCTGGGTCCCCAAGGATCACGATAGGCATTTCAACATCCCCAACGGTTACTTTCTGGTCCGGGAAGAAAGTCCCTTCCTCCAGCTTTCGAAACAGAGCAGAGTTCCTGAAGACGCGAGCATCATGTACCTTTCCCGGCCATCCCACGTTGATGTTGGTGAAACGTCCCTTGTGATCCACCAGGGCTTGCAGCAGCATTGAAAAGTACCCCTTGCGGTTTACGTAGTCGGTGGCTTGGTGCTCCGGTGACAAGATAGGGATATGGGTTCCGTCTATGGCCCCGCCACAGTTTGGGAATCCCATTTCAGCAAAACCATCCACTATTGACTGCACGTTGCCCAGAGTCACTACCCTTGATATCACCAGGTCTTTCATTGCCCTGGCAAATTGGATCACAGCAGCCCCCACCGTAGATTTGCCCACTCCAAATTGATTCCCGACTGACCGGTAGCTGTCTGGCGTTGCAAGCTTCCACAGGGCTATCGCCACTCGCTTCTCAACTGTGAGGGCTGCTCTCATCTTGGTATCCTGGCGTTTCAGGGCAGGGGAAAGCAAGTCACAAAGTTCCATGAAAGTGCCCTTACGCATGCGAAAGTTTCGCAGCCACTGGGAATCGTCCCATACCTGCAGCACGATGCGATCCCACCAGTCTGTGCTTGTTTCCCGGGCCCAGAATCGGCGTTCCACGGCATGAACCTGCCCCAGTGACACCATGATTTCCACATTGCTGGGGCCTGTGCCTTGTGAGAGGTCTATGTCCATGTCAATTTCCTCATCACTCTCTTCGCCGCGCTGCAATCGCCTCCTCAGGTGGTCCGGGTTTCGCCTTGGCATGTCCTGGCTCTGCATATACTCCAGGACAATGCGCGTGGTGTTCATAGTGCTCATAATTGCCGCGGTGATCTGAGCGGGCTCCATGATCCCAGTGCTAGCTATGGCGCCTGGTCAGAAAAAAGGCACGAAACTAGTATCTGATGGACCAGGAGAAGGAGGGAGGGCGGGAGGGAGGGAGGGCCGAGTGACGACATGGCGTACAGGAACAGGGAATTAAAATCAAGAAAGGTGGCTGTGCATCAGGGAGAAACACAAACAACTGTCACACAGAATGGTCCCCCCAAAGATTAAACTGAAAACCCTGGGCTTAGCAGGCCGTTGATTTCACGGAGGAAGGGGAAGCAAATGAATACAGAACAAATCTATTTTTTACATCTTAAGCTGGCAGCCGACGGTGCAGCATGAGTGATAGCCTCTCCAGTATGATGATGACGGATACCAGTCATAATATACCATCGTCTGCCAAAAGGCAAGGGGCTGCTGCTGTGTAGCAATGCAGCCCCACGTCTGCCAGCCCCACGTCCGCCAGCACCCAGCATCGCCCTCGGCCTCTTCTGGGTGCTTAGCAGACAATACTGGGCAATTGGCAGAAAATAGTATACTACGATTGGTAGCCATCATCATCGAAACAGTAGCATGTCTGCCCAGGTGGCCATGATTGACAGCCACTCCAGTACGACGACGATGGGTACCAATCATAATATACCATCGCCTACCAAAGGGCAAGGGGCTGGTGCAATGCAGCCCTACGGCTGCCAGCCCCACGGCTATCACTCATGCTACACCGTCTACCGCCAAAAGGCAGTTAGCAGCTGCTGCTGTGTAGCAATGCAGTCCCACGTCTGCCGGCACCCAGAGGACATATGGTGACGGTGAGCTCAGCTGAGCTGAGCGGGCTCCATGCTTGCCGTGGTATGTTGTCTGCACAGGTAACCCAGGTAAAAAGGCGCGAATCTATTGTCTGCCGTTGCTGTGACGAGGGGGGAGGGGCCTGACGACATGAACCCAGAACCGCCCGCGACACTGTTTTGCATCATCCGGGCATTGGGATCTCAACCCAGAATTCAAAGAAAAGGCGCGAAAGTAGTATCTGACGGACTAGGGGAAGGAGGGAGGGCGGGCCGAGTGACGACATGGCGTACAGGTACAGGGAATTAAAATCAAGAACGGTGGCTGTGCATCAGGGAGAAACACAAACAACTGTCACACAGAATGGTCCCCCCAAAGATTAAACTGAAAACCCTGGGTTTAGCAGGCCGTTGATTTGATGGAGGGAGGGGGAAGCAAATGAATACAGAGCAAATCTATTTTTTACATCTTAAGACGACGGTGCAGCGTGACTGATAGCCCTCGGCATCTTTCTGGGTGCTTGGCAGCAAATACTGGGCGCTTGGCAGTTAGTGTATGACTATGGTCTTCAGGCCTATTGCACGATCTGCTGCTCGGGGAAGACTCTGCTAATGTGCGATGACCCAACTTGTCATAGGACGGTTAACAGTCGTAATACAGCATCTACTGCCAAAAGGCAAGCCCCACGGCTGCCAGCACCCAGATCGCTGATGAAGGCTACCAGTCTACTGCACCGTCTACCGCCAAAAGGCAGTTAGCAGCTGCTACTGTGAAGCAATGCAGTCCCACGTCTGCCGGCACCCAGAGGACATATGGTGACATATGGTGACGGTGAGCTCAGCTGAGCTGAGCGGGCTCCATGCTTGCCGTGGTATGTTGTCTGCACAGGTAACCCAGGTAAAAAGGCGCGAATCTATTGTCTGCCATTGCTGTGACGGGGGGGAGGGGCATTGGGATCTCAACCCAGAATTCCAAGGGGCGGCGGAGACTGCGGGAACTGTGGGATAGCTGTGGGATAGCTACCCATAGTGCAATGCTCCGGAAGTCGACGCTAGCCTCGTACTGTGGACGCGGTCCGCCGACTAGAGCACCTAGAGCATTTTATGTGGGGACACACACAATCGGCTGTATACAACCGATTTCAATAAAACCGGCTTCTATAAATTCGAACTAATTTCGTAGTGTAGACATACCCAAAGGGTAGGAATAAATAGTTAGTTTTCAGAATGGGGAGAGGTAAATAGTGGTGTCCCCCAGCGGTCTTTACTGGGCCCAGTCCTATTCAACATATTCATAAATGATCTGGAAAAAGGGGTAAACAGTGAGTGGCAAAATTTACAGATAATACAAAACTACTCAAGAAGTTAAGTCCCAGGCAGCACAAAAGGATCTCTCAAAACTGGGTGACTGGGCAGCAAAATGGCAGATGAAATTCAATGTTGATAAATGCAAAGTAATGCACATTTGAAAACATAATTCCAACTATACATATAAAATGATGGGGTCTAAATTAGCTGTTACCACTCAAGAAAGAGATCTTGGAGTCATTGTGGATAGTTCTTTGAAAACATCCACTCAAAGTGCAGCAGCAGTCAAAAAAGTGAACAGAATGTTGGGCATCATTAGGAAAGGGATAGATAGTAAGACAGAAAATATCATATTGCATCTATATAATCCATGGTATGCCCACATCTTGAATACTGCGTGCAGATGTGGTCGCCCCATCTCAAAAAATATATACTGGAATTGGAAAAGGTTCAGAAAAGAGCAACAAAAATGATTAGGGGTACGGAACGGCTGACAATTGAGTAGAGATTAATAAGACTGGGACTTTTCAGTTTGGAAAAGAGACCACGAAGGGGGGATATGATTGAGGTCTATAAAATCATGACTGGTGTGGAGAAAGTAAATAAAAAATAAGGAAGTGTTATTTACTCCTTCTCATAACACAAGAATTAGGGATCACCAAATGAAATTAATAGGCAGCAGATTTAAAACAGAAGGAAGTACTTCTTCACACAATGCACAGTCAACCTGTGGAATTCCTTGCCAGAGGATGTTGTGAAGGCAAATACTACTATAACAGGGTTCCAAAAAGAACTTGATAAGTTCATGGAGGATAGGTCCATCAATGATTATTAGCCAGGATGGACAGGGATGGTGTCCCTAGCCTCCGTTTGCCAGAAGCTGGGAATGGGCAACAGGGGATGGATCACTTGATGATTACTTGTTCTGTTCATTTGCTCTGGGGAACCTGGTATTGGCCACTGTCGGAAGACAGGATACTGGGCTAGATGGACCTTTGGTCTAACCCAGTATGGCCATTCTTATGCATGCTGTATGTGCCCATATAGCTTTTGGTTCTCTTGGTGTCAAAGGAACCATTGTAATTATGTCACCTTATACAGTTGTTTTGGTCCTTTCTGTTCACTACTTTCCAAAAATGGAATGCACAGATACCATATGGATTGAAACAGGCACCATTACCAGCACAACTGACAAGTATTGCTTCATACCTCTGCATGCAACTTGTGACACACTCACTCCTGACTTTTCCAACATACTTCCTGCAGTACATGCATTAACAGGATGTGACTCTGTGTCATCCCTAATTGATACTGGGGGGAAAACATCTGTGTTTATTTAAATGACAAATGTCAAAACCCAGAAGGGGTTCATTTTGATCGTGTGACTCAGCCGGCAGGCTGAGCCACTGAAGACATGCCAAATGAGGTCAACAACCTATAGGGGGCGCCAGGAGAGGAAAAAGGCTTGCAGTACCGCATGTAGCATTAGGAGGCACTCAAGAGGTGAATGTCCCCCATTACAGATGCAAAAATAACTTTGTGTCCTTGCTTATTATCTTCCAAAGTTCCATGACTGTGCCTCAGGAGGCAGGAAGTCCTCCTGGGGGCTCAGCTTGTTGTGTCCATCAGGGAGTTGACAACATGTTAATTTTAGCAATCTCCTTCCCCATTGTGATAGGAAAAAGCTATCTCCCTTACTCACTAATTTGATGACTTTGTTTACTATTTATGTAAAAGTAACTTCAATGTCTCTACCCGACAACCAGACTGGTCAGACAAGAAAATACATTTCTTTGTCTAAAGCAGACTTGGCTTATACATTGCTTGCCAAACATATTTTAAGAACATAATTCTAGCACATATTTATAATTCTTTGTACACTCCCCATACATACACGTCTGACTTAAAACAACGCTTCCTCAGCTCTCGTTCCCTAGTGCCCCAACTCTACTTGCGCTACGTTGATGACATCTTCATCATCTGGACCCAGGGGAAGGAGGCCCTTGAGGAATTCCACATTGATTTCAACAATTTCCACCCCACCATCAACCTCAGCCTGGACGAGTCCACACAAGAGATCCACTTCCTGGACACTACAGTACAAATAAGGGATGGTCACATAAACACCACCCTATACCGGAAACCTACTGCCTGCTATACTTACCTAAATGCCTCCAGCTTTCATCCAGACCACATCACACAATCCATTGTCTACAGCCAAGCCCTAAGATACAACCGCATTTGCTCCAATCCCTCAGACAGAGAAAAACACCAATAGGATCTCTATCAAGTGTTCTTAAAACTACAATATCCACCTGGGGAAGTGAAGAAACAGATTGACAGAGCCAGAAGGGTACCCAGAAGTAGGGTGACCAGATGTCCCAATTTTATAGGGACAGTCCCAATTTTGGAGGGCTTTTTCTTATATAGGCACCTATTACCCCCCACCATCTGTCCCGATTTTTCACACTTGCTCTCTGGTCACCCTACCCAGAAGTCACCTACTACAGGACAGGCCCAACAAAGAAAGTAACAGAACACCACTAGCTATCACCTATAGCCCCCAACTAAAACCTCTCCAGCGCATCATCAAGGATCTACAACCTATCCTGAAGGACGATCCCTTACTCTCACAGACTTTGGGAGACAGGCCAGTCCTCACTTACAGACAGCCCCCCAACCTGAAGCAATTCACCAGCAACTACACACCACACAACGGAAATACTAACCCAGGAACCAATCCCTGCAACAAACCCCGTTGTCAACTCTCTCCGTATATCTATTCAAGGGACACCATCATAGGACCTAACCGCATCAGCCACACTATCAAGGGCACATTCACTTGCACATCTACCAATGTGATATATGCCATCATGTGCCAGCAATGCCCCTTTGCCATGTACATTGGCCAAACCGGACTGTCTCTATGCAAAAGAATAAATGGACACAAATCAGACATCAAGGATTGTAACATTCAAAAACCAGTAGGAGAGCACTTCAATCTCCCTGGACACTCAATAACAGACTTAAAAGTCGCCATTCTTCAACAAAAAACCCCATCAAAAACAGACTTCAACGAGAAACTGCAGAACTGGAATTAATTTGCAAACTGGACACCATCAAATTAGGCCTGAATAAAGACTGGGAGTGACTGGGTCACTGCAAAAAATAATTTTCCCTCTGTTGATACTAACACCTTCTTGTCAACTGGGAATGGGCCACATCCACGTTGATTGAAGTGGCCTCGTTAGCACTACAAAAAGTAATTTTCCCTCTGTTGATATTCACCCCTTCTTGTCAACTGTTGGGAATGGGCCACATCCACCCTATTTGAATTGGTCTCGTTAGCACTGACCCTCCACTTAGTAAGGCAATTCCCATCTTTTCATATGCTGTATATTTATACCTGCTTACTGTATTTTCCACTCCATGCATCTGATGAAGTGGGTTATAGCCCATGAAAGCTTATGCCCAAATAAATTTTTTAGTCTATAATGTGCCACAAGGATTCCTCGTTGTTTTTACACCACACAATGATTTTCAGGACCAGTGTGTCACCAGTTTGCATATGATACCTTACACAACACCTTTTAGATACAGATTATGACAACAGTGAGTTGGAGTACATTGAGTATGTCAGGCCTGACAAGTGATGCTGACACAGAATAGTAAACCACCAATAAGCCTCTGTGTCACAGACGGACAAGCTGCAATTTCTGCAGCAAGGAAGTTGATAGCAATGCTGTATGACCAGAGCAAGAAAGAAAAGGAGACCCAGAGACCTGAATTCCTTGTGTTGCCATGTGGCCACCAAAAAGGACTAGTCACTGGCCAAACCCCCACCATGTGAGGGCAGTTTTGAAGATCATATCAAAAGAGCATCTTGGCAAACAAAGATTTGGAAGTCTTTGCATACAGGCAAGCCAGATATTGGATCACTATTGCAACATGGATGGAAAAAAGTGGATGTCTGCTATTCACCCACTAATAGACGTACAATGCGGTAGAAACCTGGAACCAGATACTCACCTGATGTGAACTGACCCAGCTCCATTGAAGTGGGGGAGGAGCTGCTGGGGCTCCAGCGTTCCCCTCACCCATGGTGACTGAAAGCGCGGGGTCCCCGCTGCCGCTGGCAGCAGCTTGGAGCTGTGAAGTCTACCCCTGGCAGTTGGGAGCTGCGGGGTGCCCCCAACTATGGCAGAGGCTTGGAGCTGTGGGGGTCCCTCCGCTACTCACAATGGTAGCTTGGGTGGGCAGGGGCTCCTTGCCACCTGTGGTGCTGGCTGGGGACTGCGAGGGGGGCCTCGCTTTCCGCAGTGGCTGGGAGTTGCACGTGGGACCCACTGGCTGACAGCAGGTCCAGCCCTGCCACCCTGGGGCTGAAGCAAAAATGTCACGGAGGTCTCTGGAAGTCACTTTGTGACAAAATCTTAGTCTTAGCAATAGGTGCACACTCCCTGTGCAGCCTCCCGAATTCTGCCCTTCCACCCCAACCCCAACCCCATGCAGCATAACAGACCAGGTTTTCACTGTGGCCACTTGGGCCAAGGTAGGATTTGTTCCTTTTTTTAAAAAAATGCAGTCACCTTTAAAAGCGGGGCTCTGGGGGAGAAATACCAAAAACTTCCCTTTGGACACTCCACCCGTTAGTTTCTTAATTTGGATTTTTCATAGATTAAGGATTTGGGGCCATTTCTTTTCTGCCAAAAAGCCAGTAATTTCACAGCCCAATAATTAGGTGAATATGAAAACCGGAGAACCCAAACCCTACTGTCTTCATATAAGTGAAACCTTCTTAATGAACCAAAAATGTTGTACATTTTGATGTTGTGTCATTAGGCTGTGATACAATGTGGTCAAATCTGTATCTATCATAATTATATTGCAGGAAAAATATTACCATCTCCCGAAGTGTTTCATAGGCTGCAAAAAGCAATTTCAGGGTCTGTGAATATCCTCTACTGCTTGCACAATTTACCCTATAAAAATGGTGAGGTGCTATACCGGAAACCTACTGACCGCTACACTTACCTACATGCCTCCAGCTTCCATCCAGGACACACAACACGATCCATTGTCTACAGCCAAGCTCTAAGATATAACCGCATTTGCTCCAATCCCTCAGACAGAGACAAGCACCTACAAGATCTCTATCAAGCATTCTTAAAACTACAATACCCACCTGCTGAAGTAAAAAAACAGATTGACAGAGCCAGACAAGTACCCAGAAGTCATCTCCTACAAGACAGGCCCAACAAAGAAAATAACAGAACACCACTAGCTGTCACCTTCAGCCCCCAGCTAAAACCTCTCCAGCGCATCATCAAAGATCTACAACCTATCCCGAAAGATGATCCCTCACTCTCACAGATCTTGGGAGACAGACCTGTCCTCGCTTACAGACAACCCCCCAACCTAAAGCAAATACTCACCAGCAACCACACATCACTGAACAAAAACACTGACCCAGGAACCTATCCTTGTAACAAAGCCCGATGCCAACTCTGTCCACATATCTATTCAAGTGACATAATCATAGGACCTAATCACATCAGCCATACCATCAGGGGCTCGTTCACCTGCACATCTACCAATGTGATATATGCCATCATGTGCCAGCAATGCCCCTCTGCCATGTACATTGGCCAAACCGGACAGTCTCTACGCAAAAGAATTAATGGACACAAATCTGACATCAGGAATCATAATACTCAAAAACCAGTGGGAGAACACTTTAACCTGTCTGGTCATTCAATGACAGACCTGCGGGTGGCTATCTTACAACAGAAAAACTTCAAAAACAGACTCCAACAAGAGACTGCTGAGCTGGAATTGATATGCAAACTAGATACAATCAATTTAGGATTGAATAAGGACTGGGAATGGCTGAGCCATTACAAACATTGAATCTATCTCCCCTTATAAGTATTCTCACACTTCCTATCAAACTGTCTGTCCTGGGCTATCTTGATTATCACTTCAGAAGTTTTTTTTCACTTACTTAATTGCCCTCTCAGAGTTGGTAAGACAACTCCCACCTGTTCATGCTCTCTGTATGTGTGTATATATATCTCCTCAATATTTATTCCACTCTATATGCATCCGAAGAAGTGTGCTGTAGTCCACGAAAGCTTATGCTCTAATAAATTTGTTAGTCTCTAAGATGCCACAAGTACTCCTGTTCTTTTTTTAGAATAGGTGGTAACCTACAACCAAGGGATTAGCACAAATGGGTTGCCTAAAACAGTGGTTTTCAAACAGCGGGTTGCAATCCAGTACTGGGTCACGGTATGTAAGGCACTGGGTCGCGGTGGCTCTGGTAAGCATCGCCAACCAGGCCATTAAAAGTCCCATACGCGGTACTGCCCAGCTAAGGCAGGCTAGTCCCTACCTGTTCTGACACCGTGCGCCCCGGAAGCGGCCAGCAGCAGGTCCGGCTCCTAGGTGGGGGGGCTAAGGGGCTCTGCGCGCTGCTCCCGCCCCGAGCACGGGCTCCATACTCCGACCAATGGGTGCTGGGAGGGGGGGTGGTGCCTTTGGGCGAGAGCCGAACAGAGCCCTTGCGCTCCTCTGCCTAGGAGCCGGACATGCTGCTGACCGCTTCTGGAGCACAGTGTGGTTCACGGTGCCAGGACAGGCAGGAAGCCTGCCTTATCACCCCTGCTCTGCCGCTGACCAGGAGCCGCCCGAGGTAAGCCCGTGCCCCAATCCCCTGCTCCAGCCCTGAGCCCCCCCAAAGCCAGAGCCCCTTCCTGCACCCCATACCGCTCATCCCTGGCCTCACCCCAGAGCCCTGACCCCCTCCCGTACCCCAAACCTCTGCCCCATCCCTGAGGCCCCCCCAAATCCAGAGCCCCCTCCTGCACCCAACTCCCTACCCTAGCCCAGAGCCCCCTCCCACACTGTGAACCCCTCATTCCTGGCCCCATTTCTCACCTCCACACCCCAACCCTCTGCTCCAGCCCTGAGCCCCTCCCATATCTCAACCCCCTCATCCCCAGCTCCGCTGGGTTGCGGGCATCAACAATTTTCTTCAACTGGGTCGCCAGAAAAAAAGATTGAAAATGTACTGAAAAACTTGGGTGGGCAACTGAAGTAGTCATTTAAAACAGGAGTAAAGGATTCTATTGGGAAAATGAGATCCTTTTTGCAGCATTTTATTATACAGGGTGCAATACAATAGATCAGGTCGGCGAGCGCTTATTCAAAATAAAATATTTTCAGGACCCCCTTCCACTTTTTACTATGACAGTAAATTTATCATTGACTACAGTGATCTGCCTATATAATGTGTGTGTGTTTCACAAGGTTGACGGAGAATACTTGATGTGGAAGGATAAGGATGTGCAGGAAGTGAGGGAAGAAGATATTTTTTGCATTAGATTTGCAATAAAATTTGCAATGCTTCATGTCCCACCCACCCCCCAATTGCCTTTCATGATCCTCCCTGGGGGCTGCTCCCCACCATCAGCTGAGAAACACTGCAATATATCACGAGTTCCGAGCTTGGGGACTCTGACTAGCTGTAAGGGTGATGCAACTACTCTGCCTTTCCCATATTGCAAAATGGGAGGAGGGTGCCAGATAGATCCTGGCTAGATGAGAGCAGGATCCCAGTATGAAAAAGGCTGAAAAACACTGCAGTAGATGAAGTATGCTGAATGGTTAATAAATCTCTGCCTCAAGAGTCTTACAACCTAAGGGCTCAGCTTGTACAACTCATAGAATTGCGTGAGTGCTTCACAGAACAATTATTTCAGAGAAGGTGGCTGGATCATCAGAAGTTTTACTGAAGAGGGGAGGGAGGTTGGCATAATTTAGTATTAGTCTGTTGCAACTGTATGCACTGAAATGCAAAGAGTCGGAGTCTAGCTCTAGAGCAGGCAAAAGAGACAAAAAGAGCAGTCAGAAGAGAATCACATGGAGATCAAAGAAAGCAGGAGGAGATGACGACAGGGCTAAGAGTCTCATTAGATTTAATGAGGAAAGAAGCCTGCATAGAAGTGAAGTAAGGGTAAAATGTGGTCAGAGGAGCAGAAGATGCAGATCAGGTTTAATTGTGTCTTGTTTATCAAAATAATCCACTTCTTTCCAAAGTTTAGAACTGACTGAAGTTGTTCACACTGTTTTTATTTGCTCCACACTAAAATCGGGTTGGGATTCAACTCAAACATGCCATTTCCCCAGAAGTATAGTCATCTCATGAGCTGTGGGAACAATCCGAAACACTGTAAATAGTTCATTGACTCACCCGCATCAAGAGGACCCCTCCCTAAAGTAAGACTTTGAAAACACTCCTTAATTTAATAATCCACAATAAGGAAGGAGTTGCATCAACCAATGAGGAGACTTGGTGTAAGGTCTGCACTGGGGGAGTCTTTACAAGTGAGGGAGCTGGGGAAGGGCAGCTCTGTACAGGGGATTCTCTCCACTGAGTGTAGGGGGGACTCTCCAGAGAGTGAAGGGGGTGGGGGGCAGGCAGCTCTGTGGGGCGGGTGGAGAGTCTCCAGAGAGTGAAGGGGCAGGGCTCTAGGGAGGATTCTCCAGTGGGGGGGGGGGGAGGCTCTCCAGTGAGTAGAAAGAAGAACAGGAGTACTTGTGGCACCTTAGAGACTAACAAATTTATTAGAGCATAAGCTTTCGTGGACTACAAGTACAGGTGCCACAAGTACTCCTGTTCTTTTTGCGGATACAGACTAACACGGCTGTTACTCTGAAACTCTCCAGTGAGTGTGGGAAGAGGGGGTTGACTCTTTCACCCATTCGCCCGTTCCCCACAGCTCAGAGCCCGGGGGGAAGCTCCTGAGCTTCTTCGTCCCCACACCCAACCAAGCGCCGCGAAGCCCTTCCCCTCCTCTCCCAAGATGGCGATGGCGGCGGTGGCCCCTCCCCCTAGATCCCAAGGGCTGGGGCGGGGCCCCTGGAGCCCGTCCTCCCGCAGCTGCGGCCAGGGACGGTTATGTGTGAGCGCGGCTGGGCGGCTGTGGGACGCGGCTGGCAGTTAGCAGGAGCGAGCGCAGCTGGGGCCCGAGCGGAGAGAGCTGCGCGCGCCGGGCCGGCTCCCCCGGAGTAAGTTAGCGCGGTGCTCGAGGCACCGGCAGGCTCGGCTGTGGCAGGAGCCAGGCGGGCGGCGGCGGGCAAACTTTCCCTGCGGGCTCTCACTGCCTGGGCTCCGGCCGCTGCTCCGCGGCCATGTTGGGAGCCCGTGTCGCCGGGCTGGCTCGGGAGCTGCCCCTGTGGGGGTGGGCAGGGCGCGACCCCGTCCTCGGGTGCGGGATCTCGACCGACAAACTTCGCCCGCGGGAGTTTGCTCCTGGGGGACGCGTTTCCCCCGCATTTCCACAGGGCAAGGTGCTGGCGCTGGCCCCAGTCCTAGCCCCGTGCGGGGCGGCAATGGGGGGGCTCGGGCGCGACAGCGCTGGGAGTTGTAGGTGCTCCGTGCCCATCCCGGGCCGGTGGTTACTCACCCCTAGCCCCGCTGTAGGCAGTGCCAGCGGGCGGGACTCCAGTCCTGCCTCCCCGTAGAGGGTGTACCGAGTGCCTGGAGCCCCCTGCTGCCCTGGCCGGCTGGCCCGGGGGCTCCGCGCAGCGGGGATGTGAGTGTTGGGTTGCAGGAGGGGGAGACTCCCTGTAACTTGACAGTATCGGTTGTGGGAGTGGATTGTGACTGAAGGGGAGCGAGCGAGCTCCCCTGTATTTATTGTCACTTCGAAAGGACCCTGTGGTTGCGGCAGCCGCAGGTAAACCTCTCACTCGCTTAAATGGGAACAGGGTTGGGCCCATAGTCTTTAGTTGTCTGAATTTGTTGTTTCACTTCACTTATAAATCACCCTATATTCAAACTAAAACATCCAAATCCTGGGTAGCTGTGTGGAAATAAATATTTGGGTTTAGGGATTTATTTGGGGTTTGTGCACAGTATTTTGCAGGACAGATTGTTTTCTTGAAAGAAATGATTACATTTGTGTAATCTTGGTTGGGTTTTTTTTCGGGGTTGTGACAATCATGTAGGGATTGTGTCTCTTTTAAACTACCCTGCTAACTCTTTAAAAAGAGAGAGTGCTTAAGTATATAGTGTGTAAAAAATCATGATGCATGTTGTAACTTATCCCTTGAAGCAAATATATGTTCTGTAGCTCAGTAAATGCCAGTTGCCAGAAGAGGTATTTCTTTGGAGCTGCATATATATCTATTGATATACAGTGCCTATACAGACCAGCCTGCAGCCTGGTGTGTGTGGACAGACCCCTGTGCAAATGTGGAATACCCTTGAATTCAGTGGGTCTCCATGTGAGTGTGGGGATCTGCCTGTGTGTCATGTTGCCTAAGCATTATATAAATACTAGGATTTCTAGACAAATGCAATAGTATATAGGATTTACACCAGCATTCAGTTCCTGGCCACATTGTATATATAAAGTTTTTAAAAAGAACAGATAGATGTTGGCTGGCATAAATGTGATCTGTTTAAAGTTGTTGTTGTAGCCATGTTGGTCCCATAGATTTTAGAGACAGGGTGGATGAGGTAATATCTCTTATTGGACCAACTTCTGTTGATGATAGAGACAAGCTTTCAAGCTACTCAGCTCTTCTTCAGGTCTGGGAAACATCTTAGGGTTTGTCTTCACAGCCAGTGCTACAGCAGTGCAGCTGCAGCACATTAGTGAAGATGCTCTTACGCCGACGGGAGAACTTCTACCGTTCGTGTAGTTTAATCCACCTCCCTGCGAGGTGGTAGCTATGTTGGCGTGAGAAACTCTCCCATCAACATAGTGGTGTCTACATAGGGGATTAGGCCATTTTAATTATGTCGCTCCGTGGTCTGGATATAGGTCGGTAGGTCTGTTGTGTAGCCCTGGCCTTAAAGTGTGTGTTGACTGCTATGCTAAACTAAGTTCCACCTTGTATTTAGTTGTATTTTCCCAGACCTGAAAAAAGAGCTCTGTGTAGCTTGAAAACTTGTCCCTTTCATCAACAGAAGTTGGTTCTATAAAAGACATTTTCACCCACCTTGTCTTTTTAGTTCATCCAGGGCAGCTACTTACCTCTAATCAAATCTATGAATAAATGGTTAAATTTAAAGAGGTTTGAAACAGTTCGATATGATTACTAAAAAAAAATTTGTAAAACTGCCTGAATCTTCCGTTTGTCAACATGACTAAATTTGATAGCATTTCTGTAATTTGTATATTGAAGTATATATTTGATCTGTTGAAACAGTCTAATTTTAAATGTGATGCGTTATTCCAGGGGTTCTCAAACTGGGGGTCAGGGCCCCTCAAGGGGTCACAAGGCTATTACATGGGGGGTCACGAGCTGTCAGCCTCCACCCCAAACCCTGCTTTGCCTCCAACATTTATAATTGTGTTAAATATATAAAAACATGTTTTTAATTTATAAGGGGGGGTTGCACTCGGAGGCTTGCTGTGTGAAAGGAGTCACCAGTAAAAAAAAGTTTGAGAACCACTGTGTTATTCTGAAAGCAATTCAAGAAAAAAGACTTAATCATTATACCTTTAAAATAAGGCAAAAGAGAGAATATTACTTTCAGTTGCTTTTTTCTCTTTTGGTTTTGTGAATACTTAATGATATTTTTCTATGTTCGGGAACAATGAATTGCACTCCTAGTAAGTACTACTTGGCTACCTTTTTAGTCTAAAATGTCCCACTTTATTTAGAAATACGGCTGCTGCCCAGCTACTGATTTTAATCCTTGACTTCATAAGTATTTTTAGTAAGCAAAGCTACTGCACATACCTGGGACTATGGATTAAGGATTCCTTTAATACATTGAGTAAATTGACCATAATGGTCGAGAAGCATCATAAGACTTCATATTCATTAAATTTGTTTGGTTACTGTAGAGACTGAGGTCTAATACATTACAAACTCAAATAACTTATTTGGCAGTGTCTAACATTTTAAATTAAAACAAGATGAATTAACACAACTAAGGAAGTGAGACTAAAATTAAACTGATAAACAAATTTTTGACTACTTCCTCCCTTTTCCAAATAAGAAACTCAAATACTTGCTCAACTTCAAGATTTGTGCAGTTTAATTGGTTATTGTTAGTGATGGACTTCAGAGATGAAGGGAAAAATGATAACAGAAAATGTGGAAATGGCAGAAGTGCTAAATGACTTTTTTGTTTCAGTTTTCACCAGAAAGGTTAGTAGTGAATCTAACATAGTGAATGCCAATGAAAATGTGGTAGGATCAGTGGCTAATATAGGGAAAGAACAAGTTAAAAATTACATAGGCTATGTCTACACCAGAGACCTTACAGTGGCACTGCTGTACCACTGTAAGGTAAGATCTCCTGTGTATGTAGTTCTCCTGTTGGCATAATTTAACCACCCCCGACGAGCAGCAGCAGCTATAGCAGCGGGAGAGCGTCTCCTACTGACATGGTGCTATCCACGCCAGCACATCTGTCAGTGTAACTTATGTCGCTCGGGGTGTGAAAAAAGCTTTATTGACAAAAGTGCTAGTGTAGACATAGCCTTAGAAAAGTTAGATGTCTTAAAGTCACCAAGGCCTGATGAAATACATCCTAGAATAGTCAAGAAGCTGACTGAGAAGATATCTGAGCCATTAATGATTATCTTTGAAAAGTCATGGAAGACCAGAATGGTTCCAGAGGATTGGAAAGGGGCAAATATTGTGCAATCAATTTGCGAACATCTAAAAGATAATAACGTGATAAGTAACAGTCAGCATGGATTTGTCAAGAACAAATCATGTCAAACCAACACAATAGCTTTCTTTGATAGGCTTAACAAGCGTTTTGGACGGGGGGCAGCAGTTGATGTGGTATATCTTGACTTTAAGGCTTTTGATAGTGTCTTGCATGATCTTCTCATAAACAAACTAGGGAAATGCAGCCTAGGTGGAGCTACTAAAAGGTAGGTGCATAACTGGTTGGAAAACCATTCCCAGAGAGTAGTTATCAGTGGTTCACAGTCAAGCTGGAAGGGCATATCCAGTGGGGTCCTGCAGGGATCAGTTGTGGGTCTGGTTCTGTTCCATATCTTCATCTATGATTTATAATGGCATAGAGTGTACACTTAATGTTTGTGGACGATACCGAGCTGAAAGGGGTTGTAAGCGCTTTGGAGGCTAGGATTAAACTTCAAAATGATTTGGACAAACTGGCGAAATGCTTTGAAGTAAATAGGATGAAATTCAATAAGGACAAATGCAAAACGCTCCTTAGGAAGGAACAAACGTGCACACACAAAATAGGAAATGACTGCCTAGGATGGGGTACTGTGGAAAGGGATCTGGGGTTCACAAGCTAAATGAGTCAACAGTGTAACACTTTTGCCAAAAAAAAAAAAAAAGCAAACATCATTCTGGGATGTAATAGCAGGAGTGTTGTAAGCAAGACAGGAGAAGTAATTCTTCCGCTCTAGTCCACACTGATTAGGCCTCATCTGGAGTATTGTGTCCAGTTCTGGGTGTCACATTAGAGGAAAGATGTGGACAAATTGGAGAGAGTCTAGAGGAGAGCAACAAAAATTATTAAAGGTCTAGAAAACAAGACTTGTGGGGGATGATTGAAAAAACTAGCTTTGTTTAGTCTGGAGAAGAGAATACTGAGAGGGGACATAACAGTTTTCAAGTATATAAAAGCTTGTTACAAGGAGGACAGAGAAAAAATGTTCTTCTTAACCTCCGAGGCTAGGACAAGAAGCAATGGTCTTAAATTGTAGCAAAGGCAGTTTAGGTTGGACATTAGGAAAAACTTCCTGTCAGGGTAGTTAAGTAATGGGATAAATTGCCTAGGGAGGTTGTAGAATCTCCATCATTGGAGAATTTTAAGAGCAGGTTGGACAAACACCTGTCAGGAATGGTCTAGATAGTACTCAATCCTGCCGTGAGTGCAGGGGACTGGAGTCGACTAGATGATCTCTCGGGTTCCCTTTCAGTCCTATGATTCTGTGAGATGTGCTTCTTTGAACATTATACTGCTCTACAGCCAAAATGCTTCTGAAATAAATGTAGTCAAACTTTACTAATTCTGGGTCACTGAGAACGAAAATGATGCTTAAAATTGTTGATTGGCTCTAGTTTTCAAGATATGCTATTGGGTCAGTATATACGACCCTTGACTTGGGAATGGCAGAGGATAAGTGAGTTATAAAGGGAAGGGATCTCAATTTAAACCAGAAATGACTAAAATACATCTTTGACTGGATCTATGAATAAACCTATGACTGGGTTTGGACAGTACTTGCTTTTTAGGCAAAACAATGAATGATGCAATCTGAAGCTGGTATTGCGTCATACATGATATGAATTGCATCATGTTATTCCTAGAAGTCATGGATGATGCAATCATAACGAAGCTTACATCACGCTGCTGAACAAATTGCCCTATATCAGCTCTAGAAATCATACAGTGTCGTGCTCTCTTATTTGTCAGTGTTTGATTTTGCAAAGGGACACATTTCTGTTTAGCCAAAGTGAGCAGAGATGCCTCGTACTTGTGTGAACAGTGCAGATCACTTCACCACAAACATAGCAGAAGTGACTTTTGCATCACAAAAGCGCAGTATAACCACTATGGTTACGAAAGCCTATCACCTTTATTTTGGCTGCAAAATTGGAGATCAGGACAAGAGGTGGGCCCCACACGTATGCTGCAACACTTGTGTAACACATCTTCACCAGTGGTTGAACAGGAAAAGGAAATCTATGCCTTTTGCAGTGCCAATGATTTGGAGAGAGCCAACAGATCATAGCAGCAATTGTTACTTCTGCATGGTGCCTCCAGTTGGGAAAGGTGTGTCAAAGAAGAAAAAGTGGACTGTGCATTATCCAAACATTCCATCAGCTATATGCCCAGTACCCCATGGAGAAGGACTGCCGGTTCCTGATGCACCAGAATCATTCTCACTTGAGTCAGACGAGGAAGAGGATAAAACTTCTGGTCCTGAACCATCAATGTCACAGGACCCACATTTTCTCCCATCCTCCTCCTCTGAACCACACCTCATAACACAGGGTGAACTGAATGACCTTGTCAGGGATTTGGAACTACCCAAGAGTAAGGCAGAGCTGTTGGGCTCCAGACTACAGCAGTGGAATCTCCTGGTAGGTGATGTTAGGGTTTCCATGTTCCGTGACCGTCAAAAGGATCTTGTCCCATTCTTCTTCATGGAATGTGATCTTGTAGCCTGCAACAACATCGATGGTGTTGGCAGCCCTCAACATCGTTCACGATCCAGATGAGTGGGGACTGTTCATTGATTCATCGAAGGCGAGTCTTAAAGCTGTTTTACTGCATAATGGCAATGTTTTGCCATCAATTCCAGTTGGTCATGCAGTCCATATGAAGGAAATCTATGACAACATGAAACAACTTTTGAGGTGCATAAACTATGACCAACATCAGTGGCAGCTTTGTGGCGATTTGAAGGTTGTTGCTCTCTTGCTTGGTCTGCAGACTGGATACACAAAGTACTGCTGTTGTCTCTGCGAATGGGATAGTCGTGCAAGAGATTCCCACTACATCAAGAAAGATTGGACACTCCGACCGTCATTGGAGCCTGGGAGGAAAAGTGTTCAGCATCCACCACTTGTTGAATCAAGGAAGATTTTGTTACCACCCTTACACATCAAGCTGGGTCTGATGAAGAACTTTGTCAAGGCCATTGACAAAACACAAGCAGCTTTCAAGTACCTCCGTGGAAAATTTCCAAGGTTAAGTGAAGCTAAGATAAAGGAAGGTGTCTTTGTTGGTCCTCAGATTCGTGAACTTCTTCGAGATGATGCATTTGACCATGCACTGTGTGGCAAGGAAAAGACGGCATGGAAAGCCTTCCAGTTAGTGGCAATAAATTTTCTCAGAAAAAAGGCAGACAACTACAGGTTGTTGGGGAGAAAACCTCCTCAAGGCATACAAAAGCCTTGGTTGCAACATGTCACTAAAGGTACTTTTTTTGCACTCTCATCTAGACTTTTTTCCACCGAACTGCAGAGCAGTGAGCGACGAGCACGGCGAGCGATTTCACCAGGACATTACAACAATGGAGAAACACTATCGGGGCAAATGGAGCCCATCAATGCTTGCAGACGATTGCTGGACAGTGACAAGAGATGCTCCATTTAATGAATACAAGAGACAAGCCAAGAAGCGCCGAGTAGACACTGAATAGGATTAAACTATGTACATAATAGTTTTTTGCCTTTTGTTTCATAATCAATTTTATTTATATAACCCTTTTGCTGATTTTTAAAGTGTTCCATAAACAGGACAGGTGAAATATTATCATGTAAAGCAACCATAAACACATGAAAAGACCTAAGTTTACAATTTATGATTAAAATTCTATCCATACAATATACATAGACATAAAATGTAAAAACTTAAATATCTTAGAAACAGTAGCCAATCAGTTGTTTTAATTGTCATATTTGAATTCAGCACATCAAAATACATAATAAATAGCACATTTTATCTCTGAAGCAGACGACTTCTCAAATTGTAGACCAGTGTTATTTTTCATGGGTCTCGTTAGTATGTGGTGTTGCTCCAAATGATCTATAGTGCGTGGGCACAACAATATGAGAAAGTAGCATCTTTAGCTCTGAATTTAAACTATCATTTTAATTATATTTTTAGAGTTAACTTTTAATTGAAGAGTGGTTAAGGAGTTGAGTGCAAAATGAGATTCTTATTTCCGTTATGACTGCCCACTTCAATGGCTTCCTGTACTCTGGATCGACTAATTAAAAACTGTATATTTCCAGGAGTTTGTTTTGAGTATTACAGTTACTGGCTCTAAATGGCATTTATACTGAATCTGGCAGTCCATGGTGTGCTGAATATGAATCACTAATTGCATCAACCCCACATTCTTTTTACATGGAAAATATATCACCTGGCTCTTAGAGGGGTGTGATGGGACTTAGCCTCCATCACCTGCAAGTAAGGGATAAAACATCAGTTAGTTATGCTCTTCACATTGGGGTGGCTGATTATTGCCTCCTGGTGGAACTAGGCCTTATAAGTAGACTTAGAGTATGTCTACAAAGCAAAGATAAACCGCGGCTGGTCTGTGCCAGTCGACTCGAGCTCAAGAGACTTGGGCTGCGGGGCTGTTTCATTGCTGTATAGACTTCTGGGCTTGGGCTGAAGTTGTAGCTTGAGTCGACGTACCTTAGGTCATTTTACTGTGGGGTCTACGCACTGTCGACTTACAGTGGCTCTGAGCTTCACTCATCTGAGCCGGTGTTTCAGGTTGTCTGCAGACTTGAGAAGACAATAATAGCTCTAATACACACTTTCTTTATTGCCATAGTTACCTGGATTCAAGCTAGCTCGTGTGTAGTTTTGGCTGTGGTCAACCCTAGAATTCCCTTACATACAGTAAACTGCTGTTCAATCTAAAATACTCAGAATGAAGTCCTGCTTTCCCACTAGAAGAAAAAGAGCAGTATCGTAAATAACTACATTCCATGGCAACATGCTTTTCATCGACTTCAGAATAATTTTAGTGATTAAGCTTATTTTTTTCAATTACTTCATATGATTTGTAAAAGCAATAGCGATATCCAGTTAGGGCGCTGTTGTCGACTGTATGGACAGGTAAATTAAATAATTTAATTTAATTCTGATTAAATTTTCAGAGTTTATTTTGTTTGAAAAGGGAATAAAGGTTGTTATACAAAACTTACTTTTGAAATGGAACAACCTAAGCTTAAAAAGTTGTCCTTTTTTTCCCCTAAAGAAGTACAAAAATGTATGATATGTTGTCTAAATTACTTGGAGCACAAGTAATATTACAAGTAATTGTTTTAATAGTGATGGATGAGAAAAGGGATATCTGTAGAGAGTGTGGAAGAATATATTTATCACACTGAAGAATGTTGTAATGTTTTTATAAGTCATGATAATAGCTGTACTAACAAGTCAAGTCCTGCAAATTCTTATGAGCAGTCCTGTTGAGGTAAATGGAACTGCTTGAAAGAGTATGAATTGCTTATTTGGGGGCTTGCAGAATTAGGGCTGCAATTTTGCACAGTAATGCTCTTTTTAGTTAATCAGGGTGGATTTGATTTAAATCACTAGTCAGGAAAACTCGATTTAATCGTGGTTTTCTACATAAAAGTGCATTCTTGTTGGTGGTTATAACCTTAAAACATATTATTCACAACTCAGAGATAGATGTAGGTTTCATTTTTAGAAGGTACACACTCTACATTTTTTAAACAGTGATTTATTTTGAAAACTTTTCAGATTAGTTTTACAGCTATATCAGAAAATGAATGATTGTTTGGTTATTTCATTTACCAAAGGGAATTGAAGCAGATATTTATGAAGTGATTGGGAGGTGAACTATCTCCAATTCAACAGGTTAATCATTAATATTTGGAGGGTTTTCTTGCCATGCTGTATTAGGAGAACATCACCAGACAGACATTTAAATTGTTTTATTTAATTAAAACAACAACGTTGAGTATTCTGGATTTTTTTCTTCAACATCAAACATATAATATTTTAACATAGCAAGCATACGTCCCTCACTTCTCACATTTATCTCTGGACTTCTTCTCCTTGTCCAGCACTATTCCGCCCCCAACAATCTTCTTCTGTTCATTGAACTTTTTGAAACTTTAGAGAGAGGTAAGGGATTGACTCTGTGTACACAAATTTGCAGAGGGACAATAGAGTTGAGGTCTGTTATTTCTCACCTCTATTTATTTACTTTATTTATTTTAAAACATTTTTGCTGTTAACAAGCATGTTACCTCTGGAGAGACAAATCCACAGTTTGAGAACTGCACAACTAAGCATCTCTGGTATCTTCTAGACTGAGCACCGAATCCCATTGGGTAGATAGAAAGATTAACCTAAATAATCTATACAGAAGCCTGTGGAACGCCATAAGATTGGGTCCCTAATCCATGAACTATTGGAACTCATTTACAAAACTTTTCTTAAACATTACATAAATATATTCTCATATTATAGAATTAGAATTTATAATCCCTATTCCATGATGATATCTTAAAGATACATTATATCTTTATTAAAACTCTTTAGATATGCTTTTTGAGGAAAAAAGCATTTTATAAAAAAAGGATGTGAATAAAAACAATATTTTTATTTATTTTATTTTTATCCACCCTGATGTTAATACTGTTTTGAGTATTTTTCTCCTGCCTGGTCTCGATAGTCTTTAATCTCAATAGTGTTAGAGTAAATAAATAATTTCTCTCTAGCATATTTGTTTTCACTTTACAAACAAAGACACTCATCTGTTGAGTTTTAAAAACCTTTCTTGAAGTGCAATACTTCATTTTATAGAGGTAGTTGCTTGCATGGATTTAAAAAAAAAATTTGTAGGGCTCATTATCTAGCATGTAATTCAGTAGAATGTACCATGACTTCTGCATATTGTATAAAAATGGAATTCAACCTCTGAAATTTGTGGACTTGAAATACTGGGGTTTTCCTTTTTCCTTTTTATATATAGTAATTTTGAGGCAAGACATAGAAAATAGTTTACTGGAATATTCACATAGAGGTTCTTAAACTGTGGTCCACGAGCTCCATTGAGGTGGTCCGCGGATAGTTCCCTCTAAGGTGTGCACCTGGGTGGCCGCACACCTAATTAGTGGAGCTGCGCAGGTGTGGCTCCAGTAATTAGGTGCCTGGACCCTGGAGAGGATGCACATGTAAGGTGAGGTGGTGGCCTTGGGGGGATTAGGGGTTAGGTGGGAGGGTGCAGTGAGGTGAGAAGAGGGGGTGGGAGGAATTTGGGATGTGCAGGGCTGTGGCAGCCAGAGAAAGAGACCACTTTCCCTAGCTCCAGGGCTGCAGCTGACAGGGAGAGACAGCTCTCCTTCCCAGCCTCAGCTCTGTGGCCTCGGGTGTGTGTGTGTGTGTGTGTGTGTGTGTGTGTGTGTGTGTGTGTGTGTCTCTCCCTCGCTCCTTCCCAGACCCAGGTTGCGGGCTGGGGGAGAAAGGGCACATCCATTGTATTAGAAAGGTGAGACTAGTGATATTAAAATATGAGTTGTGTGCTTTTATTTGTATAACAAAAGAAGTTTATTAAGGTTTTTTATATAGTGCTTTTATCCAATGCACTTGCCTATAGTTAGTTAACGGTACAAAGAACATTTGGAAAGATCATTGTGGTCCGCCAAGACCATCAGCAATTTTCAAGTGGTCCGTGGGGGGGGGGGAGTTTGAGAACCACTGACATATAGCCTCTTCACTAGTTTGATTGTACCAGTTCAAATAACTTTGAGATCTTAGCAGGGTCTTACAATTAAAGTTAGTCAATACTCTTAAGTCATTGTTTGTCAAAATGTTGCTTCAGAATGTCCTCTAGTGCAGGGGTGGGTAAACCTTTTTGGCCTGAGGGCCCCATCCGGTTTCCGAAATTGTATGGCAGGCCGGTTAGGGGAGGCTGTGCCTCCCCAAACAGCCAGGCATGGCCCGGCCCTCACCCCCTATCTGACCCCCCCTGCTTCTTACCCTCTGCTGGCCCCCCTGCCCCATCCACCCCTCCCTGTCCCCGACCGCTCCCGCCGCCTCATCCAATCCCCCTGTTCCCTGCCCTTTGACTGCCCTGACCCCTATCCACACCCCTGCACCCTGACCACCACCCCAAACTCCCCTGCCCTCTATCCAACTCCCCCTCCCATTCCCTGCCCCCTTACCGCACGGCCCGGAGCACCGGTGGCTGGCGGTGCTATAGCCGTGCTGCCCAGCTGGAGCCAACCATGCCACTGTGCAGCACAGAGCACCAGGTCAGGCTGCGCTGCCTGGCAAGAGCTTGCAGCCCCGCTGCTCAGAGCATTGCATCAGCGGCGCAGTGAACTGAGGTTACAGGAGAGGGGCTAGTCTCCTGGGCCAGGAGCTCAGGGGCCGGGCAGGAGGGGTTTGAGGCCGCCTGTAGTTTGCCCACCTCTGTTCTAGTGACAAACATTTTACTAAAAATCTGAGAAATCCCCTTTCCTATAATCGTCTACCAAAGATGAAATAAATGTAATTGGAGTGCAATCTAAAACTGTAGAAATAGTCTGACAAACAAGTTATTGCTAGCCTCAAGATGTTGAGGGTGCTCGGCAGCATGAATCTCATTGCCATTGGTGACGGAGCATTTTGAGTACATTCTTTAGAAGTGGGAGGTGTAGGCCTCTCCTCAGTTGCATCATTCTTCCTAATACACATGCCTTTCCATTAATGTAGTGAGTTATTTGCATGCGTTAAATAGATGAGAGAATGAAATGCAGGACTTTTATGCTGTACTCCACATCTTGGAACTTTTCAGAAAGCAACTTCTTAGACTGCAACGTATTATACCACTAATTGTGTAAAAAAGGAAAGTTAACTTGCCTCTAGCCTTCCCGATTTTGTAATATGGGGAACAAAATTTGACACATTTTTCCTTTGCCCCTCTTCAAGTGTGTCATACAGAGTGAGCAGGACAGACTCAACTGTGTGAGTATAGTTGTATTATGTATTTGATGGTATACAAACATACAAGAAAATAGTCCTGCTCTAAAGACCTTCAAAATAGGACACAGCAAGTGAATGATAAGCGGTAGGATGGAAGATGAGGATGATAGTAAGAAATTAATATGATTAGATGGGCTAGCTGTGTGCATGTCCTGAAGGTTCAAAATTATTGAGGGGTGTTTTGTTTTGTTTTTTTAATTGCCGACCTAGCTATCATTAGCTGTCAGTGTTGAACTCCCACAGACTGACTTTCATTGTACACCTGTGCTGGAAATCTGTACGTGAAAGTGATTTTAAGACTATTCCTCTTAGACCAGGAGCACTGTCGTGACTATAAGCTATTTTTTTCAGGAGATAGGTCACAACTACCACTGTATAAGCCCCTTATGTTGGAGGCTGAGGTAAGAGGCATTGACAGCATTGTTGTTAGAGCTACTCTTTCAGTTGTTGTGAATAGTTGTGGCAGCTGTTGGTGTGTGTGAAGGACTGGAAGTCCTCGCAGTAACTCGATAGGCTGTTTTTGAGCTTCTTGATCAAGATAGAGCAATACAGCGGTTGGATTAAGTCTTCTAAATGTTGCTGAATGTTCTCATGAGTAGGGATTGTGGGGTTTTGTGGTTGCAGCACTTGGACCTCGGCCAACTCACTAAAGATGTGGTGTTTAATGGTCTCTGTTCAGAGGTCCAGAGTGAAAAATCATATGTGGCATGATACCATTGCCAGTCTGTACAGTGAAGTCATGATGGAGCTATCTATTGACCCCTTGCCTACCCTGGAGGAGTTTTCCACCTTGTTCAGTTGAACTACTGGGAGCCCTGGTGTAGACAGGGCTTTTGTATCTAGACCTTTGTTTTTACCTCTGCTTTCAATAGGCTTAACTTAAAGGGGACTGGCCATGGTAACCTGTTTACGTTATGGCTCTTACTGATTAATTAGTGTTAGCTCTGATAGAATTTTTTTTTTGGTACCCATCCCTGGAGTAGACACGGCCACAGTCATGTCCACACTACAAGGTTAATCTATACAAAGCGAGTAAATGTGATTGCAAACGGAATGCCCTGGTATCACATAACACTGCTTTGCAAGTGTTCTGCAACAATGCTTCAACAGTATTCCAACCCTGTTAAGCAGATGATTAGATTAGCCATGTTGGCCATCTAACAATATTGTAGAAATATTGTACTATGGCTGTCTTTGAAAGTAGAAATATTTTTTTTTATACTGGTTCAGCTTTCTGTTACTGTTTGCAGGTCGAAAGAGACTGATCCCACCAGGTCAGAAATGGAAGTTAAAATTGTGTGTGGGGGTGGGTTTTTTTTTTTTTTTAAGCATTCTTGCTACTGCATTTGGGCCCAGTTTTGATCTGTGAGAATGTCTGGAGTTGTGGGACCGATATGGTGGTGGTATCCTCTGATTATCATAGTTTCACACCTTGAGTAGTTATGGAATGGCCAGACACTTTTGTACCCTTAAAAAATTGGCATGTGCACTGAATTATGCCCAAATCATTGTGTATTCATTGGTTTAGACATGCCGTCTCAACTTGCACTTCTTAGTGTTCTCACTGTGTGAATTGTGGAACTGCCTAAACGGCTAAATAAGTTCTTCTTCAGCAAATTATGACTGTTTACAAGTGAGGGCCCTTCCAGGCTACAACTCTCTCTTTTTGTAACCATTTCATGACTCTTATCTGATCTGGCTACAACAAACATGGTTGAATTTTGACAACACAGCAGCTATGTTGAACCAAGTCAGGTGAGTCATGAAATGATTACAAAAACACTCTTGAACTTGTTGTGTGGCAGAGCGCTTACTGGTAAGCAACATTCTTTCGTCACAGAGTTGAGTTAATCTTCCCTGGCAATCCCATGTTTCCTACTGCGTGGCACCAAAGAGTTCAAGCCCAGTAAAGAAAATCAGAAGTGTGTGTCTGAAAATGTAGGTAATTCATAACGTTGAGAGAAAGTAAGGTTCTCTGCATTACATTAAATAATAGTTGTTTACGTTAGTTAAAGTATTCCTTTACTATTAAATTATTATGGATTAGACGTCCGTTCAGGTGTCTGCGAAATGTGTTCTCTTGGAGGTAAAGATTAAAGGCAGTCAAGTATTTTATTTTTAACATACAGGAAGCTTAGTTGAAAGTAGGTGTGTATAGTTTAGAAGTGCCAAAATAAATAAGCATCTTCCTTGTATTCTAGATACCTGATTTTTATGTATAAGAGTGGAATGAAAAGGTTTGTTTTAATAAACATTTGTTTATCATGTTACTGTAGAGAGATTAAAGACACTGTTCTTGCTTCAAGCATACAAAGCAGTATTATCTTTTACTTCGTGCATTTGGGACCAACTTCTGTTTTTCAATGACTTCGAGTCACTGAAAGCCTTTAATACATTTAGTCAGTTTCTGACCTGAACTACATGAGGGAAAATGTAATTTGATAAATCTTTACTTGAGAGGTTTTATGGTAGGCCTTATATTAATGGGTAACTTAGACATACAGTAGAACCTCAGAGTTAAGAACACCTTGAGAATGGAGGTTGTTAGTAACTCTGAAATGTTTGTAACTCTGCACAAAATGTGATGGTAGGTTCTTTCAAAAGTTTACAACTGAACATTGACTTAATACAGCTTTGAAACTTTATTATGGAGAAGAAAAATGCTGCTTATAACATCTTAATTTAAATGAAGCAAGCACAGAAATAGTTTCCTTACCCTGTCATTTTTTTTAAGTTTTCCCTTTATTTTTTAGTTTACATTTAACACTGTACTGTTCTGTACAGTATTTGCCTTTTTTGTGTGTGGCCTCCAATGCCTGATTGTGTACTTCCGGTTCCAAATTTGGTGTGTGGTTGACTGGTCAGTTTGTAACTCTGGTGTTTGTAACTCTGAGGTTCTACTGTATTTGTATTGCATTAACATCATAATTAGTTACATAATGTAAACTGGGGTGTGTATGTGTATATATAGATAGATATATAAATATATAATCAAATCTGATTAATAAATGCTTACAAAATGAGTCTGGCAACGTTTGTAAAGATATTGCAAATCTAGATTGAATTTTTTTTTATTCTATAGTTCAGAATGTTATGGCAACTAGTGCAGTGGGTCTCAAACTTTTTTACTGGAGACCCCTTTCACATTGCAAGCCTCTGAGTACGACCTCCCCTAATAAGTTAAACACACTGTTTAATATATTTAACACCATTATAAATGCTGGAGGCAAGCTGGATTTGGAGTGGAGGTTGACAGTTGGCGACACCCCCATATAATGACCTGGCGACCCCCTGAGGGATCTCAACCCCCAGTTTGAGAACCCCTGCACTAGTGCTTCCATGGTTCTTCAAAATGCTGCAAAAAGTTAAACTTATTTTAGGATTTAAAACATGTTTTGACTATGGGTTCCCTTTCCTTAGCCATATATTGTAGCAACATTAAGGTTTCTGTTCTGCAAATACCCATTTGGGATGCCATCCAGCTTGCAGCAAAAGCAGTGAAATTCTTTCCATTGACTTTAATTTGAGTTGGATCAGATCCATGCATAACAAGGATGGGAGCACTTGCATGTGTGAAGTTGATCACTTGCACAAGAGTTTGTAGCACTGGGTCTTAATTTGCAAACTTTCCCAAAACTGAGCTGAAATTACTGATGCTGTTTCATAAACACAAAGCCTACACTAGTTGCATGATGTTTGCCAAATATGGCGTTGGAGAGGGTTATGTAAATTATCTTTCTAAATTTCCTGGCTCCAGATGGAGTCATTAACAGTCTCGAAAGATAATATTGTGAACAAAATTGTTCAGATTAAAATTTCTAACTTGTTCTATGAAACTGGAAAACAAGTAAAATAAAGTTGAGTGTAAAAGGCATATCGTGTGTACATATTTGCACCATTTAAAGTGTGCTGGATAGGTGAAAATGTGTATCTGAACACTGACTTTAATTTTCAGGATTCCTCCTTTCTAGACCTTTATTTATATATATATAAATGTATTTATTTGCCAGTGGAGAGTAGGAAACTCTGCTCTTTTTTTTTTAAATCCAACCTTCTCATCACCTCATAGTTCTGGTTATCCAGCTAATTTTTAACATTCTTCTATAACACCAAGACTGAGTTGTCTGTGTGCTTCTTGAGTCCAGCTCTCCCATCCATAGAGGAGCACGTAGTAATTTAGTATGTATGTGCAGTTTGAACTTTCAGCAGCCTTGGAAGTTGTTGAATACATTCTCCCCCCCCCCCCCCCCAAAAAAAAAAAGCTGTATCCTTCTCTTAATTTCTTTGTCACATTTTCTGTCTGATGTTGTTAGGCTTCTTGTACTACCATTTGACTGTCGAGATATCAGTGTTGCCTACCTTATGCATAAATGTTTACTTGTTATATTTTTTTCTTCCTAATGTTGATTGTCATTCTGTCTGTCTTATTACTGTGAACAATACTTGCAAGAATGTTCTGAAGTTCTTCCCTAGTCGAAGTTATGAAGACTGGGCCACTGGCATATTTTATGTTCATGTATATGCCATTGAACTGTATGTTCTCTTTGGTGTCTTACAAACTTTCCCTCATTATACCTTCTAATTATGTATTAAATAGTTGCTGAGATAGGATGCACACTTTTCTTGATGTTGCAATACTCAATTAATAGTTTCTTTGGCTTGATACTTTCTGTCTCCATACAGGCTTTTTATTAATTGTAGATCTCGGAAGTCAATAACCTATTCCTGAGGAATGTAAATTTTCTTGTGTTGGATTTTATCAGATGCCTTCTCAAAATCCACAATGCACCTATACATTTCCCTTTGCATCTCTATCATGTGATTGCTTAAGATCCTCAGGGCAAAGATTGCTTCCCTTATGCCTACAACTGGGTGGAAACCAAACTGACTTCTGCTACATTTTGTCTGAAGATGTTGATGTATCCATGTCCTGACAACTTTCAACAAAACTTAGTGGTGGCTTATCAGGCTTATAGTTCACTGTTGTTTATATATCCTAGCATTATTAATCTTTGGTTGAGTAATTAAGACTGAAGTCCGTTGGAAGTTCTCCTTGTGTATATCTGAAAAGTTTTAGCAGGTGTGTGGTGTTTTTGTTTTGTTTTGTTTTAAATGGAGATATCCCATCTCCTAGAACTGGAAGGGACCTTGAAAGGTCATGAAGTCCAGCCCCCTGCCTTCACCAGCAGGACCAAGTACTGATTTTGCCCCAGATCTCTAAGTGACCCCCTCAAGGATTGAACTCACAACCCTGGGTTTAGCAGGCCAATGCTCAAACCACTGAGCTATCCCTCCCCAGGTTAATTTTTGACTCTTCATTCAGGGACTGTAGCATTTCAAACAGAACACCATTCATTTAAGCGGCTTTTCCTCACTTTATACTCTTCGTCCCTGTTTCTATCTTCCACATTGTAGTATGCAGTGCTTTTTCTTCTCCCTTTTTCTTCATGAATGTCGGTTTTGTGGCACACTCTCTGCCATCCTTAGACTTAATGTAGCTAATTCCTTTTCTTGACTTCTTGATTTGTCTCATGATTCGTTTTGTGGTGTGGTGAAACTTGTGTCTGTATCTAGTTTCACATTTTTTGATTTCCTCACTTTTCCCCTAACAGATTTAATAAAAGAATTTATACTGGATTTTGATGACTGACATAGAATATTAATACTTTTTCCTGACAACTCTAAAACCCCCTCTTCCCTTCTCATAGTGTTAGTGTAACGGGATCCCTGGGGTACAACCTGGAACTGTGGAACCGCTGTGCTTCCTTAACTCTGTAGCCTTGACGGTCTCACACAATGCTATGCCAGAGACAGGTAGCAATACCCCTCCAGGTGCTGTGATCACTCAGCCATTAGCATGTGGAGCCCCACACCCAACTAAATTGCACGAATGCTCCCTGAGGCACTCATGAATCATACAGTGCGAGGCACCCTTCACCTCAGCCTTGCACTCCAGAAGTATAGCCTCTTACTACTTAGGACTCCACTGGACAGTGCAAGCTCATTAATTAGTTTGCCACTGACAAAAGGGTAGTGGACGTGCAACAGCCCTTGTTAACCTGAGCTGAGATTCCCCAAGTACTTCAACCAAAGCCATTCTGTTTTAGGTAACATATAAAAAAGCCTTATTAACTACAGAAAGATAGATTTTAAGTGATTACAAGTAGCAGGAAAAGAGATCAAAGTTGGTTACCTAGAAATAAAAATAAAAACGCAGTATAAATTCTACAGACTAAGCAATATTTGAATCAAGCAGTCTGTCTCACCCTAATAGATGTTACAGGCAGCTCACAGTTCTCAATACACAGGCTGGTTTCCCTTCCTAGCCTGGGACCAATGTCCCCAGTTCAAAGTCTTTGTCTTCCAGGTGTTGAGATGGGGGAGAAGAGAGGCCAAATGATGATGTCACTGTCCCTCTTTTATATTTTTTTTCCAGCTGCTAAAAAGAGCCTTGCTGTGACGTGCAGTCAGGCAGTCCTCATTGCCTGTCCTATCTGAGAAGTCTCTGGGATCAATGCCTGTCTGGCCAGCGTTTGTTGCTCCTTTGTCCCTACTGAAAGCCAGCTCTGGGTGTCTCCCAACCTCACAATGTATTTCAGTAACACATACAGCAGTACTTCATAATTTCATGTACAATGATAATACATACAATCCAACAGGATATTAAGGTTCAACAGATCAAGATTTTTTAAATGATATATCACAAGGCATACTTTGTATAAAACATATCACATGACAGTGGTGAATATGGGGGGTCCAGGGTGCTACTTTGAGGTACAGAGTGTCAATTAGTTATATTTGAGTGAAAACTGTATCTGTCCTCTTAAAATAGATTGTATATCGTACAGGGGAGACATTTTACTGTAAAAGTTGAAATTGGACAATGATGGCTATCATGATCTACAAGTGAGGGCAAGGGGAAAAATAATAAAATAATAATCTTGATAGTATGACAGTAGAAAATGAGACCACATGTGTGAAGTAATGTCTTTTGGACCAACTGTTGGTGAGATAGAAAATTTCAAGCTCACACGGAGCTCTTCAGGTCTGGGGAATGTACAGTACTTGGTGTCCCAGCTAAGTACAAGGTAGAACAGATTGTTTTGCATAAGTTAACACATTTCAAGAGAGCATCAAAGGTGAAGTGGCCCATTAACACCTCTCCAGTCATGGAGGGAGAGGAAGCTGCAGAGTTGGGGGTGTTTTAGCAGAGATTGTTGTAATAAGCCATAAATCCAATGTGTCTCTTCAATCCATGATTTTTAGAAGTGTCCTGCAAAGTTATGGATTTAAGCTCCCAGACTCTACTTATGAAGGTGTATTGAAGGTTTGTGATCACTTTGTGAAAAGTGTTCACCCATAGGTAGTGTTTTTTGTCTATCATTTCCTGTGAGTTCATTTTTGAGAGTAGTGATTCTTGTTTCACCATATAGTTATGGGGGTATTTAGTGCACTGGATGAAGTACACCACATGTGTAGGACCCATGGATCTTGAAATGTGTGTTGGTGGGATCATTGTAACAGTGGAGATGTCTACAGGTTTTTCATCTGGGAGGGGCTGGTGCTGCTTTGACTCGGTACCCTGGTCTGTGGGGAGCTTGCTTCTGATGGGGAGCTTGATGAAGTTTTTGTTGTTTGAAAGCCGGAAGAGGGGTTTGAGGAAAGATTTCTTTCAGGATGTGGTCTGGGAAGGTTATTCCATAATTGTCTGCTCCAGGGGTTCCTGCATCTTGCTCTGAAACGTTTGGTATCTGCCACTCTTAGTCAGAATAATAGATTAGGTCAGTGGTTCTCAAACTTTTTTTTTCACAGACCTCTTGAAAATTGCTGAGGGTCTTGGCGGACCACTTAAGGATCTTTCCAAATGTTGTTTGTACCATTAGCTAACTATTGTAAAGCACTTTGGACAAAAGCGCTATATAAAAAAAACTTAATAATAAACAACATTTTTTTGTTCTACAAATAAAAGCACACAACTCATGTTAATATTGGTAGTCTTACCTTTCTAATGCAAATGATGTGCCCTCTCTTACCCGGCTGTGGCAGACCCTGAGCTGGGGCTGGGAAGGAAGGGGTGTGTGTGTGTGTGTGTCTGTCTGTCTGTCTGTGTCTCTCTCTCTCTCCTCCCCCCCCCCCCCCCCCCAACCACGGTAGCCTCTGAGCTGGGGCTGGGAAGGAGTGGGGTCGCTCCCCTGCCACAGAACTGAGACTGGGAAGGAGGACTGTCTTTCCCCGGCAGATGCAGCCTCGGAGCTGGGGAAAGTCGCCTCTTTCTCTGGCCACTGCAGCCCTGCATGGCTCATTTATTTGGGTGGCCCTTCATTTACTTGTGTGCGGCCATCCAGGCATGCACCTTAGAGGGAGCTATCCTCGGACCACCTCAATGGAGCTTGCGGGCCACAGTTTGAGAACCTCTGAATTAGATGGACCTTTGTGATCCAAAGAGGCAGTTCTTACATTCCTGAATCTGCAGACAGCTTTAAGATGTAGCTGTGAAAGATGAACTGTTCAATTCATGTAAATAGATGAACTCTGGATTCTTAAATATTAAATGTCAGCATTAACTTCTTCACTGCTAATCAGTTTAGCAGAAACATCAAGCTGATGTGCTTATTGATACAGTAAGGCAATAAGGCTATCTGCTAAAACACCTATGTCTACACTATGAACCTTACAGTGGCACAGTTGTATCGCTGCAGCAGTGCTCCTGTAAGGGCTCCCATGTAGCCGCTTTTTGCCAACAGGAGAGCTCTCCTGCTGGCATAATTAAACCACCCCTAATGAGCAGCGTTAGCTATGTCGTCAGGAGAGTGTCTCCCGCTGACATAGCGCTGTCTGCACTGGGACTTATGTCAGTCAGGGGGGTGTAGTTTTTTTTTTTTTTTCACACCCCTGGCCTGGTCCCCACTAACCCCCCACTTCGGACTAAGGTACGCAAATTCAGCTACGTTAATAACAGGAACTTCCGGGATCGATTTATCGCGTCTAAACCAGACGTGATAAATCGATCCCAGAACATCGATTGCCTGCCGCCGGACCCTCCGGTAAGTGAAGACGTACCCCCTGTCAAGATTTGCTCCTTCCAAACATAGTCTTCTCAACCTTTGCCTAAGAAGGGGAGGGAAAGACTAGCTTTGTTTCTTACCCTGCTGTCAGAAGCTTCAACTAAATCATGCGCAAAAAAGCCTCTAGAAGGCTTATCCCCATCTGTTCCTTAATCATTTGATAAAACCATTTCCCCGGATAGCTTCTATAGTATGGCTTTTGCATTATCAATAAAAAGACCTGCAGCACACTGAAAACTTGAAAAAATATGCCCCTGACCGATCTAAGTTTCACCGACAAAAGTGACTGTGGACAGCATTATGTCAGGAGGGGAGGCTCTCCTGCTGGCATAGCTAATGCTACCTCATTGGGGATGGCATAATTATGCCGGCAGGAGAGTGGTAGATGGGAGAGCTTACAGCAGCACAGCTGTAGCGGTACAGCAGTGCTGCTGTAAAGTCCATAGTGTAGACACATCCTTATAGGTGGCTTTCTACATCAAGATGGAGGCAGTAAGGTCAGTTTGGTAGTTCTGAGTCTGCCATTCCTGTACCTGTTTAGTAGAGAAATAAAGGATTTCAGGCACAACTGCTGTCAAGCTGGTATCTTTCTTAAGCACTAACCTCACTCACTTCTAAAAATTAGTTGTATGCGTGCTTAGTTTGCTCTTAGTTTAGTTTTACAGTTACTGTTGCATTGCAGCAGCATTTCTTTCTAATATAGCACTCTTAAAGTAAAACAGTAAAATTCCCATTATCTGAACTTCTCGGGCAGCATCAAATACATTTGGGTAATTGAGAGTCAGAACAGGAAGTCAGCTGGTTCTTGGTTGGAAAGGGAGGGCCAAGCAGTTGGAGTTTTGGATGACAGGGTTTCTGCTGTGTAACAAGATTTTTCTTTATTGTCCCCTTCCCTCTCCTTTTCTAGCGAATTACTTTTGGTACATTGCGCAAGCTTTAAATGACTACAGTGGCAGGCTGCCAAGTTTATGGTAAACTTGGTGTGTTACCTGAAAGCTGTTGTTGGAATATTTTCACAGTGGGAGTTTGATGAAATGTTTTGGTGTCGCTCATCTTAAGAGAAGTTCCTCTTTTTTTGGTCTCTTTCTGCTCTCCCCAGTCTGAGTTGGGGGTAGAACATAAGCACAACCATACTGGTCAGATCAATGGTCCATCTAGCCGATGTTCCCTCTAATTTTTTCCATCCATGTACGGAATAAATTTTATGTACACCAAAGTAATGTGTGGATGTGCACCACTAGTAGAAACAAAAAACCTAGTTTCAATATATTTTTTTTAAAGTTACCCTAGGGATAATTACTCCAACTAGGACAGGTTAGGCATTTTAGAACTCAGTACTCAAAGAATTAAATTTAAGCATAAGAGAAATAAAAATTATGATATGTATAGACCAGTTAAAAAACTAAAATAACACACTTAGAAAGAATAAAATTACAGAGAATATATGTGCATTGCAGGAAGTACCAAGAAGTAACAATAACAAAAATAGTATGTGTTGGGACGGTGTGTGCGTGAGAGAGAGACAGAGACTGTGTGTGTGCTGGCTGCTGGGGAAGTCTCTGAGAGATGCTGTGCGCTGTCTCTTTAAGGCCCTCTCACTTGCCATGGGAGGGCTCAGAAGGCTCATTCAGACTTCAGACCATTGCAGCTCTCCTGCTCTTGAGCCCTGTCCCCCCCCCTTCCCTGCTCTGCAGAGATAGGATACAGAGGGGGAGGGGAACACCCTGACATCAGCACCCTCTTCTCTCTCCCCCACTCTGCACAGCCAGCAGGAGGGTCCTAGGAACAGCTGGCCCTGGGCTCCAAGGCAGAGGGCAGGAACAACATGGCTGCAAAGCAGCGGGGGGGGAGGGGCACGTGAACACATGCTGCCAGATGTTCGCAGTTCTGCTAATGAAGTGCGCGGCCCTTGAATCACTCCTGGGCGGCTGCCCAACTGCGCAGCTTAGAGGGAATGCAGCATCTATCCCAGTATCCTGTCTTCTGACAGTGGTCAATGCCAAGTGCTTTGGAGGGAATGAAAAGAACAGGGCAGTTATTGAGTAATCCATCCCCTGTCATCCACTCCCAGCTTCTGGCAGTCAGAGGCTAGGGATCCTCGGAGCATGGGGTAGTGTCCCTGAGCGTCTTGGCTAATAGCCATTCAGGGACCTATGCTCCATGAACTTATTTTGATTCTTTTGTGGACCCAGTTATACGAAGAAACACATGGGATCAAAGTATTACTTATATGGTGCCTAAACAGTGAGGTCGTTTGGGTCCCAAGTTTTCTAGGCTCCTAAAAGTTCCTCAAGAGACCAAATTTTGGCATATGTACAACAGTGTTAATGTGCTTCAGGAGACTTGTTGAGTCCTCCTTACTTAGAGAAGGATCACCATGTTGCAAGATTTTTTTGGGGGGGAGGGTGATTGGAAATAAGTCACAGAGGTGGCAACTTCAGGTTTTTCTCCCAGTAGGAAAAAAGTAATCCTGTCGTTTCAGTTAACTTGAGTCCCATCCTCACATACAAACCCTTAATGTGAGTATGATGGTAAACTTGTGCAGTAACACCGCTGTGTGTAGCTGGAGTGTTTTGCAGTATGGCCATTCTTGCTTGAGCTAGGCTAACTCAGATGAGTTAATTTGAGTGCGGATAATGTGTTTTCATTACAATTAACTCGTACACTAAGGCAACCAAAATAGGGGTGGTCAGGAGCTCATTAAAGCAGGGATATAAATAGAGAGCACTGGATAGCTTGTGGAAGGGCCCTGAAATAGAATAGGAAGAGTTTTCCTTGTCCAGGGCAGGAAGTAAGGAGGAATTGGAGAATTGGCAATATAGTAAGATTGCCGAAGAGAGTTCAAATTAAATCTCTTTGCCTTTTGTTACTCCATTCATGACTCCCAGTACATTGTGGCCAAGATGAAGAAATGCTCTATGCAGAGCTGTGTCCAACTTCAATTGTCAGGTACAATATCCTTGTTCTTTATCATTCCCTCCACCCCAACTGTTAATTGTGGATATAGCCTGGGTATGGCTCCTAGAGAGCGGCAAAGACGGTAATGTAGTGGTAGGAGGCTTTATGAAATGCTAATGTAGATATGGCCATCGTGACTATTATCAGCAAGTTAGAGTTAAGGCTAAAACCAAACGTTAAACAGCAGGGTGCTATATAGATCAATAGAGAGACAAGCCTGAGTTTTCTGCTATTTGTTTTTCACTCTTGCTTGACAGAATTAAGCTTCAATTTCTTATTTAAATGTAGACTTAAGGATGAACATGAACTATATTGACGATATTTGTTGCTTGTTTATTTGGCTGGTTTTAACCTTTTGGGATGTTGAGATGGTGAAATTAAAATACTTAGTTCTAGTATATAGTAGCAATCAAAGCTATTTTGTGGCACAAAAGCAGCAAAGGTTCGGAGTCCAGTTATTGAACTAAAATTTCTGTATGAAATACTAAAGTGTGTAAAGGGGGAAGGGGGGGAATTGCTTTAATCATAAGTGCAGCTTGTTGTGTAGTGTTTAATGTAATGAAATTTACATATTACAGCAAGATACTAACTTAAAGAAGTCATGATAATTAATACAAGTAACCTCAATAAAATGAAGCCTTTGCTCAGAATCTTCAATTAGAAATGGTCTTAAAAGGTGTGAAGCTCCGATAAAGTATTTTTGCACTCTGTGTTAATAATTTATGTATTTTACATTCTTCAATAAGGCTGAAATACCAAAAGGGCTGTAGGGAGGAGGTAATTAACTTAATGCACTCAAGGAGCATCAAGTAAAATCAGTGTTATTGTCTCATCGTGTTACTCCCGAGGACATTCTACAAAATTCTGCAAATTGTATTTGTCAAATAAATGTGGAGGCTCCAGCATGGCACTGGGGAGCACAGGCCACTGGCTGCACAGAGGTGGGAGTTCACTGTGCAGTTCCCTCCACCTCCAGGACATGGACTCAAGGGTGAGGCTGAACCTGAGGCTGCACCCAATCATGACAGAGCGCAGGGACCGGGCCTGCCCCAGAAACACCCTAGGGTTCTGCCCTCCCTGCCAGGTGGGCTCAGCAAGGCAGGATCCAAGTGTGGAGAGGCTTAGTGTGGGGAGATCCATATGTGGGTTGAGAGGGTTCTCTGTGGGACAATCTGGGTGTGGGCAGCTCAGTGGGGGACTTGGATGCAGAGGGGCTTGTCGGGAGGGTTCTGGGTCCATGGTAATAGGACTCTGCAGGGGGGTTCAGGTGAAGGTGGTTGGACTCTGGGGAGGGGATAGAGCTTGGCGGGGTTGTCTGGGTGTGGGAAGCTCAGTGGTGGGGTCCAGATTCTGGGGGTGTGGGGATCCAGGTGCAGCTGGTTGGGGCTTAGTAGTTTGGGGATCTGGTGAGGTGGTGCAGGTGGAGTGGGACTCGTCAGGGAGGGTTCTGGGTTCTGCCCCACAATGATTTACCTCTCTACCAGCTGTCCTGGGCACCCGATACTACTGCTGGGGAGGGTCGCATGATCACTCTTGTTGCTTGCCTTTGCTTTCTTGTCAGTCATTTTTTTCTGGGGTGGAAGCAAAGAAATCTGTGGGGGACATAAGTTCTCTGCATATGCAGTGGCACATAATTCCCCCAGGAGTAATCATGTACAGTGAATTCAGCTAGTGCTAATATGTAGTACTTGTTTCACAGGAGTGTTCAAGAACGGATGCATAGCAAAATGTGGGTTGATTGCATTTGTGTTCAGTAATTGTTACCATATGGATTAGGAGCAAGAGAGGAGGTTTGAATTATGCAGAATTTGTGGCCAGTCATTTTGTAAAATAAAAATAGATCCATAAGTCTGAATGACTTAGAGCATTTTCTAAAGAGATTTAAAATACATAGTCCAGTTTTTTTTCCTGTTGAAGGGGTAATTTACAGTATATTGTTCAAGAGCAACATTATTGCACCAAGGTAAGAATATAGTGAAATGCTGCAATGGCTCAGGTTACTGTGTAAGATCAGAATTGGTTTGGACTATGATAAACACAGTATGTCAAGATTCAAAATGTTCCTCGACTTTCACAGCTACAGAACTTCTGCCTTTAAATCTATTATATTCAGGAGATGGAGCCATTTTTTGTATAATGTGCTGGCTAACACACTAGTACTCTTGTTTATCTTGATTTATGTATTGTGCATTTAGTATCACTTGTCAACTGATCCTTCAGACAAACTTGCTTTTTGTTTTGGTATACGTAGCCTCTTGTTTGAATTCCCACGAAAAACTTTAATTAAAGTTGCAAATGTAGATCAGTTGAATTAAAGATGAAGAATCACAAGCATTGGAGCATGAAATAAAGAATTACAAACCAAGTTCATACACAAGATATTTAAACGGCCATTTAGCCTGTTACGCTTGAGGATCAGCATTTTGGCCCTCCACAGGGACTTTAATAAAATTTGATTATGAAAGGATATGACCTGCAAATTTTAAACTGAAGTATTTTTAATCAACCCTGTTGCTATGGGGAGAAGTTGATGGTACCATGTCCAACTGTCTCCCGCTACTTCCCCTGCATATCCAAGAACATAGGACTTTCCATCCTCAATCAGAGACCAGGTCCATCTAGTCTAGCATTCTGTCTCCTACAGTGGCCAACTTCAGATGCTTAAAAGGAAGGTGTAAGAACCCCAGAGTAGGTAGATATGGGATAATCTGTACTGCACATCAGGTCTGATCCTGTTCTTTCACAGTTGGAGATTGGCCTAAGGCCTGAAGCATAAGGTTTAATGTCTTTTATGCAACCCTTTTATTATGACTTTTATGGATATTCTTGATAGCTATAAAATTATCCAATCCCTTTTTAATCTTGCAAAGTTTTTGGCCTCAACAGCTTCTTGTGGCAGCGAATTAGAGTTTTATTATGCATTGTATGAAAAAGTATTTCCTTTTATTGGTTTTTAATTTCCTGCCTTTTAATTTAATTGAATATATCCTTATTTTTGTGTTTGAAATGGGGAGAACCTTCTCTATATAAAATAATGAATGGTATATACTTTTATCATATCTACATGTCCCTTCCAAAGTAACATTCCGATCTGTTCGGTCTTGCTTTTTTCCTTGCCTTCCATCATTTTTGTCACCCTTCTTTGAACCCCTGGTAGTTCTGCAATATCCTTTTTTTGAGACAGAGTGAGCAGTATTGCACATAGGATTCCAGATGAGACCACACCATTGACTTATATAAAAGCCTTCTCTGTATTATTCATCATCCCATTCTCTATGCAACTGACTTTTTATTTTTTTAACCACAGTTGCACAGAGCAGAGCTCTTCATTGAGCATGGTTCTATGATGCCTCTGTCCCTTTCCTGAGGTCATAGTTAATTTATAATACTGTAAGATGATAAAATTTTACCTCCAATGTGCATTACTTTGCATTTATTTATATTGAATTTCATTTGTTATGTTGCCTGGCGTGAGCCAGGAGTGTTCTGAGCAGCTCCCTGTTGGCCTTCTGTGCAATTGCAGAGGCAAGAACTGTCCGTTTGAATGCCTGCTTCCCTGCTGGGCTGTGGAAGCCTCATGGTGGGTAGGATAGGTCTTGTGGGAACACAGGATGGCTCCCCACCCTCACAGAGCCATTTGGGACAATCCAGGAGAGGACGCTAAAGAGAAGTTGAGAAATAGCAACCAGCTGTAATGTTGGGAATAGCTGGAATGCAGCATGTGCCAGCCATTCCTGCCCTTCTCCTCCTCCTCCTCCTCTGCGTCCCCTCCCCCCTTCCCCCCCCCCCCCCCCCCCCCCCCCCCCCCGAGCTGGAGCTGCATGGAGGGAAGCATAGCAACAGAATATGAAGTCTCTGCTCCCACTGGGAACTCTGCCTCCCTGCAGGAGGCTTGTAAGTGTTTTGTTTCCCTTTGTGTCACTTGTGGGGTGTTAACTTTGGGGTCTCTTTATCTGACTTTGGTATTATCTAAAGCTGGAGGTTGCACTGGTTTAACTTAAATCATCTTATTTAAACCAGTGACTGTCGTTTGTGGACTTTTTTTTTTATATCTGTTATTAACTGGTTATGTTAAGTTGGCTTGCACCTGTAAACTTACAGAGAAATTGCATCAGGTTAGAGCATGACCTGGACAGTACCTGCATCCGAAGAAGTGGGCTGTAGTCCACGAAAGCTTATGCTCTAATAAATTTGTTAGTCTCTAAGGTGCCACAAGTACTCCTGTTCTTCTTTTTGCGGATACAGACCAACACGGCTGCTACTCTGAAACCAGTATTTAGAAACTGACACAACATTTAAACACTGCTTAGCATTTGATGTAAATGGGGGTCATCATGTTTAACATAACTGAATGCTAAATTGTTTTTAACGTTATTAATTCTCAAGACTGCTCAAGATCATGGTTTAATATGATATAATTCTTATCTATCGACAAGCCCAATAGGTTGTATCTGGAAGGCTTCAAGAAACCACTGTCTTGTTTTCAGTCTGCTTCTGCCTGTGAAAGCTCTTAGCAGTATCAAAGGCACTGAAGATGGATGTTTGTAGTTTCAGGAAGAAACCCCCTACATTGCTTCGTGTTTGGAAAATTCTTGACGGTAAAGGTTAGAAATGTTTTGAATGAGTTCTTAAAGCCTGCAGAAATTGGTTACATGTCACTGCAAAATGCAAGGTGGAAAAAATTGTTTAGCATAAGTAGTTAGCGCACATTGTAAGAGACCATTCAAGGTAGAGTGGCTCGTTAACACCTCTGCAGTCATCAGACAAAAAGAGGGAGTTAGTGGATAGTGTCTATCAGAGTATGATTTAAGCTTTCAGGGTTTTGAAAGCATTGTGCAGGTTTTCTTTGAGGCGGAGGACTGATAGCCAGATATAGAGTGATGGCTCTGTGAAGTGTTCACCCACAGGTGATGTGGTGTGTTTGTCTCTGATAATTTTCCTATGTAAATTCAATCAAGAGTGTAGTGATTGTTTTGGTTTCACCCACTAAGGACTTGTCTGCACTGCCACTTTACAGCGCTGCAACTCTCTCTCGCTCAGGGGTGTGAAAAAACACCCCTATGAGAGCTGCAACTTTCAGCGCTGGAACATGGCAGTGTAGATAGTGCTACAGCGCTGGGAGCCACTCCCCTCATGGAGGTGTTTGTTTTTGTTTATAGCGCTGGGAGAGCTCTCTCCCAGTGCTGGTGCTGCAACTACACAGCCACATTAAAGCGCTGCCGTGGCACCGCTTTAATGTTGCTAGTGAAGACATGCCCTTAGTTGTCATTGGGGCCTTTAGTGCACTGGATGAGGTACACCACATGTGTAGGGCCCACGGATCTTGAAAGATGTGTTGTGGGGGTGTTGATTATTGTAGCAGTGGAGATATGTCTGCAGGTTTTGCATCTGTCATTATGGCATGGTCTGGGGCCACTTTGAGTTGGAATGAGCTTGGAGACTTTCTCGAACCCTCCCACTTCTTAGAGAGGTGGAGAGTTGTTTGAGCCAGCTCATGAGAAGCAAGCTGCTCCCCACAAACCAGGACATGCCAACTCAAAGCGGCACCAGACCTAGTCTCCTGCCCTGCATAACACAGGCCATAGAACTTCCTGCACTGAGCCCAGTAACTTGTGGCTTAATAACAAGTTATAGGTGGAGTCACTAAAACCCATGTTCTGGAACCCATACATCTTAAACTGTTTTTTATCTTTAATTACCCTGGTTAGAATTTACTCTTCAACTCACTTTGAGAAGCTATCCTATTAAACTTTTACCAAAAAAATTTGCTGAACAAAGTACTTTTTACAGGTCTGCTTAACTCCTTGTGAACTGGATCAGTGAAGCTATGCTGTGTTCTTCAGTGAGTTAGTTAAAGCATGCAGCCAGCCACCTGGGCACAAACTATGAAATTTATAGAAGAACAAGTTTTGTTCTATACATTTTCATAGCTTATTCTGTGCCCAGTTGGCTGTATGCTTTAGTAATGTTCGCCTGTGAACTCGATAGATACCCTTTGGACCAAATCTGTGACTAACTTCTGTTGCTTTGTAAATTTAATTATAAATGGCTGCTGGAATGAACATGCTTCAGCTTTGGCATCTAATCATTCACAAAAGGTTGCTTATTACAAGTGTACCATTAAGCAAGAGTGGTTACACAACTAACTCTTACACAAACAAGAAATTTATCCTGTTCTTCAATAGTCAACAATCTGGACTGGTGATTTTGATCCTCAGACGGCAGCTAACAATCATAAGACTTATTGGTGCCAAACCTCATTTGCATCACATCCCCAGGCAGGGTATAGTCAGGCAGCAAGCAAGGTATAGTCAGGCAGCAAGCAATCCTATTACTTATTGTTGCTAGTACTTCTCCAGAAAGTAAATGATCTTCATGCTGGCCGTTGTGAAGCTGATCACTTAGTTTGAAACACTACTTACAGTTTTAATTCTTCTTGTGATAGTTAGAGGTGTACTTACTGCTTGGGTTTAGGACACCTCAGTGGTACATATATCTGGGAGGTGTGGCTAAAATTAATAACTGTAGGTGGAACTTAATCCTCTGGTACTGAACAAGAATTGTCTTTGGAGTATAGGTGCATGCCATAGTAATTCAAGCAGTATGTTTGGATTCCTTGAATATGAATAAAACCCCAAATTGTCCTATTTGGGTAAACTTGAATAAACAAAAGAAAGTGAAGAATTAAACAGGTACTGAAATATTTCATTTTAATGTCTCAGGCATTTATGGGCACAAAATAATGTGAGATATGGTGGAATCGTAGTTTACACTACAGGTTAGTCAGTATAACTTGCGTCGTTCAGGGGTGTGAATAAGTCCTCCCCGGAGCGACACAAGTTACATCAGCCTAAGTGCTGGTGTGGACAGCACTATGTCGGTGGGAGAGCTGCTTCCGTTGACATAGCTACTGCCTCTCGGGAAGGTGGTTTTATTATGCTGACAGAAGAGCTCTCTCCTGTGGGCAGAGAACATCTTCACCTGTAGTGCTTCTAGTATAGACTAGCCCAGAGATGCCATAAGAGCAGTTACTGCAGTATTTAAACCTCATAAATGGGTCACTGAGGGATTATAAAAGCCTGTGATAAATGTAAACAAAACCCAAGAAACCTCTCTTGTCATGTACCTTTTATTTATTGGCTTCCTCTGGAGCTTGTTGCTGTCGTATGAAGCCTCCCACCAGTGAGAACCAGGGGCAGTACTCTGGTGAAAAGCCCAGCCCACAGAAGCTAAGATTTCTGCTGGTATACTGTCTTTGAGCCCAGTTTAGGGAAGTGGGGCTCTGTTTTTTATATTAATCTCTGGCTAGTAGGTGTCCATAAACTTCTACCCAACCACTTTTTAGCAGCTGAAAGAGAAGAGGGGCTTTATGTTCTCCCCCTTCAGTGCCTCTTTGTTGTGATGAAAGTTGGGAGGAAAACAGGTCTCCACTCTCCACCTGTTTTGAGGAGGTAGGTCTTACTTGCTTTTGTTCAGATCTTTCCCAAGCATCAGCAAAAAGACACAATTCTTGAAAGTTTACTGTTGACCTTAAGGTTCTGAATAGCAGCTATGAAACTAATCAACCTTCACTTCCTTTTTTCTGCCTGTCGGCAAAGCTCTGAACAACAGAAGATGCAGTGAAAAACTATCTGCAGATGCATGAAAACACTTTTGCAACAGTTTTCTTTTTGTTCATATTTGAAAGACTACTGTATCTGTGCAACCATAAAGGCTAGAACTTTTTTGAGCACTTCAATTCTGTGGAAATTGATGATTGTTTAGAAACCTATCCTCACCAAGAAAAACTTCACAGTGAGGAATAGGCAGGTGTAGAATTTTCAGCCCATGACTGAAATGTATGTACAATGCAACTTAGCAATATTTTTATTTTTATTTATTTATATATATATATACGTGTGTGTGTGTAAGATACTATATACATTTATATACTATACATATAACAATACTAGATACACTTAAGAATTAAGATAATGGCTAGCTGTATTAACAATATTTATGCTAGCGTGTCCTGTGATGTTCCTGTTGGTGTTAACTCAATTTCTAAACAAACCATCAGTTGTATCAAACTTGTGAATGTTAGAGCTTGCGAATAGTGTCAGACATTCAGAAATATAGTCTAGAGAACAGGTACAGCTCAGCAGTGGCTGTGCAAGTCTTTCTATGCTGGTCTACCAATGGGCATTTATCCGTACCTGGAGAAGGGACCACCTCTAGGGACAAGGAGGGTCATTCAATCTCCTACCCTGTCTCCGAGTATTATCAACAAGGTTGCTATTGGTGTCGTTTATGGTGGTGGTTTCTGTGATGTGGACACCTGTCCACTGGGAACTAGACAGATCAACTTTCTTTCAAATAGCCTACTAAAAAGGCATCCATTGATGGAAACTTTTAATTGTTACTGACCTGAGCAGGAATTGAATACAAAAGTGCTATCAGTTAGCAGTGCCCGGAGCCATCAGTCTTGTTAGCTGTTTCAAGTAATTTGTTTTACTAAATTATTTGACTATAGAATGCTTTTGTGAATCAGTCTTATTCTAACAAAATATTAATTTTTGTTTTAGGATACCTGTAAAAGATGGTGGATCGCTTGGCAAACAGTGAAGCAAATACTAGACGAATAAGTATAGTGGAAAACTGTTTTGGAGCAGCAGGTCAACCTTTGACTATTCCTGGTCGTGTTCTGATTGGAGAAGGAGTGTTAACAAAGCTGTGTAGGAAGAAACCTAAAGCAAGACAGTTTTTCTTATTCAATGATATTCTTGTCTATGGCAACATTGTTATCCAGAAGAAAAAATACAATAAACAGCACATAATTCCACTGGAAAATGTCACTATTGATTCCATCCAAGATGAGGGGGACCTACGGAATGGGTGGCTTATCAAGACACCTACAAAATCTTTTGCAGTTTATGCTGCCACTGCCACAGAGAAGTCTGAATGGATGAGCCACATAAATAAATGTGTTTCTGATTTGCTTTCCAAAAGTGGGAAGACTCCCAGTAATGAACATGCAGCTGTCTGGGTACCTGACTCAGAGGCTACTGTTTGTATGCGTTGTCAGAAAGCAAAATTTACACCTGTCAATCGTCGTCACCACTGTCGCAAATGTGGCTTTGTTGTATGCGGACCCTGTTCTGAAAAGAGGTTTCTTCTTCCCAGTCAGTCCTCCAAGCCTGTGCGGATTTGTGACTTCTGTTATGATCTTCTTTCTACTGGGGAGATGACTACTTGTCAGCCCACTAGATCAGACTCTTACAGCCAGTCACCCAAGTCCCCTTTAAATGATGTATCCGATGATGACGATGATGATGATAGCAGTGATTAAGGACCAAATATTGTTTTCAGGCGTTGCAATTGGTGTTTTGAACTATAAAGAGCTGCTTTTGGGGAAACCTGTAGCCAGACACCTCTGAAATTCTATTCTAGCCATAAAATTTGCCTGAGTATCTTCAACTACCTTGTGCCTCAATATGAATGCTCTAGACAATAGGCTTTTCACTCTTCTGCAGGGATAAACTGTTGCAAATATATCAGATAACTTTCCAACTTCTTATACTTGAGTTATGTCTAGAGTAGACTTTTTGTTGAAGATTGGAAAATTCAGCGTAGCTTTCTTTATTTAACAACCATGCTACATTATTTGATAGTGATACTTTATCATTTCTGTTTTTTTATATGGTAAAATAATAAACATGCATGAAACTATGATAAATATATTTTGGTTAATTCCATCAAATGTTTAGCTTTTTCTAACCATGTTATGTAATGATAAATTGAATTGACATTTCGTAACATATATTCATACTTTAAATGTCACTAATTTGGGGGGGGAAATTGTTTTGCATTTATTTATGACAAGCAGTGCCTTGTAATGACTGTGGTGTTTCAGGAAGAAACAAACCTGTTGCATACTATCTGGATTTGCGTGGCACAGATATCTGAGAAATTGATGGTGCTATTGAAAATAATTGCTGTGGTAAAATAAGGTTTTGGAAAGCACATTATTGTATTCACCAATGCAGTGAGTGACTATGGCCCCAATCATGTAACCCCTAATCTGTGAGGGCAGCCCCAGTACACGTGCAGATTCCCACAAACTTGAGTGGGCTTCCACAAAAATTGTAGAGGCTCACTCGCATGCATCAAATTACTGGGTCAATATCTCTGGTGGATAAATTTAGTCTGATCTTCTCCACATGGTTATACAATCTTATTTCTCTTCAAAATAGTTTTAAGATTTCTTGCATTTTTATATTTTATAGGTATCAGAAATAGTAATTGACAATTGCATTGTTAAATTTTGACTGGTGGTTTAAGTAACATTTTGTTGCTGAAATTTATTAAATTGTTCTGAATTGCTTCCCAACACAACACTAATTTGTTTGTTTCACATTAGCGGGAGGTATTTTTAGGTGAAGATTGGAATTTATTTTTAAATAAGCTAGTGTGAAAAATTTCTGACCAACAATCTGTGAACACCTTTGTAAAAATGGCTCTTCTTTATACACAACAGACCTCAAGTTAAAAGGGGAATGCAAATTATTTCCTTTTAAACATTTTATTTATATATATACATACACATACACACACACATGACCAAGAAAGCTGTAACAAAGTTACAGAATGGTCAGTGCAGAAAATGTCTCTAACAGAGTTCACTTTACTTTTATCAAGTTCTTTTTTACAAAAGTGTGATATTCCTATATAAATGTAAAAGTTAGCTTTGTGAAAATTTGTAAAACCCTAAACATGTTGACATTTCTATATTTTTATAATAGTCAATTTTTATGTGGAAAAAACCTCTGAAATAATTGTATGGGAATATAGTAGCAACTGATTTTATAAAAAAAAATGTTAAATTTATATATAGATCTTTGTTTATTAAGTGACAATTTCTGCACTGTTTGCCTTGGCTGGCAATAATTGGGTTAAAAGTATTTATTGAATAAACGGTCAATGCTGCATATTGCACTAGTCTCCCAATCTGTACATTGTAACTGTGTTTTTAGCAAAATTACAATGTAAAGCAATAAATCTCAATTCAGTATCCAACTAGCTAAAGAGTGCAATTAACATAAGAATTTGCTATAATTTTAAATTGAACAAAGAGATGCTATTTTCTTTAAAAAGCACGGAAGTAAAAAGTTTGATCTGCTTTAAAAGAAATATTGAAAGGGGGAAAACACTTTCTGTAATTAGGGCTTACAGAACAGGGGTACTCATTAATATTACCTGACAAGCAATAAATAGGGGAGTGTGCTCAAAAGGATAGTTGTAATAAATCAGTGTGCTCCTACTCTGATTCATAGGAAACAGTGACTTGCAGAACTAAGGGAAAATGTTCTGTTTTTAGAGTATTTTCGGGCAACAAATCTTACCTTTGTGCTTATGCAACAATGTTTCTGTTTCAGAAATGGAAACTAAATTTTATTAGCTTAGTTTTTCTATAGAAACATAATTCAGCGACTTTCTGTGTAAATATCTGTGCTAATGATTAACAATATAATTGATATACTTTAGTTTTCTTTTCTTAAGCTGTGATACAAGATTAATATTCATTTGTCTTGTTTCAGAATTCCATCCTTTGTATATCTTTCCAGTATGTTTGTAAGTTGCACATACGTCTTCAGCACTTTTATTTTATTTTTTTTTCTGGGAGGAAACATTTAAATTTCTTAAGTTATTTCTGCAGAATGTTCTTGCACCTACCCGAATCCATCATTACCTGTTAACAAAATTTGTACTATGCTGCACTGATTCCTGAAGCTGTAACCAAACTGACATCTAAAGGGGAAAAATCATTGTTTCATCTGAAACTAATGTACAACAGTGAAAGCTTTTAGGGAACATAAAAATGTTTTGGTAATATTCCATTGTGGTGTTTCAAATTTTAAATTGTCTTGTACTTTCAGATTCTTCAAAGGGCTCAATACATGACTTGTAAACTTGTTTTCGGTCAAATCTACTTATTTTACTGACAAATATATGGTGTAGCTTCAAACCTGTATGTGTTAGTAGTTCTTTAACTACAGGCCTTCAAGAGTGACAAAAGGTACAGCAGTAGCATGGTAAACATGGGTAGTGGAGCTCTCTATGCTGATCAAACAAGAAATGAAAATTCAGAAGTTCCCAGGGCTTTAACAGGAGAGGTGGGCTATTTCCTGTATACCTGGCTGCTGTGCAATGGAGTTGAAAGTGCTCTCCAGAGCAGTCACAGCGGAGCACTGTGGGACACCACCTAAAGGCCAATTAATTCAAATTACACAACGTAGTGTCTATACCAGGGGTAGGCAACCTATGACACACATGCCAAAGGTGGCACACGAGCTGATTTTTCAGTGACACTCCTGCTGCCCGGGTCCTGGCCACTGGTCTGGGGGGGGTTCTGCATTTTTATTTGATTTTAAATGAAGCTTCTTAAACATTTTAAAAACCTTATTTACTTTATATACAACAATAGTTTAGTTATATATTCTAGACTTCTAGAAAGAGACCTACAAATGTTAAAATGTATTACTGGCACGCAAAACCTTAAATTGGAGTGAATAAATGAAGATTCAGCACACCACTTCTGAAAGGTTGTCAACCCATGGTCTACGCTATCCCCAGGTCGACCCGTGGATGTTGAATCAAGCGCTACACCTCACGCGGAGGTGGAGTACAGAAGTCGACTTTATAGGTAACTTAAGTCGGCAGAAGGGACTTGGTAGTGTAGACAGGTACATTATTAGATCCACTTAATGCTGCTTCCTTCGACCTAAGTTTGTAGTGTAGACCAGGCCACAGTAATAGAATACTTTATTTTCCTGCCTAAGTAAATTAAATGCAAGTAGGTTCAGTTTCAGAAGTGGCTAAATCTAATAAATTGGTGGGGAGCCAGTAATACAGGGGATCAAAATTGACAAATCAGAATAGGCAGAATGTGGATTCATAAATGATTTATGTAGTTAACCAGATTCACATTTAAAAATAAGACTAAGCAAGAAATGAACAGTAGCAGGGTGCACTGATTTAACTCAGTGGTTTAAATCAATTTTAATAATTTAAATCAGGAAGCCTTGATTTAAATAGATTGTAATCCTATTTTGCATTTGTACTTTTTAGGTATTTTCCTAAAGAAAGGTTGACTCTTGTTAATTGTTAATGATTAAAATGTTGATTTGTAACTAAATATAGTTAAACTTACACTAAACTTGTTGCTTTTTTTGCTAACCAGGAGGAAACACTGTATCTATACCTATTTTTTAAGAATTATCTAGTTTAACACACATTTATTCTGATTCTTAATTTTTATATTTTTATTGTGTTAGAAAGTGGTGAACTATGCAGTTTTTTATTTACTAGAATTAGATTAATCTTTTACTTATGATTTGTGTCAAGCTGTGGATGGAAATTCAATTAAAATGCAAAAAAATGTCATTTTAATTAAAAAAAAAAAAAGTGCTTGGTACAGAAGAGAATTTATCAATACATAGCTCAGTGGGTTGAGCATTGGCCTGCCAAACCCAGGGTTGTGAGCTCAATCCTTGAGGGGGCCACTTAGGGATCTGGGGCAAAGTCAGTACTTGGTCCTGCTAGTGAAGGCAGGGGGCTGGTGGACTCGATGACCTTTCAGGGTCCCTTCCAGTTCTATGAGATAGGTATATCTCCATATATTTATATTTTTACATTTAAAACTGATTTATTAAACTAAAGAATTACTGTATGTGTAGTTAATAGGGCTGTCGATTAATCAGTTTTAATTGCACTGTTAATAGAATACCAATTGAAATTTATTACATATTTTGGATTTTTCTACATTTTCATATATATTGTATTCTGTGTTGTAATTGAAATCAAAGTAACTCCTCACTTAAAGTCGTCCCAGTTAACATTTTGTCGTTACATTGCTGATCAATTAGAGAACATGCTCGTTTAAAGTTGCGCAATGTTCCCTTATAACATCGTTTGGCAGCCGTCTGCTTTGTTCACTGCTTGTAGGAAGAGCACCCCGTTGGAGCTAGCTGGTGGGGGCTTGGAATCAGGGTGGACTGACAGCCCCCCTATCAGCTCCCCGCTCCCTTAAGTTTCCTGTGCAGCAGCTGCCCAGCAGGCTAGCAATTGCAGCTGTCCCTCCCCCCATTGCCATGTGCTGCTCCTGCCCTCTGCCTTGGAGCTGCTCCCCAAGACTCCTGCTTGCTGTGCAAGGGGGTGGGAAGAAAGGGGCTAATGTCAGGGTGTCCCCCTTCCCCCTGCTTGTGCACCCTGCTCTATCTCCATAGAGCAAGGGGGGGACACAACAGGGCTCAAGACGGAGGGACCTTGCTGGCTGGAGCTGCTGTCTCAACTTGCTAATCTATTTAAAAAGGCAATGTACTTAGAGTGGAGTCAGCGTACTTAAAGGGGCAATGCACCTCTCTCTCTCTCTCTCTCTCTCTCTCTCTCACACACACACACACACACACACACACACACACACACACACACAGTGTGTGTCTCTGCCATGCTGTTTCCCGCCCCCTCCATTCGTGTTGCTTTGTAGAGTGTGAGGCTACATTAACAACAATTTGTTAACCCTTGAGGGCTCAGCTGAATGCTAGTTCATCATTTAGCAGTAAGGCATTCCCTGGGAAATATCCCACCCTCTGACTTCATTGCCTCAACCAAGCTTCACAATTATCGTCGCTGTGTACCATATTAAATTATTTAAAACTTATCCTGCGTGTGTGTGTGTGTGTGTGTGTGTGTGTGTGTGTGTGTGTGTATAATATGAATGAGTCTTTTGTCTGGTGAAAAAAAATTCCCTGGAACCTAACCCCCCCCCCCCATTTACATTAATTCTTACGGGGAAATTGGATTTGCTTAACATCGTTCACTTAGTTGCATTTTTCGGGAACATAACTACAACATTGCAAGGTATTTACATGCCAGATATGCTAAACAATCATATGGCCCTTCATGCTTCCTCCACTATTCCAGAGGACATGCTTCCATGGTGGTGATGCTCGTTAAAAAATAATGCGTTAATTAAATTTATGACTGAACCCCTTGGAGGAGAATTGTATGTCCCCTGCTCTGTTTTACTCACATTCTGCCATATATTTCATGTTATAGCAATCTCGGATGATGACACAGCACATGTTCATTTTAAGAATACTTTCACTGTAGATTTCAAAAAACTCAAAGAAGGTACCAGTGTGGGATTTCTAACCGACACAAGGTTTAAGAGTCTGAAGTGCCTTCCAAAATCTGAGAGTGACAGTATCGTGCATGCTTTCAGAAGTCTTAAAAGAGCAACACTCTGATGCGTAAACTACAGAATCTGAACCACCAAAAAAGAAAATCAGCCTTTTGCTGGTGGGATCTGACTCAGATGATGAAAATGAACATGCATTGATTTGCATTACTTTGGATTGTTATTGAGCAGAAACTATGCGCATGGACGCATGTCCACTGGAATGGTGGCTGTAGCATGAACGGACATATGAATCTTTAGCGCATTTGGCAGGTAAATATCTTGCAATGCCGGCTACAATAGTGTCATGCAAACACCTGTTCCCACTTTCAGGTGATACTGTAAACAAGAAGCGGTCAGCATTATCTCCTGCAAATGGAAATAAACTAGTTTGTCTTAGTGATTGGCTGAATAAGAAGTAGGACTGAGTGGACTTGCAGGCTAAAAAATTTTACGTTGTTTTATTTTTGAGTGCAGTTTTTTGTACAGAATTCTAAATTTGTAAGTTCAAACTTTCATGATAGAGATTGCACTACAATACTTGTATTAGGTGAATTGAAAAATACTGTACTTTTTTTCTGTGTAATTGAAATAAAATATATTTGTAAATGTAGAAAACATCCACAAATATTTTAATAAGTGGCATTCTATTGTTTAACAGTGTGATTAATCAAGATTAAATTTTTAATCACATGATTAATTTTTTAAATCACTTGACAGCCCTAGTAGTTACTGAATTGAACTGATCCTGGTAATAACTGCCTTCGAGATTTTAGAACTAGTAGATTGTATCCTCGCACCTAGTTTTTATTCATAGATTGGAAGAAGAAAACAAGCTTTCCTGCTTTTCATCTCCCAATTGGTGTCTGAACTTTGAATGAAATAGTCATTGAACTGAGCATCTTGAATAAAATGAAATTAAGATAATATTCTGTCTGCACCTGCAGAAAAGGCTAGTGCTGTCAAATGCTGTTTTAGTACTTCAACCAACTCTGGTTCCAGGTGCTTAGCCAGTGAGTTTAGTGGTTTGACTTTTTTTAAAAATTGGCAGCAAACATGAGCTGCTAAATATCACTTTTATATATATAATTTAATTTAGTAAGTTTAAGCCTTAACATAGGTTGTCAATTTCAAATTTTAAATATTGTTTAAAAATAAACTTGTATTTAATTTATAGAATCATAGGACTGGAAAAGACCTGAAGAGGTCATTTAGTCCAGTCCCATGCACTCATGGCATGACTAAGTATTAGAGGTTCTCAACCAAGGGTACATATACCCCTGGGGGTACACAGAGGTCTTCCAAGGGGCACAGCAACTCGTCTAGATTTAACAGGCTACATAAAAAGTATTAGTTAAGACAGTACAAACTAAAATTTCATACAATGACTTATTTATACTACTCTATATACTGAAATGTAAGTACAATATTTATATTCCAATGATTATTTTATAGTTATATGATAAAAATGAGTCGCAATTTTTCAGTAGTAGTGTGCTATGGCACTTTTGTATTTTTATGTCTGTTTTAAGTGAGGTGAAACTTGGGGGTACACATCAGATTCCTGAAAGGGGTATAGTAGTCTGGAAAGGTTGAGAGCCACTGATCTAGACCATCCCTGACATGTTTATCTAACCTGCTATTAAAAATCTCCAATGATGGAGATTCTGCAACCTCCCAGGGCAATTTATTCCAGTGCTTAACTACCCTCACAGTTAAGAAGTTTTTCCTAATGTCCAACATAAACCACCCTTGCTGCAATTTCAGACCATTGCTTCTTGTCCTGCTCTTAGTGGTTAAAGAGAATGTTTTTCCCTCCTCCATGTAACAACCTTTTATGTACTTGAAAACTGTTATGTCCCCTCTGTCTTCTCTTCTCCAGACTAAACAAACCCAATTTTTTCAATCTTCCTTCATAGGTCGTTTTCTAGACAGGTAATCATTTTTGTTGCTCTTCTCTGGACTATCTCCAATTTGTCCACATCTTTCCTGAAATGTGCCCAGAACTGGACACAATACTCCAGTTAACGCCTAATCAGACACTTCTCGTGTCTTGCTTAAACACTCCTGCTAATACATCCCAGAATGTTGCTTGCTTTTTTTTTTTTTTTGCAAAGTGTTACACTGTTGACTCATATTTAGCCTGTGAACCACTGACTCTCAGATCCCTTTCTGCAGTACTCCTTCCTAGACAGTCATTTCCCATTTTGTATGTGTGTAACCGATTTGTTCCTGCTTAAGTGGAATACTTTGCTTTTGTCCTTATTTAATTTCATCCTATTTACTTCAGACTATTTCTCCAGTTTGTCCAGATCATTTTGAATTTTATTCCTATCCTCCAAAGCACTTGCAACCGCTCCCAGCTTGGTATGGCCACAAACTTCATAAGTGTACTCTCTGTCATTATCTAAATCATTTAAATAAGAAAAACACATTTTTAAATGAAAAAAAATCAAGATTTTATTTAAAAAGCCATGGATTTTTATCCATTCTGCACACTAATATGTTACTTTTCTGTAGCATAAATGGGGTCACTTTGAAAAAGTTCATGTCTCTATGCTTTTTGAAATACCTCTTATTGGCTTAGGTATTTGCTAGAAAATACATGAGTATTCCTAGTCAGTGATACTGAATTTTGTTCACCTCTAAAAGTGGTCGTAGCTGGTTCATTTTGAAACAAAAGCAGTAAATGACATCTCTTGTAAAAAGAAATTGGAGAATATCTACTAATTTTGTGCCTTTGAGCCAACCTGTCTAAAAAGCTGGTTTAGCAGTTAGTACATGCAGTAGATCTCTTCGCTTCATATTGTGTATTTCCTGTTATTCACTTGCAGTAGGCTACAATTGCTGTTTATCTGATATATATTCTTAATGTTGACTTGAAACAACTGGAACCAGTGCCTGGAGCAACTGTCCTCCAAGGCTCTCAATCAATTTTATTTATCAAAGGGAGAACAGATCCAGCATCTCAAATTTCAGAGATCATATTAAAGAAATACATGTTTGCTAACTTCTAGTTGAGTTCAGATTGTGAACCTTGGAGCTCTTGTAAGTGATAATGTATAAAGAGACTTATAGAAGATCTAAAATAATTCCTAGTTCCCTTGCTGGAACTGTAAAGGTGAAGGAAAGAGGACATCATATGTTTGTATGGTTTTAAATAGAATTTAACTAAAGGTGTCTGCATTTAAACAACACTATCTCTGTAAGCTGAAAGCCCTATCTTGAGGGGGAACATCAAATATGGCTTTTCTTTTAAGTTATTACATACAAGTAACTCATTAACTAAGGCAAATTTCATATGTATCTAATCAGTCACTTAAATTGCTCCATTTAAAAACTGCTGAAGCATAGTGAAAATGTGGAAGTGAGTTTAATACAGCTTGGGGCTCTGTTGAGGCACTTGGGCCCTGAGGTCTCTGCACATCTAACAGGCAGAGAAATAAGAGTTTGAAAATGATCTGGAAAAACACAAGTTTCTAAAGCTTAAATTTCATCTAGCAAATGAAGCTGCAGATACAGTCAGTATTGTTAAATATTTAGAAAGCAGAAACAGATTATGGTTTGTATTGTTGCAATTTTGCCTATAATATCTCTAAATTGATGGAGCTTGTTTCTATTAGCAGCAGAGACTGAGAACTGGAAAGGAGCAGACATTTTGTAAAGATTAAACATTGTCTTTCAACTGCAAGTTACTGTAGTACCTGCAACAAGTTGGTTGGGGTGTTACTGCCCTTCATTTGTCTCAGAACTGCTCATTTGTGTCCTTAAGGCCTCTATTGCTAACACCTACATGGGATTCTCCTGCAACTCAAATTGTAGCTCTGCTTTTGAAGCAGAGAATCTCTTCTCTATTTCCTCTGTTGCAATTAAGTTTTGAGTGGCTGTGATGTGTGGCATAGTAAACTGTGAAGTCCTGTCCTGACCGGACACAGATTTGTTATAGAATAGCACTCTATATAAAATGCTACATTTTAGTGTGTTCATTACCAATCTGAAAAATGGAATGGGGAATGTTAATCAAGGGGCCATTATGAAAGTTCTGAGTGATTTCAATAGGAGTGTTGAGGGTGCTCACTTACTGGTAGGATTGGGCATAAGGCACATAAGCAGTGGCAAATATTTTGAACATAGGATCAAAATAGTCTCTACTGTACCCAATTGAAAAAATGGGCTGATTCCCATAAAATGTAGTTTGATAAGGACAAATATTGCAGATCATGAAGGACTAAGAAAGTATGCAAATATAAAAAGAATGAGAATTTTGAAAAGACTCTGGGGTTTATAATCAATGATAAATTGAATCAGCTTTATCATATTAATTAACAAATCCTGTATTGGAGTGTTTTGTGTCAAACAAATGAGCTAGCTTTACATACCTTACATGCCCTAGCTTTACATCTTGTTTTTTAAATATCAGTTTGACAAATGGGTTGATATCAAAGGAATTGTTTTTTAATTGTAATATAGATTCTACTTTCCTGCTGTACAAAAACAAGGTACCAGTTGATCACTTGGCCTGGCTGTGACCCCCCCCTTTCCACTCATCCCCAGCTGTTCAAAGGATAAGGGAGTTAAGTGACTATGAATGAACTAAGCCAAATGGGAAGGGTCTGAGTATGAAAAATACCTGCAGAGGGCCTTTGATGGACATCTACTAAGAGTGTCGTACACATGAGGCCCTGTTCTGAGCTTGAACCAGACTGAATGTTAGGCTAGATAGCAAGGTAATTCAGTTGATCTCAATTACCTTGAAGCATAAGACTAGAGATGCAAAGGCTTTATCTGTAAATAGCAAGATATTGAAGGGTGTCTGTTAAATTGATTAGGTTTTTTTATGGACCTGTGGTAAAGTTGGTAGCATGTTCAAATTCATATACAGTGTAGCAGTAAAATTTGTTAAAATTAACTGGCAGTTAGGTTTTTAACAATCATTTTGAAACTCCCCATAGTTGCCACCTACACTTGTTTCATCTTAGATATGTCATGAGTGGGATTGAAAAGGTGGGGGTTTTTTGTTTTGTTTGTTTTTTGCTAGCTGCTTTGCACAAGATGTGATATTGCCACTATGCCGCTCTACTCTTTGGGCTTCTCACTAGCTCTGTGGGTGTTCTTGAAACTTCTTTTGATAGAGGTGGTCAACTGTGTGGAAGGGGAACCCGTATGTTCCACTGCTTGTGATTTTATTTATATATAAAAATCAGCTCTGCTTCATGTGGGGTTTTTCTTGGCCATCGTTTGGGTTCTTGCAGTTTTTCAGAACTATGGCTTTGAGATGAGCTGTGGTAATTGCTCCCTTCTTCCATATCCAGGGTTGATCCTGTGAGTTCTGTTCAGTACTTGCCTAGACTATGACATTCTTCTGGAATTCAAGTTACATAAATGAGGCAAGATCCTATCTCTATCTGACATACTGGCCACAGACATCCAACTAATACTGGGATGGAGGGTGGGAACCATCTGGCATATAACGGACTACATCAGTGATAAAGGGTGGATTTTGGAGGAGGATGGCATGGCAAACTCCTTGCACTTGGAAAATTAATGCATTAGGATCTTTAACAACTTATAGCCAAAAGGACCAACATTTTAGTGTCATCTGAAAAATCAGCACAGAAAAATTGAGGGCCCTGCAGTTTTCTGTTGAAATAGAATGAAGGGCAAATAACGCCTGTGAAAATAGACTCTGAGGACCATAGACTATTCTAGGGATTCTCTTCTGAAGCTAATGCTACTATTTAAAACAAAATTAAAACAGGATGTACAGTGAGGCTGATTCTGTAATAGTATTATCATTGAGCTCACACCTATTCTGACCTTAATGTTATAAATAACTTGGTACTTTGAGTCCTAGGATTTTAATGGATAAGAAGAAAACAACTCACTTCCATAACTGATGTAAGTGGGTGGTATTTTTAACAGTGGGTGGGGGAAATTGATGGGCTGGTGGTGAAAGGAGGACAGTTCCAGTAGCAAGGGAAGGAGGCACTTACCAAGGGACAATAAGTAGCTCCTTCCATGGGAGTCTCCAGCCAATCGCCTGTTTAGAGGGTCAGGAAGGAATTTTTTCTCCCATGAGCCAACTGACGGAGGACCAGGGAGTTTTGCCTTCCTTGCAGCATCTGCAAGCCACAGTGGGTTATGTAGGCATGCACATGGTATCTAAGTAAGGTACTGAGATGGTGGTTTTACTTTTCACAACTCGTAGCTGGTTTCCAGGGCATTTAAAAATAAAATGAATGGTTCCCAGAGGTAAAAGACCTGGGGTTCTGGTGATTGGGCCTTGGGCTCATGTGATCGGGGGTGAGACCTTGTGGCCTTTGCAAGCTGAGGTCCCCACCCTGCTGTACCCTCTGTCAGTGTGGATATTGGGAATCTGAGAGAAAGCTCAGCCTTGGGAGGTAGGCTGGGTTATATGGTAAAGAGCCTGTAAGCCTCACGCTGGAACCAATTAAATGCTTGGTATAGGAGAGTATGGGTGATGGGCAGGTAGTGTCCCTCTTTTGTGTTAAATGTTGCGGCCTGCCACGTATTTCCAGGCATGTCTGTCCTCATTTTGCTACTGTTAACATCAAATTTAACTGCAGCTTTTTAATTGTGTGAAATAGTGGAGGAGAATGGGAAAAACACCTATTGCTAAGTGAACTCTTCCTTCTCCCACTGGATTAAAATGGCGACTGTACAGTCATCTTTAGGAATAACCGTTGCAGCTTTTAGCTTGCCCCTTTAAGTTCATAATGAGCAAAATGTAGAGAGCTGTGAAGGGAGTTTCTAGTATCCATCCAATTAAAATTTAAATTCAGCAGGCAGACTGAGAACCTATTTCTAAGTCAAAATATTAATGTCCTCTATAAAGAGTGCTTTTCATCTGTATAATCCTAATGTACATAAGAATTGCATCACTTTTAAAATTCACCAGTTACGTTGGCTGTACTGGCAAGAATGGAAATTAAGACTGATGAAGGGGGCTTAGAACAAAATACAGGGCTATGGGAAAGTTGAATTCAATTCTCTTAATGCTAATGGGGAGGGTTTCAGAGGAGAGATGATAGCTTGTCTCCTCTCTATTGGAGCTGTGCCAGAAGTGGGTTAAAGCTATGCTGAGCCCAGTGAGCTATGGCCTAGCTACCATGCCATTAGACTAGTGGTATGAATCCAGGACTTGACTCCTCCTGTGGCTTTGAGAAAGTCACTTTGCCTTTCTACCGGGGAGGGTGGGGGTGGGGGGTTGTGGTGGGAAATAATCCCTGTCTGCTTCACAGGGGTGTTTGTGAAAATTAGACTGTAAAGAGCTTTGAAAATGGAATTGCTGTTTTATATAATTGTAAGCAAGAAAAAAAGGATCATTAACTGTTACTTATCACTCCCCCTCCATTACGAAGATGTCCCTTCTCTTCCTCCCTCCCACCCCAAAAGTTCCTTCGTGGGTGAAAGCTAGTATCCATGTTCCCACTAGAAGGATATTTTTCATGGAGTTTCATATCAATCTTGGATTTAGAACTTTCAACAACAATGCTTTGTATCACTGCCAAAGTGATGCAATAACTTGACTCACCCCAGCCTCCATGTGTGAAAAGCTCAAAGGTTGCTTAATGCCTGTTTGTGTCTTACTGTTACATAACCCGACATATATCATGTTACCATTGTTACTTTGTCCATGACCAAAATAACACATCTGCTCCAAGTAGTGATCTCTAACTGCTCATGTAATTCTAAGAGGACTTTCCTATCCAAGCTTAAGTGCTTGTTCTTTACATCAAAAGTGTTTAATCCCTGCATAAGGATCCCGTGTCTAACATTGCAATTAGCCTTCTCACTGTGACTTGCAGGGCTGTCACACAGCTGATCATCTAGAAGTTTGACTAAACTATAATAGCCCATTTTAATTGAATTGTCTCATTAGAATTGGTAAGGCAACCCCCATCTTTTCATGTACTATGTGTATATATATCTTCCTACTGTATTTTCCACTCCATGCATCTGATGAAGTGGGTTTTAGCCCACGAAAGCTTATGCCAAATAAATTTGCTAGTCTCTAAGGTGCCATAAGTACTCCTCATTTTTTTTTTTTTTTTTTTTTTTAATGTAAGTGCAGTTAGCCAAATTTTCCTGCCCTCCAAGGGCAATATTGCCTTTTGTCCTGCAGGAACTGATAATTCTCCCATAGGTCTCTAATCCCCCAGTGAGGTAGTAGTAATATCAATTAATTTACATTACAGAAGTGCATGCAGGCCCTGTCTGAGAGCTGACCCTATTGTGCTACACACTGTACAAACACACAGTTTTGTAAGCTCTCCAGGGACTAGGACTGTCTCTTACTCCTTCCTTTCTTTCACAGTTTTAGTATCATCCTTTTTTTACAGATGGGGAACTGGAGTACAGAGGGAGAAAGTGACTTGCTCAAGGTCACACAGGAAGCCTGTGGCAGAGTTTGGATCTTCTTAGTCCAGCCCACTGCCTTAACTACAAGGCCTTCCTCTTACTCAGGAGCTTGTGCCTATGCAGCCTCTTATTTTCCTTCTCCTTTCCTATTTGACGGTAGATGGCCTGGCCTGCACTTATTGAAATAAAACGTATTTGCCTGAAAGTGGATCCTTTACTGTGAAGCATGAGAGGCCAAATTCTGCCCCTGGTGACTCCTGTGCAATCCCATTAGTCAATACAAGCAAAATGATGTTGGTCTCTGAGCTTCTTCTAGGCTAATGTGTTGACTTTGCTAAAGCCAGCTGGTGCTAGGCTCCATGCATATCTCCATTGTACAATGTGCATGAGCTATTACAACTAAGTTACTTTAATTTTGTTTAGCTACTGTCACAGATGAGATGCATTTCATCAGTACACCTCTACCTCGATATAATGCTGTCCTCAGGAGCCAAAGAATCTCACCGTGTTATAGGTGAAACTGCGTTATATTGAACTTGCTTTGATCCACCAGATTGCGCAGCCCCGCCCCCCCCAGCAATGCTTTACCGCATTCTATCTGAATTTGTGTTATATCGGGTCGCGTTATATAGCGGTGTATATGAAAAGGATTATAAAAGCCTCATCTGAAGTAGTTGTGCACCAATGCTATAGACGTGAGCCAGTAAGGTTCTGTTAAGATTTTCTTCTTAAATACGGAGAATGCAAACTGCTGATCTTAAATTCAAGCTGACTGTGAAAATGCTGGTATACAAACAATAAATGACATGGAGCTAGTTCTCCATGAAGAATGGATGCTTGGAACCTTATCTACAAAATGGTAAATGGCTTTTGCAGAAGTGCAGAATGAAATTTTAAGTGGTATAACTCAGGGGTCTCAAACATGCGGCCCGGGGGGTTGTTTTCTGCGGCCCGCAAGCTCCTTGTGGTCCCCTCCCGCCCCCCACCGTTTACCTAGAGTGGCTCCAGCCCGCCGTGCTCCCGCACCACTCCGGAAGTGGCCGGAACGTGGGGAAGAGAGGCACAGTGGTCTGTGTGTTGCTCTTGCTTCAGGCAGTGCCCCCAGCAGCTCCCATTGGCCGTGGTTCCCCATTCCTGGCAAATGGGAGCTGCTGGGGGTGGTGCCTGAAGCAACAGCAACACACAGTCCCCTGTGCCCCTCCTCCCCCAAGTTCGGCCACTTCCTGGAGCGGCGTGGGGACAGGCAGGGAGCCCGCCCTGCCCCCAGTGTGCGTCGGGCTGGAGTCCACCCCCCGAACCATTCCTGCACCCCCTGGGAACAGGAAGGGGGCAGAGTTGGGGTGGGGATTTCGGGGAAGGGGTTGGAATGGGGGCAGGGCCTCATGGAAGGGGCGGGGCCCTGGGCAGTGGCGGGGAGGTGTCAGTAATGCGGCCCTCGGGCCAATGTACTAGTCCTCATGTGGCCCTCGTGGTCATTTGAGTTTGAGACCTGTGGTATAATTACTTGTGCTATTGAGTGGAACACAATATGTAACAATGAGATCCATAGGCACCAGCAATACTGAAAAAGTGGGGGACCAAGCTGAGGCCAGGTGTCAGAGAATAGCAATATACTGAAGGGCACTCTGGCTGCCATAAGCCAACATCAGAACTATGCTTCCAAGGTGTCCTTAAATTCAACCCTAATGCAGGCTTCAGCCTGATCATAGCTGCTCCGTAGAGCTCACCAGGGCTGCATGAAAAGCAAAGGCACCTAGTGCCATGGTCCCTAGAGAGCCCTTCATGCCAGGCTGGCTTGGGCACTAGAGCAGACACTCAGAATGATGCCATAGAAGAGCCTGGGTAGATATTCTCTCCTCTGATTCAGAGCCTCTCAGATTTGAGTTCTGCTGCAACCCCATGTGCCAGGTCATAATGTCATGCACTCAAATTTGGCCCAGCAGGAAAGGGGTCTGCCATTATGCCAGCTAGCTCTAGTCAGGGGCCAAAGGGGAGCCTTGGGCCCTCTGCCCCCCTTATTGTGCCCTGCTGACTTCAGGTTCTCAAAAGTGTGTGTGTGTGTGTGGGGGGGTAATGGTCCTTTGCCCCCTCCTATTTCCATCACCCATGATATGACCCAAGACTTAGTGAGGTAAACTGAACGAGGAGTACTTGTGGCACCTTCGAGACTAACACATTTATTTGAGCATAGGCTTCCATGGGCTAAAGCCCACTTCATCAGATACATGCAGGTAAACTGCAATTCAGTGATGTGGGGTTTTACTCAAGACTTTGCCGTTTAACTCACTGAGTGATCTTGGCCAAGTTCATCTAATTTCTCTCTGCCTCAGTTTATCCCTTTGTACCCCAGACAGTTTGTTGTGTGCTCTCTACTTGGCAGAGGCTGCTTCATTGGCTGCTCGCTATTACAAAGCTCTAAATGTTCTAAATCCCAGTTACATCAGAGACTGCCTTTGTCCCCATCTGACACCTACATTCAACACTGCAGCTTGCTGTTCTTCAGTGGGAAGTGCCCAGGAGACAGGGCATTCTGGAATTTGCTATTAACACAGGTATTCCTGAGACAGAGCCTGGCCAAGTTAAGAGTGCAATGGAAGAGGCATCTCTTTAGCCATGCTTTCTGATAACTGCCTGTTGGGCTCCCCTTGCATTTAGTCTGCTCAGTACTGGGTTTACAATGGTGCTGTAGCACCAGGCCCACACTGGGAAGGGGCCCATTATGGACCCGTCTAACCCATCCACACAGCCAGGGTCTGGCCCCTCTCCCGGGGCCTCCAGCACCCAGGCCTTGCTGTGTGAGCAGCTCCCAGCAAGCAGGTCCCACTCACCTGTAGGGGGTTCGCTGCCCAGCAATCTGGCTTTTCCATGCAGGCTGGCAGGGCTGCTGGTTGCGGGGCTGGTGGGTGTGCCCGAGCTGGGCAGGCTCTGAGGGGTTTGCATCCCAGGGGTCTGCCTGGCTCCGAGCGGTGTCTGCTGCTCACCACCTATGGGGTCCCACCCACCTCCCGGGTGCTGAGCTGCTTGGGACCGGTGCAGAGCCGGGCCAGTCTCTGTCAGTGGGGAGGGGCGCTCGGCTGGGCCCTGTCAGGCAAGTGGATCCTGAGGGAGCCTGTCCTGGTCACACCCTGCTCCCACTTCAGCCTGGCTGCCTGCACCGCTCCCAAGGGGCTGGAGTGATCCCTGCCCTAGGACAGCCCTGGCCATGCTGCCAGCTCAGCCTGGGAGATGCAGTCACCTCCTAGCAGGGCTGGTGAGTGGGGCAGGAGGCAGGAGTGGGTCTTGGGGGGGGTATTTGTGTGTTTTGGGGCACTGAGGGAGTGTGGGGCACTGTGCAGTTGTGGTGGTGGGACTATGGGGATGCACTGGGAAGGTCTGTAAGTGGTGGAGGGAAGGGGGTGGTGGTGTGTAGGGCGCTGTGCAGTTGTGATGGAGGGTCTGGGTGGAGAGGTGCTGGGTATAGAAGGGGTGGGGGTGGGGCACTGGGCAGTGTGGTGCGTAACGTGAGCCCACCTGAGGGGAAGGGGCACACTGGTGGGGTAGGGCCAGGCGGGCTAGTGTGCAGCTGGTGGCTGCCAGTTTGTAAACTGTGTCCTTGCTCTGGGCTGGGCGGAGTGGGGCCATCCCCGCCCTCACTATGCCCCATTACCTCTGGCCGGCCCCTCACTCTAGGGAAAAACTCCCTCATCCTCCACACCATGCCCCACTGCCCTCATGGGGGCCCACAAAAGGTTAATCCATCCCTGTGTCTGCTGGCTAGGTTTTCCTATGTCTGTTCTTCTTAGGTTCACTTGTTTGGTGCAGTGGCAGGTTCTGAAGATTATGCTCTTATAGGGGGAAAATACTATTTACACCTAATCTTCAGGGCTGGATTAACCTTTTGTGGTCCTGGCCCCAAACATATTTGTGGTCCCAGGGCCAGTTTAACTATTAGGCTGATAAGGCTATAGCCTGAGGTCCTCCTATTTTGTAGGCCCTACTAGTCAGGCAGAGGGTGTGGCTGGGTGAGGCGGGGATGGGGGGTGGGGGGTGGGGAGCGAGCTTGCTCACCTAGCCCTGCTGGAGTGCTCCTGCCAGCAGGAAAGGCAAAGCAGCCCCCTGTGGCTTGGAAGAAGCTCAGCCCAGCCGACAGCCTGCTACATGTCCCTGCGCTGCAGGAACACACTGCCAGGTCTCCGGTTAACACTGGTGACCGGACCCTAAAAATCTGGTTACCATGGGAAGTGTAGTTTGAGCAGGCGTTGTCCCCCAGCTCCCGCCCATCCCCGATTTCTCCAGAGCTCTGCTTAGCTGTCAGGCAGGAAAGAGGCTCCCTCTGTCCCTCTCCTCCGCTGAGGCTGGCAGGCACCTCCAGGACACTGCCTCCTGGGTTCTAGTACCTGTCACCATCATCTGTGTGTGCTGGGACCTGTTTCTGGACAACTGGTGAGTGCCAGGGGGTGGAGGGACAGGGCAGAGGGGTGGGACGGGAAGAGGCAGTACCAGAGCGGTAAGGTGGGAAGCTTGCACAGAACCTGCACACATACTATCCAGCTCCAGCCAGAACTATTGCCCCTCCACTGTATAAGGAATGAATTCCCACACATTTGTAGGAAAAACAAAACAAAACATCCTATTCTGGATACCAATACTTTCACTTTTACAGTATCTTCCAGTGAGGGGCTTCAGATTTATGATGCACTGTATTCAATACTGTATTGAACCATAGGCGCCGACTCTGGGGGTGCTCCGGGGCTGGAGCACCCACAGGGAAAAATTGCCCCGCCCCCCTCCAGCTCACCTCCGCTCTGCCTCCGCCTCCTCCCCTGAGCATGCCGCGTCCTCGCTTCTCCTCCCAGCGCTTGCCGCCGTGAAACAGCAGTTTCGAGGCGGCAAGCACAGAGGGAGAGGAGGGGGAATGCACTGTGCTCTGGGAAGAGGCGGGGTCAGGGCGGGGATTTGGGGAAGGAGTCCAATGGGGCGGGGAGGGGGCAGAGTTGGGGCGGAGACTATGGCGAAGGGATTGGAATGGGGGTGGGGCAGTGGCAGAGCAGGGGTGGAGTCGGGGCAGCGGGAAAAGTTGGCGCCTATATATTGAACTGTACTAAAAATCAAAGAAATCCATTTTTTTTTCTTTGATGTATTTTTCTGTACTGGGATGCACAGGTGTGATGGGTTAGATCATAGAAACTCCCTTGGGAGCTGTGACCTAATGTGCAAAGACTACCCCTGCTTCTGTTTTCCCTGCCAGCTCAGGACTCCAGCACTCTGTCTTGCTGAGCCAGATACTCCCATCTGCTCCAACACAGACCCAGGGTCTGAATCACTTGTCCCAAAGCTGCAAGTTTACCTGAAAACAGCTCACAGAAGTGTGCTTGTCTTTAGCACTCAGACGCCCAATTCCCAATGGGGTCTAAACCTAAGTAAAGCCGTTTTACCCTGCATAAGGCTTATGCAGGGCAAACTCATAAATTGTTTGCCCTCTATAACACTGATAGAGAGATATGTACAGTTGTTTGCTCCCCTAGGTATTAATACATACTCTGAGTAAATTACTAAATAAAAAGTGATTTTATTAAAAACAGAAAGTAGGATTTGAGTGGTTCCAAGTAGTAACAGACAGAACAAAGTAAGCCATCAAGCAAAATAAAATAAAATACACAAATCTATGCCTAATCAAACTGAATACAGATAATCTCACCCTCAGCGATGCTTCAGTAAGTTTTTTTTCTCAGACTAGACACCTTCCAGGCCTGGGCACAATTCTTTCCCCTCGTTCAGCTCTAGTTCCAGCTTAGGCGATAGCTAGGGGATTCTTCATGATGGCTCCTCCCTCCCTTTGTTTTCTTCCACCCCTTTAGATATCTTTTGCATAAGGCGGGAACCCTTTGTCCTTCTGGGTTTCCACCCCCCTCACTGGAAAAGCACCAGGTTAAAGATGGATTCCAGTTCAGGTGACATGATCACATGTCACTGCAAGACTTCATTGCCCACTTGCCAGCACACACGTATACAGGAAGACTAACAGGTAAACACAAAAACAACAAGGAGTCTGGTGGCACCATAAAGACTAACAGATTTATTTGGGCATAAGCTTTTGTGGGTAAAAACCTCACTTCTTCAGATGCATAGAGTGAAAGTTACAGATGCAGGCATTATATACTGACACATTTGTATAATGTATATACACAGGTATATAATGCCTGCATCTGTAACTTTCACTCTATGCATCTGAAGAAGTGAGGTTTTTACCCACGAAAGCTTATGCCCAAATAAATCTGTTAGTCTTTATGGTGCCACCAGACTCCTTGTTGTTTTTGTAGATACAGACTAACAGGGCTACCCCCTGATACTTGATACCAGGTAAACACAGCCATCTGCAGACAGTGGTCCTTGTTAATGGGAGTCATCAAGATTCCAAACCATCATTAATGGCCCACACTTTACATAATTACAATTGGCCCTCAGAGTTATGTTTTATATTTCTAGTTTTAGATACAAGAGTGGTACATTTCTACAAATAGGATGATCACATTCAGTAGATTATGAGCTTTGCAATGATACCTTACAAGAGACCTTTTGCACGAAGCATATCCCAGTTACATTATATTCACTTATTATCATGTTTTCATAAAACCATATAGACTGCACAATGTCATGACAGGCAACCAAGTTCTTTCCTTATGCTCAGCCTAGTTCCACAGGCCAATGCATCTTTGTATTTTTAAGGGGTTGCAAAAGCACTCGAAGAAGCTCAATACACAATGTTGTAGGTTTCGCCTACCTCTCTCCCTCAAGGATTTTAAATCCACTTTTTAGCAGGCTATGATAGAAAGACTGGCTGAATAGGCTAAAGGCAGGTTCTGTCCATTTGCTGATTCTCTAACACAATGGTGCCCAATACGGTGCCCGCGGGCTCCATGGCGTCTAAGTGCGCCCGCGTACTGGCCAGTGGACGAGCATCGGCCGAAATGCCGCTGAGAAGCAGTGTCATCCAGAGGTGTCACCACCAAACTGCTGCCGATTTTTGGCTAGGGTGACCAGACGTCCTGATTTTATCGGGACTGTCCCAATATTTGCTTGTTTGTCCCGCGTCCCGACCAATGTTAGGTTGGGACACTGGACAAACAAGCAAGGTTCCCGCGCACAGGTGGAGCCCGGAAGGGCTCGTGCCCTCCCCAAATCCTCGCCCTCTCACTGTCCCATTGGCTCCCTCCCCCAATCCCCGCCTCTTCCAAAGCACGCCATGCCCGGGAGATGCAGGGGAGCGTGGGGCCGGGGTGAGTGTGAGTCCGAGTCCGGCCTGGCCCCGAGCAGGCAGGACTCGGTACCTGGAGAGAGAGTAGGGGGGCGGCCCGCAGGGCCAGGCGGCAGCTGTTCTCCCCCCCTGGGCAGTGGGACTCAGGAGCAGCCGCTGCTGCAGCTCCCACTGACGCGGGGGAGGAAGCAGCCAAGCATGTGGCGCTCGGCGGCTGCGGCTCTGGCGCCCGGGCCTGAGCCCGGGCCTGCTGCGGCGACCCAGTGTGCACGCTGTGCCTAGCCCCTGGCCAGTCGCGTCTGGGCTGGCTGCCCAGCTGGTGCAATCCCACGGGCGGCCCCGGGGCAGAGGTATCGGCAGCCCTGTTCGTTCCCCTGCGGGACCCGAGCAGGATGCGGGGGCTGGGTCCTGCTGCCCCCACTCTGGGGCCGCCCCAGGATTGCACCAGCTGGGCAGCCAGCCCAGATGCAACTGGCCAGGGGCTGGGCGTGTGCAGTGTATGCGCTGGGTCCCCGCAGCAGGCCTGGGCTCGGGGGGTTCACGGGCGCCAGAGCTGCAGCCGCTGAGCTTGGCCAGCGGCCGCTTCCTCCCCCTGCAGCAGTGGGAGCTGCAGCAGCGGCTGCTCCCAAGTCCCGCTGCCCAGGTGGGGAGAACAGCAGTCGCCTGGCCTCGCGGGCCACCCCCCTACTTTCCCTCCAGGTACCGTGCCCGAGTCCTGCCTGCTCGGGGCCAGGCCGGACTCACACTCACCCCGACCCCCTGCTCCCCTGTGTCTCCCGGGCCTCCCTCCAGCGCTTGCGGAGGGAGGAGGAAGGGGGGGGGGTTGTTTTATTTGTTCTGCACCATTTTTTTCCTCTTTCCCCCCCCGCCCTGCCCCGCCCCACGTCCCGATATTTGACCTGGGTGATCTGGTCACCCTATTTTTGGTGGCATTTCGGCGGCGATGCCTCTGGATGCTGCTGCTTCTTGGCAGCATTTTGGCGGTGACGTCTATTGACATTGCCGCTTGTCGGCGGCATTTCGGCAGATGCTCGTCCGCCGGCCGCAGTCCTTGGTGGCTTGTCGTCTGGCAGGTGCCAGATGAAAAAGGTTGGGGACCACTGCTCTAGCAGTTCAATCCATCATAAAAGTACCTCACATTTGATTTCTTTTGAGTTTCATTCCAAAAACTTAAAGCTATTTTTTTTTTAAATAAACCTGAAGTTAGTCTTCATTTTTCTGCCCCAACTCAAACTAACTTCTTTCCCAAGTGGAAAACGTTGGGTAAGCATGGAATGTGATTCAAGAAGGGAATGAGAACACAGGCCAATTTCTGCTGACAGTTACACCTGTGTAGCCTTATTGATTTCAGGGAGAACGGATTTTTGCACAAGATTAGATTTTGGTCCATTCTGCTTTTGCACACCTGGTATAAGCAGAATCTCATTCACTTTATTCCCCTAAACTCTGAGTACTTTAAGGAAAAAAAGATCCTTAAAGGTTCTTGTAAGATGCTGATTTTCAGTGAAGTCTTTTTGTTCTGGGGCGCAGAGAACAGAACAGAGAATAGCTCTATTTTGTCAATTCTTAGTCATTCAAAAACTGAAAGGCTTTAGATTAAGTTTGTTTACTGTTTGTACAGTGATTTTGAAGAGCTAACATAATACAGAAGTGCTAAATATGATGACTGGGCTGGGCAACCATCTAAAGATCTGTGTCACTTCTAGCTATTACCTTTTTCTTACAGAAAGCTTAAAACAAACAAATGCAAACCGTAGGGGGCTGGTGCACACACAATTCATGCTTAAAAAACCTCATGTCAGAGCTGCTGATCACACAATAATACTTAGTCCTGCCATGAGTGCAGGGGACTGGACTAGATGACCTCTCGAGGTCCCTTCCAGTCCTATGATTCTAATTGTGGAGGAGCTTGGTGACAGAATGGCCTGATGTGGTGAATCACTGGAGATTAACTACACAAACTGGGTATCATCCCACAAATAACATTTGGGTTCAATGTGAAAACAGTAATTCATTGTCCTCAGTGCAACACTGGGAGGCAGCTTTCAGAGCAAGACAGCCTAAGGTACAATGCACCCAATATAATTTTCCCACTACTACCTCCTCTACTTCAGTGGATTTTACACCTGAGTGGTTTTCTTTTACATAATAAAAACTGGCTGCCTCTTTGTCTACATTACACAGTTTTTAGCGACATGGCCGTATCGACATGGGCGTGTCACTAAAAGTCGGGCAGTGTAGATGCTGTTTGTCTGCACTTTTGCAGACAAAATACTTCCACCCCTTATGAGCAGGGTTCCTGTTGTTCACAGGATAGTGCTTCTTCTGACAACACGCCGTTTACACTGCCACTTGACACAGCAAAACTTTTGTCTTCTGGGGTGGAGGGGGCTTTTTTAAGCACCTGTGAACGACAAAAGTTTTGTCGTTCAAGCGTTGTTCAAGCAGTCAGAGTGATAGAGTATGTGGTGTAGAGTCCATAGCTTGGGGGAAAACACCTGCAGGACTTGGCTTTGCCCTGTGCCAGGTGGAGAGCTAAGGGTAGAAAGGTTGAAAGGGGTGAGCAGGATGGAGAATGTTGCAGTGTTCATCCTCATACAGATGAGCACTCCACTACCTAGGAGGAAGGAGGTCTAAGGCCTGGTCTACACTATGAGTTTAATTCAAATTTAGAAGCATTAAATCGAATTAACCCTGCACCCGTCCACACAACGAAGCCATTTATTTCGAAATAAAGGGCTCTTAAAATCGATTTCTGTACTCCTCCCCGACAAGCGGAGTAGCGCCGAAATCGATATTGTCATTTCGAATTAGGGTTAGTGTGGCCACAATTCAATGGTATTGGCCTCCGGGAGCTATCCCACAGTGCACCATTGTGACCGCTCTGGACAGCAATCTGAACTCAGATGCACTGGCCAGGTAGACAGGAAAAGCCCCGCAAACATTTGAATTTCATTTTCTGTTTGCCCAGCACACAAGAGCACAGGTGACCACAGAGAGCTCATCAGCACAGGTAACCATGCAGGCTGATAATCTAAAAAGAGCACCAGCATGGACCATACGGGAGGTACTGGATCTGATCGCTATATGCGGAGAGGATTCAGAGCTAAAAGAACTTCGTTCCAAAAGACAAAATGCCAAAACTTTTGAAAAAATCTCCAAGGGTATGATGGAGAGAGGCCACGATAGGGACTCAGAGCAGTGCCGCATGAAAGTCAAGGAGCTCAGACAAGCCTATCAGAAAACAAAGGAGGCAAACCCTCGATCCAGGTCAGAGCCGCAGACATGCTGCTTCTACACTGAGCTGCATGCAATTCTAGGGGGGGCTGCCACCACTACCCCACCTCTGACCGTGGATTCCGAGGTGGGGGTAATCTCATCAGCCACACCTGAGGATTCTGCGGACGGGGAAGAGGAGGAGGAGGAGGAGGACGAGCTTGCGGAGAGCACACAGCACTCTGTTCTCCCCAACAGCCAGAATCTTTTTCTCAGCCTGACTGAAGTACCCTCCCAAGCCAGTACCCAAGACCATGACCCCATGGAAGGGACCTCAGGTGAGTTTACCTTTTAAAATATAAAACATGGTTTAAAAGCAAGCGTTTTTTAATGATTAATTTGCCCTGAAGACTTGGGATGCATTCGCGGACAGTACAGCTACTGGAAAAGTCTGTTAACGTGGGGATGGAGTGGAAATCCTCCAGGGACATCTCCATGAAGCTCTCCTGGAGGTACTCCAAAAGCCTTTGCAGAAGGTTTCTGGGCAGTGCAGCCTTATTCCGTCCTCCATGGTAGGACACTTAACCATGCCATGCTAGTAGCAAGTAATCCGGTATCATTGCATGACAAAGCCTGGCAGCGTATGGTTCCGGTGTTTGCTGGCATTCAAGCAACATCCGTTCTTTATCTCGCTGTGTAATCCTCAGGGGTGTGATATCGCTCATGGTAACCTGGTTGAAATATGGGAATTTAATTAAGGGGACAGAGGTGGCCCTTCCTACTGGGCTGTTTGCCTGTGGCTGAAAAGAAATCCTTCTCTGTAGTAAACCAAACGCGGGGGGAGGGGGGATGATTGGCGCTGAGCTTTTCATGTGTGGCTAGCAGGGATCTTCCCTGATACCAGCCACGTGGTGCGGGGAGAGATAAAGCGATCATCCCAGAGAATTGGATTGGGCGGGGGGGTTAGTTTGTTTTCTGCTGCTGAAGGTTAACAGGAAAACCGCAGCACTCAACGGGCTTTGCTTGGTATGTGGGAAAGGAGGACGCAAAAGCCAGAAGACAATGGCTTACCATGGCCGCATGCAAGCCGAATTCTGTTGCCCGGATCTGCATCTGTGATCTCTAGCAGGAAAGCCACAGGCACTCAATATTAAGAGGCAAAATGCGACCTTGCACGGAAATCACATGTTCTATGTAATGTGAATAGTGTTGTTCACCGTGAAAGAGTATAAGCATTGTTCTGTAAAATGTATCTTTTTAAAAAATTCTCTCCTTTTTTCCCTCCCTCCAGCAGCTGCAAATTTTTCAGGCCTCCCTCCTGTGTCCCGAAGGCTATCTCAGATAAGGCGTCGGAAAAAGAGGATGCAAGACGAGATGTTCGCGGAAATCATGGAATCCACCCGCAATGAAAGAGCTCATCTGAATGAGTGGAAGGACACGGTTTCAAAGTATAGGAAAGATGCCAGTGAACGTGAGGACAGGAGGGACCAACGTGAGGAGAGGAGAGATGCTCGAGATGAGAGGTGGCGGCAGGAAGATCAGAGGAGGCAGGATGCAACGCTGGGGCTGCTGCGTGAGCAAACAGACATGCTCCGGTGTCTGGTTGAGCTTCAGGAACAGCAGCAGGATCACAGACTGGTGCTACAGCCCCTGTATAACCTCCCGTCCCCCTCACCATGTTCCATATCCTCCTCACCCAGACGTGTAAGAACGCGGGGGGAAGACTCCGTGCACCCTCCCATTCCACCCCAGTGGACTGCCCAAGCAAAAGGCTCTCATTATTTTAACCTTTTTTTAGTGGCCTTTTCCTTCCCTCCGATCCTCCTCCCAAACCCCACCCGGGCTACCTTGTCAGTTCTCTCCCTCTTTTTATAATCAATTAATAAAGAATACATGATTTTTAAATGATAGTGACTTTATTTCCCTTGAAAGCAAGCTGTGATCGAAGGGAGAGGGTGGGTTGCCTACAGAGAATGAGTCAATAAAAGGGGCGGGTTTTCATCAAGGAGAAACAAGCAGAACTTTTACACGGTAGCCTGGCCAGTCATGAAACTGGTTTTCAAAGCTTCTCTGATGCGCCGCACTTCCTGGTGTGCTCTTCTAATCACCCTGGTGTCTGGCTGTGCGTAATCAGCAGCCAGGCGATTTTCCTCAGCCTCCCACCCCGCCATAAATGTCTCCCCCTTACTCTCACAGAGATTGTGGAGCACACAGCAAGCAGCAATAACAATGGGGATATTGGTTTGGCTGAGGTCTGAGCAAGTCAGTAAAGTGTGCCAGCGACCTTTTAAACGGCCAAATGCACATTCCACCACCATTCTGCACTTGCTCAGCCTGTAGTTGAATAGCTCCTGACTCCTGTCCAGGCTGCCTGTGTATGGCTTCATGAGCCATGGCATTAAGGGGTAGGCTGGGTCCCCAAGGATAACTATAGGCATTTCAACATCCCCAACGCTTATTTTCTGGTCCAGGAAGTAAGTCCCTTGCTGCAGCCATTTAAACAGAGTAGTGTTCCTGAAGACGTGAGCATCATGAATCCTTTCCGGCCGGCCAGCCCATGTTGATGTTGGTGAAACGTCCCCTGTGATCCACCAGTGCTTGCAGCACCATTGAAAAGTACCCTTTGCAGTTTATGTAGTGGGTACCCTGGTGCTCCGGTGCCAAGATAGGGATATGGGTTCCATCTATCGCCCCACCACAGCTAGGGAATCCCATTGCAGCAAAGCCATCCACTATGGCCTGCACATTTCCCAGAGTCACTACCTTTCGTAGAAGCAGCTCAATGATTGCATTGGCTACTTGCATGACAGCAGCCCCCACTGTAGATTTGCCCACTCCAAATTGATTCCCGACTGACTGACTGTCTGGCGTTGCAGGCTTCCACAGGGCTATCGCCACTCGCTTCTCAACTGTGAGGGCTGCTCTCATCCTGGTATTCTGGCGCTTCAGGGCAGGGGAAAGCAAGTCACAAAGTTCCATGAAAGTGCCCTTACGCATGCGAAAGTTTCGCAGCCACTGGGAATCGTCCCACACCTGCAACACTATGTGGTCCCACCAGTCTGTTCTTGTTTCCCGGGCCCAGAATCAGCATTCCACAGATAGAACCTGCCCCATCAACAACATGATCTCCAAAGCGCCAGGACCCGCGGTTTGAGAGAATTCTGTGTCCATGTCCATGTCCTCATCACTCTCGTCGCCGCGCTGCCGTCACCGCCTCCTCCTTGCCTCGTTTTTCTGGTCCTGGTTCAGCATAAACTGCACGATAATGCGCGAGGTGTTTACAATATTCATGACTGCTGTCTTGAGCTGAGCGGGCTCCATGCTTGCTGTGGTATGGCGTCTGCTGTGTTCACTCAGGAAAAAAGGCGCGAAACGTTTGTCTGCAGTTGCTTTCATGGAGGGAGGGGTGAGGCTGTACCCAGAACCCCCTGCGACAATGTTTTTTGCCCCATCAGGCACTGGGATCTCAACCCAGAATTCCAATGGGTGGGGGAGACTGCGGGAACTATGGGATAGCTATGGGATAACTACCCACAGTGCAACGCTCCGGAAATCGACGCTAGCCCCGGTACATGGACGCACACCGCCGAATTAATGTGCTTAGTGTGGCCGCATACATTCGACTTTATACAATCTGTTTCCAAAATTCGAATTCTGTAAATTCAGATTAATCCCGTGGTGTAGACATACCCTTAGAGAAGGACAAGTATCAGGGGGTAGCTGTGTAAGTCTGTATCCACAAAAACAAGAAGGAGGCCAGTGGCACCTTAAAGACTAACGGATTTATTTGGGCATAAAGAAGAACTGAGTGTAGTGAGAGTAGAAGAAACTTGTTAATTTTACATAAATAATATGTAACTAAATGTTTGATGACTTAATTTTTTTTGCGATATGTAATTCATACTTAGGCTCTTCCCTCCCATTAGCCTTAGGCCCCTCATAACCTTAATCCGGCCCTGCCCATGGGACACTACAGCAGGAGCACCAGAACCTCCCCGCACCACGCCTCTTTCCCCTGAGGCCTCACCGCCCCTGCCTCTCCCCTCCCCACCCCCTGAGATCCCATACCTTGCAGTCCTGAATTTAATGTGAAATTGAAGGGCTGGGCTGAGGGCATTCATTTAGAGACATGTGGAAGGGAGAGGAAAGAGAAGGTTCCAGCCACTCTCCCTCCTGAACAGGGATAGCTGTGTGTATGGTCTGGGGAACGGGATGGGACGGGACGAGGAGTTAAATGCATAAATAGGTATTGTTGGGAGGGAGGCCAAAATCCTAAAGGCAGCCCAGCCAGGGGGTTAGTCACACAAGCTCCTCCTTTCTGGCCAGTTTGAAGGCCTTTTACAGAGTTGTTTTTGATTTGGTGGTGGCGGTGAAGCATATTTGAACGCATGCCACAGTCAGATTCCTCAACTCTCCAGAAGCACAGTAAAAGTCCTAAGTTTCTGCTGGATCCTTTTTAAAGCTTCAGACAACTGAATGTCTCTGAGCCGAAACTGATTTGCAAGCTGTGTTTTAAAGCTATTGGGAGAACAAATGAAGCTTTGAAACCAATTGCACCATTTTATAGGTGAAAAGAGGAGATGGGGGAAATGGTGGAATATGGGTAGGAAGGGTTATCTTCCAGATCCAACATTGTTCAATGTATTGAAAGTCCTTCTGGATTCCTTAGCTACTGAGGATGAGAAATAAAACCTACTGTTATTAGCTGCTGTTAGTTTTCAACAGAAATAAAATTCAAAACATTTAAAGGGGATCCCTGTCCCCCAGGCCCAACCACAAATGTAGCTGTAAAACTAACATTTGGGGTCAGGGAGAGGGGAACACACCGGCCTCACTCCTCCATGGAATGACAAATACATAAACTGAATACTACTAGTCCCCTTATTGAATCACCTAAACAGTAAGTTAAATTACCATTCATTCTCCTTCCCTCAGGAAAATTATGTCATCAGATTCTGAAATGTAGCAGAAATATTGACATTCTTCTATTGGGCCTTGCTGTATTACTGACTAGAAAAACTGAGACTGGAACAATCAGACTAGAAGGAACAGTTCCAGCAATATTTAAAATTGGGTGGCCAGCCAAAGCAGGTCTTAAAAAGTATTGGGTTAATTTTAATTTTCTTTCTTTCATGGTTCATGTCTTCACAGACGAAGAAGCTTTAAAGCTTTCTGTAACAGCTTGATTCAGCCATTAAATGCTTAGCCATTTGCTTCTTTGACAACTACCCACAACTCCAAATTAAGGCTTTTGTTTATTTAAAGGCTGTATATGGTCCAGGAATTCTATCCCACAACTGTGTGGAAAAACCAAGCCTGCCTCAGGCAAAATTCATTATAGTCAATGAGCATTTTGCCTAGTCAGAATTGCAGAGTCACACCCCCAAAGATGGGGATTGTCCTCAAGGTTGATGGTTTTTGTTGCAGCAGTTTTTTTGTTTAAATAGTGCAGACCCCAAGCCAGAAGGAAGGAGTCCACAATGAATTCTTTTTCTTTACTGAGTTTCTTTCTAGGGTAAATGTGATATTTATGTGTGGCTCTTCTTTCATCTTAAACTCGTCTCGTCTGCTAATCTTGAAAGTGGCTCTCCCATCTTCCCTTCATCTCCTCTTGCTCATTCTTTCTGGTGTCCAGGGCCAGCTCTAGGATTTTTGCCGCCCAAAGCAAAAACAATTTTGCCCCACCCCCCGTTCTTTAATTACCCCACCCCCGGCCCCGCCTCAACTCCGCCCCTTCCCCAAATCCCCAGCCCTGCCTCCTCCCCCCAGGCTCTCAAGCCTAGGAGGGAGGGAGGGAGGGAGGGGGAGAAGTGGCGCCCGTGCCGCGGCCACTCGGAGTCTCCCCCCCCCCCAGGTTTGAGAGCCTGGGAGGGAGGGGGAGACTCCGAGTGGCCGCGGCACGGGCGCTGCTTCTCCCCCTCCCTCCCTGGCTCTCAAGCCGGGGACGGAGGGGGAGCAGCGGCGCGCGAAACGGCTGCTTGGGATCTCCCCCTCCCTCCCAGGTTTGAGAGCCTGGAGGGAGGGGGAGACCCCGAGCCGCTGCGGCGCGCGAAACAGCTGATTCGTGTGCCGCTGCTCCCCCTCCCTCCCAGGCTTGAGAGCCTGGGAGGGAGGGCGAGTAGTGGCGTGCGAATCAGCTGTTTCGCGCGCCCTGGCAGCAGCAGCTGAGGTGAGCTAGGGCGGCCGGGGCACATTTTTAGGGGCGGCATTCTGGCGCCGGCCATGCCGCCCCTAAAAATGTGCCGCTCCAAGCACCAGCTTGTTTTGCTGGTGCCTAGAGTCGGCCCTGCTGGTGTCTTCTCACTCCTATAAGATACTGCCTCCCCTCCTTGCTATAAGAAATCCCTTTATTGCTCCTTCTTGACACCCCTTCTGAGTGCTATCCTATTATCTCGTACTGTCTTAGCTTTCTCTGCCACCCCCACTTCCTGCTCCCTTCCATTGGCTCAATTCCCTCCCCATTAGTTCTGTTCTGACTGCCACTAACTCATCATTTGCCCGTTGTCAAGTTACACGATTTCTGTGCTCAGTTTCCCCACCTACAAAATAAATACTACCTACCTCAAAGGCCTAATTCATTAATGTCTATACAGAGCTCGGATCTAGACAAAAGGCTACATAATAACTTAACTCTTGTATAGAGGTTTCTGTGTGTAGTTCTCAAAGCACTTTATAAGGCAAGGTGAGCATAGTTATAGATTTTGACAGATGGTGAAATGGAGGCTCAGAGAAAAGTGACTTGCTCAAGGCCAAAGGGGGATGAGTCCCTCACAGAGTATTCCTGAGTGAAGTCTGAATAGTCTGCTTGCATGTGTATTTACTATTACTGGATCAGGAGATGTAGGTGCACAAATCCCTGCTCAAGCCTCATAATGCTCTTCAGAAGCTCACGTTAAGGAAAACCTGTGAAGAAGCTGCTGCTGCCTGTGTTTTGGTGGATCTAGAGTCTGGGCAGAAAATTTCCACCCCAAATTCTCGCTCCTTCCCTTCCCTTTATTTAGGACTTGCACTGGGTAGCCAGGATATGGGTGCCTAATTGGCCTGCCCTACAATTAAATATTTCTTCATTAAAAGGACAAAGGTGAACTTATACAACTGCTTTTTATCCTGAGAGAAACTTATCACAGCTGATATCCTAAAAACGGATTGATTAATGGAGCAACAGGGGGCAGATCTAAACAGCAATAACAGGATAAATGATCTAGAAAAAGGGATAACCAGTGAAGTGGCAAAGTCTGCAGATGTTGAAAAATTACTCAAGATAATTAAGTCGAAAGCTGACTGTGAAGAGTTACAACAGGATCTCACAAAACTGGATGATTGGGCAACAAAATTGCAAATGAAATTCAATGTTGATAAATGCAAAGTAATGTACATTGGAAAACAAAATCCCAACTATATATACAAAATAATGGGGTCTAAATTAGCTGTTACTATTCAAGAGAGAGATCTTGGAGTCATCATGGATAGTTCTCTGAAAACATCCGCTTAATGTGCAGCAGCGGTCAAAAAAAAACCCTCACCGAACATTAGGATCCATTAGGAAAGGAATAGAAAATAAGGGAGTAAATAGCATAAGGCTACTATAGCAGTCCATGGTACACTCACACCTTGAATACTGCATGCAGTCTGGTCATCCTATCTCAAAAAAGATATATTAAAAATGGAAAATGTACAGAGAGGGGCAACAAAAAAGATTAAGGGTAGGGAACAGCTTCCATATGAGGAGAAGTTAAAAAGACTGGGACTGTTCAGCTTGGAAAAGAGATGATTAAAGGGGATATGATAGAGGTCTATAAACTCATGAATAGTGTGGAGAAAGTGAATAAGGAAGTGTTATTCACCCCTTCATATAACACAAGAACCAGGGGTCACCCAATTAAATTAATAGGCAGCAGGTTTAAAACAAACATAAGGAAGTACTTCTTCATACAATGCACAGTCAACCTGTGGAACTCGTTGCTAGAGGATGTTATGAAGGCCAAAAGTATAATTGGGTTCAAAAAAAGAATTAGATAAGTTCATGGATGATAGGTCCATAAATGGCTATTAGCCAAGATGGTCAGAGAGGCAACCCCGTCCTCTGGGTGTCCCTAAACCTCTGTCTGCCAGAAGGTGGGACTGGATGATGGGATGGATCACTCGATAATTGCTCAGTTCTGTTCATTCTCTCTGAAGCATCTGGCACCATCCACTCCTGGAAGATAGGATACTGGGCTAGATGGACCATTGGTCTGACCCAGTAAGGCTGTTCTTGTGATAGAAACCAGGCCTCCAAATGCATTAAGCTCTTCAATCCTAAAATTACTATGGTATGCTGCGAAACAGCTGACTTTTTTTCAAATAAAAACCTGTGGTAGATTATTTTTCTGATATGTGGGAAGTGCTAAGTGAGCAATCATTTCCCCTTCAGGCTGTATGTATTTTTAAGATGGGAAGATACAGCACTTATTTTTTTCTCCAGTCTAGTTTTCACTGTTGGTTTAATATTTATTTTACTGTATGCATAGTTGAGTTTTTAAAAGTTATCTTATTGAGTAAGGAAATCAGAAAGAAGCCTTACAATTCTGATTGAGTAGGCATGCAGAAAGCATTAGAGAGACTTCATCTAAAAGTGAGAAATCATGATTATTGATGGTATCCACAGCTTTTGCACCCCTTTTCATGATGAAAAGGTCAAACAGATTCAGTACAGTTCAAGGGCCTTTCTACACACAAAAGCAGTGCAGCTTTAATTATACCAGTATAGTTAAGGTGATACAACTCCTCTAGTGTGCATACAGTTATATATACCAGTATACCTATTAACAGTACAGGAAGGGGAATAAGTTAGATTAATATAAAAGTGTTTATATGAGTATAACTGCATCCATAGTAGGGGTTGTAGTAGTATAACTATGTTGGTAAAAGAAATCACATCCCAAAATAGTTATAAAACTGTGTATAAACCAAGAAGATAAAAAGGCCTTGAGTAAGGCAAGCAGCATTTGGCTTGAAGACCTAGAAGCTTGTGATATTCAGCTGTGTACTGAGCATTTATTTTTGGTTAGTGATGGAGCGATGTGGCTTTATAGCAAAGTGCAAGACATGCCAATAGAGAGAGGATCCTGTAGTGTCCTCCTCTGCCTTGCACTTTGGGTAGCCAGTTACATCTCTTCCCATGACTAATACACATCGATTTTATAACCACTTTGTATAGGTGTAATTGACTACACAAGATGCAAGACAGAGAAGAATGAGGTCTGCAGTCATCAATTAATTCCATCTTGCTGACCAAATTCGTCCCTTTTTCGTTGTCTTCCCATCTTTGCTTCCAGGTCAGTAAGTCAAACAGCGATTCCCCTTACTCTTCTTGTCTGCAGAGGAGGCAGCACAGCAAATACTTTGGCTTAATCAGCTCCAGCATTCCTTAGGCCTTGGCTACACTTGCAGCTGTACAGCGCTGTGAGGTGAACCTGTCTTCGTACAGCTGAGTAGGGAAAAGCGCTGCAGTCTGTCCACACTGACAGCTGCCAGCGCAGTGGCGTGGCCACACTTGCAACATTTGCAGCTGTGTTGGGAGTGGTGAATTATGGGCAGCTATCCCAGCATTCATGTAGCTGCAACGTGCTTTTCAAAATGGGGGTGGATTGTGACAGGGAGTGTCGGGGGGAGAGAGAGTGCTTTTTGGAGCATGTCAGCACTCTATTTTGCAAGTTCCGAACTCCCGGCCCCCTGCTCATTCATTTACTCACTCAAAGCAAGCTGCAAACTGTTTGCTTTTCTCTGTGGTACGAGCTTTGAAACCGGCACTTCCGCATTCCTGCAGCTGGTCACAACAATGGAGAGGATTGGCCACTTGACAAGGTGATTAGTACAGCGCTGCAAGTGTTTACACTCACACCCGTGAGTCGTAGCCACTCCGCTGCAGCTGTTATTCCTCTTGGAGATATGGAGTACCTGCAACGGTGTACCCAGGGAGATACAGCGCTGCAAGTGCCCTGCCAGTGTGGACGGTGTACCCAGCTGGGGAAGGCTTTACAGCGCTGTAACTCACAAGGCTACACTTGCAAATTACAGCGCTGTAAAGCCTCTCCCAGCGCTGTAACTCACTCCCCGTCCACACTGGCAAGGCATTTGCAGCGCTGTATCTCAGTGGTTGCAGCGCTGCATGTACTCCACCTCTCTGAGAGGAATAGTGAGTATTGCGCTGCCGCTGCGGCGCCAGTGTGGCCACCCAATGCGCTGTGAATGGCCTCCAGAATTATTCGGCAGTATCCCACAATGCTTGTTCTAGCCACTCTGGTCATCAGTTCAAACTCTACTGCCCTGGCCTCAGGTAACCAACCATGAGACCGACCGTTTACATTCCCCGGGAATTTTAAAAATCCCCTTCCTGTTTGCTCAGCCCGGCGTGGCATGGAGTGCTATCAGCAAATCTTTCCAGGTGACCATGCCTCCACGCGCCAAGCGAGCCCCAGCATGGAGCAATGGCGAGTTGCTGGACCTCATCAGTGTTTGGGGGGGGGAAGCTGTCCAGTCCCAGCTGCGCTCGAGCCGTAGGAATTACGATACCTTTGGGAAGGTATCAAAGGACATGATGGAAAGGGTCCATGACCGGGACGCCCTGCAGTGCAGGATTAAAGTGAAGGAGCTGCGGAGAATCTACCGCAAAGCCCGCAACGCAAACGGCTGCTCGGGTGCTCCCCCCGCGACCTGCCGATTCTACAAAGAGCTGGATGTGATACTTGGGGTTAACCCCACCTCCACTCCGAGCACCACCATGGACACTTTAGAGCCGGTGGGGTGGGGAGAGGAGGAAGAGGAGGAGGAAGAGGAAAACGGGAGTGATGGTGGTGGGCCAGATGGAGACACCCTGGAATCCCTGGAGCCGTTCAGCCAGGAGCTCTTCTCGAGCCAGGAGGAAGGTAGCCAGTCGCAGCGGCCGGTACTTGGTGGAGGACAAACAGAAGAGCAGGTTCCCAGTAAGTGTTTTTTTTTTTTTCTGGAAGGAATTTTTTCGGTGCGGGCTCTTTGGGAGAGGAGGGTTAGCATGCATGCCTAGATGCAGAATAGTGCATTGATGTGGTTTATCACATCGCGGTAATCGGCCTCGGTAATCTCCTCGAATGTCTCATCCAGAATGCGTGCAATGCGCTTGCACAGGTTTATCGGGAGAGCTACCGTGGTCCTTGTCCCAGCCAGACTAACGTGTCCGCGCCATTGTGCCGCGAGGGGCGGGGGGACCATTGCTGCACACAGGCAAGCTGCATATGGGCCAGGGCAGAAGCCGCATTGCAGTAGAAGACCCTCCCTTGCTTCCCAGGTCACCCTCAGCAGCGAGATATCGTCTAGGACGAACTCCTGTGGAAAATGTTGGGACAGTGTTCAGTGTAGGCGCCCCCTGAAGCTGTTGGCTCTCCCCAAGGCACAGAAACCCAGAGGACAGTGCAGCCCTGAAACAATCAGTCCCCCTTACTCACCATTTTGAGGCTCCCATGGGATATGTGTGCTCTGTTTCAGATGGGAAAATTACGCTATTGTGTAGACCCTGTGTGTTTTCTACTCCTTAAGTGCGGGGGGAATCATTACTCTGTCTGGTATAAACAATGCTGCCTCTGTTAAATGTTGCATTTTGCCTATACAGCTGCATCAACCTTGAGACCTCAGCCGTCCCTCTTATCGCCTGCTCAGAGACTGCAAAGACTCAGGAAGAGACCGCGAAAAAGCAAAGAAGACATGCTGCAAGAAGTGATGCGGCAATCTATTAAAGAGAATGAGAAATCACAGAACTGAAGGGAGAGAGAAAGCAGGATCCGCCAGGAAAACGCAGTGCACTGGCGGCAAAGCACTGGGCACCGGCAGCAAAGCACTGATAGGCTCATAAGCATCCTGGAGCGCCAAGCAGACACTATCCAGGAGCTGGTAGCCATGCAGAAAAAGGAGCAGTACCGCAAACGTAAATGCCACCCCCCCCCACAGCCCTTGTCCTAAAACTCTTTCCATTGCACCCCACTGTCACCTCCAACCCACGTTCCCCAACTTCCATGTTCTTCACGCCACCTGCTGCCTCCAACACCAGTATCTTCACCACCCAGCCCTGAAAACCACGACCCTTACCCTCTGCACTCAACACCCATCACCATGCAGTATAGCTGTCCTGAAGTGCAGCACTCACTGCACAGCACACCAGACAGGACATACGCGAATCTGTGATTGTACTGTTCCCCATTCCACCCCCTTGTTTCTTTTCAATAAATGGATTTTTTGGCTTTGAAAACATTCTTTATTATTGTGTAAAGTAAAAGACTCCTTAGCCCAAGAAATAAACAGGCACTGCAAGTCTGCTTGTCTGCTTAGCAAACACTGATTCCTAAAGATTGGAACTACTGCACTTCACTCCTGTGCAAGGCCCCAGATATCACTTCTGGTTTTCAGCCTCAAATTGCTCACTCAAGGCATCCCTAATCCTTGCAGCCCCGCACTGGGCCCCTGTAATAGCCCTGCTCTCTGGCTGTGCAAATTCAGCCTCCAGGTGTTGAACCTCAGAGGTCCATGCCTGAGTGAAGCTTTCACCCTTCCCTTCACAAATATTATGGAGGACACAGCACGCAGATATAACCGCAGGGATGCTGTTTTCGGCCAAGTCCAGCTTCCCATACAGAGATCGCCAGAGGGCCTTTAAATGGCCAAAGGCACACTCCACAGTCATTCGGCACCGGCTCAGCCTGTAGTTGAACCGTTCCTTGCTGCTGTCAAGGCTCCCTGTGTAGGGTTTCATGAGCGACGGCATTAACGGGTAAGCGGGATCTCCAAGGATCACAATGGGCATTTCAACTTCCCCTACTGTGATCTTCCGCTCTGGGAAAAAAGTCCCGGCCTGCATCTTCCTGAACAGCCAAGTGTTCAGAAAGATGTGTGCTTCATGCACCTTTCCGGGCCAGCCTGTGTTAATGTCAATGAAATGCCTACGGTGATCCACAAGCGCCTGAAGAACCATAGAGAAATACCCCTAATTAACATACTCGGATCCTAGGTGGGGTGGTGCCAGAATAGGAATGTGCGTCCCATCTATCGCCCCTCCACAGTTAGGGAACCCCATTTGTGCAAAGCCATCCACTATTTCCTGCATGTTTCCCAGAGTCACGGTTCTTCTGAGTAGGATGTGATTAATGGCCTTGCAAACTTGCATCAACACGATTCCAACGGTCGACTTTCCCACTCCAAACTGGTTTGCGACCGACTGGTTGCCAGCTTCCAGATTGCAATAGCCACCTGCTTCTCCACTGGCAGGGCAGCTCTCAATCTTGTGTCCTTGCGCCGCAGGGCGGGGCAAGCTCTTCACACAGTCCCATGAAAGTGGTTTTTCTCATCCGAAAGTTCTGCAGCCACTGCTCGTCATCCCAGATTTCCATGACGATGTGATCCCACCACTCGGTGCTTGTTTCCCGAGCCGAAAAGCGGCATTCCACGGTGCTGAGCATGTCCGTGAATGCCACAAGCAATTTCGTGTCGTACGCGTTACGCGGCTCGATAGCATTGTCGGACTCCTCACCCTCACTCTCACTGTCACTTTGGATCTTAAGGAATAGTTCGACAGCCAAACATGACGTGCTGGTGAGACTCGTCAGCATACGCCTCAGCAGTTCGGGCTCCATTTCCCGCAGACAGGTCGCGCTGCACAGAAACTGCATTGAAAGATGGCGCCAAAGGTGGACGAAAACAAAGGGATTTCTGGGATGCAAAGCGATGCATCACGGGGCATTGGGACAGGACCCAGAATCCCCCGCACCCACGCCCCCTTCCCACAACCCACGGCGCCAGAATGGGAAAAGGTGCTCTGTGGGATAGCTGTCCATAATGCACCGCTCCCAATAGCGCTGCAATTGCTGCAAATGTGGCCACGACAGTGCGCTGGGCAGCTGTCAGTGTGGACAGACTGCAGCGCTTTCCTTACTCAGCTGCACGAAGTCAGGTTTAACTCACAACGCTGTACATCTGCAAGTGTAGCCAAGGCCTTAGACAAGAGACTCATCTGTCTGAACATCAGCATTTGCAGCTGACTTTAGGGTGCAATGAAAGCAGTGTGTTGCCAACTTGTGATATTTGTTTTTTTCTTAAAGCCCCAGCTCCTCGAGTCACGGGAAGTGCATAACAATCTCAGCATTCTTTTAAAAAATGGTAAATTGCTAGCCTTTGTGGTTTTGGAGAAAAGCTGGAAAATGACCCCAAAAGGCTCAAAACCCAGAAGGTAAATAAAGACCCCAAATGTATTTTTAAAACTCATGATTTTAAGTCAGTTGCTTGATTTTTAGGGGCCTAACTCATAATTTTTGGAAATGGCAATACTGTGTTGCTGATGATTTTCACCTTTCTTTTTATTTTGCATATTTTGTATCTTCAGATTCAGTGTTTTGTTTTTGGTTGTTTTGTACCTATGGCATTCCTTTATGGTTAATAAATTCCTTGGTCCCTCTCGGAGGGAAGGACCAGCAGCCGAATTGCTGCCAAAGAATGAAGCGGTGCCGGCCCTGCTGGAAAGGAATGGGCTCAGACTAAGGAGGGGGAAGAAAGAGTTGGGATTGAAATGAGAATAGGTAAAGGTTAGAAACAAAAAGCAGGCAATACATTAAGAACCCACACAAGTGTCAGGTATTTGCTAAAAGCCAGACCCTCAGCTACTGTGATTCAATGTAGCTCCAGTGAAGTCAGTGGGGCTACACTGGCTTATGTGAGGATGTTTAAAAATTTAATTTATACGGATCCCTTCTTCCACCACAACCCCCTTCCTTTGCCCTGTATGCTAAGAATACATGAGGTAATACCCTGGTCCTGTAATGCGGTCCTGTAATTCAGTCCGCTCTGGTCCATTCGGTGGGATTCTTCAAGAGTCCAAGCAAATAGATCACATTGCAGGATTGGGCCCATGTTTGTATTTTAGCACATTTTTTATGGGCATTTTTCAAATCGTGTCCGTGACTCCCTTGCAGTATTAAGGCCCAGTCTTGCATTGTGTAGCACAAAAGCAGACTGCTGCCTTCACATGCTCTGTGTGGGTAAAATGTGTGCTACGCAGTACAGGATCAGAGCCTTGGTTAATTATGGCATTGTAGCTGGGTAAACTCTTCTTCAGGCTCAGGTTTTATTTTCAAAATGTCTTTGTTTAAATGTTTCTCACAAGAATAATCTTGATTTGTCAAACTGCAGGAAAAAAAGACTCAAAGGTTTTTCCATTAAGAGAGGCAGGCCACCTTGTCTGTCAAATGCCAGCAACAACCTGAGGTCCAGCTGCCAGCGCAGTCATCTAAGGAATTTGTCATTAGAGATGCCAGTTTAGAGGAGAGAGACAGAGAGGGGGAACACCCCACCTCCACCATTGGCACTCCTGCCTGTGTTCTCCCCCCGACCTAATTAATATTACTTTAGCATCTTCTGTCAAACATTCTCTCTGCCCCTAACAATGGACCATCACAAATTCCTCATTTGTTTGGTTTGATTAGAAATTTTGTAACAGTATCTCAGTGAGAGTGAAACTGAACTGCCTCCAGTATTTCCACTGGGACACTTGCTGTTTGTTTATTACAATGGAATTGAGGGTCTGGGGTTCATCTAGCTTCCTTGGTGCGTGCTGACACATAGCCTGGAATTAACAGTTCTGCACATTCTCTCCAGCTCTCTCCTGCACTTGGGCAGATCTAATAACTTCTCATTTAGAGAAGTTTTGTACGTGACCAAGGCCCCGATCCTGCAAATCCCCCACCGTACTTCCATGTTGGCTGGACTTGCAGGACTGATCAGTGAGCCCACTGCCCTGTCATTGTTCAGGGAAAAGTTTGCATGGGTGAAGGTCTGCTTTAGTGGTGGAGAGTAGGATTCTGTTTCTGCACCACCTTTTATACTGTTTTTTTTTTTTAATTAGGTCTGTTGCTCTTTAGTTTGTGATCATGTACTTTTAGTTAGGCTCCAAATCAGCATTACCAACCCCAAATACTCAAAAACTATGATTTGACCAGAAAAAAATCATGATTTTTACCTGTCAATGATTTTAAAGGGTTAGGGGTTACATTTTCAGACTTTCCTCTGCAGTCACAAGGGCTCCAGCATTTTTTTAAATTAAAATTGAAATTCTTATGTAAGCCTGACACCAGGAGCTGAGGCCTCAAGCAAAACAAATAGTGTGAGAGTTGGTAATATATTGCAAAATGGAAAATACTACAGCTGCGGATAAACAGAGGGTGGGGTTTTCACTCCATAGGTGTTTCCATACATACAAAAGGAAAGATGATTGATTTCAACACAATAAGATGGCAACAGCTGCCTTGCAGCTCTAACTCTGTAACCAGGAGAAAGGGCTGCCTTCTCCAAGGCTGGGTGAATGCTAGAACGTAATCCTATTCTGCTCAAAAACCCAGAGCATTCCGGCTGTGATGTCCCCTAGGGATAAAATACATATTAGTCATTTGGCCTGGCATTGAAAACAAGCTTCTGCAAAAACAAAATTTGAGTTCAATTTCTTACATAATTCAATTAATTAATTTAGATTTCACAGCAGAAAATTATTATAGATTAGGCCAAAGCCATGAAAAGCCCTTTTCTTAGCTTGATGGGCATTTAACTATGCAAAAAAGGCTTAATTTTGCCCCCCACATGGTTTGTTCAATAGAATGAACACAGTGTACACCACACCTCACACTGATTATGTGGTGAATAGATGGGACACTATAGCTGTGGAGTTATGTTTTCTTGCTACTTACACTTCTGACAAGCACAGACAAAAACCTGGTTTTAAATGAGACCTGCACCTGGCTTTAAAGGATTACCCTTATTAAGGAAGCTGAGTGCCAATCAGAGGGAATAATTGAATCTTTATTACTGAACTGTAGCCACCACCCCTCTCTCCCATCTCCCCCCATTTTACAAAATAGCAGTGAGCTCAGTCTCTGATAACGTGCTGGAGCCTGTGGGTGGAGATCAGACTTCAAAACTCATCCACTAGAGCCCAGCTCATGTTGAGTCATCGTCTCACCGAGCCGTAGATCATTGCCATGGACTGGTTTCTTTCCGACCAGATAACTAAATTGCCCTAAATTCATTGCACTCCTGTCATAAAGCCTATTTGCATAGCTTGGTTTGGGGATGTTCAATAGAGTTTTGCATACATATATGGAAAGCAAAAGTAATTATGGTTGCAAGGCGGTGATTGTTTTATAAGGCAAAGCCATGCAAGCCTGATCCTGCAAGCCTCTCAGCCAGAACTATTGCTGAAGTCACTGGGAGTTTTGTCTGAGTAAAGCATGCAGGATCAGGCCCCAAATATTATCCCTGAAATAAGTGTAGACAGTAAAAAATAGAACCTTATTTTGCATAGCATCTTTCATACAAACTGCCCCCAAATGATATAAAGTACAGAAACAACAATGCAAAGGCATTGGGTCCAGTACACTGACTGTGGGCCAGGCAGGTAAAAGTAACAACTCCATAGTTAAGCCTGGTTCTGTGCATCCTAGGCGGAAAAAAAAACATATAGTAGAAGGGCAAATCATAGAGGACAAAGAGCAGGAGAGGGGACGTGGAGGTTCTAACTGGATGCATTGCCACCACCTTCCCAATGGACTTTTCTTGGTTGGAGCCTCCATGGGAACTAGCTACTAGAAGCCAGCATAGACCCTGGGCTGAATTTGGCCCATTACATATTAGGACAGGACATTCAGTCATAGTTCCACTAATAGAACGAGAGAGAAGTTGAGGTATAAAGCAAAAGGTTTAAAAAAAGAAAGAAGACTAAAATGAGACCGAATGTTATGGGAAGGTGTTTCTAGACATCAGGCACTGCAGCCATGAAGCCCCTGCCAATGATAGTGCCAAGACTAGAAGACAGAGTGTGAGGACATTAGCAGAGTGGTGTGAATCACTGATTTTTTTGGTTTGCTTATTTCAGCTTGACCAAAGTGTTTTATTCTACCCAAACTAAAATGTTGCTCTTTGCCTTTGAGTTTTTAATCTTTTTTACTAAAATTGAAGTAAAATTTGAAATGAAAAGTTGTTTCAAATTTAAAAAAATCAGAATGTTTTGTTTAGGAAAGTCAAAATGTTTTGTTTAGATTTTTCAACTTTTTTTTTTCCCAACAAAACAATTTGGAGAATTTAACATGAAATCATGATGTGTTTTGGTCAAGTCGAGTCTGCATTTTTTGGTGAAATAAAAAGTTTTGTCCAGCTCTAACTGTGAGCAAGGAGGGTCAAAGCCCATGGATTAAGATGAGCAAGAACATAGAAAATAAGAACGGTGATACTGGGTCAGACCAAAGGTCCATCTAGCCCAGTATCCTGTCTTCTGACCGTGGCCAATGCCAGGTGCCCCAGAGGGAATCAGGGCCGGCTCTAACTTTTTTGCCGCCCCAAGCGACATAACACACACCCTCAGCACCGTGACGTCACCTCCCCACTGCGGAGCGCTGCGCCGCCGAACCCCCCTACCGAACCCCTCCAGCCCCCCACGGAGCGCCGCGCCACCGAACCCCCCAGCCCCCTGCGGAGCGCCATGCCGCTGAACCCCCCAATCCCCCACGGAGTGCCGCCGAACCCCCCAGTCCCCTGCGGAGTGCTGCGCAGCCGAACCCCTCCCCACGGAGCGCTGCCAAACACCCCGCCCCGCGGAGCGCCGCCGAACGCCGTGCCGCCGAACCCCCCCGCTGAGCGCCGCTGAACACCCCGCCCCCGCAGAGCGCCACCGACCCCCCCCAACCCCCGTGGAGCGCCGTGCAGCCGAACCTCCCAGTCCCCCATGGAGCGCCGCCGAACCCCCCCTCCCCGCAGAGCGCTGCGCCGCCGAACCCCCCCGCTGAACGCCGTGCCACCAAACCCCCCTGCGGAGTGCCGCCGACCCCCCCCAACCCCCCGCGGAGCGCTGCGCAGTCGAACACCCCCCCACACACGGAGTGCCGCCGAACGCCATGCCACCGAAACCCCCTCCCCGCGGAGCGCCGCGCCGCACTGCTGAACCCCCCCACCGAGCACCGCGCTGCCGAACCTCCCCGCTGCCACACACACCTCCCGCCGAGAGCCGTGCTGCCGAACACCCCACCCCCGCGGAGCACCGCTGCCGAATCCCACCCCCCAGCGCTCCCGCGCGCCCAGCTGCCGAAACAAAAACAACCCACCCCACCCCCAGCACTGCCCAACCGAACCACCCCCCAAAAAAACTCTGAGCGCCCCCCCGCCACCCCAAGATTGGCTGCCCCTTATCAGGTGCCACTCCAAACACGTGCTTGGTCGGCTGGTGCCTGGAGCTGGCCCTGGAGGGAATGAACAGAAGAGGTAATCATCAAGTGATCCATCTCCTGTTGCCCATTCCCAGCTTCTGGCAAACAGAGGCTAGGGACACCATCCCTGCCCAGCCTGGCTAATAGCCATTGATGGACCTATCCTCCATGAACTGATCTCATTATTTTTTGAACTCTGTTATAATCTTGGCCTTCACAACATCCTCTGGCAAGGAGTTCCATAGCTTGACTGTGCATTGTGTGAAGAAATACTTCCTTTTGTTTGTTTTAAACCTGTTGCCTGTTAATTTCATTTGGTGACCCCAGTTCTTGTGTTCTGAGGAGTAAATAACACTTCTTTATTTAATTTCTCTAAACCAGTCATGATTTTATAGACCTCTATCTTATCCCCCCTTAGTCATCTCTTTTCCAAGCTGAAAAGTCCCAGTCTTATTAATCTCTCCTCATATAAGACATATGCAGAACCACTGAGCATACCTGGACCGCAGAAACACCAGATGACCAGGTCTGTTAGTTGCAAGGCCCAATATCTAACATGCAGCCTCCTTCCCTTTACTGCCATAAATTCCTATGCCTTTCAACTGTCTCTCCAGGAGGTGGGGTTCAGTCCTACAGCTGTGAGCTCCCTATATCTTGCCCGATTGAACACACTGGTTCTGCTGCATCTGTGGCCACATAGGGGAAGAGGGAGTAGGATTTTTTTCAATCTTGTATGCTGAGAATACAGCCAACCACACAATGTAGTCCAGTTGTAGTGCAGTTTGTTTAAAGGTTATTGGTTAAGAATAGACCCTAGGGAGCATAAAAAGTGCACTGATAAGCATGAAACCACACATTCAAAGTCTGCTTCTATTTCAGAATAGCCAGAAGCTTTTTTATTTCAAGTACTATAAATAGCATTTGACATCAGTGAGACCGCTTGCACGAGTAAGGCAAGCAGGATTTGGCCTGAAGACCTCGAAAGCTGCAATATTCAGCAGCGTGTAGTGCTGTCTGCTTCTAGTTGCATTTATTTTTGATTTCTGATGGAGCGATGTGGCTTTTTAGCAAAATGCAAGACGCAGTTGCCTGCCAGTAGAGAGAGAATTCTATAGTGTCCTCCTCTGTCTTGTACCTTGGGTAGCCAGTTACACTTCTGCAACGTGGGTGCAATGCACATCCTGCTTTGCTAGTTTCAAACCTACTTTGCAAGGGGGTAGGTGGCTATTTAAGGCACAAGGCGCTGGAGAATGGCCTTAAAAAAACACATTTAAGACTAACTACATGTAAATTATATAATACTAAATGTGAAGCTTACACTGAAAAGTAGTATTCAGCGGAACTGTTTCCCTTATCGTTTTCAGGGGTTGGAGCAGGCCTGCACGTAGCAATATGCAAAACTGGCACATCCTTTGGGGGTCCCATCGGTGTCTGCCAAAACTATGCTTTCATTTTCAAAAAATGAAGAGGTTTCTGGTAACTGACAGTAATTAATTCTGGCCTTCCTGGTCACAAGAATAACGTTCCAGCTGTGACCCACTGTACTGCTGTCTTCCCAAGTCTGCAGAAAGCCTAAGGCTCTCCCTGTCTTATGGAACTTCGCACTGGTGTAAATATACCTGTGAAGTTACGACTGTGCAAATCCCTCACACAGAAGCCTGGCAGGGGTGCAAGGTGGCACACCGGTGCTGCCTATGTTAGGAACTACATCAGTACAGACACACTAGCACAACAGGGACTAAAACAATGGGCCAAATTCACCTCTGGTGTTTCTTCACTGAAGCCATTGGAAATATGCAAATGAATTTGGCCCCAGAGCTCGGAGAGGTGAGAATTGCCAAGATTCATCTCAGTGGGGCATGATATAGTTGAAATATCTACCTGTGGCCCTGTTACTGTAGAATCTGGGCACCAATCTGTAATTATCCTCTCAGCACCCCTGTGAGCTAGGGAAGTACCATTATCACCATTTGACAGCTGGGGAACTGAGACACAGAGAGACTACAGCCCACATCCCTAAATGCACTTGGGAGTTGTTCTGATCAGCATTGCAGTTCCTAACTCCCAGGCAGCCTGCCCCCAGTGGCATTCTCAGCCCTGAGCTAGAGGCCTAGGCTTCCCATACAGTGCCTGGGGAGAGTTAGGAGGGGCCTTTCAAGAGCAAGCTGAGTGGGGAGCTGCCTAAGTTACCCAGGAGTGAAATACCTAGGAGAGGAGTGGGAAGAGGGGCTGAGGTGCATAGGCAGCTGACGCAGTGTGCCTGGCCGATGGACCAGAGATAGGTGCTTCCCTCTGCTCAGGATCCTCAGACAAACCCTCTCCTGGAGCTACGCACTGAAGCCAGGTCAGCCGTTTTGATAGCCCATATCCATGTCCTAGCAGCCAAAATCATCTCCCTGGCTCCTGCTCTTGCTTGAGTCCTCTGTCACATTTGCCCTCTGTTTCCTTGTGCCCCTACCTGTCTTTTGTGAACGTGCTGTGCTGCCCCTCCATGTATCAGGAAACCTGTATCTGGTCCTCTTGCTGTGGGAGCTGACAGGTATCCGGTGTGCTCTGAGTATGCCTACAAGCTTGGGCCGCACTGGTGAGACAGCCGTTCCCCTGCCCAGTTTGAAAATCCTGCTTCGGGGCCGCTGGGGATGTGGCTTGCACTAGGGCTCTCAGCAGCTCATTCCTTGTGGGGCAGAGGCTTTGTAAATGCCGACTAGCAGAAACTTAGGCACCAATGGGGTCAGGCAGTCGCTGAGCGGTGGCTTTGAAAATGTCAGTGGCACCTTAAGTGCCTAAAGATGCAGATAGGTGCTGACAGGTCTGGAACTCAATTACTTGCCTAAGGCATGGGTGCTGGAACTAACGGTACTGGGGGGGTGCTGGCTCATCCCATGGCTTAAAGAGGTTTCCATCATATACAGGGTTTACAGTTTGGTTCAATGTCTCTCAGCAACCCTGACCTAAGCAGGAAGCATATGGTGGAGCAGGGGCGGGGAGTTGTATGGGCCCGTGGTGCCTGGGCTACAGCAAATTCAGGGCCTGGGGGCCCCGGCTCCACCAATGTTCAGGGCAGGGCTGGTTCTGACTTTTTTGCTGCCCCAAGCAAAAAAAAACCCCAAAAAACAGGGCGGCCGGACCCGGAGGCAAAGCCAAAAAAACTAAAACAAACAAAACAAAACAAAAAGGGCGCAGGGCAGCTGGACCCAGAGGCAAAGCCAAAAAAAAAAAAACAACCAAAAAACCAAAACAAAAAAAACCAGGGCGCAGGGTGGCTGGACCCAGAGGCAAAGCAAAAAAAACCCCAAAACCCTGGGCACACAGCGGCCGGACCCGGAGGCAAAGCAAAAAACAAAACAAAAATAGGGCAGCCGTGCCACCCTAAGATTGGATGGAATGCCGCCCCTTAGAATCTGCCACCCCAAGCACGAGCTTGCTTGGCTGGTGCCTGGAGCTGGCCCTGGTTCGGGGCCAGGTCTGTTCCCCGGCCCTGCCAGCCGCCCCTGGGTGCCTCCCTGGAGCACCCCATGGCCCCACCTGCCACCCCCGCATGCTGCCCCAAGCGTCCCTGCCTGCCCTGGGCAGCGGGCGGCTGCCCCCTGAAGCTCCGCGCTGCGCTCCCTCGCTGGCTGCTGCCGGTTATAAGGGAGCGACGCTGGGGTAGGCTAAGGCGGCTGCTGTGCCTGTGGAGGGAGGAGACGCATGGCAGCACCCCCCTCTCCCCCGGCCGGCAACTTTGAGTTGACTCCAGGGGGGAGGGAGGCTTATCTAGCTGGACCTCCTGAGCAGCAGCCTGTGGGAAGCTTCGGTGAGTGTTGTGCCAGGGGGGCTGGCCCCCTTCCCTTCCCTTCCCTTCCCTTCCCCCTGAGCTCACTGCTGTCGGCGGGGAGAGGGCTGGGGGGAATCCTGCTCTCTGGCCCACTGCCCCAGCCCCAGCCCCGGGGCAGCCTGCTTGCTGCACCCCAAACTCTCATCCCCAGCCCAGCCCCATGTCCCGCACCCGCCCCCGCACCCCAACCCTCTGTCCCAGCCCAGAGCCTGCACCCAGCACCCAACCCCCCCTCCCGCACCCAGCACCCCAAACCCCCTCCCAGAGGTGTGGGGGGGTGGGACTTGGACCCGTTCTGGGCACTACCAAAAATTATACAAACCTGCCACCCCCTATGGTGGTGCAGGAAGTGGCCCCTCAGATGCCATGTCCCAAGCTAGCACCCTCACCACTGAACCATCCTGTCTCTGTAGAATAGCAACATTATTAACTATTTCACTGCTGATCATTTTAGCAGGAACAGCCAGTTAGTAATGGGCTGTGGGTGGAGTTTGGAGAGAACCACCATGGCCGTGCATCTGACCCTTGTGCATGTGTTGCCTAACAGAAAATGATAATCAGTAAATTGATAATACGTGGGAACAGTCTTCGGCAACTACTTCACAATACCTCAACTGTGTTTATCCAGTTGTGGGCAAGTGCTATTCTCACCCTGCTTCGTATAACATTCACACTCCCTGTATAAAGTCACATTGATCCTCTTCCTGGATTTGGAAGTACTGGTATCTCAGATAATAATAGCAACATAAACTTCAGCCAAAACTTCCTCTTCAGGCCTGGTCATTTCTAGGGTTTCCTGCAGTACCCCATTTCCTAGTTCCAGCGGATTGACAGGTCATGCCCACTTCTCTTATAGCACAGTACTAATCCTTGCGGGCCACAATGAGTCACTAGTATTTACTCCACAGTTTTAGGCAAAGTTTTAAGGTGGGATCCTCAAAGGTACTTGGGTGCCTAAATCCTGTTTTTAAGCACCACAGAACTCCCACTCAGCTGCCGCCTAACCCTGTAGGCACCTAAAGTCACTCACTGCCTAGGTTTTTGCAATAGATGTTCCTTAGGTGCTTATGTTTCTGCCTCTGCCTATGTGTCTTGCTGCCCCACTCTAGGCACCTGGGTGCCTATTTCCCAGATCAATTCCTGAACCAGAGGAAAGATGAGTGTATGGCTGCCTACATCATGTGTGGGGCCCAGTGCAGTAGGTGTGCTCAGAGGCTGCCTAACTCCACCCAAAACAGTCACTGGGCAGGGGGACCTCCTTTATAATCTTTAGCCTAGTGGTTATGCTGCTAGGCTATAAAGTCATTCTAACTCGTCCCTGGCCCAATTCTTATGGCCCATCTTTCAACTAAAGTAGAACAACTTCAATAGGAGAGATTGAGGGAGCCCTACATTAGAATATCCCATAGCCCCCGTGATTAGGGCATTCATGAGGGATGGCAGATCCCTGTTCAAATCCCTTCTCCCACATTCCAGGTGGGTACCCTAACCACTGGGCTAAGGGCTGTTCTCTTCCTTCTTCCCCACCCCACCTGTTTTGTGTGTGGAGTTAGGCAGTCTGTGAGACACCTATTATATTAGGGCCCATATACAATTTGGGTGGTGCAGGAACACTGAGAGAAGGGCAGACACCCTCTTGTTGGCATCTGCTATGGGACTAATTTGGGTAGCTCTTGCCTAGAATGCTGGCTTTGTGAATCATGGTGGTGTTCCTGTTATTTTCTAGGTACCTAAAAGTTAGGTGCCATCAGTGCCTAAGCCCCTTTTGTGGCTCCGGGTCCTAGATCCTATTATAGATGAGTGAAGTAACAGCAGAGCCCTCCCTTTTTGTATGGAGTTGTAGGTCCTGCCACCCTGCCATAGAAAACACTCTCTTTCCCCACATTCCAAACTTGAATCTATACATCAAATCTTATTGATTAAGCAATAGTATTTATAGCATATGCCTCACCACAGTATCTATGCACCACGATAATTATACACCAATTACTTCTATACCTGAGTAGTCTGAAACTCCTGTATGTACAATTCAGTAACCAAATTCTGCTATGCCCTTGCTGATGAAGTTTATGCTGAGTTTTACGGGAAGGCTCCATGAAGATATCCCCAGACTGTAGGTACTATTTCACTTGACTATAATGTGTAACAAGTTTAAGTAGATCTAAGGGCTGGATTTTACTCCACCCTATTTTTTTGCGATTAAAGAAGTTGGTTAAAGCTGAGTCATAATGAGACTGACCTATTTATGAAATATCAAAAATATGAGCCAAGAAAATTACGCAGTCGTCATGTCACTGTACATTGGGGTTTTCTACCTTGAATTGACCTTATCATTTTAACCAGACAACTGGTGGAATAGCAATGAACAAACATGAATAAATTGCTAGGAAAATGTATTCTGTCTAGAATTCATTTGGGGTGCCTTGAAATAATAGGAATCAGAGTGAATTAATATCACATTAATGTAGCCGCCAGACACATTTCCTTGGGAATTGTCCTAGGAATCAGTGAACATTCCTTTTCCCATTTGAATATTTGTATTTACTTTAAATGATCAAAACCAGAGAGTGGGGGAAGAGATGGCGATGAGATGCTATCTAGTAAGGAAGGGACAGCACACAGCCACTTCTGCTAATCCTGGGGCTGACTTTCAGCTGGTCCTGCAAAACCAGAGGCCATCTGTGAAAATCAGGTCCCACATGTTCACACCACTATGATGTATTTTTTTACTCCTTGAGGGTGAAATTCTCCCCTGTGCAGAGGGCTAGCACCAAGTCTAGGTACCATTTAAATAACACATAAGTCAAAATAGGACTAGGGCTGTCGATTAATCGCAATTAACTCACGCGATTCATTAAAAAAAATTAATCGTGATTAAAAAAATTAATCACGATTAATCGCAGTTTTAATCACACTGTTAAACAATAGAATACCAATTGAAATTTATTAAATATTTTGATTTTTTTTCTACATTTCCATATATTATATTCTGTGTAATTGAAATCAAAGTGTATTTTATTTTTTATTACAAATATTTGCACTGTAAAAATATAAAAGAAATAGTATTTTTCAATTCACC